>NW_027507791.1:70620505-71220505 GCF_037356315.1 Lithobates pipiens | reverse complement strand
CCCACTATAAGTCGCTGATAGAGTATAGCGTATATAGCCGAGTAAAATTCTGATATATGTATATGTTTTTAGATGCTATAAAAATTCACACAAACCAATTAATGTATAATTAAAAAGATAAACCTTTTTATAGTTTTGGACTGAGTAGAGATGGATCAGAACATTTATGTTTTCATTGCTGTCTATTCACCCTCTTTATTTGTCCTGTTCACCATCATCAATGACAGTGAAAAGAAAATCACAAATTTGTGCTGTCCCCAGAACAAAAGTGGGGATATCTTCCAATGTAGATACACTCGTTCTGGTGACCTGGGATTACCTTATTTTTTCAGGGATTTGCTCTCATCTCGTGTTTTGGCTATGGGACATGAAGTGAGGGTAAATCTCCCCAATGGGATACAATGACAAAAAAAAAAAAAGAAGAAAACCCGACAGGTTAGGTAACCTTCCCTTAAGCCTCATACACATGATCGGATTTTCAGCAGACAAAGCGTCAGACTTTTGTCCAAAGGGCATGTGCCAGGAACTTGTCTTGCATAAAAGTGGTACACAATTGTTGGCCAACAAACCCGAACGTAGTGACGTACTACGAGGAATTTCAGTTCTTGAGAACCACCCTTTGGGCACGTTCTGCTAGTGTCACGTTTGGTGAGCATTGATTCCGAGCATGCGCGTTTGAACTTTTGTGTGATGGATTTGTGTACTGACCATATGAAAATCAGACAATAGACCGTTGTCTGCTCGAAAATTTACTTGTCTGCCATCTAACATTTCTTGGCAGAAAGTTGGACAACAATTGTCTGATGGAGCGTACCAACGGTTGGATTTTATGCCAACAGTCTGTCATCACACAACTCCCTGCGGAAAATCCAATTGTGTGTACAAGGCTTTACGCTATCCAAAACGAAGGAAAATAAGAAGCTTTGCCTATACAGGCAGTTCCCAGGTTAAACAAGATTAACCAGTTGCTGACCGCCGCACGACGATGTACGTCAACAGCATGGCACAGGCAGGCATATTGGCGTACATGTACGTCCCTTGCCTCCCGCGGGTCGGGGGCCCAATCGGGCCCCCGCCCGGTGCCTGCAGCGGTCGGTTTTCGTCCGGGAGCGATCCGGGACGAGGGGGCGGCCATTCATTCATGGCCACCCCCTCGCGATCGCTCCCGACGAATAGGAATCCCCCGTGACATCACTTCCTCTCCTGTAATGTAAACACAGGAGAGGAAGTGATGTATTCTCTCCTCCGTGTCGGTATTTTTCGTTCCGACACGGAGGAGAGCGGATCGGTGAGTTGCACCAACACTCTACACACACAGTAGAACATGCCAGGCACACTCACACCCCCCCTTTACCCCCCGATCACCCCCCCCAATTACCCCTGCCCCCCAGTCACAGTGACACCAATGTCATTATTTTTATTTTTTTTTTGCATTGGTGTCATTTGTGACTGTAATAACTGTTAGGGCAGTTAGAGTTAGCCCCCTTTAGTTCTAATGTACCCCCCTAACCGCCCCAATAAAGGTTTAACCCCGTGATCACCCCCCGTCGCCAGTGTCACTAAGGCTGGGTTCACATTGCAGCGGTTTATGAGAACGAATGTGATTCGCACCGCACTGCAGTGCAAATCACATCCGATCTCTGTGCGATTCGAGTTCAGCCATTCGCCGCACCCGCCACACCCGCCGCACCCGCCGCAAATTCGCACGGGACCCTTTTTTTGGCCCGCAGCAGAATCGGATCGCATGGGTGTTCACACCATGCGATCCGAGTTTGCAGATCACACTGCGATATGCGAACTGATCTGGGGGTGTCAGTAACATTTCACTGACACTCCCAGCAGTTCGCATAGGGCAGTGTGAACTGCCGCCGGGAGGCATGCGATGCGGGAACCCGCCGCGGATTTGCGGCGTTTCCGCATCGCTCCAGTGTGAACCCAGCCTAACAAGCGATCATTTTTCTGATCGCCGTATTAGTGTCACAGGTGACGCTAGTTAGGCAGGTAGGTATTTAGGTTCGCCGCAGCTTTTTATAGCGCCAGGGACCCCCATATACTACCGCATAAAGCCCCCTGATTGCCCCCTAGTTAACCCTTTCACCAGTGATCACCATATAAAACTGTTACAGGTGACGCTGGTTGGTTAGTTATTTTTTATAGTTTCAGGGCACCCGCCATTTATTACCTAATAAAGGTTTAACCCCCTGATCACCCGGCGGGTGTCATTTGTGACTAATAACTGTTAGGGCAGTTAGGGTTAGCCCCCTTTAGTTCTAAGGTACCCCCCTAACCCCCCCAATAAAGGTTTAACCCCGTGATCACCCCCCGTCGCCAGTGTCACTAAGGCTGGGTTCACATTGCAGCGGTTTATGAGAACGGATGTGATTCGCACCGCACTGCAGTGCAAATCACATCCGATCTCTGTGCGATTCGAGTTCAGCCATTCGCCGCACCCGCCGCAAATTCGCACGGGACCCTTTTTTTGGCCCGCAGCACAATCGGATCGCATGGGTGTTCACACCATGCGATCCGAGTTTGCAGATCACACTGCGATATGCGAACTGATCTGGGGGTGTCATTAACATTTCACTGACACTCCCAGCAGTTCGCATAGGGCAGTGTGAACTGCCGCCGGGAGGCATGCGATGCGGGAACCCGCCGCGCATTCGTGGCGTTCCCGCATCGCTCCAGTGTGAACCCAGCCTAATAAGCGATCGTTTTTCTGATCGCTGTATTAGTGTCACAGGTGACGCTAGTTAGGCAGGTAGGTATTTAGGTTCGCTGCAGCTTTTTATAGCGCCAGGGACCCCCATATACTACCGCATAAAGCCCCCTGATTGCCCCCTAGTTAACCCTTTCACCAGTGATCACCATATAACTGTTACAGGTGACGCTGGTTGGTTAGTTATTTTTTTATAGTTTCAGGGCACCCGCCATTTATTACCTAGTCTCACTAGTGTACCCCTAAATTTAGGGGTGTCTACTTTCCAAAATGGGGTCATTTGGGGGGGGTTTGTGCCATCTTGGCATTTTATGGCCTTCAAAACTGTAACGCCCTTAGAAAGCCTGAAGGCGGTGCTTGGTTTTCGGGGCCCCGTACGCGGCTAGGCTCCCAAAAAGTCCCACATATGTGGTATCCCCGTACTCAGGAGAAGCAGCAGAATTTATTTTGGGGTGTCATTTCACATATGTCCATGGCATGCATGAGCAATATATCATTTAGTGACAACTTTGTGTAAAAAAAAAAAAAATTTTTTTTTTGTCATTATTCAATCGCTTGAGGCAAAAAAATAAAATATTCAATGGGCTCAACATGCCTCTTATCAATTTCCTTAGGGGGTCTACTTTCCAAAATGGGGTCATTTGGGGGGGTTTTGTACTGCCCTGCCATTTTAGCACCTCAAGAAATGAGATAGGCAGTCGTAAACTAAAAGCTGCGTAAATTCCAGAAAGCGTACCTTAGTTTGTAGATGTGACAACTTTTGCGCAAACCAATAAATATACAATTATTGACTTTTTTTTTACCAAAGACATGTGGCTGAATACATTTTGGCCTAAATGTATGACTAAAATTGAGTTTATTGGATTTTTCTAATAACAAAAAGTAGAAAATATCTTTTTTTTTTCAAAATTTGCGGTCTTTTTACGTTTATATCGCAAAAAATAAAAGTCGCAGAGGCAATCAAATACCATCAAAAGAAAGCTCTATTTGTGGGAAGAAAAGGACGCAAATTTTGTTTGGGTACAACATTGCATGACCGCGCAATTACCAGTTAAAGCAGCGCAGTGCCAAAGTGTAAAAAGACCTCTGGTCATTTACCAGCAAAATGGTCCGGTCTGAAAGTGGTTAAAGCAGATTTCCAGCCTGGGTGAAAAAAAAAATTAAAAGTCAGCAGCTATATATATAAGGACACTTACAAAAGAATATAAAAAAAGTCTACACACCCCTGTTAAAATGTCAGATTTCTGAGATGTAAAATCGGCTTGCAGGTTGTATGGTCAAAGCTTAATTGAACAAGCTCAAGTTAGAAGCAGATTGGTTACATTGTACAGCTGCACCAGATTCTGAGTGCTCCAAATTGAGTAAGGCTCCCCCAACATGTGCCCATGACATGTACACTTTAAAGCCATGTTGCCAATGGAAAATATTGTAGCTTGATTGGCCCTGTAAGTCCTGTGCATTGCTTTTCATATCCAACCCCCCGGAGGCGGCTGGCCGTTGGGTTCACAAAGTGCAGCGCAGCATAAACTTGTTATCCATTTTAAATAGGCTTAACTAAATCAGCCTGAATGTTTTCACAGCTCTGCTTACTCTGCTGCTCATATCTAAACCACAGTGTTCTTTAAGCTGTCCTTTTAAACCCTAGGTTGCCTCCCAGCTGCTGGTTTATAAAAGTGTACATCCAAAACACAGAGAAAACAGACGTGAGTAACCATTGATCAACTGAATGCAATACAATCAAAAAGGAACACAACTAGTTACAATGGCCATTAACTACATGAAAAAATATATTCTCTCCCTACTGTATGTTTTCCAGGCTTTGCGGCTAACTTTTGCTGAAGGCCGATACTCCACATCATCCATCTGCGACTATATACAGGAACGGGCGGGCCATAAGGGGCACCGCCCCCACCTAGTTTGCATGCGGGGCACCGGACTCATTGGTTTCTTTGAATTTATTTTGATTTTTTCCTTCAAGCCACATGATTAGAGACGGAGGCTCTAATTGGCTAGAAAAAGGTTGGGCTCAGAACCCACCAACACACCTTAGCAAATCAATATTCGCTATTGGCTTCTCCTTCTGGCCTATCAGGACAGTAGGCGGATCGAGTTGGCCGGGAGGAGAAGCCGTGGAACAGTGAAGGACTGAGTGCGGAGGGACTGCGGAGGGCTGAGTGCGGGGGGACTGCGGAGGGCTGAGTGCGGGGGGACTGCGGAGGGCTGAGTGGGGACCTGAAAGGGGGGTTATTTGCCCCCCCCCCAACTCACAAAAAGCTTAACACCAGCCGCCACTGACCATATACAAGCCGGACCTTCACCTCCCATTTTCATCTTAAAAGAAATATCAGCAGTCTCAGGGTTGAACCTTTGGTGGGACAAGTTTATACAGAAAAGAAAAGGGGGGGGGAATAACTTTCTGGGGAGCACAACCTGCATTTTCGCTTACATCACCTGGGCGAGAATGATACTCCCAGGTGCCCAAAGCTTTTGGGGATAGCCACATCACGCATCCCAGGAGGCTTTGGGGCTATATGGATCATCAGGGGGTCACGCTGCTAGGACCTAGAAGGGGCAGGACAGCTACCAATGACATCACAGCACGCTCAATGTGCAACCTTCTGGGGATTACAGCAGGAAACCGCTGGATTCACTAGACGTGCATGCGTTTTAAAGATGGATCAGAAAAAGTTAGAGGGGAAAAAAAGTAACTTGGAGGGTGGCGAAGTTCCTCTTTAGAACAATAAAGTGTGACCTGACCCATGGCGCACCTCCACCCCTACTGAACATACAAATACAGAAATTTTTGCCCTTAGGACTTTGAATTGTTATGGAAAATCTTATTTTACTGCAATACTATGTGTACAACATTACAAATCTGTTCATATATCTGACATCTGTTTGTGGCTACTGTAGATCTTGTGTGAACCCATAAATCTGTTTTTTTATTTAATCAATATCAGTGTAACACCTCAAAGTCCCAAGGGCAAAAATACATTTCTGTATTTGAAGATCCTCTTTAATTGATAAGGAGTGCCATCTTTGCATCTGCCCATGCCTGAACATTCACCTATCTTTTCTGTCTAAACCTGACCCACCATAGGTTCAAAAAGTGAAACTGAAGGTATGATGCCACCCCTAGGTGCCAAAAAAAAAAACAAAAAAAAAAATAAAAAGATAAAAAAAACTAAAAAACACAACACTACTTTGTTTGGCTAGTACCAAGGATAGTGCCTATTTCCTGGAATGAAATACTAGCTCATAGATACAAGTGTATATATAAATATACTGCCAATGCATTTCAGGAGATTGAGGTACCCCTTTCATTGGGGTTCTGGGCATATGGTAAGGCTTCATATACAGTAGCAGCTTACAGTAGCAGCTTCATAGGTGTGCACAGCATAAACATACATTTTATTTATATATATATATATATATATATATATATATATATATATATATATATCATCTCATACATACATATACACTGGCATGGTCAGTAGAGCAGTGGATGGCATCAGTGGTTTTTATTTGTATTTTAAATTTTTTTTAGGAACTCCGTTAAGATGCTCTGGTGAAACACAGGTGATTAGGGTTTGCTTTGTTTTTCCAAAGCTCCTAAACTCAACTCTATAAAAGCCTGTGTGTCCATGTACATATAGGCTTTTACCAGAATTTAGGAGCTGCTGCAGTTAGGAGGGCTTAAACCTCCCTATCCTGAACATGGGAGAATCTCGTTGAGGATCGGAAAGTTTTGCCCGCCGGACGCGATTTGCATTTTTCCATGGGCTGGTGGTCAAAGTAAGCAGTATGTACATGAAGCCTTACTCCAGCTGGTGGCCAAGTTGCATGAGATTCTATTTTCCATGTACCATAAATATTGGAAAAACTCAACAAACTTGGGCACCAGCTAGAGTTACTTTATGCCCAGAATGGGGTGCCCAAGTTTCCCCAAATACACTGCCTCTTTAGCTGGCCACAAATAATTTTTTTATTCAGCCGCGCTAAACCGCACAGAAGGATGAATCTGCCACCTTGGCTATTGTGTTCTGACAGCCAGCTGTCATATCTGAACAGTACCTGCATGTAACTGGATGCTGGCACAGTTCAGCCGACAATTTTGCACCCAGCTCCTATTTTTCACAGATTTATTGCAGTCACGCAAAAAATTGATGATTGCCTCCATTACAAGCAAAAACAATAAAAAAAAATAAAAAAAAAAAAAAAAAAAAAAATGTAAAAAAGTCCATAAATCTCTCCTGTTCGTAAACGCTATAACTTTTGTGCAAACCAATCAATATATGCTTTTTTGGGATTTTATTTTAACAAAAATATGTAGAATACATATTGCCCAAAATTGATGAAGAAATTAGATTTCACTATTTTTTATTGGCTGTGTTGTATAGCAGAAAGTATAAGATACTGGGTTTTTTTTTTTGTTGTGTTTTTTTTTTTTAATTCTCCGTCTTTCTTTTGTTTATAGCGCAAAAAATAAAAACCACAGGGGTGATTAAATACCACCAAAAGAAAGCTCTATTTTTGGGAACAAAAGGACATCAATTTTATAATTTTATTTGGGTACAGCGTCGTACGACAACACAATTGTCACGTAAATTGGTTGTAAACCCACAAACGTAAAAAAAAAAAAAAATTATATTTTATATTTTATATATATATATATATATATATATATATATATATATATATATATATATATATATATATATATATATATATATATATATATATATATATATATTTTTTTTTTTTTTTTTATTATTATTATTAACAAAAAAGTCAAAACCTGCAAGACAAAGGCTTAATGAGCTAGTATGCATAGCATATTAGCACATTATGAATTGCTTATCTTAAATCAAAGCACCCGCAGTAGTCCTCGTACATCGATCTGGTCCATGACACCGCTCCCGGAGTTACTTCTGGGTACCGTGGGCTCCGGTGCTGTGATTTGGCCTGAGCCGCAATGATGTCACTTGCGGCAGGTGCCGGTAACGGCACATTAACTGAAGCAACGCCACAGACGTACCATTGCTTCAGTGCGCATGTGCCGGTGACTTCAGCACATGCAGATACCATTCAGCTTTAGGAGATATCCAGGGTAGCTACAGTTAAAGGGATTGTAAAGATAAAAATTTTGTTTTTTAAAAATAACAAACATGTTATACTTGCCTCCACTGTGCAGCTCGTTTGGCACAGAGTGTCCCCGAACCTGCTCTTCTGGGGTCCCTCAGCGGCTGTCTGCTTCCTCCCTCAGACGCTTCTCACGTTCATGCGAGCTCCCTTGCATGGTGAGAAGCATCTGCGGGCGCGCTCCAGTGATACAGCCGGCGACCATAGCTGCTCGCTGTATCACACAGCACCGCCCCCGGCGCTCCGCGTCAGTGGATGTGATTGACAGCAGCGCGAGCCAATGGCTGCGCTGCTTTCCATCCACCCACTCCAGCCAATCAGCGGCCAGGCTGAACGGTGGAAAGGACGTCGGGGGGGTGAGGTAAGTAAAATGGGGGTGCTGAGGGCGCCGGGACTGTCAGATGTTTTTTCACCTTAATGCATAGAATGCATTAAGGTGAAAAAAACATTTACCTTTACAACCCCTTTAAGTCTTATTATAGGCTTACTTGTAAAAAGTGGTTGTAAAGGGTTTACAACCACTTTAAAGCAACGCAGTGCCGTATCACAAAAATGTCCTGGGCAGGAAGGGGGTAAAACCTTCAGAAGCTGATGTGGTATGATACATTGATCTTAAGCAATGTCACTAGCATTCTACTTGCATGGGAAATGCCAGCGAGTGCTGCTCATTGCATGAGACTTCCTCCTCGAGCTGGTATAAGTAGGAACTTTCTATAATGAGCCGTTGAGTAAAATACTGCTGAGTAATGAAGTATAAATATGACCGGAAGGCTTCCTGCTAAGCCTCCTTGCAAGGCAACGGAGAGATTCCTGTGGAGACGTGTGAAGTCATGTTGCAGAGTGTTTCATAAGCTGCCCCATCATTCTTAGAAACTCCAATTCTGACTAATGCAAAAGCACCTTTCTTAGGCACAGCACTGACCACACAATACACAAATAGATTCTAAGGTCACTAAGAATAAACCTAACCTAGCTATATAAAAAAAAAAAAAAAAAAAAAAGCATTTATAGATTACAAAGTAACAGCTGTTAAGGAAGCATAAACCACTTAAAAATGGAAACCACGGTCATTTTTTGGAAAATTGCTAGCAGGTAAGGAGATATATGGCATTTCAAATGTCCTGCGACTTGGGGTCTCATGAGTCGGATCCTTAACCACTTTCAGACCGGACCATTTTGCTGGTAAATGACCAGAGGTCTTTTTACACTTTGGCACTGCGCTGCTTTAACTGGTAATTGCGCGGTCATGCAATGTTGTACCCAAACAAAATTTGCGTCCTTTTCTTCCCACAAATAGAGCTTTCTTTTGATGGTATTTGATTGCCTCTGCGATTTTTATTTTTTGCGATATAAACGTAAAAAGACCGCAAATTTTGAAAAAAAATGATATTTTCTACTTTTTGTTATTAGAAAAATCCAATAAACTCAATTTTAGTCATACATTTAGGCCAAAATGTATTCAGCCACATGTCTTTGGTAAAAAAAAAGTCAATAATTGTATATTTATTGGTTTGCGCAAAAGTTGTCACATCTACAAACTAAGGTACGTTTTCTGGAATTTACGCAGCTTTTAGTTTACGACTGTCTATCTCATTTCTTGAGGTGCTAAAATGACAGGGCAGTACAAAACCCCCCCAAATGACCCCATTTTGGAAAGTAGACCCCCTAAGGAAATTGATAAGAGGCATGTTGAGCCCATTGAATATTTTATTTTTTTGCCTCAAGCGATTGAATAATGACAAAAAAAAAATTTTTTTTTTTTTTTACACAAAGTTGTCACTAAATGATATATTGCTCACACATGCTATGGGCGTATGTGAAATGACACCCCAAAATAAATTCTGCTGCTTCTCCTGAGTACGGGGATACCACATATGTGGGACTTTTTGGGAGCCTAGCCGCGTACAGGGCCCCGAAAACCAAGCACCGCCTTCAGGCTTTCTAAGGGCGTAAATTTTTGATTTCACGCCTCACTACCTATTACAGTTTTGAAGGCCATAAAATGCCAAGATGGCACAAAACCCCCACAAATGACCCCATTTTAGAAAGTAGACACCCCAAGCTATTTGCTGAGAGGCATGTTGAGTCCATGGAATATTTTATATTTTGCCACAAGTTGCGGGAAAATTACAAACTTTTTTTTTTTTTTTTTTTTTTTTCACAAAGTTGTCACTAAATGATATATTGCTCATGCATGCCATGGGCATATGTGAAATGACACCCCAAAATAAATTCTGCTGCTTCTCCTGAGTACGGGGATACCACATATGTGGGACTTTTTGGGAGCCTAGCCGCGTACGGGGCCCCGAAAACCAAGCACCGCCTTCAGGCTTTCTAAGGGCGTAATTTTTTGAGTTCACTTCTCACTACCTATTACAGTTTTGAAGGCCATAAAATGCCAAGATGGCACAAAACCCCCACAAATGACCCCATTTTAGAAAGTAGACACCCCAAGCTATTTGCTGAGAGGCATGTTGAGTCCATGGAATATTTTATATTTTGCCACAAGTTGCGGGAAAATTACAAACTTTTTTTTTTTTTCACAAAGTTGTCACTAAATGATATATTGCTCACGCATGCCATGGGCATATGTGAAATGACACCCCAAAATAAATTCTGCTGCTTCTCCTGAGTACGGGGATACCACATATGTGGGACTTTTTGGGAGCCTAGCCGCATACGGGGCCCCAAAAACCAAGCACCGCCTTCAGGCTTTCTAAGGGCGTTACAGTTTTGAAGGCCATAAAATGCCAAGATGGCACAAACCCCCCCCCCCAAATGACCCCATTTTAGAAAGTAGACACCCCTAAATTTAGGGGTACACTAGTGAGACTAGGTAATAAATGGCGGGTGCCCTGAAACTATAAAAAAATAACTAACCAACCAGCGTCACCTGTAACAGTTATATGGTGATCACTGGTGAAAGGGTTAACTAGGGGGCAATCAGGGGGCTTTATGCGGTAGTATATGGGGGTCCCTGGCGCTATAAAAAGCTGCGGCGAACCTAAATACCTACCTGCCTAACTAGCGTCACCTGTGACACTAATACAGCGATCAGAAAAACGATCGCTTATTAGGCTGGGTTCACACTGGAGCGATGCGGGAACGCCACGAATGCGCGGCGGGTTCCCGCATCGCATGCCTCCCGGCGGCAGTTCACACTGCCCTATGCGAACTGCTGGGAGTGTCAGTGAAATGTTAATGACACCCCCAGATCAGTTCGCATATCGCAGTGCGATCTGCAAACTTGGATCGCATGGTGTGAACACCCATGCGATCCGATTCTGCTGCGGACCAAAAAAAGGGTCCCGTGCGAGTTTGCGGCGGGTGCGGCGGGTGCGACACGAATTCAGCCATACTATCTGTATAGCTGAACTCGAATCGCACAGAGATCGGATGTGATTTGCACTGCAGTGCGGTGCGAATCACATCCGTTCTCATAAACCGCTGCAATGTGAACCCAGCCTTAGTGACACTGGCGACGGGGGGTGATCACGGGGTTAAACCTTTATTGGGGGGGTTAGGGGGGTACCTTAGAACTAAAGGGGGCTAACCCTAACTGCCCTAACAGTTATTAGTCACAAATGACACCTGCCGGGTGATCAGGGGGTTAAACCTTTATTAGGTAATAAATGGCGGGTGCCCTGAAACTATAAAAAAATAACTAACCAACCAGCGTCACCTGTAACAGTTATATGGTGATCACTGGTGAAAGGGTTAACTAGGGGGCAATCAGGGGGCTTTATGCGGTAGTATATGGGGGTCCCTAGCGCTATAAAAAGCTGCGGCGAACCTAAATACCTACCTGCCTAACTAGCGTCACCTGTGACACTAATACGGCGATCAGAAAAATGATCGCTTATTAGGCTGGGTTCACACTGGAGCGATGCGGAAACGCCGCGAATCCGCGGCGGGTTCCCGCATCGCATGCCTCCCGGCGGCAGTTCACACTGCCCTATGCGAACTGCTGGGAGTGTCAGTGAAATGTTACTGACACCCCCAGATCAGTTCGCATATCGCAGTGCGATCTGCAAACTCGGATCGCATGGTGTGAACACCCATGCGATCCGATTCTGCTGCGGGCCAAAAAAAGGGTCCCGTGCGAATTTGCGGCGGGTGCGGCGGGTGTGGCGGGTGCGGCGGGTGCGGCGAATGGCTGAACTCGAATCGCACAGAGATCGGATGTGATTTGCACTGCAGTGCGGTGCGAATCACATTCGTTCTCATAAACCGCTGCAATGTGAACCCAGCCTTAGTGACACTGGCGACGGGGGGTGATCACGGGGTTAAACCTTTATTGGGGGGGTTAGGGGGGTACATTAGAACTAAAGGGGGCTAACCCTAACTGCCCTAACAGTTATTACAGTCACAAATGACACCAATGCAAAAAAAAAAAAAAAAAAAAAAAAAATGACATTGGTGTCACTGTGACTGGGGGGCAGGGGTAATTGGGGGGGTGATCGGGGGGTAAAGGGGGGGTGTGAGTGTGCCTGGCATGTTCTACTGTGTGTGGGATGTGTTGGTGCAACTCACTGATCCGCTCTCCTCCGTGTCGGAACGAAAAATACCGACACGGAGGAGAGAATACATCACTTCCTCTCCTGTGTTTACATTACAGGAGAGGAAGTGATGTCACCGGGGATTTCCATTCGTCGGGAGCGATCGCGAGGGGGTGGCCATGAATGAATGGCCGTCCCCTCGTCCGGGATCGCTCCCGAACGAAAACCGACCGCCGCAGGCACCGGGCGGGGGCCCGATCGGGCCCCCGACCCGCGGGAGGCAAAGCACGTACATGTACGTGCTTATGCCTGCCCGTGCCATTCTGCCGACGTACATCGGCGTGAGGCGGTCGGCAAGTGGTTAAAGTGTTTAAAAAGAAGTATGGGATTCCCCCCCCCCCATAATAATACTTCCTAGGCGGATGCTGCATCTGTCCCCCAGCACCTCTACACTGAGCGATTGAACTGTCAGCAGCTCTCCGCTCTGCTCCTCCGCGCTCAATGGAGCGATTAGCTGTGGAGGAGCCACTTAGTGGCTCGCTGAATGGCTGAGACAGGCATCAGTCCAGGCACATGGCAGATCCAGACTCCCATTGTCGGGAAGAGGCGGTGCCCGGACCGATTCCAGTGATGTCAGCAGAGAGAGGACTTCAGACCGATCTCTGCTGAAAAGGGGTCACGGGAGTGCAAAACAAATTGCACTTCTGTGACCCATAGGAGAAGCCCAGCCGAACGAGCTTAGACTGGACTTCTCCTTCAAAGTGGAGCTCCAGTCTCCCCTCAAAAAAAGAAAAATGTCATCAGCTACAAATAAGACATCCAGGGTCCATGATCCAGGGCTGCCCTCACCTGAGCCAATCCATCAATTCGTTTTGGGGCCAGGCGCCGGCATCTTAATGAAACCAGGTACTACCCCACAAAAGTTGCAATTTAGGAGGGGAAAGGATGTAAATAAGTAGAACGTACCCCTTTTGGGAGAAGTTTCACTTTAAAGTGGACCTACAGCCATTTTTTCAACTTTCCATCTATTAAATCTTCTGCCCTTGTTGTTTTACCTTTGGACAGTTAAAGTTAATAACTTATACAGCCCACTTTGTTTCTTGTCTGGTAAAAAGCCTAGGCTTATGACATAATGAGCAGCTCTCTCACTCTTGTGAGAGTTTACCAGGAAGTGAAGGGGGGGGCGAATCATAAGACGGCCAATGAGAGCTGTAGAGCTGCCGAGCTGGAGGTGTGCCTCTGTTTAAATCCAGGAAGTGAACAGGCAGAAGCTTCAGCTGCCCACAGTTAAAATGGTTGCAGACAGAATCGGTGGAGGGAGATTTCTGCAGCATATTTGGCAAGTACAGAAACACATTATATATACACAATATTATGCAAAGTGGTTGAAGGGAAGATTCAGAATGGCAAAGATGTGTTTATTACAAATTATGTGAGCAGACTGCAATTCCCCTTTAACTGCATTATTTAAAGTAAACCTTTCAATAACTTTTGCTGCTTAAATTAATTCCAGACATGCCACAATATAAAGCAACACTATCATTTAAGTATAGCTCAAAGCAAAGCATGCGATTGGCCCCGTTAAGTCACTCTGGAGGTTAGTGGTGTCACATGGGGGTAGGGAAATTCTATCTAAGCTTCAATTGGTTCACTAAGAGCTTACACGGGGACACATTGCTTTATTTTGGTGACTGAACCAAGTTGTAGGGAAGCAAAGGAAAGGGGATTACAAGCAGCTAGGGAGAAGGGAACTAAACTACACCTATTGCATTGTTCTGTGTGAAGCATAGGTTCGCACACAACAACAAAACTACTATTATAGGTAATTATCCTGAATGCAAGCACTGTTTAGGTAAACAAAAAGTCTGCAAAAATTGGTTTACAACATATGAATTACATAACCGGTAAGTGCAATTGGCAAGATCTGCTCTGCCACTGTGTTTATAGCAGTCCCTATGTACAATTGAAGGAAGGAAACACAGAGGCGTTAAACATCAAACACACACCGATTTTCTGACCCGCACCAATCAAGTGGCAGCTGGAATCAGACAGTTACTAAGGGCAACATGTCAACCTTTTCCTTTTTTTTTCCCCTAAAAAGAAGCCTTAATCCACATCATGTCTCAAACAGTTACACCCCCACCCCAACAGGTAGCGAGGTTTGACCTTTATTCTGCCATCCAACACTAGGAAATAACTGGGACACCTTGCTAGATTTCTGCAAGGAAGATATTTCAGGATAATGTGAAGGCCTAGTGTTGGAGGGGGGGGGTTGGGGGGTCGAGAGAAGATTTGCCAGGGGGTCTCAGAATCCTGGGCTGTTTCTGCAGCCTTTGTGGCCGCCCAGCAGGGCTGTCCCTGGGGCCTGTTGCCGCCCACTTAGCCTCTTCGCAACCGCCCATTAAGTTCCCGGCATGGCTGGTGAGAAATGTTAAGTGGGAGGGGCTGGAGGAGACCCCATTTCCTGATTTCAGCATAGGTGTCACTGCTACGAGACACCACAAAGTCGGAGACACATTGAGTAACACTTGCCTGTGATTAGACTTGCCATTAAAAAGGTCCCCACTGCAGTTCTCAGATGACTGATTAAGAGCACCTAAGTTGGCTAAACAGAACTCCCCCCCAGCACTGCCACTGATCCCACCCCCCCTCCACCAAGGACTAATGCCCCGTACACACGATAAGATTATAGGACGAATCATAGTTGGTTTTTTGCAAGACCATGACCATGAACTAGGCAATCGCAGATGAAGCCAAAAGGATAAACTGTGATCTGTTGTTTTCCCCCGAAATAACACAAGTGGGCGGAAATAAAGGGAAATTATCCTATAGTTACTTCTAAGACAAGCAAAGCACCAAAACCCACAGCTGACCACAATTCAAGAGAATGTGCAATGCCAGAGAGAGGACCTTAATCGCCCTTTAATCTCTAAACATTTGCAGCTCTCAAATAAACCCACAAGGATGTTTTTAGTTTATCTACAGCCAAACCTTTCTTTTTAAGTCCTTAAGTAGAGCATTTAAAGCAATATTAAACCCAAAATCAAATATTTACAGTATTTTATTGCAGCTTACCAATTCTTAGATGTGAAGACTGCAGTCTTTTACTTTTTCAGCATGCTGTTATTTTCCCCTAGTGATCCTGCCAGTAAGTCTGTTTTTTTCAACAGAACAGGGAACAGCTAAGTCAGTGATTCTCAATCAGGGTTCCGTGGAACCCTAGGGTTCCTCCAGAGGTTGCTAGGGGTTCCTTCAGCATTGGGCCATTTCTGCCTCTCGGATAAGTTCCCACCAACATCATTGATCTTTTTAGCTATCTGTAAGGTCATTCTTCCCAATGACCACAAGCCTAAGGACCATTCTTCCCATTGACCATCACACTAATGTATCATGCCTAGCAGCACTAGGGTTTTTGGATCAAATCCCAACCACGACACTACCTGCCTGGAGTTAGCATGTTCTCCATGTGCCTGTGTGGATTTTCTTCAAGCTACAACCCTCCAGTTATTCAGGAACTACAATTCCCATCATGCCTAGTCATGTCTGAATACAAGTTTCAGAATGCCTCATGGGATGTGTAGTTCTGCAACAGCTTGAGGGCCAAGTAGTTTTTCCACACCCCAAAGACATGCTAGTCAGGTATTTGGCTCGGGTCTAAAATTAGCCCTAGTATGTGTCTGTACGAATGTTAGTTATGAACCTTAGAGAGTGTAAGCTCCTTGAGGGCAGGGACTGATGTGAATGTATAATATATCTAATAAATAAAAAGAATAAACCTCCCTGAAGATGTAGCCGTTAAAGAGGAAGTAAACCCTGATGAGTTTACTTCCTCTCTCATTCCCTGTAAAGGCAAAGCATAATGGACTACTATGCATCGCATAGTAGTCCATTATGTGTCACTTACCTGACACAGGAGCCAGCGAAGTCACCGCTGTCCCCTGTAGTCCGGCGCATCCATCTTCTTGGTGGGTCTCCGTGGGTCTCGCTGCTCCGGCGCTGTGATTCGCGGGAGCAGCGATGACGTCACTCCAGCGCATGCGCACGGGAGCCGAGACTCGCGGCATTGCCGTCATCGACTATGCCCCGCTCAGTGCGCCTGCGCGCCGCTGTCTTCGGGCAAATATCTCCTAAACCGTATTTCTTGGACCTACAGGTAAGCCTTAATATAGGCTTACTTGTAGGTCAAAGTGGTTTGTAAGGGTTTAACACCACTTTAAAGTGTTGAATCAAACCATTTACCACTGACAGAGGTGCTTACAAAAGATCAGCTTTTATTTTAGGTAAAACCTTTATCCCAAAAGAAGAAAAAATAAATAAAAAAACACGCCCTTTATTGTAACCGATTATAACGTGTGAGCTGGAGTGGGGGCACTCCAATACAGCTCACCAAAAGAAAGAAAAGAGGAAAACAAGCCAAAAAAAAAAACCCCTAATGCAGCCACCACATCCAAGGATTGGCAAGTTGCAATATATTACATTTTTAGCTTTGGGTTTAATACGGCTGACAAACCTATGCTATGCGTTGGAGGTTCACACACATTAATGCACAGCACTAAATCGAACACCTGTGCATCTCCGTGTGGGTAGACATGGTCATGAGCTTTTATTATAGTGCCTTAAAGTATTAATATCCCTTGAAATATTCCACATTTTGTCAGGTTACAACCAAAAACAAATGTCTTTTATTGGGATTTTATGTGATAGACCAACACAAAGTGGCACATAATTGTGAAGTGGAAGGAAAATGATAAATGGTTTTCAATTTTTTTTACAACTAAATATGTTGAAAGTGTGGAGTACATTTGTATTTAGCCCCCCACCCCCCCACCCCCCGCCCAGTCAATACTTTGTAGGACCGTCTTTCACTGCAATCACAGCTGCAAGTCTTTTTGGGGATGTCTCTACCAGCTTTACACATCTAGAGTGAAAGGTTTGCCTATTTCGTCTTTGCACAATTGCTCAAGCTCCATCTGAGCGTCTGAACAGCAATTTTCAAGTCTTGCCACAGATTCTCAAGTGGATTTAGGTCTGGACTTTGACTGGGCCATTCTAACACTGAATATGCTTTTATCTAAACCATTCCATTGTAGCTCTGGCTGTATGTTTAGGGTTGTTGTCCTGCTGGAAGATGAACCTCTGCTTCAGTCTCAAGTCTTTTGCAGACTACCAGGTTTTCTTCTAAGATGTAGTTGGCTCCATCTATCTTCCCATCAACTCTGACAAGCTTCCCTCTCCCTGTTGAAGAAAAGCATCCCCACAACATGTTGCTGCCACCACCATGTTTCACAGTGAGGATGGTGTGTTCAGGTTGATGTGCAGTGTTAGTTTTCCGCCACGCACAGCGTTTTGCTTTTGGGCCAAAAAGTAAAATTTTGGTCTCATTTGAGCAGAGCACCTTCTTCCACATGTTACCTGTGTCCCCTAATGGCTGCTCACAAACTACAAACGGGACTTCTTTTGGCTTTTTTTCCAACAATGGCTTTCTTCTTGTCACTCTTCCAGAAAGACCAGATTTGTGGAGTGCACAACTAATAGTTGTGAAATAGATTTACGTTTCTGGTTGTAACATGACAAAACGTGCAAAATTTAAAGGGGTATGAATACATTTTCAATGAATAAAACGATCTACGACCAGAGGACAATTGGATGATTGATAGCTCCGCCTCCTCCATTCATAGATCTTGGTTCATTCATAGAAGCTGTAGTTCAGTTTCTATTACTGGATGATCTGGGCGGAAACAGAGAACATAGCTGAGCGCTTGATGACAGCCTGCGACACCCCTTTAGTTTTTTTAACCCCCACTGTACCAGAAGATTATAACGGGGGGGGGGACAGGACGATGGAGGAATTCTACTAAGAGAAGAGACATCAGCAAAAAAGGATGCGTCCTACTAAGTTTTGACTGTGCTATTTGTTCTGATATTTTGGCAGCACTTTAAAGAATATTAGCTAAATGGTCAGTGGGTGTAAGGAAATGTGTGTGAAAAAAAAAAAATACAAGCAACTGAATGATTAATTAAGCAAACCTTTGCTTTAGAATACCCCTTTCCAATAAAAAAAAAAAAAAAAAAAAAAAGGGAAGAAGCTACACGGTCGTCATCGGCCCCCCGTTCTTACTTACCCGAGCCCCTTTATCTCCTCGGCGGGGACACGCTGTCTTTCTCCGCGGGGGTCCTGGCTCTTGATTGGATAGAATGATAACAGCGCAGCCATTGGCTCCCGATGCTATCAAACAAATCCAATGACTCAGGCGCTGGGGCCGAGACCGAAATTCGTGTCTGTGGACGCAAATGCTGGACTTGGGAGCACGGTCACAAGGTAACCTCCTCCGGAGAGCGCTTCTCCTATGGGGGAGGTTATCGGATGTGGGGAGGAGCCGCGAGAGCTGTCGGGGGACCCCAGAAAAGGATGTTCGGGGCCACTCTGTGCAAAGACGAGCTGCACAGTGGAGGGAAATAGGTTTGTCAATTAAAAAAAAAATAAACGATCCTTTACAATCACTTTAAACACGGTTACCCAATATGAAATGGTGTTGCCTCTGTCTGAACTATGGCCAGTAACCCAGAAGTGTATTGAAGGAGGCACTCACACTGCTATTATTAGTCACGTTATTTTCAGCTTAGTACACACATCCACATAGCTTGCCAGTCAATCATCATACAACAGGTTACAAGATGCTAATGTAGCTTTACACAAATGCCATCATGGAGTAGGATGCAAGGATGTTCTACTGTACGAAATGCTGCCACATGGAATGGCAAAGGATGGGCAGAAAAAACTGTGCAAAAATTTTTTAGACGGCTTGGACAACATTTCCACGTCATTGGGCAGACCGGACGTCACAATCATACAATCACTGATTGGCTCTCACGGTGATCACATGATCATAATAAGACAGGTTAGACAGCGCTCAGAAGTCTGAACAACATGTAGATGGATGAGGAGTGGGAACCAGAAACTTCCCAAAACAAGCCAAGAGTAAAAACAGTACAGTTTTTTTGTCCACAATGCGAGAAGATAGAATTAAAAATGAAAGCAAAAACTATACCACACTGGAGGTCGCATGCATTGATACAAGTCAGATTTCAGGCATCACTTGGAACAAAAAATTTCATTTTTTGTAAGATACTTTCAATAGAAACACGTTTACCAATTACCGACCGCTGCACGCCGATGTACGTCAGCACAATGGCAGCGGTGGGCAAATGGGCGTACCTGTACGTCCCCTTTAATCGGTAGGGCTAGCGGACGCGCGCTGCGTACAGTGAGACCATGCACATGGGACCCACGGACTCTATGTCCGCCGGTGTCCTGGCAATCGTGTAACAGAGCCGCAGAACAGGGAGATGCCTGTGTAAACAAAGCATTTCCCCATTCTGCCTAGTGACTAGGGCTGGGGGGACAAAATCGTTTTAAATCTTGAATCGAGTTGAGAGGTCAAATCGATTCAAAATTTCAGCAAATCGATTTTTCTTTCCCCACCAGGACCGGCGCCGATACCGTGCCGGTCCTGAGGTGCCTCGGGCAGGAGTTTTTAGGCGAGGCAAAAAGTGTTCTGTCAGGAAGGTGATAAAATCTTCTGGGTTGAAGCAGTTAAAAGGGATGCAGGTCCAGCAGATTTCCTCATTAGTGTTGTGCAGCTCCACACATAACTGATAAATTATGAAACCACTCCCATTAGACCCATGCACATATGAATTTCTTCAGAATAAAGAGGTGGGAATCTGCAAAGTGTAATCCTTGCAATGTACACCGATCACCCAGAATGTGTCCAAGATAATTGACAAGAGAGAGGGGGCAGAGCTGCGCCCCTTCTGCGCTGAGGGGAAGTGACGTCAAGAGCCCAGGCACTGAAGGAGGCAGACTACGAGCAACAGCCATTTAGAGGCGAGTTTAAAAAAAAATAAAAAATAAAAATAAAAATCCAAAATGCGTTTTTTTTTTGGGGTACATTCATGTTTTTTTTTTTTTGGTGGACCACCACTTTAACACTTTATTGCACTGATAAAATTGTAGGTGCTTTTCTCATACCATACATCAACATTCATCTCCATGTGACCATTGTAAACTAGTAGCATTTAATTGTCACGAACACTTCATAGCTCTACAGCAGGTTACTACCTGCCAAGCCCTTTTCTGGAAATAAGTCACAGCTCCGCCTGTCCATTTACTTCCCCGTCTGATCGCCCTCCTCGCACAATCTGCTACATTCTCTGCAGTACATTCACATTCCATGAGTGTATTACTACATCACAACTCAGTTATCACAAGGTTACAAATGACTTGATTCCCAGCAAGAAGTCTAACAAAAGTGACACGCCATGCATTGTTTAGTAATAGCTCAGCTTCAGTGCATTGTTTTTTGTTTTTTTTCAACACTAATACATGCGTGCAATACATTTCAAGGATAAAACTGGCTATCCTTTCCGGTGTATTAAAGGGAAACTCAAGACATTTTTTTATTTTTACTTTATTATTATTTTACTCCGTGTTCCTACTGCCAATAGTCTCCCCATTTCCTGTCCTGGTGAAACCAAAATTGCTTTAAAAACGCTGCGCTATCAAAGATATAAGCATAAAGCCACTGAACTGGTAGAAATATAATCTATACACCGTGGTAATAATAATGTAAAAAATATATGATGAAAAATATATAAAACAAGTGCTTAATAGCCAAATTATTAAGTGACAATGTGCATTCATTTAGGGATGAAAAATATTAAAGCAAACAAGCCAGTGGAAATCTAAATGGATCCAAATACTGGAATTATAAAAAAGTGCTTAAGTGCACTGTGCAAAGTTAAAATTGATCCAATTTATAGGTGCTCCACACGCCATGCGATTCAGTATGCTGTGAAATTGATGTGATTATCAGATGCTGTGTTCTCACTCAAGTGCTCCCCCCCCCCCCCACTGCATCAATTTAACTGAGAATTGTGTGGTCGCGTGACGCTCTATCAATAAAAATGTATGTACTTTTTCCCTTACAAATAGAGCTTTCTTTTGGTGGTATTTGATCACCTCTGCAGTTCATTTTTTTTTTTTTTGTTCATAGCGCAAAAAAATAAAAAATAAAAACACAATACAATACTTTAACTTTCTGCTATAAAAAAAATCCAATAAAAAAAAACTGTAAACCAATCAAATTTCATGATTAATTTAGGCCAATATGTATTCCACAATATATGTTTAGTAAAAAAAAAATCCCAATAATCGTATATTGATTGATTCGCAGCAAAAGTTATAGCGTCTACACAAACTGTGGCATATATTTATGGAATATTATTTTTTTTATTTTTACTAGTAATGGCAGCAATCATTGACTTAGTGGGACTGCGATATTGCACCAGACAAATTGGACACCAAGACCACTTTCACACTTCAACGTGGCTAAAAAAAAAAAAGCATTGGTCGTTTTTGCAGTGCTTTAGAAGTTAAAAATAAAAAATAAAAAAAAGAGGAGGAGGAAAAAAAAGCCAGTTTTGTGGCTCTCATTTCAATGGGCAGGGGCATTTTGGGAGCGCCATTTATATTATATTATACATTTATATTATATGCCCGCATGTCAAAGCACTCATTGCAATGAATGGGAGGCATTTTTAGAGGCTATTTCTAGGGCTAAAATGCCTGAAAACTGCCTTAATGTGAAAGGGGACTAACTGACATTTTTTTTGAAACCAGTGCACTAAGAGTGATTAGTGCTAAAAAAATTATGCACAGTCACTGTACAGACACTGGCTGGGAAGAGGATAACATCAGGAGTGAACAAAGGGTTAACTGTGCCTAGCCAGTGCTTGTGTACTGTGTGGGAGGTGCTTTAATTAGGGGAAAGTATGGATCCAAGTCCCTGCTTTGCAGGAACACAGAATCAATGCCTTCAATACTGACAGAACGGCGATCTGCCTTGTTAACATGGGCAGATCACCGTTCTGGCGCTCTGCCTAATGATCAGCGTGTGTTGGCGGAAATAGGAGTCCACGGTACCTGCAGATCAGCTCCCACTGTGTATAATCACAGTGGGCGCGGCTCGCTGGCAGCGGGGCATGCACGCCCTAAATCCAGAAGGACAGGATCACATACTAGGCATGTGATCCTACGCAGTAGAGCCACCTTGCCGCCATATATGTAATTTATACAGTCGGCAAGTAGTTAAGCCTGGTACAGAGTCCGAATGTTGGCCAGTTTAGTAACAACTGGCTGACATTCGTACCATTTCTGCAGATGGCCTTCCGACAGAGACATTGCACCAGTGCTCGCAGCCAATGCCTGTGAGCGCCAATTAGTGTCGCACAGCAGGAGAGATCGCTATAACATCGCTTAACTTTTAGATTTAGTACAGCAATCTCTCATTCAGTCTGCTGGGTTGAACGAAAAAAAAAAAAAAACACCTAAACAAACATACGTTAGCAATTGGCAGACAAGTGATAGAGAAATAAGGTCAGCAAACATCACAAGTTGCCCAACAAACCGGACAAGCACATAGTGACCCTGGATGAGTTTCAGCTCCGTTATCAAACACCAAACGTAAACCAGCTTATCTTACATTACTGATAAACCTCAACCACTGCAAAGTTAAAAGGTGATTAAAAGGCCAACAAAAGTGTCAGGCCCTGCCAGAAAAACTGGAATGTTCATATTATGAAATGCAGAGATCAGGAATCCTAGAAAATGGACAATGCTTACTCAGTGTTGCATAAAATACTGAATCACTAGAATGATACATGACAGGGAAGGTTGGGAGCAGAAACAAGGTCAGAAAACAACAATGGAACCTCGGGAGTCATTTTAATTTTCCAGAAGGCCAAGTAATCAACCTGCACACCTGTATCACCCTAGAGGCATGTATATGCAATAGATGCAGAATTGTGCGGAGAATGGCTGAAACATTCACTAAGTTTAGCAGACTTTTCCAGCTGAGCCTTCCTCCAAATAGGGTTAAAGTTATGGAAACTGCCATCTCCACCAATACTCAAAGTGGGATGACCCCTAAAATAAAAAAATAAAAAAGTAAAAAAATAAAAAAAAAAAATAAAAAAAAGTCAGCGGCTACAAATACTGCAGCTGCCTCCCCTCGTTCCCCACGCCGCTCGCAGCGCCGTGATTCGTACTGTGGGCACCCGGCTGTGGCTTCACAGCCGGGCACCCACTGCGCAAGCGGCGCATGGTGCCATGATACGCCGCACAGTCATCTGGGACACGTGACAGGTCCCAGATGACTGTGCGGCGCGGGGGGAAGTGATGTCACCAGCCCCGGCATTGGAGAAGGCAGACTACGAGGGACCCCCTAGCAACAGGAATTTAGAGGAGAGTAAATTTATTTATTTTTTTCAAATTTTTTTTATGAATGTTAAGCTATTTTTTTATTTTTTTTGGTGGCAACACCACTTTAAGTAATAAAATTGGTACAAGACAGTAAATTTGCTGGACATCTTATATGTTCCTGGGTGAGACACCGTAAATCAAAAGATGTCAGCCTTGGACCTTGCAGCATAAAAAACAAGTCAGCAATGGCATCTTCCCTAAAGTCAAACCCAACAGCTCATTTTTAAAGTCTACCTATTATGAAATAAAGGGGAACTGCAATTTTTGACCTCCATCAGAAAATACCAAAACGCCTAATTGCTATGCTGACCTTCTGGATTCTCTTAGCTGGAACAAGTATACATATCAGAAACCTCACATTGGCCATGGTGCCCTCAAAAGCACCTCTATAGAGGTCTATGAAGACCTGCTGCACAGGTGCAGAAAGCATAAAGCTAGAGTATGCATCGGAGGCAGAAGAGGGTGCAATACTTTTATTGAGCAGGACTAAACAAGTAAGAAAACCACTTTACATCGCTGGTCTGAAAACTGCGCCTGCAGGTCAGATGGCTCCTTGCATGCCTTGGACTCTTAGGGCACCATGCCATCCACTGACGCCAATGATAGGGCACGATTCTTCCCTCTGACACCAATGATGGGGCACGATTCTTGCCTTGAATACAAATAATGGGGCACTATTCCTTCCACTAAAACCCCCCTAAAGCTTCAAGAACAGTAAACTGGCCATTTCCTCAGAACGTTTGGAGACACCTGCTTTACATGAAAGTATAGCTAATCCCAAGCACAAAAATGTAATATAATACAGCTTAGCAGGCCCCAGATGAGGTGACTGCATTAATGGTCTTTTTCCAGGATTCTTTTTTACTAGAATTTAGAGGAGTCCGTTGTCACCCAAGGAAATGTGTTGGATTACAGAATATTTCACCCATTCCTCAACTTTAAAAATGGGACTCTTAAAATTTCCTCTCCTACTCTACAGACACCGTCCAAAGCAATGAGGGATTTTACCCTACAACAGGAATTGGGTTACCCACTCTGCAGGGCACATGCACCCATCAGTAAAGCGGATCTTCACCCTCTTTTTGAAGTCGCTGTCATTATGATTATCTGCCCATCCTGTAACAAATTAAAGAAACTTTTTTTTTTTTACTCATAAAACCTTAATTGTTCCACTTGTACGTCCTTTGATCACCTAGGCGAATGTTGAATCTTTAGTCCTGATGACTGTTTAAGTCCTGTGCCCTTGACCTGGCTAGAGGTGGGGCTAACACTTTTGTGAAGACTCGGGGTGCTGTAGCTGGCCCGAAGGGCAGGGCTATAATTGAAATGCTGCTGTTCTACTTCGAACCGCAGAAACCTTTGGCGAGTGGGAAATATATGGACATGCAGATATGCATTCCTGATGCCGATAGGCGCCAAAAGTTTTCAGGATCAGTTGAATGCATGAAAAGGGCAGTGAAGATTTTAAGGAACCAAAGAAAAAAAACAGATCAGCTGACTCTACTAGAGGTGCACGAATCATGTCTGTAAGAGATTTGTACCAGCAATTTCTGATTGAGAGGCTGAAAAAAGGTTCAACTCCAATTATTTTCTCCGCAGAGGAGTAATCGGTTTGCCTTTCTTCCTGATCATCTGAGGGTAACGCCTCAGCCTCTGCCCACTATTCCCTTGATAAGGGGCCTAAGGCTGGGGAGGGGGATCCTATCATTTTGGATAGCGGATGTGATTAAAGTCGCTAATTTTCCTTCTAGGCCCTGCAGGGCAGAGGAAAAAACGCATTTTAAATCATGTATACAGTGGCTGAATTTTTCTCCTCTAGAGTGACTGTGGAGGCTGTTGCTACTGCCTAGAGTTTATACTTTTTTTTTTTTCCCCAAAGAGTACCTTCCTGGTAGAAATCATTTGGATGTATTTGACCAAATTCTCCCCAAATAGTCGCTCCCCATGAAAGGGGAAACTAGTGAGAAGCTTTTTTGCAAGATGCTTAGGTGCATCTTGAACTGGTCCTTATAAGGGGCTGACAGGTGCCAATTGCAAAGCCTGCAGGCTGAGAACGGTACCTGCCAGGAAAAAGAGGATCTTGACAAAAAAAAAAAAACGACTTCCTATCTTTAAGCATTTGTGCATCTACTAGACAAGTAATGCTGGAAATCGCAGTCTACTGCTGGTACCATACATCTTTTGTGAATTTCTCCTCCGTGGAGGGGAAAAAAACTCTTGGTTCCTTAGTAGTAACCTTGGAAGCCATAGTGCTAAGCACAAAAGCAGGAGGTACTCCAAGAACTGTTCTATTAGCTAAGCAACAGTAGGAAAAACAAATGACAGCATAGATTAAAGCGGTTCTGCACACATTTTTGTATCCTAGTGCTATTGTTTTTCCTAACCTCCACATATTGCACAATGCCCCTTCATTTTTATTTTTATTTCTCCTACCTTTCGTTCTATGCACTTGTTTTCTTCTTCCCCTGCGGCTATGGGCGGGGTTTATGCGGGGATCAGCATCACTTCCGCTGATCCCCGCACTGTCTCCTGGGATCTCGTCCGAGTAATCCCAGGAGTCATTGCGGCTAACACTTGCGAAATCTCGCGAGATTTGGCCGACGTGACGTCATCACGCCGGCCACGTTTGGCTTCACATGAGAACGGGGGCGGTAATTTGCTATGTTGGAACGCACGGCGCGAGTGTTTGGAACGCATCGCGCATGCGCAGTACGCAATTTCTGGCGGCAACGTCACTTCCGCAGCATCCTGTGATAGGCAGCAAAATGTGACACTACACCGCCCGTTGTCCTAACATTCTTGAATTACACCGCTCGTAGCTGTAGCTACTGAGCATGCACGGGAACCGGCAAAGCATGCTGGTTCCTAACAAAGGAAGAAAGGCGGAAGTTATTGCTTGTGGGCTTCAAATGCCCACAAGAAAAATGACATCTCCCGAACAATAAGAATAAAAAGCAAACTTTGGACTAAAAACGGACATGCTTCACTGACAAATGCAGGAAAAGTAAGCGGTTTTATTTAAAGAGATACATTTTAAAGCTTAAACATAAAAAATATTTTTTTTTCCTCAGTGCAGAACCACTTTAAACAAATGCTTAAACAATAATGTATTTTCCTTTATTAAAAACGCCTGTGTAAAACCCTCTCACAATTTTTTGTGAAAAAAAACAAAAAAAAACCCTCACGTGCTTCAGCGGCTCCGGTCGACCGTTTGTTGTTCTCGGAGTACAGCTTTTTGAACCCCTCAGGCATAACCCTGATTGTCTGTGCACCGTGTGCCTTCCAAGGACATCGAGTCCGCACATGGAGCCTCCTTCCTTCACTGAAATTGTCAGCTTCATGAGCGCAAGTGCCTTCTGCAAGTAAATGCTTTATTTAGCTAAAAAAGATACCCCGCGCCCTACGAGGGTGGGGGGGCAGGCTGGAGGGGTACTCAGCAGTTTAGCTTTTAGTGCTTATCACACTGTTTCATAAGTAAGCGGTCTTTGTACAATACCGTTACAATAAAATGTACTTCGTACCTGTACACCCAGCCACTCAGTTTCCCCAATTGGGGGGGAGATTAGAACCCCCGCCCCTCCAGCTGCAAGGACCCACGCTTGTTTGTAGCACAGATTCAACAGAGTACACACATTCTTACTCCCTCTAGAGGAGTCTTAAGGCATTAAAACATATGCGTTAAAAGAAAGTCATAGGTGGACTTTGCAGTTCCTAAGCTTTTCTCCTACCTCTCCTCGCTGCAGGATACTGCTGTTAGCATAGAGATCCTAAATTCACCCATCACGGCGGGCAGTGTAGTTAAACCTTCAAAGACCGGGTCCCTTATAATAGGGGTTCCACTCCTTTGGACCTGTATAGCACCCCTCAGGACAACTTTAGGTAATGTAGCAAGACCAAAGAGTGTCCTGGTTGCTAGGGTTCAGCTCTCAAAGATAAGCATTACAGGCAAAACCTCGTTCTTCTATACGAGGCCCGGGTACCATCCTGTGGCCGCAGTCACATGAATGGATGCGGTTGTGGAGGCTTTTTAACCCAAATCCAGCATGGATCCCTTTCGGAGCTCCTCAGAGAACATCTTCACTCGTGACCAACACCCTAGACACTGGCGAAAAAACTGATGTGATCCTGGAAGGAGGGTGGGTTATATAGAGAGAAAACTTCCTTACCAGTTTCAACACCTGAAGGTGATCCATAACCCATTAATTACTTAAGGCTCTGTGTCCCATGATGTACGATAATGAAATAAAAACTGCAGAGATACCACCAAAAGAAAGCTCCATTTGTGGTGAAAAAAAAAAAAAAAAAAAAAAAGGACATCAATTTTGTTTGGGTAAAACGTCGTATGACTGCGCAATTATCAGTTAAAGTGACGCAGTGCCGTATCGCAAAAAATAGCCTGATCATTGAGCAGCCAATTCTCCGGGGCGGAAGTGGTTAAGGTACCTTTTAAAATACAAATCATGCTACACACAGAGTTCTCTCTTTAAAGATGACTGGTTTCCCTGGATTAATCCACATCACTGCTCTCTGCGGTGCTTTATTAATAAGCCTGAATGTTTCTAGTACATATGTGCTGTGAAGCACAGCTCAGGGATCTTGCGATGGTCAGCGATGCATGTATTGCAGTTGCCTGAGGTGCAACATTCATATAGTTCTGGCATGAGTTCTGAAATCATGTCAGCTTACCGTCACCCATGTTATTTTACCACCCACATGAGCCCCTTGCAGGGCAGCTATCCCAGAGGGAATTCTATCAGCCAGGATCCTACCTCAATACAAACCTTGTGGTTACAATTCAACACAGTGAATGTGCTAAAATTGAATCTTAAAGCAGGATTCCACTGTCTTTATCCTTTTTTGGCATACTGACAATCATTATTAGTATTAAATATAAGACTTAATTTTTCTTTTTTTCAATACAGCAGCATGCCGTTTTCTCCTCCAAAACATTTTTATAAAACCGTCTGACGGTTGTCATTTTGCCTGTGGGCATGTGAAGCCCACAGGCATCCTCTTCCGGGAGAGTGTGCTGCTAAAAGACCAGCATGCACCGCCCGTTCGATTAAAGATATCGCGCATGCACAGTAAGCGCAATTTCGAGCTCCGTCAACAGCTCCGGTTGCCATGACAACGGATGTTGTCGTCGGAAGTCCCGTCCCGTTTTGATGGCAATGGAGATAAACAATGACAAAGGGATTCCCAAACCAAATATGGCGCCAAATTACACATGCAATCGCGTCACTTCCGGTTTGGAAATAACGCGATTGTAGCCCTCAGTGATGCTCAAGGCATCCTGGGAAATAGTGACACACTTCTCCCAGGAGCCTTAGCGAGCCGGGCTGCCGAGAGAAGTGAAGTTTTTAGCCTGGGCAATGGAAGAGGCAGATTTCGTGGGACCACCTAGAAACAGCAAGAAATAAGTAAAAAAAAATTATCCAATTAATTTTAAGACCCTTTGCTGCACATACAACTTAAGTTATATTTTTGGTGGCAACACCACGTTAAACAATAAAACCTACTAATGTAAAAGGAACTATCAAAAATAATGTATCCACAGTCATCATAGGCCCACCAGTCTGTCCTGAGAATTTCTCTGCACCAAAAGGAAACAATTAGGGCCGGTTCACACAGCGGGCGATGCGAGGCGACACGACTCGCCTCGCTCCCGCAAGTCGCCCCCGTTCTGTACAATGGAACCGTTCTGAGAGGAGCGACTCGAGTCGCTCCGACTCAGAAAAAAGGTTCCTGTACTACTTCTGGGCGACTTCGGGGGCGACTTGCATTGACTTCTATACAGAAGTCCTCTGCAAGTCGCCGCTGAGGTCGCGGCGAGGCAAGTCGGAGACGCCTCGCCGCGCCTGCAGTGTGAACCGGCCCTTAGAACTAACTTGTATACATGTTTTTCCTATGACAAATCTAAAGTGGCAGAAAGTGGACATTAAGCAAAGAAGATCGCTCTGCTTCCTCCTTACAGATGTAATTTTGTTAAACATTTATTTTCCTAGAAGAAAAAAACTACCTAAGATCAATTCTGCATAAATAAATAAAACCACAAAATGAAAGCAATTAGAATGCAATAATGTTTAAAATAACTCTTTCCTACAGGAAAAGGTCAGTATGATTACACAGCAAGCAATGTTCTTCCGCAGAAAGGTGACCAACAACCTTTAATGGATGCCTAAAGCTGGCCATACATTATGCAATTTTCATGTAGAATTAACAAAACCATATACGAGGTTAAACCTAAGCACTTTCAAATTGCATACAATCAGGCAGACCTTTGCACTACATAGTTGAAGGTAAATCTAAAAGGAAAAAAAACACTAACAAGAAAATTGTATGAAATGTATGGACAGCTAAAAGTAAACCTCTACTGAGACACAAGAACATGGAAACGCTTTCCAAGTGGATCCAAAGACTTCAAGTCACAGACCCAGAACAAGAATGCAGACGAGTAAATTAAAAATTCCTACATATGCTTTTAATGCCAGTGAATGAACTTCTGAAACCACCTATTAAGCATGACAGCCAAGCCTCTAGCATTTTCAGAAAGAGACTTCTATAATGGCAGACTCCATAACACCTCAGTAGAACTATCCTTTAAAGGTCACTAGCAAACAGTGTAGCATAACCCATCCCAAATGCAGTAACTGTCAAACCAGCCAACAGCTGTAACTGATGCAATAGTCTGGAAAATGTCAGCCAACTGACTATTGTTCTTGGCCGACTCCACAGAAGAAGCAGCTATGCAGCCCACAGGACCCGTGTAGAAAATATGCTTCACAAGCCCTGACGGTGGAAGACATGCATGGACAAGAAAAGGATCTTTCCTGTGGCCCAAGGAAGTCCTTGTTGAACATCCACCATACCTCAAATACCTGTAGGTCAAAAAAATTCTTCATAAAAAATAAAACACACATTAGTGAAATTCCAAAATAATAATATTGAAATCAGAACAGGTAGGACAGGTAAGATCGTACCTTCTGTACTTTAGCCCCAGCAGGAAGCATACAGCCGACACTCCTCTGGGTGTGCCACACCTGGGAGTGTAAAAGGTGGAAGATTGTCAGATACTAAATTCCAAGCTGGCGCTTTCCTTCTAGAGGAATGGGAAACTACTGTATACAGTGAGGAAATTATTTAATCCCCTGCAGATTTTGTAAATTTGCTCACTTACAAGGAAATGAAGGGTCTATCATTTTTTAGCATAGATGTATTTTAAATGATAGACAGAATGTCAACCAAAAGTCCAGAAAAAAAAAAAAAAAAAACACGATATAAATGTTATAACTGGAGTTGCAGTTCAGTGAGTAAAATAAGTATTCGATCCCCAATCAAAACATGACTTAGTACTTGTTAACAAGGGCTACTCCACCAAGCACAGAGGCAAGACGTTTCTTGTAGTTGGTTACCAGGTTTGCACACATCTCAGGAGAGATTTTGGTCCACTCCTCTTTACAGATCTAAATCCTTAGGGTCACTTGGCTGTCGCTTGGCTCCCTCCATAAAATGTTCTATAGGATTAATGTCTGGAGACTGGCTAGACCTTAGTGTGCATCTTCTTGAGCTACTCCTTTGTTGCCTCGGTGGTATGTTCTGGGTCATTGTCATGCTGGAAGATCCATCCACGACCCATCTTCAGTGTTCTGGCTGAGGGAAGAAGGTCCACCATGCAAAATTTTACAATACATGGCCTCGTCCACTGGCCTCTCAATGCGGCAAAGTCAGCCTGTACCTTTAGCAGAAAAATTGCCCCAAAATATACATAAAGTTTCCATCGCCGTGCTTGACTAGGGATGGCGTACTTTGGGTCACAGTCAGTATTTTTCTTCCTCCAGTCGAGTTAATGCCAAAGAGCCCAAATTTGGTTCCATCTGACCACAGCACTTTCTCCCAATCCTTCTCTGAAGTACTACAGCTCCCCCTCCTTAAGAATATCTAAATGATTCAATCAATGGCAGCCTATTGTGATACCAATGGTTTGTTTGGTGAAGGTGGTCCCAATTGCTTTGAGATCATTCACAAGCTCCTCCCGTGTAGTTCTGGGCTGATCACTCCCTTTTCTCACGATCATCCTTACCCCATGAGGCCAAACCAAAGGAAATTGATGGTTTTGTATTTTTTCCCCATTTGCAAATAATCACTCCAACAGTTTTCTTCTCACTAAGCTTCTTGCCGATGGTCTTGTAACTCATTTCAGCCTTGTGCAAGTCTACAATCTTGATCCTGACTACCTTTCTTAGCTCTTTGGTCTTGCTCACGATGGTGAGATTTGAATAGAGGAAAGATTCTGTGGATAGGTGTCTTTTATTCACATAAATTGTCGTTAGGAGCACCTTCTTAAAGCGGGATTCCACCCTAAAGTGGAACCTCCGCTGATCGGATCCCTCCCCCCCTCCGGTGTCACAATTGACACCTTTCAGGGGGGAGGGGGTGAAGATACCTGTCAAAGACAGGTATTTTCACCCACTTCCGGGCATAGACTCCCACGGGAGTCTACGCCATTTCCTGCCCTGCCGCGCTGTCTGCTGGGACACACGGGTCCCAGTGACAGCGCGGAGATCTCCTATTGCGCGGCGCGGCTCCTGCATGCGCAGTAGGGAACCGGGAAGTGAAGCCGATTCGCTTTACTTCCTGATTCCGTCACCTCGAATGGCGGCGGCAGCAGCCGAGGCCCGAGCGGTCGATCGGCCTCGGCATCGCTGGAACCCGGGACAGGTGAGTGTCCATTTATCAAAAGTCAGCAGCTGTAGTATTTATAGCTGCTGGCTTTTAATATTTTTTTTTTTGGTGGAATCCCTCTTTAAATTGACCGGACTAATATGTGTATCATACTGTAGCCAGTCTGTGGGAGCCGGAATTATGGTTGGTTAGTAGAGGATCAAATACTTACTGAACTGCAACGCAATAACATTTGAGTCATGTGTTTTTTCTGGATTTTAGGTTGATATTCTGTTTCCATCATTTAAAATACACCTATGATAATTATAGACCATTAATTTCTTTATTGGTGGGCCAACTTCTAAAATCTGCAGGGGAATTATTATTTTCCCCGCTGTATACCATAATGTGTATCAAAGGATGCAAGACTGCCCACACTATCCTCTGAGGAATCTCCAATATTTTTGTCTAGTACACAGAAGAAATGTACATCTGTGACTTCGACAAGCTCAATGTAAATATTACAGTGTGTTCTTGTTTTAAAAACCCTCACGGGAATGTGTACTTTTGGCATTTCTAAGCAAGCCAAGAACTGAAGATGGCACTCCACCCGTCTGCCTATTAACTTCCTGGAGCCCCACAATAAAAACTGTAAAATTCTAGGCTGGTCTTTACATGTGAAACAAGAAACAGCACTTCGGCCAGTTGAATGGCCACCGAGGCACCAAGAAACACATTGTTGGAGGGGGGGACAGTCCTTGAGGAAGCAGAAAGTCACAGGGGGGCTTCATAATCTGAAATACATAGCCTGAATGAGCAAGTATAGGTATGCTTTAAACTTGACATGTTCTCAAAAAGGGAAGATTTGCTATGTTAGGCTACTTTCACACTTGGGCATTAACGGCGCTTTACTGCCGCTTTGAAAAAAAAAAAAAAAAAAAAAGTGCCTGCAAAAACGTCGGCTTTCACACTAGGGCTGCAGGGGAGGCGTTTTTCAGGCGCTATTTTTAGCCCAAAAGCGCCTGCAAAAGCTCCAGTGTGAAAACATTTAGAAATGTTATTTGTGCTGAAAACCTTTTGTCTTGAATTTCTCTTGAAATTCAGAAGTACACTTCCTGGTATGTGAGAGTCCCAAGGCACCCTTGTGCCTACAGCTTTTTTTTTTTTTTCTTTTTTGCAGCGTGTGATCGAAGGCACTGCTGCCTCTGACTACTAGTTCCAGAAGATTTGGAGATGTCACTTTTGGGCTGCTCATTGTTCTTCCTGCTGGAAGCTCTATCATGAGGAGTTAAAAGCCCCACTTTTAATATTGTCACACACACACACACAATCCCAAAAAAGTGTGGACACTGTAAAAGCAAAAAAAAAAAAAAATAATAAAAAAAAAAAATAACTAAAAGCAGATTTGCAAATCTCATAAACCCATATTTTATTAAGAAAAAAAATATATATATCTTTAAACTAGATTTTATTTTTATCAAATTTTTAAATAAAATCTATCTATCTATAAGATAATTTTCTATTTAAGATACATTAATCATTTTGTTTATTAAGCATGAAATGGAGCTTAGTTCTCTAGCATGAGGCTGTATATTCTGCAATATTTACATTTTTGGTAAACTCATTCAATGAATCAAAGCTCTGCAAGCTGAGATAACATGCACTGCATTGATGCATTCACATAAAATAACCATGAGATAAAACAAAGCTCAGGAATATTCCTTTATCCCATTGTTTTGCAACTCTATGTACACTACAAACTGTATGAATAAATTGGTTCTGATATCGCTGTTTTTCTAACCTGACAGATTATTACTCTAAATAGGAAACCTTCATTTTGTTTGCAAATCATACAGAGTCTAACTACCAGAAAAGACGAGTCCTTTCATTTAAAAATCACCTGTCATGTAACAGAAATTGATGGCAGCAACTTCAATGTAAATCCTGGGAACTGTGGACAGCTGCTGAAGTTTTAGGAGAGGAATGTTATCCCATGCTTGCCGGATATAGGATTCTAACTGCTCAACAGTCCTGGATCTTTGTCGTGTTTATTTCAAGATATACTTGTATTTCCAATTGGTGTAAGGTCTGGACTGCAGGCAGACCAGTTAAAGAGGATCTCCAGCCTACACCCCAAATTTTTTTTATTTTTTTAAAGGTTAGCACCTACAGTATTTCTTACTGCGCATACGCGAGTTGCACTAGGCTTCCTGAATGGTCCCACAGGCTTCTGAGACCCGTGTGTGTGTGTGTGTGTTTTTGTGTGTGTGTTTTTGTGTGTGTGTTTTTGTGTGTGTGTTTTTGTGTGTGTGTTTGTGTGCGTGTCTCAGAAGGCTGTCGGGGGGGGTTTGAAGCCTTTTTGAATGGTCCGGCAGTCTTCTGGGAACTGTGTGTCCCCCAGAAGGCTGCCAGGGGGAGGAGGAGAGACCGAACATAGTCACAGATCCTTGTGGAAATCTGACCCGGAAGTGGGATCGAGAACCTTTCAAGCTGAGCTTCCCCTTTTGGGTGGAGCTCTGCTATATAGTGATTAAGGGAAAAAAAAAAAAGACCATTTACAAACATGTTATACTTACCTGCTCTGTTGCAGTGGATTTGCACAGAGCAGTCCTGATCCTTTTCTTGGATCTTCTGTGATCCTGGCCCCTCCCTCCTGTTCAGTGCCCCGAGAGCAAGCAGCTTGCTCTGGGGGCACCTGAGCTGAGTCACAGCTCCCTGAGTCCATTCAGAGATGGAGCCCCGATCTTTCCACGCCCCCTCTTCCCTGATTGGCAGTAGCCAATGGTGCCACTGCTGTGTCTCAGCCAATCAGGAAGGAGAGACGGGCGTGGACATCGCTGGACAGAGCAGAACCTCCTCAGGTAAGTATTAGGGGGGTTGCTACACACAGAAGGCTTTTTATCTTAATACATCTCATCATTCAAAGTCCCCAAAAAACTCCCCCCTTTTTGTTAGAACCCATAAAAGCAATACTGTGTTTTATATCCCACATGCTTACTTTATATAGTGATTGGCCTCATTTTAAGTCCCGCCAACCAAACTCTCTCTTTTTTGCTCACATTTGGGATGGAGGAAAAATTGGTCCAAGGCGAATGCCAAGATAAAGAAAACCTTTTGCCTTTACTACCCATTTAAGCACCCAGACTCTTCTACTACACAAAAAAAAAAATAATAATAAAAAAAAAAAAAAAAAAAAAAAAAAAAAAAAATCAATGGGTATTTAAAATTGAGAAAAAATTTGTGTGTACCATTCATATAATATGCATGTGCAAGGTGTCAGTAATTTGCTCATTACACATACCCATGTTCAATTTTCTACTTTGCAATGCTATACATTTGCTGTGTTTTAATGATCTTACCTGCAATACAACTCTATGTATAATGCATAGGAAGGAGTACAAACTTATCAAGTCATTATCTGCTTATTGAGCTCTCTGGGTCAAGGGCTGGCGGGGAGCTCAGCAAAAAGGAAGAGATCGAGATATGCACGCATACATACACACACACTTAACTTTTACTACTCATCACTTATGACAGGCTCCCTTTAAGCAGTAGGGATCACTAAAGGATCTGAAGATCACAATTTTGCAGACAGGCCTGGCCCTTAGAACTGCTTAAAACAGGTTTTTCCATATTTTTCAATTGAAGCGCCTCTAACTTTGAAAAGTTCTAAACAGAACAGGTGGCTTCCTTTTTTCATAAGAAGCTGACGTTTATGGCATATTCCTCCCTCTCCCAGTCATGATCACTGAAAAGGAAGGTCGGTCAGTGAAGGAATGAACACAGATGTGTCTGGGTAAATGACAAGCATGCAGCTGTCAATGAGTTTACATTTGGATTCAGTTTACATTATGTAAAAAACGTACACAGCCGTACTGTTTAATGCAAATCAGAGTCGGTGCAATAAGGATAACATTACAGAGTTACGTGCGGTTGCTAGACAGTATTTGAACGGTGCTGTATATGTATGTATATGTAGCGGCCATAACCCATTGCAGGGCAGCCTTGACTAAATGGGCTTACTGGATACCTTCTCCTGGCCTGCTCTTCCGTGTCTAGGGGTTCCCAGGGTTGATACCCAACGACTTGTACACTGACACAAAGTCCTTTCAAAAGGTTTTATTTTGCAGTATAAAACTTTCTCTAAACACAGTCTTGTAGGGAACAGAGGGCACGGGTGAAGAACTCGGGTACCTTGAACTGCAGGTTTTACAAGTCTCTACTTCCACCCAGAGAGTAGCCACTCGCAGCTGGGTACTTCAAGGCTGAACAAACCTCTAGCCAGAGATCATGGCAGTCGGCACGTTGACTCAAAACTTGAACAAACTGAAGATGAACTGGAACCTTTTTTCCAACCGTACCTGGAACGCTTCCCGCTTCCTTTGTGTTACTGGAAAAGTGTGAACTCATCAATGTCCTTCCCAACTCAGTAACCAGGCACTTCTCAGGACGCCACTTGCCGGCCCTCCTCCAAAGAGTCCTCCCCCGGTCACTTACACAAGCTGTGGTTTCCCTCCAAGCCGGGAGCACACCCGAAACACTTTGAATCCTCCCTCAGTTACAGCGCCTCAGACCAGCAGGTTCCAAGACTCGGGAACAGACAGATCCCTACCCCAGACCAGACAGGTCTATCAGGGCCGCTGACAGGAACATGCTGAGGGATGTCAGAAATCCCGTGAGCGGGACCCCTCACGGGGCTACCCCGGTCCTGAAACCAGAACAGACCACATGGGTCTCAAACTCCGGAACCCCGAACGTGTGACCCACACCTGTTTAAGTACCCCCTCCCACACTCCTCAGCGGGCACGGCACTCCCGCAGATTGGCTCAGAGAGGGCCATACCCAAACATCCAACCAGACCTGCTTCTAGCCTGTCACGCGCACCTCACTGTTCACATGACCAGACAGAACTTCAGACATGGCCTGGCCAGACTGGTGTTAAGGCTTACCTACATAATTAACCCTCAGTACTGTAGGGTCCCGAGGCAAAACCTAAATTTACAATGCGTGTGACATTTGATCCCAAATGTCATCCGGTACATACACATATATATACACACATACACATTATATATATATATATATATATATATATATATATATATATATATATATATATATATATATATATGACCGGGGGAGGAGTCTTCGGAGGAGGGTCGGCAAGTGGCGTCCTGAGAAGTGCCTGGTTACTGAGTTGGGAAGGACATTGATGAGTTCACACTTTTCCAGTAACACAAAGGAAGCGGGAAACGTTCCAGGTACTGTAGGAAAAAGGTTCCAGTTCATCTTCAGTTTGTTCAAGTTTTGAGTTAAAGAGGAAGTAAACCCTTCCAAACAACTTGGACCTATAGGTAAGCCTAGATTAAGGCTTACCTGTAGGTCCAAGCAATATCTCCTAAACCTATATGGTTTAGGAGATATTTGCCCGAAAATGGGCACCGCTGTCTACGGCGCATGCGCCGTAGACAGCGGCGCGCAGGCGCACTAAATGCGGCAAATCCAAGAATGGATTTGCCAAATTTGTCGACTAACGTGCGCATGCGCGGGAGTGACGTCATCGCGGCTTCGCCGTATGACAGCGGCGGAGCTGCGAGGCGCGACTCCCGTGCGCATGCGCGGGAGTGACGTCATCGCGGTTGCGCCGCTGTGATTCGTCGGAGCTGCGAGACGCCACAAGCAACATGGATGCGGCGGACTACAGGGGACAGCGGCGACTTCGCTGGCTCCTGTGTCAGGTAAGTGACACATAATGAGCTACTATGCGATGCATAGTAGTCCATTATGCTTTACCTTTGCAGGGAAAAAAAGAGGAAGTAAACCCATCAGGGTTTACTTCCTCTTTAACGTGCCGACTGCCATGATCTCTGGCTAGAGGTCTGTTCAGCCTAGAAGTACCCAGCTGCGAGTGGCTACTCTCTGGGTGGAAGTAGAGACTTGTAAAACCTGCAGTTCAAGGTACCAGAGTTCTTCACCCGTGCCCTCTGTTTAGTGAAAGTTATACTGCAAAATAAAACCTTTTGAAAGGACTTTGTGTCAGTGTACAAGTCGTTGGGTATCAACCCTGGGAACCCCTAGACACGGAAGAGCAGGCCAGGAGAAGGTAACCAGTAAGCCCATTTAGTCAAGGCTGCCCTGCAATGGGTTATGGCCGCTACATATACATTTTTTTTTTGTCTTCGATTACAAAAAGTGAATGTGCCCGTTTGCTTTTCTTCCACACTCCCTACCTTGTTATGTGATCGGCTCGATAGTAGTGCCAAATTCTATTTGTGTTGTATCCCATAACAGCACCGTTCAAATACTGTTTTTTTTTTTATTTAGTATCAATACGCAAACAGATCAGTCATAATATTATTACCACCCATGATAGGCGGTCAAGGCATAGACTCTACTATACCTCTGAAGGTATGCTGTGGTATCTGGCAACAAGCCATCAATAGCAGATCCTTTAAGTCCAAGTTTCAAGGTGGGGCCTTCATTGATTAGACTTGTTTTTAAGACCATTTTCAGATACTCGTGTGTTCCTCAGACCATTCCTGAAATGATTAGACCAGACCAACTTCTTCCATTGCTCAATAATCTAGTTCCGATGCTCACATGCCCATCGTTTGGCTGTGGACATGGATAAGCATAGGCACCCTGACCAGTCTACAGCTCCGCAGCCCCATACACAACAAACTAGGATGCACCGTGTGTTCCGACACCTTTCCATCAGAACCGGCATGAACTTTTCCAGCTACAGTAACTCTTCTTGTGGATCAGACTACACAGGCCAGCCTACCACACACACACACACACACGAGCCTTGGCTGCCCATGACCCTGCTGTTCATTCACCGATTTTTCTTCCTTGGACCACTTTTGGGAGGTACCAAGTACTGCAAACCAGGGAAGTGACACCCCACAATAGCTGCAGTTTTGGAAATGCAGTCTTCCAGCCATTACAGTATGGCCCTTGTCAAAGTCACTCAAACCCTTACACCGTCCCAATTTTTTTCGGCTTTCAAAACATAATATATCCCACCCACTTTGAGGTGCCATTGTAATGAGATAATCAATGTTTTTCAATTTACTGGTCAGTGGCAGTTATAATAATTTATGTATACATACACACGGACAAGGGTCATAAAGCCACTATCAGTGTAACATTCAGACATTAGCGGATATGTGTAAAGACAGATTCTGCCCTTTGAAAGTTGATGTGTTTCTCTGCCTGGATGTGTAAACATGCTGGAAAGTATGTGTAGCGGGTATTGCAGCCAATGACTTACATGTACACAGGCTTTCCAACCTGAAAGAAGGGAGAGCGCTGGCTGTCATGTCTGCATGCGCTTTTCCATCCCCTCCTCCTTCCTGGTTTCACTGACTGTGTGTGTCAGCCCACATTACAGTTAACTCAGAGCTGTGCATTCAGCAGCCTCTCTTGTGCCTCCTTTGACCGGAAGAAGAAAACCAATTAAAAAGGCAGAGTTGCAGCAGCCAATAGGAGAGACTATTGGCTGAACTGCAGGGAGAGCTGCAATGGATTCGGGGACATGCAGTTCCCACACAAAACTGCCCCATAGACTGGTATACAGTGAGAAATACAAATCCCAGCAGGCTTTGCTGACAGGAAAGTAAAAGACTCCATTTTGTGACCTGAAGTAAATGTCAGTCGATGAGACAGTGAGAGACAACCAGACATGGTCTGAGGGGCTGCTGTTACCCACGGAGGGGATCCATCCAGCCACAGTTCCAGAGGTCAGTGTGCTGATTCTGTCACGGTTTCAGGAGTCGGACGGCGACAGACATCCAGCCCGAGAGAGATCACAGCTATAACTCCAGGTGTTCTTGAGGGCGTGGGCCGATCCGGTTACAAGATGGCCAGTTGGGTTTTTCGGGGAACTTGTCACTTGATCCTTTGGTCGTAGGCTGGGTAAGTGGCGTTTGCCCATCTTTAAAGACACGGTAGTCAGACAACATTGCCTCACCAGTACCCACATTTGTAGGAACACTTACACCCTGCTGAACAGTCACCACATTCCACTCATACTTCTGGCATCCTACATGTAATTTTTGCCTATCAAGATACTTTCAAGTACCCCTTTGTTTATTACGCTCAACAAGACACCAAGAGCACCAATGCCGGGCTAGCTGAAGAACCTGGATATCTCCAGTGTGAGGACCCTTTCTGTTACTCCTCCAGTATCAGTAATTCAGTGATCCCAGTGACTACCTTTAAAAAGGGGAACTCTCACGTTAAGGCCCCTTTCACACGGGCGGATAGAATTCAGCTATTAGACGCAGATAGATCAAGTTATCTACCGCACCTAAACTCACACAATGCTTTCCTATGGCCCCCATTCACACACTGCATTTAGCAACAGTTTGTGCGGTTCGAAAAAATAAATTTGACTGTGTTCAGGACCGATTTATTGCAGCTATCTGCACATAAGTAATGGCAGCATACTACTTCTCCTGCGGATAGCAGCATCAACAAGGAAAGAAACAGGAAGCACATCAGAAATGGCAAGAATGTTCCAACGCAGCCAAGTGCAGCCGTATGTAAACGCAGCTAATCGCAATGTACAACTGCAAGCGATCGCTGTGCCTGGAGTCCCGGAATTTCAAAACAACAAGTGAGAAAAAGAGGCCTAAATCTTAAAGTGATAAAATTGCATTTGTGGTCTATTGCCTCACATTTAGTTGCCTGTGATTTCAGGATTTGAGGAAAACAGATTGATTGCTGTTGATCAGATCAGTTCACCTTTATGCCTGAGCGCATAGGCCACTCTAGACCTATTTAAAAGAGAAGTACTTTTTTATTTATTTTTTTATTTGCATAATCATACTTAACCTCGGTGGATGGAGCATCAGACCAATGCTGCGGCTGTCTCCTGGCATCTCTGCACTGAGAACCGAGCCACGAACACTGCCGATTGCTTGGTTCTCACTACTCCCCGAGCAGGGCGATGCTGACTGTTGGTCAGCACTCTTGCTCTGATCCTCTACGCTCATTGGAGTGATGAGCTGTGGAAGGGTAGGGAGCGGCCGTCTCAACAGCTTAGCCAAGATGCTAAGACTACCATCAATCAAGGCAGTTGGCGACTTGGAAGTCGGGATGACGCGGCGCCTCGATTGATGGCCGTGATGTCAGCGGAGCTCGGACTTCATACCGCTCTCCACTGAAAACGGATCACAGGAGTGAAAAACGAATTGTGACCCAGAGGAGAAACCCAGCCAAAAAAGCTCAGGCTGGACTTCTCCTTTAAGTTGTTTGACTTATTTTGAAGTCTACATTTTGCCTTTGATTAACACTATTAAAGACCACAGTTTGCCATTCTCAACTATTGAGTTACCAGATCACTGTTTGATTGTGGAAAGTCTCCCAGTAAACCAACTTCCTGTTCACTATATTTGTGTCTGTTTTACTGTGTTTGCTAGGTGTGCCAGTCGGGCTCCAGTTCTTTGGGGTTGAGAGGCAGAGTAACGAACTGAATAAACAAAAGCAGCTCCGTCGTGGGTATCTCTACATATGTATGTAGACAGCACTGTGACAAGGCATTTAATATATAGGGTGTTGGTTACTTACAGTAAATCTGCTGCCTAATTAAAAGAGAACAAACTGAGCTTCACCAGCATAATGAACACTGTAAATTAGTAGTTGGTACCTTGCCATACATGGTTCGAATCTTGGCTAGTTCCTGCTGAACCATTAATGGGCAAGCTGAATGTACCAAGTTGATTGATTGATCAATTTGGGTACAACTAGCTTGTTGAATTCTTTTACGAATATCACAAGCAGCTGTTATAGCAATAGCAACAATCAGCGTCTTCTCCCATCAGGGACAACGTTGAATTAGAGGCTAGGTTCACACTGGTGCGATGCGGGAACCAAAGCGATTTCTGTGCAGGTTCCCGCATTGCATCCGAATTGCAGGCAGTTCACACTGCTCTCTGAACCGCTGCAGGTGTCAATATGCAGTTAATAACTCCCCTAAATCAGTTGGCAGAATGCAGTGCAAAAAGTGAAACTGGATGGAATCGCATGGGTCTGAACACCCATATAATCCAAATCCAGTGCGAGAGAAAAAAAAAAAAAAATCCCCCACCATTTTGGTGCGAATACGCTGAATTCACATCACCCAGGCATCGCATGTAACGTGCGCAGCAATGTGGTACGAATCACATGCCATGTCTGACATCACATTATTGTGAACCCAGCCATGCACATAACACCTTTTAATAGAAACAATAATAAATTACATTTAAAAGGTGTAATCCTAACATGCAACCAGGAAAGTCAACCCCAGTCTGAGGTCAAGTCATGAAATGGATGCAGCCCCTAACATTTCTAGAAAAGCCGGCAAAGGAAACATAGAATACATTGATGGAAACAGCTGTGAATTACTTCAAGACACAACAGAGTTTAAACTGCTAAACATACACCCAGAGTAGTGGGAGTAACACTGCGAGTTTTCATCCTGAGCATTACCATTTTCACTCATGTGCTTCATCAGAGTCTAAATGGAGGTACTAATGTGCATTCTTCAAACTCGGCCCCCAAGCTATATTGGGACTCTGTGCCCAGGCAGACATTACCAGACAGTCATGTGTGTCCCTCCTAGAGGATTCTCACAGGCTGCCCAGTTTGTGGAATAGAGCTGTCACAGCAAATCTGCCATGGTGAGGAAATGCATGCACTTGTTGGCCAGTCTGGAGAGACTACAAGGATCTATAGATATCCAGTGTGTCACCCAGTGAGCTGTTAGCTGATGATTGAAGAAATAACCAACAGCAAGAAAAAAAAAAAAAAAAAAAAAAGTCTTCTAGGAGAAAATAACCCCAGCCAGATTCTTGGAGGAGATGAGTGGCCATCAGTACCTAACCTACTTCTGCTGGTGTCAACCCACTGATCAAGATCTTTGATGTGTCCTTCAATGAGTCAAATAGAAGAATGGCAAACTGGCAATCTTGGGCCTCGTTTACACTTGCAATTGGAGGGCGGCAAAGTTGACCCGATTTATTTTTCACTCTCCAGTTTTAGTAAATCAACCTCATAGGGAATTATTTTTTTATTTCTTTATTAACGGCTTTGCATAGTACAAACATTATGCCAAACTGACGGCATGCAAGGCACAATAACACAGTTGTAGCCAGCCATTAAAGCGGAGTTCCACCCCACTTTTTCACCTAAAGAAAAGATACCCCTTCACCCCTAATTTTGGCTAATGATTTTTTTTTTTTTTGCAGTACATAATGTACTTCCAACCCAGCCTTGCTGTGGCACAGGGCGCCCTGCCGCTGCCTCCTGGGACTAGTGTGTGTCCAAGACGGAGCTATTCAGAAAGAGTCACGTGCAGTAGGAAACCAATGGTGAAGCCTGAAGGCTCCACTATCGGTTTCTTAGTTAGAATGGTGGCGGCTGCACCCGATCCAATGGACGGATCGGCCTCGGGGGGCAGAAATTGTGGGCTCCCTGGACAGGGAAGTGCCAAGATATAGAGCTGCAAAATATATCAGAACCAGCAACAGCACCTGCCAGCTGCTTACAAAGTAGCCTGTCCCTAATTAAAGTTTCAGGCTGGGCTTACAATGATGCGATGCCAGCCATCGCATCTGATTCGCATTACTGTGCACATCGCATGCAATGTTTATGCAATGCAAATTCAACCATACAGTTTGTATGGCTGAAATCGCATCGCATTAAAATGTGCAGGAACTTTTTTTGGTCTGCACTGGAATCAGATCACATAGGTGTTCAGACCCACATGATTCAACTCTGCAGTTCACACTGATTTGGGAATGTTGTTAACTTTGACACCCGTGGTGGTTCGCAGAGAGCAGTGCAAACTTCCTGTGAGAGTCAGATGCGGGAACCAGCAGTGGAATCACGCTGGATCCTGCATGACACCAGTGCGAACCAAGCCTAAAGAGGAGCTCCAGGCTCCCCCCTCAATAAAAATTAAAAGTCAGCAGCTACAAATACTGTAGCTGCTGACTTAATTTTAGGGCACTTACCTGCCCAGGCATCCATGGGTGCTCTCACCCAAGTCGATTCTTTAATTGGCTATTTGGTGCTGGCACCGCCATCCTGACTAGTGGAACCTGGCAGTGAAGCCTTTCCTATGGCAAAAAGGTCTCGAGTCTTCTGCGACCTGTGAAGTGTCCCAGAAGACTGCGGGGCAAACTGAGACGGAAGTAGGAGTGGGTACCTGTCAAAACCAGGTAACCGCTTTTCCCCCCCCCCCAAAAGGTGCCAAATGTGGTGGGGGGAGGTTGTGGCAGACAAACATGACTTACACTTTTGGGTGGAACTCCGCTTTAAGAATTATAACCATCATGGCGCTGTAAATACTATTTTGTGGCCTGTAGCTTAGCGCAAAACTACAGTTACCCGTTAGGCTCCATGCACACTAGGAGCAGAAAAAACATCAACATTTTTAAGCTTAAAAAGTGTCATAAAGACTCAAATTGAAAGCATATTGTACAAAGTTTAGGCGAGTCTATGAGAGATTAAGAGCATTTTGGTTATAGGTGATTTTTGCACTACATGTCCCTCTGCGAAAGCCAGGAAATGATGTACAGTGACAACACACTTTTTTTTCTTTTCTTTACTAAAAAAACGTTGAAACTTGACGGTCAGGAGAGACTGACGTTTTTACAGCTCCTAAACTTCTCCAGAAAACTGTTTTCCTGCCTCTGATCATCCCTGACAGAAAACGCTGTAGTAGTCATAATGTGCTAAGACACATAGAACACAATAGAAGTGCTTCTAGGGGCAGGTGAAAACAACGTCAAACACCTGTAGAATCAACGTTTTTTCAAGTCCAGTGTGCATGGAGCCTTAGAATATTGGATTTCCACACACATAATTTTTAAGGGCAGCTTTACAAACCTTAGAGCAATGCAAACATATCCCTAAATGACTTGGTAAACTTGGTGCTACTTGCCGAGAATATTCCCTCATCCAAACGACTCATGTTTTCCAACTTACATAACGATGATATACTTTTCCATTTCTGATTCCCATTTTCCTTTCCCTCATTCCTTCATCTTTAGGTTTTCTCTCCCACATTAAGACGAGGCACATTATTGTATGCCATACTCTTACTTTTTACACAAGGTTTATTGTTGCATACTGTACTGATCTTACTTCTGGACAAACCACACCGATGACATTTGTGGAGTAATGGATAGATCTTTGTTCTATCACAATGATATATCCATTCTTCAACAGTCTAAATTTCTGTTTGACAGCCTGCTACAACATACTCGCTGACCAATACCACCTCTGCTCTCTAGTAAAACAATTAAGTGCAAATCATACCAAGCGAAAATGTGTAAGCTAAACAGAAGTTATTTGTTGAAGCAAAAACTGTTTCAGTCGTCTCCAAACTGCAGCCTTTTGGCTTGCTTTTATCTGGCCCTTGGGGGTTTTATTCCTCCCGATTCCAACGATGTGGAACTATTCCTCCCATTGAGATCAATGCGATACCAACAATGTGACGCTATTCCTCTCATTGATGGGAAGAAAAGAGTCACATCGTTACCAACGACGGGGCGCAACTCCTCCCACTGATGCCGACGACGGGGCGCTACTCCTCCCACTGATGCCGACGACGGGGCGCAACTCCTCCCACTGATGCCGACGACGGGGCGCAACTCCTCCCACTGATGCCGACGACGGGGCGCAACTCCTCCCACTGATGCCGACGACGGGGCACTACTCCTCCCACTGATGCCGACGACGGGGCACTACTCCTCCCACTGATGCCGACGACGGGGCACTACTCCTCCCACTGATGCCGACGACGGGGCACTACTCCTCCCACTGATGCCGACGACGGGGCACTACTCCTCCCACTGATGCCGACGACGGGGCACTACTCCTCCCACTGATGCCGACGACGGGGCACTACTCCTCCCACTGATGCCGACGACGGGGCACTACTCCTCCCACTGATGCCGACGACGGGGCACTACTCCTCCCACTGATGCCGACGACGGGGCACTACTCCTCCCACTGATGCCGACGACGGGGCACTACTCCTCCCACTGATGCCGACGACGGGGCACTACTCCTCCCACTGATGCCGACGACGGGGCACTACTCCTCCCACTGATGCCGACGACGGGGCACTACTCCTCCCACTGATGCCGACGACGGGGCACTACTCCTCCCACTGATGCCGACGACGGGGCACTACTCCTCCCACTGATGCCGACGACGGGGCACTACTCCTCCCACTGATGCCGACGACGGGGCACTACTCCTCCCACTGATGCCGACGACGGGGCACTAATCCTCCCACTGATGCCGACGACGGGGCACTAATCCTCCCACTGATGCCAACGACAGGGCACTAATCCTCCCACTGAAACAACTAGAGCTGCACAATTCTGGAAAACGAAAATCACTTTTTTTTTTTTGCTTAGAATAAAGATCACGATTCTCGGCTTAACATCTTTCACATAAAAAAAAATAAAAAAAAATAAACAGCCAACTTAAGGTTTATTTGATTAATTGAAGTGTAATTTTTCCCAAAAAATTGCGTCTGAAAGACCGCTGCGCAAATACAGTGCAATACAATCCTATTGAATGCAGGAAAAAGGAAGAGATTTGCAATTAAATTCAGCTGTCAATAACTGGATCTACTTATCGTTTGACATGTGGTTTTCACCATAGACAGCATTGATGCATCTTATTTATGCACATTTTGAATTTCCCATATTTAAAGAATATATAGTTATAAAATATATAGACTTTTTATTATTAATAATAATAATAATAATAATAATAATAATAATAATAATACCCACTTTAAACCTCAGGAGGTCATACAATTCACCGTCAAATTATCCATGACTCAAGCTGGCTGGGAATCAGAGGACATATGCCCAAGGCATTGTGTACCTTCACGAGATCATGCAAGCTATGCCTGCTGAACCACACTGAGCTAATGACTACAGATGCCAATACATTTGCAAATCTGAATACATTTTTACACCGACTGTCAAGCCCTATACTGACATCTTTGCCATTTCTTGTGCATTCTGAGCATTACATAAAGTCTATGGATTACTGGAAACCGTACATTTCTGCAAAATCACTTTATTATGTCTACATGACTGAGCCGGTAGCTCTAGAGTCACAGTTGCTGTAGCAAGAAAGAAGGAATGCTGTTAACCTATTAAAGAAAGCGGTAGTGAGAGAAGGCTTTCACTGCTGACCTACTTCTGAAAATGCCAGTTGAGCGGCTGCCTCTAAAGCTGGGTTTGCACTGGTGTGATGTTAGACATGGCATGTGATTTGCACTGCATTGCTGTGCCGATCACATGCAATTTCTGTGCAACGTGAACACAGCCATACAGATTATATGGATGAATTTGCATTGCATTCTCACCAAAATGGGACAAGACGGCATGGGAGTTCACACCTATGCAATGCGAGTCCTGCACCATTTGGCAGTTCGCACTGCAATCTGCCACCCAGATGCAGCAAGTCACTTGCCACTGTCACCTGCCACCCAGATGCAGTCTGTCACTTGCCACCGTCACCTGCCATGCAGGATGTCACTTGCCACTGGCACCCAGATGCAGCTCATCACTTGCCACATTCACCCAGATGCAGCTTGTTACTACTTACACTACTTCTGGCAGCCTCTCCACAGCAAAGTAAACTTTCACATGCAGGCAGTGAGAGATGACGTACTTATCTCTGCTTGCCCGCAGCTCTGCCAACGGCCTTTGCAGCCCTGCTGTAAGGGTGGAACAGCGGTGATGTGAGGCAGGCAATGAGGGATTATGTCATCTCTCTGCTGCCCACCGAACCGCTGACAGATTGGCAAACTGCAGGGAGCGCCATGGGGGGGGGGGGGAGTTGGGAGTTCTGACCATTGAAAGGGTACGTTTATGACAGATAACGAATGAATATTGGCCGCTACAATAATTGATCGACCCCCTACTGTAAACTTCTAAAAAGATCATAGTGTGCACTGACACATTGGCTAACATGGAGGGGCGTTTCCAGGCAGACGACAACGAGAGCTCTTCCTGTGAGCAGTCAGCGGTCATGCACAAGTGCCGTGTCATTTCATGTCTATGGAATAGTTGTGATGTAGGCACTCCTAGAGCGCGCAATCAAAACATCAAAGGACAAGTGCATATAATCTAGTTAATATGTAATTCAACTGCTGATTATTATATTGACTGTAGCTCCGTCAAGACATCCAATATGCATATGCTTGTTCTAAGATAGTGACTCATTAAAGGAAATAAGAATGACAGCCCTTGTACCTTTAAGATTGGCAGCTCCCATATTTCGTTCCAAACATATTATAAAGGAGCATTTATTTCTATTCATATCAACAGGAAAAAAAAGTCATAGAAACGCTAGGCGCCAACTATACTCAACATACATATTTCTTTGAAGTCCATCCAGTGGAAAGCTGGATACACACTACACAACTTTTGTTGTTCGCTTTCCTTTAGATTTATCCTTCAAATATATAGGGCAAGGCCCTGCCTGATTGCATACAAATTGAAAGTGTTTAGGTGTGACCTCATATTGTATGGTTTTGGTAAATATAAAAAAAAAAAAAAAAAAAATATATAAAAAAAGGATTGTACAGGGTGTATCCTGACCATAGACAATAGATTGAGAGAGAACGTTGATTCTCACTTTTCTAATTGCAATAAATGTCTCAGTTAGAAAGACGGACTATGTAATGTACGCCATCTTTTCTCCAAGGAAGATAAATAGTTCAAGTGATTCAAAAGCCTAAACATTTTTAAAAATGTATTGCATCCCTTGCATTAAAGTAGAGCTATAGTCAACGTCAGAAATCCAATATACATAAGGCCTATACTTTACAACCTTACTTGATCTACAGCTCCTTGGTATAAAAAACTATGAGATCATGCAAGCTCCTTGTACATACACTAAGCCAATGTGCTGCTTCATCTCTTCAAGGGCCTTCAAACATCGGAGGCACTTGTAGTTGATGCTTTAAGAGGCTGTAAAGTCTTCCTCTTTAATTGTACCTACTAGTAAGCCTATAGTAAGGCTTACCTGTAGGTACTTTAAATAGCTCCTAACTGGCACAATTTAGAGGATATATACTATAAACGATGCTACGTCATCGGCATATGCGCACTTAAGTAATGGCCCGCTTGTGACATTTCTTCAGGAACTGTGCCATGACCGGCTGCACCCGCGGGAGTGACATTGTCGTGTCTCCGGTTAATCGCAGCGCAGGAGCCCACGAACACGGAAGTAACTCGGCCATGGGCGCAGAGTGCGGGCAGCATTGTAGGGCATCATTGTAAGGGAAGTATTTCATAATAAGCTAGTATATGATGCATACTAGCTCATTATGCCTTTGTCGGGTGTGTTATTTTTGGAGGTTTACAACCTCTTTAACCACTTCCAGACCGCCACGCGCAGATATACATCCTTACTTTGAAGAGGAATATCGTTGTTACGGCAGCAGCTAGCTGCCATAACCCCAGTATCCTCTTCTTCGACCAGTAGCCGCTTTTCCAATAAGAGTGGTCTCTGCGCCGGATTCACCGCAGGACCACTTGTAATCAGCAGCGGGTGAGGGCCCTCCCGCCACGGTGGAGGTGTTCAGCTCTTCACCCTTGCTGGGCATGGAGACTAATGAGGGGAAGATGGCTCACCCATCTTCATAACGTCACTTCCGCCCATAGCTCTTAAAAGTGCTTTTTTTTTTTTTAATGCATTTTAGTGTAAACGAGATCCAAGGTTTTTTTGATCCCAGATCTCATTTTTAAGAGGTCCTGTCATGCTTTTTTTTCTATTACAAGGGATATTTACATTCCTTGTAATAGAAATAAAGTGATTTTTTTTGTTTGTTTTTTGTTAAAAAAAAAAAAAAAATTGACATTTTAAAACACGCCCCGTCCTGCTGAGCTCGCATGCAGAAGCCAACACAGACATGAGTAGCGTCCGCATATGAAAATGGTGTTCAAACCACACAAGTGAGGTATTGCCACGACTGGTAGAGCGAGAATAATAATTCTAGTCCCAGACCTCCTCTAACTTAAAACATGCAACCTGTAGAATTTTTTAAACACTGTCTGTGCAGATTTTTAGGGGTAAAAGTTTGTCGCCATTCCACGAGCAGGTGCAATTTTGAAGCGTGACATGTTGGGTATCAATTTACTCAGCGTAATATCTTTCACGATATAAATAAATAAAAAATGGCGCTTGTAAGAGTGCTGCGCAAATACGGTTTGACAAAGTATTGCAACGACCACCATTTTATTCTCTAGGGTGTTTAAAAAAAAAAAAAGTAATGTTTGGGGGTTCCAAGAAATTTTTTTTTTTGCTAAAAACTGTTTTTAACTTGTAAAACAACAAATCTCAGAAAGAGGCTCAGTCCTTAAAAGCGGAGGTTCACAAAAATTGATCCTCCACTTTTCGAACCCCCCCGGTGTCACATTTGCACCTTTCAGTGGAGTGGGGGGGGGGGGGTGCAGATAACTGTCTAAGACAGGTATTCTCACCCACTTCTGGGCATAGACTTCCACGGGAGTCTATGCCTCTTCCTGTCCCACCACGCTGTCTGCTGGGACACACACAGGTCCCAGAGACAGTGTGGACCATTCTCATTGCGCTGTGCGACTCGCGCATGCACAGTAGGCAACCAGGAAGTGAAGCCGCAAGGATTAATTTCCTCATTCCCATACCGAAGATGGCAACGGCAGCATCCGAGGACCGAGGGACGGTTCGGTGTTGGTTGCAGACATCGGAGGACCCTGGGACAGGTGAGTGTCCTTATTTTAAAAGTCAGCAGCTGCAGTATTTGTAGCTGCTGATTTAAAAAAAAAAAAAAAAAAAAAAAAAAAAAGTGTTTTGCAGGACTCCATCTTTAGGCTGGGTTCACACTGGAGCGATGCGGGGACGCCGCAACGTTTTCCCGCATCGCATGCCTCCCGCCAGCAGTTCACACCCATGCGATCCGTTTCTGCTGCGGACCAAAAAAAGGGTTCCGTGCGAGTTTGCGGCGGGTGCGATGCTAATTCAGCCATACTATCTGTATGGCTGAACTCGCATCGCACAGAGATCGGATGTGATTTGCACTGCAGTGCGGTGCGAATCACATCCAGTTCTCGCTGCCGCAGCGGTGTTGACCCAGCCTTAAGTGGTTAAACTGTTACCAGCACTGTGCTACAGAAACAATAAATTGTTGGTATAGGTACACTCCTTGACACTCATAAAAAGAAGATTCAGCTGTCTACCAATCCTGAGTGTGAAAATGCAGTTATTTTGAGATCATCCACATATAGCAATGTTGTTATACCAGGAAGTTCCTGTGTTTGGCTAAAGAGGACAGCCATCCTTTGTAGTCTATTTCTGCTTTGTTTTTCCTATTGTTGGCTTCCATACATCACATATCCTGCAGAAAGAATAGACACTTGCACTTTGCTCAGGTAAGTACCTGAAACACAGCACAGGCTTCAAGTAACCTCCAGCTCTGATAAAACGATAAGCACACTTAAGTACACTTTCTTTTCTATAGGAGCCTGAAAAGCATTGCACCCATGATCAGCAGACTGCAGGTCTCTTGCAGACTATCAATGCAATCTGTCTGCCCATACAACATATGAGCAGGAAGAATCAATGAACCACATCACTTAACAGTGCTGTGGTAGTTTATCAAGAACTACAAGCCGACATCTGCAAAGGACGGTACTTGATTCATTCACAGAACTCTAAATAACGTGGCCGGGTGGGGCGGAATTCCACACAACCACGTTTTTTTGAAAAGTGACAGCTGATATGGGGAACTTCTCCCTGCACTGCTTTCACACAGAGGGCTCGGAACATGTTACATTCAACCCTACAAACGTATGGAACACACAACATGTTCTGAAGGAGAACTTATCCTTTAAGGCTATATTCACATGACCGCATCCGTAGATTCATGCTGTCAGTTCTAAACCCTGCTTGCAAACACTGTGTACAAATCTGACAGTCTCCGCTTTTCGCACTTTGTATAAATCAAGTGGTGCGGATGTGGTTACATGAGAAAAGAACCTACAACTGACCCTGGATGCAGACAGCATGTAGCTAGGATTAGCATTTTGCAAGTTGCTGGATGCAGCTAATGAGCCAGTTAGTATGCGGCCAAAGCACAGCGTGTCGTTGCGTCCACAGAGGGCGTTAAGCAAACTATCTGCACCCATACAGCTGTGTGAAGGGCTAACTTGATCACATATGTACAAAGCAAGCAGAGGGAAACCAAAGTATAAGTGGTCCTGATGCATCCCGTTTTGGCATACTCAGTGCTGTATAAAAAGATCAAAACAACAAATATTTTATTACAAAAAAAAAAAAAAAAAAAAAAGTGTTTCACCTGACACCATTATAGGCTGTGAATTCTACCATGACTCCAATAATCGTTCCTGGACTTTCTACTGTACATAATGATTTTACATGCATTAGGCTAGTTAACCCATACCACACCCAGTCGATAAAAGTAACAGCAGTGTTGCCAACCATCAGTATTTTTACTGCCAGCCAGTAAAAAAGGGGGAATTTTCTCCTGCCAGTAAATGCCAGTGACAGGAGAAGGTTGCCAGCAAACAAATATGGCTGTGACGCTTGGCCTGGCCAAGACCATTTGAGTGCCTTCTACAGTGTGTTCGGGCAGTGCTGGCGGGTCTTGGAAGCAGTGCCTGAGCATTTCACATGATGTCATAATGCAAGGGAGCAAAGCAACCAGAACCTTATGTGAGCAAGGCAAGCTGGGAGCGGGACTGACGGAGCTCTTTAGACTGGAATGGACTGAAGGGATCATCTGGCATGGAGAGAGACTGTTACTCAGGAGGGGACGTGTCGTGTCGGTGAGGGGTCATCATCTGTGCTGCTGCACACTGCTGTCAGTGTCACCGAGTCCTGTCCCTGAGCTACTTGCAAATCCATTGTATATACAAGACTTTTTTTTCCTTAAAGTGGTTGTAAACCCTTACAAACCACTTTGACCTACAGGTAAGCCTAGATTAAGGCTTACCTGTAGGTCCAAGAAATATCTCCTAAACCTGTACGGTTTAGGAGATATTTGCTCGAAGACAGGCACCGCTGTGTACGGCGCATGCGCCGTAAACAGCGGCGCGCAGGCGCACTGAGCGCGGCATTTCCAATAATGGAGCTGCCGCGCGTGTCGGCTCCCGTGCGCATGCGCGGGAGTGACGTCATCGCGGCTCCGCCGAATGACAGCGGCGGAGCTGCGAGACCCCACCGAGAAGATGGATGCGCCGGACTACAGGGGACAGCGGCGACTTCGCTGGCTCCTGTGTCAGGTAAGTGACATATAATGGGCTACTATGCGATGCATAGTAGTCCATTATGCTTTGCAGGGAATGAAAGAGGAAGTAAACCCATTAGGGTTTACTTCCTCTTTAATATGCATCATAAAATCGCATTGCTAATTGCATATTGTACTCGTTAAATGTGCACTTAAAACAAATTTTGTAACTTTTGGAAATGCCAGTCGATTTTGGGTGTTGGGTCAGTAAATTTCAATTGGTTAGGTTGGCAACACTGAGAGAATCAAAAATGGTGCATCGCTTACAAAAAAAAAAAAAATCTATTATGGAAAAGAGTTAAAACCGACAGACTGTCCACAAACACAGATCTCCAACATCCAGACTGAACTAAGGGTCAGTCTCAGATGGCATGCTCTGTAACAAATCTGGTGAGACATTCGGTCAAATTCATAAATACAATCTAGTTGTTCAGCATAAGGCCCCTTTCACAGCAGACCGATCGGGTCCGCCTGTCGCCCACCAGCATCCGATCCGGCACACTAAAAACAGACGTATGGCGATAAGTTTGCCATCCATCTGGAGCGCCGGATGACAATTGGATGGAAACGGAGATGCAGTCTGTTTCCATCCGACCACCCTAGAGAACAGTGGGCCGTGTCTATTCTGCATAGTGGAAACGGACCCGTCATCTGCCTGCTCAGCGAAGAGATCCCCCCACTGAGCATGCGGATCCACTTGGACAGACTCCACCCTGTGTGAAAGGGGTCTACCATCTAGACTGAAGTGGATCCTGCCCCTGGTGTCAATCTTTCTACAATGCGGACAACATAGCGGCAGGAGATGCTGAACAACAGCAAGATCGAGAGCAGCCGGCATATTTCCCCCACTCTCTGGGATGGGATCTGCCTCTGTGACAATGTATAGGAGTGACTGGGTGAAAGATTATTTGTGCGTTATCCTGGTGATAAATACACATACCATCTGGTGGAACGAAGTATTGATAGGGAATAGAAACAGGGGATCCTGAAGAACGGGTGTTTTGCAGCTGGGAAAAACATCAAACCTGTGTATACGGAATAAAATAGGACCGGCAAAATAATAACCACTAAGAGCCGGTTCACACAGCGGGCGATGCGAGGCGACACGACTCGCCTCGCCCTCGCAAGTCGCCCCCGTTCTGTACAATGGAACCGTTCTGAGAGGAGCGACTTGAGTCGCTCCGACTCAGAAAAAAGGTTCCTGTACTACTTTTGGGCGACCTCGGGGCGACTTGCATTGACTTCTATACAGAAGTCATCTGCAAGTTGCCGCTGAGGTCGCGGCGAGGCAAGTCGGAGTCGCCTCGCCTCGCCTGCAGTGTGAACCGGCCCTAATATTAATTTTTGTTATAGTTTGTAAACACTTCATTTTATATGGTCTATCGAGATTATACTCTATGTGTATATATAAGGGGAGATTTTTTGTTGTAACAAAATGATTGAAAAAGTTCTGGAGAATTCCTCATGGGGTTTTTTTTTTTTTTAATAAAAGTTATTGCATTTTATTAAAAGGCAATTGGACATGACTAAAGTACAAGAGTTAAAATAGGAGCTCTGGTGTACACAAAGCAAAACAGAGTGGGTTAGGAAAAAAACACACATCATATAATAGTGTTCTATACTAAAATACACGTCGTAAAATGATGCCGTCCAGTGTGAACTAAAGCACTATTTAATGTATGGAAATACCACAACACATTTCGAACGTAGGGATTATGTTCTTCAGGTGGTTATTACATTTCTGTTGATGCAAAAATGTGAAAATTGTCCATTTGATGTAACAACTATAATTATGAAATATCCAATATAGGTATATTACAATATACATTATTAGGCATGACAGATATTTACCATTTCCACCAAACAGGTTCGCTTAAACCAGAGACTCTCTTTAAAAAAAAAAAAAAGTCTCTGATTTAAGCGAACCTGTTTGGTGGAAAGGGTAAATAATCCCTAAGGTCGAAATGCATTGGGGCATTTCCATACATTAAAAATGGTGCTTTAGTTAAAACTGGAGGGCATCATTTTACAACATTTTAGTATAGAACACCATTCTATGATGTATGTTTTTTCTTAACCAACTCCGTTTCGCTTTGTGTACACCAGAGCTCATATTTTAACTCTTGTACTTTAATCAAGTCCAATCGCCTTTTTGATATTGAAATTCAATAACTTATTTATTTTTTTTAAATGTTGTCTCTTAATTGCTGCTAAAAAAAACCCCATGGGGAATTCCGCCGGCTGTATTACGGGCGCGCGCCCGCAAGTGCTTCTCACCATGCGAGGGAGCTTGCATGAAGGTGAAAAGTACTTGCTGGGGGAAGCCGAGACAGCTGCCGAGGGACCGCAGAAGAGCAGGGTCAGGGCCACTCTGTGCGAAACGAGCTGCACAGTGGAGGTAAGTAGAACATATTTGTTATTTTAAAAAAAATATATATATATTAAAGAGGGATTCCACCTAAAAAAAAAAAAAAATTTTAAAAGCCAGCAGCTTTTAATACTACAGCTGCTGACTTTTAATAAATGGACACTTACCTGTCCCAGGTTCCAGCGATGCCGGCAGCCGAGGCCAATCGATCGCTCGGCTCTCGGCTGCTGCCGTCGCTATTCTAGGTGAGGGAAATCAGGAAGTGAAGCAAATCGGCTTCACTTCCCAGTTCCCTACCGCGCATGCGCGAGTCGCGCAGCACAATAGGAATTCTCTGCACTGTCACTGGAACCCGTGTGTGTCCCAGCAGACAGCGCGGCAGGACAGGAAATGACAGACTCCCACGGGAGTCTATGCCCGGAAGTGGGTGTAAATACCCGTCTTTGACAGGTATCTCCACCCCCCTCCCCCCTGTAAGGTGCCAATTGTGACACTGGAGGGGGGGAGGTTTCCGATCAGCGGAAGTTTCACTTTAGGGTGGAACCCCACTTTAACTTTACAACCCTTTTAAATTCTATTGGCAGATAGCGTGTGTAATTTTTTTGTTCTCTTTTTTTAAATGCACGATAAAAATAAATAAATAAAATAAAAAATTGTTTTTCTTCAAATGACAGTTTGGGAGTAGGCAGTTACATTGTAAATAATATGATGTAAAATTATCCCATTAAAGAAGAGAATGTATTTTGAGATTTCATAATTTGCCGCATCACAAAAGTGAATTCTCCATTACAAACACTAGTTTACAAGACCGACCACTTCCATACATCCTTGCTTCCGAGCATGTGTGGTTATACTTTGGACTTTTGTCCGATGGATTTGTGTACACGCGCCTGGAAAATCCGACAACATATATTTGTCCGCGGAAAATGTATAAACCTTCCATCCAACATTTGTCCACGGAAAGCTGGCCAACGATTGTCTGATAGAACGTACAGTCGGATTTTCCACCAACAGCCTGTCATCACACAATCCCTGTCAGAAAATCCGATCTTGTGTACGACGCTTTAGCGTCAGCTGGTCTGAAGTTGCGTTTATCTGCTATTACACAGACTGTAAATACGAGTTTCCAAGTTGCACAATAAAAAAAATAATAAAAATGTAAATATGCCCCTCGAACACGCTGGGGCTGATATACTGAAACTGTAGTGTGCAAAATCCGGTGAAGGTCTACATGGAAACCAATCAGCTTCCAGGTTTTTTTGGTCAAAGCTTAATTGAACAATCTGAAGTTAGAAGCTGATTGGCTACCATGCACAGCTGCACTAGATTTTGTACTCTCCAGTTTTAGTAAATCAACCCCTTAGACTTTGTAGGGTGTTAATATGCAATTTCCATGAAAAATCAATATTTATTGCCGATATCAGCATTTCCCACCCTTTCTACCAAAAAGAGGAATCCTCAAATTATTCTTTAGGTTTCCAGAGAACAGCAGCTAGAACGGATTACACCTACAATTCACAGTACATAAGCATGATCACAACATGTCACTTACATTTTCATAATAAACATTACATATGTAGTATATTTGACACCTTAGGCACATCAACATTTTTATTACCAATCTTGAAATGTAAGTGGAATTCCATGCTAGGCCCTAAACATGATCCCTTCCCTCTCCCTGCACCTATGCTGACTAACCTGTGCAAGAAAGATATACAAGATATACTTACCTATTTTTAGGCCGCTCCAGTCCAGTCATGTGATCTCCCATGTCAGCTGCAGAAGAAAGAAAAGAATGTGCCAACAATGGCTGGAAAGTCTGGCATCACCCATAGGCTACTATGACCCATCCATTGTTGGCGCTTCCTCCTCTTTCCTGGAGCTGCCACTGCCTGACACAGCGGAGCCAGATCACGCAACTTAACCAGAGCAGGCTGAAAATAGAGCAGTATACACATCTTTCTTACACGGGTTAGTAGCATGGTTGATTTTTTTTCTCAATTGTTTAGTTTACATTAAGCTGTCAGTGGGGAAGACCGCTGACAGCTGATTAGTCATTTGTTGTTGAGGACAAACGGGCACCTTTGTGGTCCACTCCTTAACCAGCTATTCACTGGTTAAGGATGCTGGTGACTGCCCGCTCCTTAACAAAAACGCTAACCCTCCTAAACACTGCAAAAATTCTGGCAAAAAATGCAAAATACTAGCAGTTTTTAACCAATTTTTTGTGAGCAGCTAGCGTGTATGGAGCCTCAAGTGTTCAGGTCGAACTCGCCAGGAAGCCATCACTGCTCACCGCCAATGATAGGCAGTGAGGCGTTTCCCGACTGGCAGATGCACATACACGTGACGCAGGACGTCGGGTGACTAAATGCGTAGAGAGGCGTGACATGCTTATGTCACCGCTATACACGGAAGTCCCAGAACCACAAGCTGATACAGAGAGACGGTCAGCTTCACTTTTTACCTTGCAGCATGTAATTTGCATAGGATGTTGTTATGCAAATGTAAATGCAATAACTTTTTATAAAATAAATACTGTATGGTTTTACTCTATGGAAGCTTTCTTTGTATGATTTTTTCCTGTGAAATATCTGCCACTAACCTCCCGATTGTGTCACCAACCCATGAAAAGGCGCTGGGAAATCCTGACAGAGCAACCAAAGGCCCGGGCTGGGTATTAAGCCATAGGTGCATATGATCTTCTGTAACTATGAGATCCATACAAGTCTGTGTGGAGGTGGAAGACGGATCCTTTCCTTTTATCACTACTCCTGGGTGTTGTGTGTGTGATAATTGCACCGAGGATATCAATTTGAATTGACTTCTAATCCTTCACTATTTGATTAACCATATTTCTTTATTTTTCTACAAAGTCACAATATTATATACATGACTTGTTTGGTTTACAGCGCAGCTTATGATTGGAAAATTGTTTGTGTATCTTGCAGCAAAGTCACAGCGTTTGGCATTTATTATTTTTGCATTCAAGCACCTATTTACTATCACTTTCGTTTTAGGGCAGCACAGTAATTATACCTACACACATGCCAGCTGCCTATGATTGGCGGTGTGCAGTGCCGGTGTCTTGTCAATTAGGGTCCTCCATCAGATGCTGTCCTCTGCGTACTGCGCATGCGCAGTACACAGGAGCACAGATTCCGAAAATTGCAGAGGACGAACGGCGCCTGCGCCGTGAGTCCAGGTTCTATCCCCACTATCCAAGTGGACATAGAGTTAGAATAAAAAAGAGCCGAGCGCAGCGAGGCCGAGCCCGAAGCGTGGCGAGCGAAGCTCACCCGCGAGGGGCCCTCTAAAACTCTAAACCCTATGTCCGCTTGGATAGTGGGGCTACCTCCTCCACTCACGGCGCAGGCGCCGTTCAGCTTCGGAGATTTTCCGAAGCTTCGTCTGCTCCGTACTGCGTATGCGCAGTACGGAACGGACACATATCGATGGCCGGACTCTATTAGGCAGAACACCGGCTTCCTGGCAGGTTCGATCCAAATGCACCCGATACCATCACTAACCGTGACAATGTCAGATCTAGGATTTGCCACCTCATCCCTTTAAACCCAAACACATTAATTACACAGGTTCTGTGGCTGATTCAGGTGGTAATGGAACTCAATATGTGCCTTATCTGCATTTAATTAGCCTCAGAACCCGTGTAATTCATATGTGTTCGGGTTTAAAGGGATGAGGTGGCAACTCGAGTCAGATTACTGGGGGGTCTGTAAGAGGACGGGATCAAAGGATACGAAGCCAGTACAGGGGAGATCACTACTGAGGACACTGACCACATAGAGGACTGTCCCCGCTCTGCAGTCAGGTGACCCCCCCCCCCCCCCAAGACAATCACCATGACTGCTAACCTCTTCTGCCCCCCTCGCCCCATATCAAATGTCTGCCCTGCCTTGGTTCTCCTCCCATCATATGTCCCCTATAAGCTACCCCATAACATACATCCACCCATCCCCTTAACTCCCCCCCCCCTACCTACATCCACCCATCCCCTTAACTCCCCCCCCTACCTACATCCACCCATCCCCTTAACTCCCCCCCCCTACCTACATCCACCCATCCCCTTAACTCCCCCCCCCCACCTACCTACATCCACCCATCCCCTTAACTCCCCCCCCCCCACCTACCTACATCCACCCATCCCCTTAACTCCCCCCCCCCACCTACCTACATCCACCCATCCCCTTAACTCCCCCCCCCCACCTACCTACATCCACCCATCCCCTTAACTCCCCCCCCCCACCTACCTACATCCACCCATCCCCTTAACTCCCCCCCCCCACCTACCTACATCCACCCATCCCCTTAACTCCCCCCCCCCACCTACCTACATCCACCCATCCCCTTAACTCCCCCCCCCCACCTACCTACATCCACCCATCCCCTTAACTCCCCCCCCCACCTACCTACATCCACCCATCCCCTTAACTCCCCCCCCCACCTACCTACATCCACCCATCCCCTTAACTCCCCCCCCCACCTACCTACATCCACCCATCCCCTTAACTCCCCCCCACCTACCTACATCCACCCATCCCCTTAACTCCCCCCCCCCCACCTACCTACCTACATCCACCCATCCCCTTAACTCCCCCCCCCCACCTACCTACATCCACCCATCCCCTTAACTGCCCCCCCACCTACCTACATCCACCCATCCCCTTAACTCCCCCCCCACCTACCTACATCCACCCATCCCCTTAACTCCCCCCCCACCTACCTACATCTACCCATCCCCTTGCCACCCGTCCCTTAATCATGTCTAATCATACCCCCCCCATCATGTCTAATCATACCCCCCCCCCCATCATGTCTAATCATACCCCCCCTTCATCATGTCTAATCATACCCCCCCCTCATCATGTCTAATCATACCCCCCCCTCATCATGTCTAATCATACCCCCCCCTCATCATGTCTAATCATACCCCCCCCTCATCATGTCTAATCATACCCCCCCTCATCATGTCTAATCATACCCCCCCCTCATCATGTCTAATCATACCCCCCCCCCTCATCATGTCTAATCATACCCCCCCCCCCTCATCATGTCTAATCATACCCCCCCCCCCTCATCATGTCTAATCATACCCCCCCCCCTCATCATGTCTAATCATACCCCCCCCCCTCATCATGTCTAATCATACCCCCCCCCCTCATCATGTCTAATCATACCCCCCCCCCATCATCATGTCTAATCATACCCCCCCCCTCATCATGTCTAATCATACCCCCCCCCCATCATCATGTCTAATCATACCCCCCCCCCCATCATCATGTCTAATCATACCCCCCCCCATCATCATGTCTAATCATACCCCCCCCCCCCTCATCATGTCTAATCATACCCCCCCCCCTCATCATGTCTAATCATACCCCCCCCCCCCTCATCATGTCTAATCATACCCCCCCCCCCTCATCATGTCTAATCATACCCCCCCCCCTCATCATGTCTAATCATACCCCCCCCCTCATCATGTCTAATCATACCCCCCCCCTCATCATGTCTAATCATACCCCCCCCCCCTCATCATGTCTAATCATACCCCCCCCCTCATCATGTCTAATAATACCCCCCCCTCATCATGTCTAATAATACCCCCCCCCTCATCATGTCTAATAATACCCCCCCCCTCATCATGTCTAATAATACCCCCCCCCTCATCATGTCTAATAATACCCCCCCCTCATCATGTCTAATAATACCCCCCCCTCATCATGTCTAATAATACCCCCCCCCCTCATCATGTCTAATAATACCCCCCCCCCTCATCATGTCTAATAATACCCCCCCCCCCTCATCATGTCTAATAATACCCCCCCCCCCTCATCATGTCTAATAATACCCCCCCCCCCTCATCATGTCTAATAATACCCCCCCCCCCTCATCATGTCTAATAATACCCCCCCCCCCTCATCATGTCTAATAATACCCCCCCCCCCTCATCATGACTAATAATACCCCCCCCCCCTCATCATGACTAATAATACCCCCCCCCTCATCATGTCTAATAATACCCCCCCCCTCATCATGTCTAATAATACCCCCCCTCATCATGTCTAATAATACCCCCCCTCATCATGTCTAATAATACCCCCCCTCATCATGTCTAATAATACCCCCCCTCATCATGTCTAATAATACCCCCCCCTCATCATGTCTAATAATACCCCCCCCTCATCATGTCTAATAATACCCCCCCCTCATCATGTCTAATAATACCCCCCCCCTCATCATGTCTAATAATACCCCCCCCCCTCATCATGTCTAATAATACCCCCCCCCCTCATCATGTCTAATAATACCCCCCCCCTCATCATGTCTAATAATACCCCCCCCCCTCATCATGTCTAATAATACCCCCCCCCCCTCATCATGTCTAATAATACCCCCCCCCCTCATCATGTCTAATAATACCCCCCCCCCTCATCATGTCTAATAATACCCCCCCCCCTCATCATGTCTAATAATACCCCCCCCCTCATCATGTCTAATAATACCCCCCCCCTCATCATGTCTAATAATACCCCCCCCTCATCATGTCTAATCATACCCCCCCCCCCATCATGTCTAATCATACCCCCCCCCCCCCATCATGTCTAATCATACCCCCCCCCCATCATGTCAACCCCCCCCCCCCCCCCCCATCATATGTCTAACCATCCCCTATTATATGTCCCCTCATATCATATGCCGCCCCTTATGTCTCCTTATCTGCTGCTGCCACATCCCATGTCTCCCCCACCTCCTGTCCCCTAATTGTTTTCTCCCCCCCCCCCCACCCCACTACATATGTCCACCCATACCCATCCTCCCATTATATGACCCTCATTGAATATGACCGCCCCCAATCGTCTCCCTATCCCCTGCTGCCCCCCCCCCATAGTCTCCCCATCCATGTCAACCCCCCCCCCCCCATCTCCTGTTAAATGTCTCCCCAAACCCTCCCCCCCATACGTCTCCCTATCCCCTGCTGGCCCCCCAATCATACGTCTCCCTATCCCCTGCTGGCCCCCCAATCATACGTCCCCCCCATCCATGTCACCCCCCCCCCCCCTCCAATCCATCCAGAAGGTCCGGCCAGGCCCAGGCGAGCCAAAGCAGGGCCCCGGGACCGTGCCCGGTAGATCGGAGTGTGACCCTCCATAGGGCGGCCTAGACTCCGATCTCTGTTCGTTGTCACATGGCCCCACACTCCGTCCGGGGCTCTCCACCCTCCACACCGGCCGGAGGTCCCCGGGGGAAGGTGAGGTGCCCTTCTCCGCCCTCCCAGGCCTCTCCCGCAATAGTACAGGGGGGACACACGCAGCCACCTCCCCTTTGGCCCCATCCGTGGCCTAAGCAGTCCCGGGACCTCACCTGCTCCGAGCCGCCGCTGCTGCTCACGCTGCCCTCGGCCTCCTGTGCGCTGGATATGCTGCCAGTCCCCCTGCTCTCATTCAGGTCCCTAGACGGGAGGAGGGAAGGGCGGGGCCGGCGGAGACTAGCAGGGAACAGAGGGCGGGACTGGAGCAGAGGGCGGAGGATAGAAGGGAGGAGAGGGCGTGAACTGGAAGGTAAAGGGGCGAGGCCAGGTGGAGGGGCGGAGACTGTAGAGGAGGACAATTGGGGTTCGTGTGGAGGAGGCGGAGGCTAGAGGGGTGAGAGAGCATGGTGTGAAGGAAGGGCGGAGACTAGAAGGGAGGAGAGGGCGGGGTTGGGATGGAAGGGTAAAGAAGAGGGCGGGGGGGAGGAGCTGGACCGGCTTAGCAGCACGTCTGCGACGTGTCTCTATGTTCACGCCCACTTAGCAGAGATTGCCGGGTTGGCGGCGATCCATCTGGAGGAAGAGTGATGAGAAATCTGTGCAGCATGGACCCCATTGCAGACATCAAAGACTTTACTATACTATATACAGTGTAGTGTGATGTGTGTGTCCGGTGATCAGTGTAATAAAGATAACATTGTGTACAGATCGGATGAGATCCATACTGGATCATGATTACCACATGAAGGTGACACTCCGCAATTGATACTTTCAATGGCTCTAACCTAGACCCAAAGACCAAACATCTACATTCTGTATATAGAGTAAGAGAGGGTTATAACTCCTTGTAGTTTAGGGGTTTTGCTTTCCATCGTTGTCCCATTGGGGAGATTCCCCTTCACTTCCTGTCCAACAGCCAAAACAGGAAGTGAGAGGGAATCCATCCAGGGTGAGACAATCCCCGGTTGTCACCAGAACTAGTGTCCCTTCATCCCAGTTTCCTGGGGATGGTTCCATTGAGAAGCATCTGTTCCCCAGCTGAGCCATTTTCCATCTTGTGCCACAAGCTGTGACTTAGAGGCTTCACACTGCAATGTTTACACTACATCTGGGACATTGCTGATACTGGCAGAGAGATAACATCAGTATGAAGACCAAAAGGATGGCCACACACCACAGCGAGAGGGATAATGCTCAAATATTCTTTATTGTGGTCACAATGGCAGAGATATCACAGGAGCATGACTTATGTTGATGCGTTTCACACAATTGTTACGTGCTTGTTCACAACACCAGTATGGCCTCAAAACAGGCCATTTAAATGCACAGCTCAAAGGAGAGGCACCGGAAAGGGCTTGGGTTGATTGGCTGACTGTTGGAATTCCTTTAATCAGAGACTTTGGGTGATGGCTGTTCACTTTGAGTAAGGTGTTGGCAGCAGTTGCTTTTCTACATGTACTTGTCAGGAGTTTATCTTGCTAAATCCTGACGTGGAGATCCAAAAATGAAATTTCTTTACAGTCATAGATAAGGGTCAGCTTTATGTTCCTATTGTTTAGATTGAGCTCACCAATGAACTGTTCCAAGGTTTCAGGGATACTCTTCCAGAGCACTAGGACGTCGTCTATGTACCTTAGCCATAGAAGAACATGGCCAAGGTACATTTATGAACCCGTAGACCAACTCCTCTTCCCACCACCCTAGGCGGAGGCATGTGTATGCCGGTGTCCATGGTGCACCCATGGATGTGCCTCAAATCTGTTTGTAGTTTACTCCCAAAAAATGCAAACAGTTATTGGTCAAAGCAAACTGCTGGAGCTCCAGGAGGAATTCATTCTGGGCTGCCATATTTAGAAAGCTTGAATCCAAAAATTGTGCAATTGCCGCTAGACCCCAAACATGGGGTATAGATGTATATAAGAACTCTACTTACAAGGATAACGTCAGGTGGAACTGAAAGAGTACAGATTTTCATCAGTACATGTCTTGTATCTTGTACAAAGGATGGTAGTTTCGTGACCATCTCTTTGAGAAGAGCATCAAGATATTTTCCTATTTGCTCCAATGAGCCTTTAACAGCCGAGACAATGGGTCTACCTGGTGGGTTCTGTAGTGATTTGTGGACCTTGGGGATGATATAGATTGTGGGTGTACTAAATTCTGTCACCTTCAATAGAAAGAAATGATAGAAACCAAGAAAGACAAGATGCTAAGAGACAACTTGGACTATGATACCAACTTAGTCTATGTATGGAAAAGTGGACAATTTTGGGGTAACTCATCTGGAAAACATGTCAGCTTCTCTGATACTGAAGCAGAATCCATTCAGGATTCAATGGTTACATCAGACTCTGATCATTCGTCCGCACAGCCACCAAGACTCAAATGACAAGATGGAGCCAGCACTCCTATTCCCCCAAAAAACGGGGTCCAGAAATGGAGACCATACAGTCCTTTTCGCTTTCCCTATTATATTGGGAAAACGAAAAGGACACTAAAAGTGAGGATAGGGGAGCACCTAAGAGAAATTAGAGGAAAAAACCCCAGGCAAAACACTTTGCCCAATGCCATGGTGGGGGTCCCACAGGAATGAAGGTAAAAGGGATTTACCTTCTGAAATTACCCACCAGAAGAGGACTCTTTGACCGTATACTCATCCAAAAAGAAAAATGGTGGATACACAGGTTAAAGTCCCTCGTGCCGGTGGGCCTCAATACAGAATTGAACCTGCAAGTCTTTTTGGAGAGCTAATAGTATTTAGTCCCAGTGATCCAGTTGAATTCCTAAAAACTGGATCACCACATAACCAAAAGGCTGGGTGGCCTTCTCAGGGAACTTATGTTTTTACTGGGATGACCACTCTACAGGACATGGAGAGTTGATGTCTCTACCCAAAGATATGAACAAGTTTATACAGGTCAAAATGTCTTAGTTTTGATAACTTTTCCCTCACATATACTTTTATCTATTCCCTGTCAGTGTTTTTTTATGTTATTTCCCTCTCCCCTTCTCTTTCTTCTTCTTCTTATTTTTTTCTCCCTTTTTTTTCTCTGGTACTTACCCTATAAAGCCAATGGTTTACACTAGTGAAGCTAATCAAACAATGATTTAAGCTGACTTTGAACTTTTTCGGCAATTAATGGCCATTTTTTGAAGATCATCAAACGTCACTTTGAAAACATGACACCTGTCCCTTTAATACTCATTGATGTGTGGCGCCCTCACAAAGAAATGACGATATAAGGGAGTGAGGATTGCCGTCCAATCATCGTCCAGATGAAGCTACGTTATTCTTAATAGCTAAGCGTCACAACCATCCCGTCATGTGACACCGCTTCCGCAAAGCTCCACGAGCTGAGGACACTAACAGTGGCAAGGAGACATCCGATCGTGCACGGCAATCAGCCAAATGCACTGAACAGGATATGTGGGTAAGACATGTTCATTGATAACCCACGAAAGGGATTACGGAGGACAGCGGTATCCCGCATATTCATCGGACAGTAAAGTACCTCCACTACAGGGCGATTGCATCAAGCCCATAACAGGATACTCCAAGCCATACTAACTTCACATATGAAGTCTCCTATCCCCTATCCTATAGGGATTTGATGATATAATCCATACTGTACCACCCTGAAGGGACCAAAACCAAATAGCAATTAAGGTTCATATAATACCAGGAGTACACAGTTCCTCACATAAGGATTTATATCACCAACAAAGTTGTCATTAGTACCGGGACCTTTCATAAGCAAACCCTTTTATATTTATTGGACTTCCATTCAACATTTTCTCTAGTTCCAGGGTAAAACCACTATGGTCATCTCTTTGATGGAGTGATCTCGATCATTGTCCCCCATCACCACGTTAGCTTTGCTCTTTCCATTTCATTTTCCCCAACCTATCCTCCCTTGGAGCCACACACAGGTTAAGCTGTCATTTATTAATATAGCCTGTGCTGTCTTTTCCTAAAGACATAATTATGATGAATTTTCATCTTACAACTTACCTGTGTGTTGTTTAACAGCATCCGGATGTTTCTTTTTAATTGTTATATGTAGTGTCTTGTGTCTCTGTGTATGTTTGATGAAATATTCACAACAGTGATTTGTTGTAGGCCAATTATTGTGAAACTGTTTTTCTTTTTTGATATAGGCCCCTGACTGTCCCAAAAGTTTTAATACAATAAATTTTGAATTTTTGATACTCTAATATCAGTATGATCGATTTCTGTTGCCATAAGTAACTCTTCCCTGGTGTTCTATACCGGGTTCTGTTTGTGATATATGATTTTCAGTTATGGTAACAGTACCCTACATGGTGAATGATCTATGATGAGTGACCACCTCACTAGTTGACATGGATAAACATGTGCCAAGCCTACTCTCTTGTTTTCTAGATGTTATATAGGGCCTTGTTAATTCCAAAAATAGGGATGATCTACTTAAGGGTACCGGACGGTGTGATCGCAAATGTACTGAAAAGATTTTTAATAAAAAGCGACCCATGTTCAGCACACATTTATTCTGGAGTTTGGGGACATTAAGCGGATTGTGCATAGATACCCTCCCATCGTCTCTGAGGACCGGACTTGTGCCGATCTCCTGAAAGATGGAGTAAATGTGGTGCCCAGAAGCAGGGCCCCCACACTGGGGAATTATTTATCTCCGAGCATGAACCCTGTTAGAGATGAAATGTCACCTGGCTGCATTTCAGGGGCTACTATAACTTTAGATGTGGTGCCACTAGCTGTCCTTGTTACAGGCATATTATTAAAGGTAACGTTGAATAGTCTTTTTCCACTGTTAAAGAACACAGATTGCAGTCTTTTTACAATTGTAATACCAAATATGTGATATACATATATTAGCTCATGTAATCTGTGCAACATACAGTACATAGGTCGCATCACTAGAAGTCTTAAGGACACATTTTATGAACACCTATTTAGTATAGAGAAAAATCAGTCCACTGCCCGTCACTTTAATCAGTACCATAATGGAGATATCTCAGCAGTGGCAGTACAGGTGTTAGAAAAGGCCAGTGCCACCATGAGAGGGGGTGATATTGTTAGACTTCTGTGTAAAAATGAAGTTTTGGATTTTTTATTTCAAAACACATATGTCATACGGTCTAAATTTTGAATGGGATATAACAGACTTTTATGAATGAGGCCTTGGGCATATGTTAATGAAGTATTTATGTGTCATATTGTTCCCTGATGTTATTTACACCAATGTCTAGTGGTTGCATACATCGCTTGTCACCATCATGCAGAGATACGACAGGAGAGTAGTTATTTCTTCTATGTGATACAGCTTGGATACTTTATTATCTTTATTGTTTTTTGTTACATGTATTATTATTTTGTTACAGTGATATTATTCCAATGTTATTCATGTTTTGTCTCTGTGTTTTTGATGAAGGTGGTTTATTGTGCTTCATTTTTGTCTCTTTTTTATTGATTTGTTTTTTTGTTTTTTTTGGATTGTAATTTTGATGACTTTTTCTTTTTCTTCTTTCAAATCCTTTTCAGATATGTTCCTAGATGTGACATATCTGATAGTGTTATCATTTTATTCTTCTTTGGTCTCATAAAACGTAATGGTTGTGTCACGTACCTTTAAGCAGAGCCCGGAGTGCAGGGAGTGGCCTCTCGTAGACCTCTGACTCGAGAGACCCTGGTAGTGGTGACAGGGGCTCAGGAGCACAGAGGGGCACAAGTGCCTGACTGGATAGCAGGTGGTAGTGGCAGAAGACTGTTGAAGGAGGAGGTGTATTGTAGTCCAGTGTCTGAATGCAGGCAAAGGTGAGATAAGTTCCAGCAGACAGCAGAAGGGTTCCGGTAGTCCAGCAACGGCATACAAGTGATTACAGGAGGTGACAAACAACGGAGGGGTATTGTAGTCCAACAACGGATGCAGGTGTAATGGATAAGCGGAAGCGGAAGAGTCCAGTAGTCTGCGGCCAGAGGTAGAAGGCTAAAAACGCAGAAGGAGTACAGCCAGATATTGCGGAGGACTGGGAGGTGTCCTGTAGTACAACAGCAAGCAACTTACAGTTGACGGATGGTGTAACAGTCCAGGTCAGGCACAGGCGGGCAGATCAGGTACAGAAACGGAATCCAGAAGAGTAGTCGGGTACAAGCCAAAGTCGGGGGGCAGGCAGCAAACAGCAGAGTCGGGAACAAGCCGGGTTCGATACGGATCAGGGTACAGGTACAGATACAGGTACAGGTTCAGATTCAAATACGGATCACCAGGACGCACAGGAACGCTGTTGATCAGGCAGCAAGGCAGTGAGGCATGGATCCAGTTTAAATAGCGCTATTGGCGCCAATTTGCGTCAAACGGCCGCGCGCGCTCCCGCGCGCACCGCCGATCGCGGTAACGCTCCTGGAACTGGGCAAGAGATCTTCTGCGACTTTCGCCGCTCGGACGTCCGTGAGGAGGATCTTCCTGACATTGCCCCCCCCCAATGGGCAGCCTCCGGATGCCCAACTGGGACATCTTACCTGGGTGAGATCTTTTAAATGCCAGAACCAACCTCTTGGCGTGGATGCCAGTCTCTGGTTCCCAGGAGTTCTCTTCTGGACCATACCCCTTCCACTTCACCAGATACTGTACCTGGTTGCGTCTCTTTCTGCAATCCAAAATTGCTTCTACTTCAAACTCCTCTTCACCATTAATAAGCACAGGTTCAGGAGGGCCCACGTTCCGATCGGTGAAGGGATCCTGGATTGAAGGTCTTAAGAGGGACACATGAAACACCGGGTGAATACGCATCGATTCTGGTAATTTCAGCTCATAAGCCACATTGTTAATTTTCCTGGAAACTGGGAAAGGACCCACAAATTTTGGGCCCAGTTTTCTAGATGGGCATGTTAATTTTAGATTCAGAGTAGATAACCAAACCAAATCTCCGGGTTTTAGGTCGAGCTCCCCTCTCCTCTTTCTGTCAAAAACTGCTTTGTTGCGTTCTTGAGTTCTTGCCATCGTTTCTTGAAGCAATTTGTTATTGGTGCAGAAAAAGTCCAAAGTTTCTTGAACTGCTGGAACCGTGCATTCTGGGATATTGGCTGATAGGAACTGAGGGTGAAAACCATAGTTCGCAAAGAAGGGAGATTGATTAGTTGCAGAATGAACAGAGTTATTGTAGGAAAACTCGGCAAGTGGTAAAAGGGATACCCAATCGTTTTGCGAAAAAGAAGAATAACACCGCAAATATTGCTCAAGGGTCTGGTTCGTTCGTTCGGTCTGGCCGTTGGTCTGGGGATGATAGGCAGACGAGAATGAAAGACCAATTTTCAAGGACTTACATAAAGCTCTCCAAAATTTTGATGTAAATTGTACCCCTCGGTCGGAAACAATGTTCGCAGGTATACCGTGGAGTCTTACAATCTCCTTAATGAAGATCCTTGCGGTCTCAGGGGCAGAGGGTGTACCCTTCATGGGCAGAAAGTGAGCCATTTTGGACAATCTGTCGACCACCACAAGGATAGTGGTGAAGCCTTCTGACGGTGGTAATTCTACAATAAAGTCTATGGAAATCATTTTCCAAGGCCTTTCCGGGATGGGGAGTGGTTTCAGCAATCCCCAGGCTTTGGTCTTGCTACTCTTGTTCTGGGTACAGGTAATGCAAGATTCAACATAAAGTTTACAGTCTCTTAGCAGCTGAGGCCACCAGAAGGTGCGTTGGAGAAGTTCGGCGGTCTTGTGTACCCCAAAATGACCGGCCAATTTGTGGTCGTGGCAAGACTTGAGAACAGCAACCCGTAGTTGTTGGGGCACATAGATCTTGTTTTCATGCCATAACAAGTTATTGCTAGAGAGTAAAGTGGTGTTTGAGGGATGTGGAGCTGAAGATGAAGCCTGCTTAAGTTGGGATAGAAGATCTTCCTGGAGCATAAGGAAATTTCCGGGCGCAAGGATGGTGTCTGTGGGTTGAGGAACTTCGGGTTCGCTGAACATCCGGGATAGCGCGTCGGGTTTGGTGTTCTTTGATCCGGGCCTATAGGTTATGTGGAAGGAAAATCTTGTAAAGAACAGTGCCCATCTGGCCTGACGCGGCTTCAGCCTCTTAGCAGTCTTTAAATACTCTAAGTTCTTGTGGTCGGTGTATACCAGAATGGGATGGGCTGCTCCCTCCAGGAGATAGCGCCATTCCTCAAGTGCGGCTTTGATAGCGAGTAACTCCCTGTCCCCGACATCATAATTCTTTTCCGCTTCAGACAATTTACGTGAGAAAAACGCCACTGGGTGCAATAAAGCCTTTGGGCCCTGTCTCTGAGAAAGGACTGCTCCCACTGCAACTTCGGATGCATCCACCTCAAGGATGTAGGGTAGCGCAGAATTAGGATGCTTCAGGACAGATGCTGACACAAACTGTTCTTTAAGGGAAGAAAATGCGGCCTGTGCCTCCGGAGTCCACTGGAACTTGATACCTTGTCTCGTTAATCTGGTGATTGGAGCGATGATTGTAGAAAATCCCTTGATGAATTTTCGATAAAAATTCGCAAACCCCACAAAGCGTTGAATTCCTCTTTTATCAGTAGGGGCTGGCCAGTCCAGGATGGCCGAAACTTTTTGCGGATCCATCTTGATTCCATCCACCGAAATAATCAGCCCCAAAAACTGAATGCTGCGACGTTCAAACTCGCACTTCTCAGGTTTTGCGTACAAGCCGTGTTGGCGAAGCCGAGTGAGAACCTTCTTAACGTGCTCCCTGTGAGCTGGTAGAGAGGGGGAGAAAATTAAGATGTCGTCCAGATATACTAAAACAAACAGGTTGAGAAAATCTCTAAAGATATCATTCACAAAATGCTGGAAAGTCGCAGGAGCGTTACATAGCCCAAAGGGCATTACGAGATATTCAAAATGTCCGAAGCGGGTGCAGAAGGCAGTCTTCCATTCGTCCCCGCTTCGGATACGGACCAAATTATAGGCTCCGCGAAGATCCAATTTTGTGAAGATACTAGCTGATCCAAGGCGCTGGAATAATTCGGGTACCAAAGGCAGTGGGTACCGGTTCTTGACTGTAACTTTATTTAAGTCCCGGTAGTCAACACAAGGGCGGAGAGAATGGTCCTTCTTTTCTACAAAAAAGATTCCTGCCCCAGCTGGGGACGTAGAAGGACGTATGAACCCCTTTTTCAGATTGTCATCAATGTAAGTCCTGAGAGTCTCCAATTCCACTTCTGTTAAGGGAAATATTCTCCCGAAAGGAATTTCGGCTCCGGGAAGGATCTCAATTGGGCAATCGTAGGGTCTATGAGGGGGAAGTGTTTCTGCCCCTTTCTTGCTGAACACGTCCAGGAAGTCATGGTAGGTCTCAGGAACGTGCTGGCGAGTCTCAACATCGGTCTCCATACACATTAAATGGGGTGAAACCTTAGTTGATTCTTGAAAGCAGTGTTGACGACAATAGGGGGAGAAAAAGAAAATGTTTCCGGTGGACCAGTCTATTTGCGGGTTGTGTGCCCGAAGCCAGGGCATACCCAGTATGATAGGGAAAAGGGGAGATTCAATAATGTCCAGGCAGAGTTGTTCCTGATGGTTACCGGAAATAGTAGCAGTCAAAGGACATGTCTCTTGTGTCACTGGTCCTGATTTGATAGCTGACCCATCAGCAAGGTGTACAGACAACCCTTTCGCCCTGGGCCGTAAGGGCACTTGGAACTTTTGGGCAAACGATAAGTCCATAAATCCACTGCACGCTCCAGAATCAACTATTGCGGGGACTTGAATGTTCCCTCCGGGTAGCTGAAGAGAGACGGGAACAGCCAGGTGAGTAGCATTACTAGGCACAGCAGGTAAAACAGGAGAAGATACAGAAGAATGCTTACGGAATTTGGCAGGACAGGATCTCACGTAATGTCCGGGTTCTCCACAGTAAAGACACAGATTGTTGAGCTGCCGGCGTTGTCGTTCCTCGGTGGTGAGCGTTGGTCTAAGTAAACCCAGTTGCATGGGTTCAGGCGTGTCAGCAGCAGGATGTGCAGGGGGATTAGGTACACGGGGTAACATCCAGACTGGTCGGGACGGCCCGGCAGTGCGTTCTGTTCTCCGTTCTCTCAAGCGTCTGTCTATCTGGATGGAGAGGTTGATAAGGGCTTCAAGAGTTGCTGGAACACCCACCCGGGCCAATTCATCCTTTAGAGGTTCAGAGAGTCCCATGCGAAACTGGTATCGCAGAGCGGCATCGTTCCAGGTAGTATCGGAACTCCAGCGCCGAAATTCAGACGCATAGTCCTCTGCCGCTCTGCGGCCTTGCTGAAGAGAATATAAAGCTGCTTCCGCTGTGGCCGCCTGTTGAGGATCCTCATAGAGCAAACCCATGGCTTGAAAAAATGTATTCATATTATTAAGGCAGGCTTCCTTTTGCTCCAAAAGGCGGTGGACCCAAGCCTGGGGCTCACCCAGTAGAAGGGAGATAACAAAACCCACCTTAGTGGATTCTAGAGAGAAAGTTCTGGGTTGAAGTGCAAAAAACAATTCACAGGCATTGCGAAAAGCTCTATACTTGCTGCGATTTCCCGAAAACCTCTCCGGAGTTGGGACCTTGGGTTCAGGGGGTAACATAACCACTGATGGCGCAGAAGAAGTTCCCGACACGGTAGGGCCTGTGGTAGATAAGACCTGGACACGCTCTTCCAATCGAGAATAGCCTTCTTGTAGAGATTTAACAGCCTGGGTAAGTCCAGCAAGATGACGGCATAAATCATCCATGGCCGAATCTCCCTGCGTGGGCTCAGACATGGCTGCCTGATACTGTCACGTACCTTTAAGCAGAGCCCGGAGTGCAGGGAGTGGCCTCTCGTAGACCTCTGACTCGAGAGACCCTGGTAGTGGTGACAGGGGCTCAGGAGCACAGAGGGGCACAAGTGCCTGACTGGATAGCAGGTGGTAGTGGCAGAAGACTGTTGAAGGAGGAGGTGTATTGTAGTCCAGTGTCTGAATGCAGGCAAAGGTGAGATAAGTTCCAGCAGACAGCAGAAGGGTTCCGGTAGTCCAGCAACGGCATACAAGTGATTACAGGAGGTGACAAACAACGGAGGGGTATTGTAGTCCAACAACGGATGCAGGTGTAATGGATAAGCGGAAGCGGAAGAGTCCAGTAGTCTGCGGCCAGAGGTAGAAGGCTACAAACGCAGAAGGAGTACAGCCAGATATTGCGGAGGACTGGGAGGTGTCCTGTAGTACAACAGCAAGCAACTTACAGTTGACGGATGGTGTAACAGTCCAGGTCAGGCACAGGCGGGCAGATCAGGTACAGAAACGGAATCCAGAAGAGTAGTCGGGTACAAGCCAAAGTCGGGGGGCAGGCAGCAAACAGCAGAGTCGGGAACAAGCCGGGTTCGATACGGATCAGGGTACAGGTACAGATACAGGTACAGGTTCAGGTTCAGATTCAAATACGGATCACCAGGACGCACAGGAACGCTGTTGATCAGGCAGCAAGGCAGTGAGGCATGGATCCAGTTTAAATAGCGCTATTGGCGCCAATTTGCGTCAAACGGCCGCGCGCACCCGCGTGCGCGCTCCCGCGCGCACCGCCGATCGCGGTAACGCTCCTGGAACTGGGCAAGAGATCTTCTGCGACTTTCGCCACTCGGACGTCCGTGAGGAGGATCTTCCTGACATTGCCCCCCCCCAATGGGCAGCCTCCGGATGCCCAACTGGGACATCTTACCTGGGTGAGATCTTTTAAATGCCAGAACCAACCTCTTGGCGTGGATGCCAGTCTCTGGTTCCCAGGAGTTCTCTTCTGGACCATACCCCTTCCACTTCACCAGATACTGTACCTGGATCGCGGTAACGCTCCTGGAACTGGGCAAGAGATCTTCTGCGACTTTCGCCGCTCGGACGTCCGTGAGGAGGATCTTCCTGACAGGTTGATTTTGTTTAATGTTTTTATCATGTGTGTTTTAAGTGTTTTATTAGTCAGCCAATCAACCCACGCCCTTTCAGGTGCTTCTCCTTTGAGCTGTGCATTTAAATGGTTTGTGTTGAGGCCATGCTGGTGTTGTGAACAAGCACGTAAAAATCGTGTGACGCGTGCCAACATACAAGTCATGCTCCAGTAATATCTCTGGCATTGTGGCTACTAGAATATTTGAGCATTTTCCCTCTCGCTGTGGTGTGCATCCTTTTACTCTTCATACTGGTCGTTGATGGTGGTGAACTGGGGCAAGCACCTGCTACGGGTTGTGGACTGATTATCGTCAGAGCGGTGTTCACATTTCTATTTGGAGAGAGATAAGACACCAGGATCAGTCACTTACTTGCCTGGCCCTGAGCTGTGAAGCACTACCTACCCCCTAACCCTTGAACTCTGTGTGTTACTTACTCCTGACCCCTGTTCCCTGTGTGTTACTTACTCCTGACCCCTGCACCCTGTGTCTTATGCCTGACCCCTGAGATTTGTGTTACTTACTCCTAACCCCTGAACCCTGAGTATTTCCTACTCCTGACCCCTGAACCTTGAGCATTACTTACTCCTGACCCCTGCACTCTGTGTGTTACTACTGACCCATGTCCAATATTTACTCCTGACCCCTAAAACAGTGTGTATTACTCCTGAACCCTGAGCAATACTTAAGCTGGCTATACACCTATAGATTATCTGCAGATTTTCTATGGTTAGATGGAAAAAGTGCAACAGATTTCTCCATGTTCGCTAAACTGTGTGCATGGAGGAATCTCTCACTTTTTCCATCTAACCATAGAAAATCTACAGATAATCTATAGGTGTATGGCCAGCTTAACTTCTTACCCCTGAACTCTGTGTGTTAATACTGAGACTTGTGCATTATTTACTCCTGACCCCTGAACTTTGTGCATTACTTACGTCTGATCCCTGAACTCTGTGTGTTAATACCGAGACTTGTGAATAATATACTCCTGACCTCTGAACCCTGAGCATTACTTACTCCTGACCTCTGAACTCTGTGTGTTACGGTAATACTGAGACTTGTGCATTATTTACTCCTGACCCCTGAACTTTGTGCATTACTTACTCCTGACCCCTGAGCCCTGTGTTTTATTTAATACTGATCCCTGTGCATTACTTACTCCTGACCCCTGAAATTTGTGTGTTACTTCTCAACCCTGTGTGTTATTTACCCCTGACCAGTGGCAGCTGGTGCTAAATTAGGGGGGGGGGTAGCAAAAAAACCCCCAAAAGCTCCACACTCACCTCCTCCTACAGTTTACAGTTGAAGTTGATTTGCTAGTGTCACAAGTGGGTGGGTTCACTATGCCCCGGATCCCAACCTATTAAAAAAAAAACATCATAGAAACAAGTACAGCACCCCGCATGCATCCCTACGTACAAACTAGGTGGGGGGGGGCATGCGCCCCTTATGGACTGCCCGCTCCTGCTCCTTACTCCAGAAATTTGTGTTATTTACTCCTGACCCCTGAGCATGACTTATTCCTGGCCCTTGAACTTTGTGTGTTAATACTGACCCCTGTGTTGTATTTACTCCTGACCCCTGAACTTTGTGTATTACTTACTCCTGACCCCTGCACCCTGTGTGTGTTACTTCTGACCACCTGCACTCTGTGTTATTTAAAATTGAACCCTGTCTGTGCATTACTTACTCCTAACATCTGAACCCTGTTTGTTACTTAATCTGGATGCTTGAAGTGATTGGAGCAGAGATCAGTGTTCACTAAATGAAAGCCCCGCCCCCCACAGTTAGTAACGCACCCCTAGGAACACTTAACCCCTACACTGCCACCCACTGGTTAACCCCTTCACTGCCAGTGTCATTTACAAGGAATCACTGCATTTATATAGCAGTGATTGCTGTATAAATGGCAATGATCCCAAAAATGTGTCAAAAATGTCCGATATGTCCGCCATAATGTCGCAGTCACAATAAAAATCGCTGATCGCTGCCATTACTAGTAAAAAAAAAAAAAAATATTAATAAAAATGCCATAAAACTATCCCCTATTTTGTAAACGCTATAACTTTTGCACAAACCAATCAATAATCGCTTATTGCAAATAGTTTTTTACCAAAAATATGTAGAAGAATACGTATCGGCCTAAACTGAGGGAAATAAATGTTTTTTTATATATTTTTGGGGGATATTTATTATAACAAAAAGTAAAAAATAATGCGTTTTTTTCAAAATTGTCGCTCTATTTTTGTTTATAGCGCAGAAAATAAAAACCGCAGGGGTGATCAAATACCACCAAAAGAAAGCTCTATTTGTGGGGAAAAAAGGACGTCAATTTTGTTTGGGAGCCACGTCGCATGACCACGCAATTGTCAGTTTAAGCGACGCAGTGCCAAATCGCAAAAAGTGGTCTGGTCTTTGACCAGCAAAATGGTCCGTGACTGAAGTGGTTAAAAATGGGTGTGTGAATTTGTGTGTGGCTACAAACAAGGATGTGGTTTTGTGGGCATGGTCAGTAGGGTGTCTCTAAAATTCATTTTCAGAATCTGGTAACTTTACCCTAGATCAGTGTTTCTCAACCACCAGGCCATGGCCCACTGCTAGTTTGTGGCCTTCCTTCCTCCCTGGCCTTCCATAGTAACCCTCAAACCTCCCATAGCGGTACACAATGCCCCAGGCCCCTTGAGAGCCTCCACAGTGCTCCCAGACCTCCCACACCCCAGCTACCCAGCATCCCATGCCCTCCAGCCTCCCTAGACCCCTCCAGAATCCTCACCCCCTACAGAGCCACCAATTGTGTGCAACATCCCTTAACTCTGGGGTCCCCAACCACTGGGCCGTGGCCTCCCTGCAGCTGGGACGCGAGTGTGGTGGGCAAGCAGGCTGGCCAGTGGGCGAGCGAACAGAAAGTTGACATCATCACTCACTGCCCACCCTGCATTACCTCAGTTCCACGCTCACTATGCAGCCGCGGGCAGAAGAAAGATTACATCATCTCTCACATCCTGCCCTCACATGTGCTGAAAATCTGGGGCGAGAAGCCCCTTTCTCTGCTGTCACTGTTGTTGCAGGATAGTGACAATCCACATCTGGTGGCAGGGGATGTGGCAGGTGACAATCTGTATTTGGTGGCAAGTGAGAATCCGCATCTGGTGGCAGGTGACAGGGCAAGTGACAATCCACATTAGGTGGCAGGTGACATGGCAAGTGACAAGCTGCATCTGGTGGCAAGTCATATGCTCAGGGCTCCCATTGATTCTGAATTATGATGAGTTCAACCATTTAATTTTATATTACACTTTAATAATATAAACAACGTGCTTCATTCATCTTGACACCATATCAACCATGGTGCCAAGATGATTGAAGCACCAACACCAGCCATTGGCCCAACAAATTGCCAACCAAAAACTGCATAATTTTCTAACACGCAGTCCGTCCCCAGTACGAAAAAGGTTGGGGACCGCTGCCCTAACTCACTCCACAATCCCTAATACCCCCCCCCCCCCCACCCACAGTGACACCCAGCTCCACCCAGAGCCTTCCAGAATTTTGATACACGTTTTTCATTCCCATAATTGTATTGTGTAAGTACCGTATATACTCGAGTATAGGCCGACCCGAATATAAGCCGAGGCCCCCAATTTACCCCCAAAAAAACTGGCAAACTTATTGACTCGTGTATAAGCCGAGGGTGAGACATGCCTGTCCATCCCTGTGTGTGTGTCCGTCCATCCCTGTGTGTCCGTCCATCCCTGTGTGTCCGTCCATCCCTGTGTGTCCGTCCATCCCTGTGTGTCCGTCCATCCATCCCTGTGTGTGTGTGTGTCCATCCATCCATCCATCCCTGTGTGTGTGTGTCTCCATCCATCCATCCATCCCTGTGTGTGTGTGTCTCCATCCATCCATCCATCCCTGTGTGTGTGTGTCTCCATCCATCCATCCATCCATCCCTGTGTGTGTCTCCATCCATGTGTGTGTGTGTGTGTGTGTGTGTGTGTGTGTGTGTGTGTGTGTGTGTGTGTGTGTGTGTGTGTGTCCAGCCTACCTTTGTCCCGAGCCTCCGTCCCGTGCCTTGCCTCCTTGCCTCCGTCCCGTGCCTTGCCTCCTTGCATCCGTCCCGTGTCGTGCCTTGCCTTGCCCCCGTCCCGTCCCGTCCCGTCCCGTCCCGTGCCGTGCCGTCCCGTGCCCTCTTCGTCGGCGGCCATTGTAAAGTTCAAAAGCTGCGCCGCCGCCTTCGCCTGTGATAGGCGGAACACTGAATTTCCCAGCAGCCTGTGTTCCGCCTATCACAGACGTCGTATCATCCTCGTCCGTAGTACGAGGATGATACGATGTCCGTGATAGGCGGAACACAGGCTGCTGGGAAATTCAGTGTTCCGCCTATCACAGGCGAAGGCGGAGCCGGAGGCGCGGCTTTTGAATAGAATGGCCGCTGTCTGTCTGCTCGACACGCTGATCGAGCGGGCAGACAGCGATGACTCGAGTATAAGCCGAGGGGGGCACTTTCAGCCTCAAAAAAGAGGCTGAAAATCTCGGCTTATACTCGAGTATATACGGTATAAACTTTATTTGTTATTTTTCAAGCATGCAACATTTTTGGAAGAATTTACCATCCTTGGTCTCAAGTAGCTTAACAATAGGGATGAGCTCCAGTGTGTCTGGATACTAGTCTCAGCAAACCTGAGCTATCCCACCAGAAAGCTGTCACTGTGGACCGCCAATCGTAAGTGGTTGAGGCTTTGCCACGCCCCCCCTGTATAAATGCGGATGAGGGTCGGAGAATGTTTGGGTCTCTTATGATTGGAGGTGTGCAGCTCCAGCTTCTTGCAGGGATAGCTCAGGGTGGTTCAGACTAGAATCCCAACATGTTTAAACTCATTCATAGTTGAGAAACCGAGTCAAAACAAGCTGTTTTCCATGCAGTCTGGGGGCAGCTTCACTGCAAGGGAAAATTTTAAGAGGTTGCTACAACATAATTTACTGTATGTCTTATCTTCGTGGTAAACACTGCCATTTCTTTCCATTTTGGACTGACAACAGAGATGGTATGTATGACATACATACATACAGTATGACAACAGAGATGGTATGTGAGCCTAAGTGAACAAACAGGCATTTAAAAAAAGGCTGATATACATATGTGATATACAAGCCCATCTAGTAGGACACCTTTCACTTTGTAGTTGTTTGGAGGTGTGAAAACAGATTCTCTGTGTCAGTTGCTTGAGGATCAAGTGGCTGCAGCACTCAGCACAGTACGCAGTAATGGCATGCTCTCTCTTGTAAAACTGGATTTTTTTAATGCCTTCTGTCTGTGGCGTGGCAAATCTACTGGTTCCAACCTGTAAGAGTCATATTTTGCCAAAGGTGGCTTCTCCCATAAAATTGAAGGTTGTGCAGATGTCATATTCTATGCATTATAGCACAGTTTCAGCATGGAAAGGTTTGTTGGCTGCAGGAATTCTCTTAAACTGACACTAAGCTCTGGTTAATAAAAAAATCTATTCCAACATGTATTCTTAACTCTTAACTTAAATGCCCCTTCTAATGCTCTTAGCCTCCTCCATATCTGCTGTGATCTGACTTCCTGTTAGAGGGTGGCTACGTTCATTTTCTGTGGTCCCACTGTATGTAGCAATGTAGTCACCCTCTCCTCCTCATTCCTCCAGGAACTATGAATAGGGCACACCAGACGAGTGCATTCATTTAAAGTGGTTGTAAACCCTTACAAACCACTTTGACCTACAGGTAAGCCTAGATTAAGGCTTACCTGTAGGTCCAAGCAATGTCTCCTAAACCTATATGGTTTAGGAGATATTTGCCCGAAAACAGGCACCGCTGTCTACGGCGCGGCATTCTCAGCGACTGAGCTGCCGCGCGTGTCGGCTCCCGTGCGCATGCGCGGGAGTGACGTCATCGCGGCTTCGCTGCGAGATCCCACCAACAAGATGGATGCGGCGGACTACAGGGGACAGCGGCGACTTCGCTGGCTCCTGTGTCAGGTAAGTGACACATAATGGGCTACTATGCGAAGCATAGTAGTCCATTACGCTTTGCCTTTGCAGGGAATGAAAGAGGAAGTAAACTCATCAGCCTCTTTAAGGTCAACAAGAATAATACTTACAAACCTGTGAATTAAAATCCCTCACCAAGCTACTCGTCTATAGCGCAGTAGTCCTGCAGGACAGGGGGATCTCAGGGATCCTTAACCATAGGGATGAGCCGAACACCCCCCCCCCCCCCCCCCGGCACCAGAACCTTCAAACGGACCGAAAATTCGTACGAGCTTTAGAACCCAATTAAAGTCTATGGGACTCGAACGTTCAAAATCAAAAGTGCTAATTTAAAAAGCTAATATGCAAGTTATTGCCCTAGGAGACATGGATCAATTCCAAAATGTTTTTTAAAAACTGACTTTTTTTCGGGAGCACTGATTTTAATGATGCTTAAAGTGAAAAAAAGTGAAATATTCCTTTAAATATCATGCCTGAGGGGTGTCTATAGTATGCCTCTAAAGTGGCATGTGTTTTGCGTGTTTAGAACAGTCCCTGCACAAAATTACATTTAATGGAAAAAAAGTAATTTAAAACTGCTTGTGGTTTTAATGTAATATCTGGTTACGGCAATATGCATAAAAATCATTGAGAAAAATGGCATGGGTAGCTCCCCCTGCCCATTACCAGCCCCCTTGGGTCTTGTATGGATATTAAGGGGAACCCCGTACCCAAATTAAAAAAAGGAAAGGTGTTGGGCCCCCAGGCCCTATATACTCAGAACAGCAGTATACAGGCGGTGCAAACAAGACAGGGACTGTCACTGTGTAGGTTTGTTGTGTTAAGTAGAATCTGTTTGTAATTTTGAACTGGTACATTTTTAAACTGTAGCTCCAGTCAAAAAATATATTTTTAAGCTTTTTGGAAAACATACGGAAGGGTTATCACCCCTGTATAATTTTTTTGTCTGTCCGTCTTTTTTCATCTCACTTCCTGTTGTCTCCTTCCATTTGCAAGTAGGAGACGTTTGTAAGTTGGATGTTTGAAAGTAGGGGCCTGCCCTATATGCTCTGCAGAAATTTGGCCCTAAGGTTTTGATGTTGCCACAAGTTAACACTGTAAGCCCTCAAAGCGACTCTTGATGGGCACTGGAGTGACCTGCTGTGAGCTATTATATCAAGAATTGTAATTACATGTCATTGTTGAACAGTGGTAGAAAAGTTGGGCCTTTGTGGTTGTGGTGGTGGTGGTGCCACAACACTGTAAGTCCTCACAGTTACTCGGTGGGCGCAGGAACGGGCCCTGCTGTGAAATATTATATCAAGAATTATAATTACATACACCTGTTAAACAGGAGCTGAAAAATTGGGCCTTAGGCACTGGTGCCACAACACTGCAACACCTCAAGAAACTCTAGTTGGAGTGCAGGAATGAGCCCTGTTGCAAAGCATTACATCAACAATTGTAATTACATGCCCCTGTTAAACAGGGAGCGTTTTTCGACAATCCTTATATTGGAGTGGTGGCGCAAGGAGAATATCAAGGACCCCTCTGGATTGGGAGACGATTAATATATTCATATGCCTTTTGATGAAATCAAACTTATAAATATTACAAACTCAGACCATGCGAACCGCCTATTCCTTGCAGTATAGGACGCATGCCCCTGTGTATAGCAATACAAAATACACCCAGTGTATGGATTACAAGTCTGTATGTCAATCAAAAGAGAGTTCTTTCAAGAATGTGAATAAAGTTCTCCACAAATGAGCCATAAGCGATCCACTGCTGTGTGCGATTAAGTAGTGCTTGATCCGCCACCAAAAAAATTTAATTTGCCGCTTACCAGAAAATCATGACCCCCCACTACAGAGGGTCACAAAAGGCATATGAATATATTAATCGTCTCCCAATCCAGAGGGGTCCTCGATATTCTCCTTGCGCCACCACTCCAATATAAGGATTGTAGAAAAACGCTCCCAAAAAATCTTTCTCATAAATTCAGAGGGACTCAGGATAGGTATACCAAAACCATGGAAGAGAAATAGAACTCCAAATAGTGTAAAACCCTTTATTACTAAAAACTAAAAATTAAAATTGCACTTACAGTGTATGAAGAAATCATCAGCCTTAAGTCCGTTGCGCCGGAAGGACGCATGCGGACAGACCCGTTCTCCTGGAACTGTTCCAAACACGAGGTGACGTTAGCGTATCGCTTATCCCTACGTGTTTCGCAACAAAATTGCGTCATCCAGGGGCATTTATATGCATTTATTATTTATAGTTTGATTTCATATTAATTTATGTTTAGAGGCTGGGAACAGCCCATAATTCATTGTTACTTTATTTATGTATACACAATTTGATGTTTGTGGGATTTAGCGCAGCTTATATTTTTATCTTTCGTTTTTTTCTGTAGTTATGTGACACAGTTAAGCCGCAGCCAAATCTGATCCGTCTAGGATCAATCTATATAATTGCTTCTTGTGTCTCACCTTAGCGCAGTTTTTTTCCCCTTTTTTCTGCCTCTGTTCTGTCTCAAATGCCCTGTCCATTATTCTACGCAGCGTATGCTCCAACAGGTGGACAAGAGGCACATTGTCACTGGTGCATGCACTATCACTGCTCACCATCCTTGTGGCCTACTTAAATGGTGACAGGACAGTGCATGCATTCCTGATCATGCCCCACTGGCGTGGTGAAAAAAAAACAAGCTCCCCAGAACCTGTCCTGGTGCCATAGTCACACAGGTACTCATAGATGCCCTCTGCTGCATGTGCAGCCACTGCAGCATGGCCAACATTGAGTTCCACCTGGTGGGCATGTCACATATAAGGCGGTTCTTGGGCAGGTTCAACTCCTTTTGGAGCTCAGCCAGCCAAGCACTGGCCTTATATGATTGGCGGAAATGCATACAGACTTTCCTGGCCTGCCTCAGGACATCCTGTAAGCCCGGGTACCTGCCCAAGAACCGCTGCACCACCAGGTTAAGGATGTGAGCCACACAGGGCACATGGGTCAGTTGTCCTTGTCGGAGGGCGGAGAGGAGGTTGATGCCATTGTAGCAAACCACTATTCCTGGCTTAAGCTGGCGTGGCATCAACCACCTCTCGGCCTGCCCCTGCAGAGCTGACAAAATATCTGCCCCAGTGTGGCTCCTGTCCCCCAAATACACCAGCGCAAGCACGGCATGGCATCTTTTTTCCTGCGTACTTGCATAGCCCCTTGAATGCCTATGGAGTACCGCTGGTTCCGAGGACAAAGCACAAGAAGAGGCCATGGAGGAAGAAGAAGAGGAGGGGCGGAGGAGAGAGGTGTGTCACAACCAGAAGTAGCATTCTGGAGGCATGGTGGTGGAACAACCTCCAGCACTACTGCACCTTGTCCTGCATCCTTCCCAGCTGCCAGAAGAGTGACCCAATGCACAGTGAAAAATAGGTAATGTCCCTGTCCATGCTTGCTGGACCATGATTCAGCAGTAATATGCACCTTACCACTGACCAGCCTGTCAAGTGAGGCATGGACATTGCCTTCCACATGGCGGAATCGCCTTTGGGAACGCATTTGGGAACCTGCCACTGAGGAACCGCACATTGCACAAACTCACAGAAGTGGACCGAGTCTACCAATGGAGCAGGCAGCAGTTGAAGTGCTAGCAATTTAGCCAAGCTAGCATTCAACCGCTGGGCATGTGGATGGCTGGGAGTGAACTTCTTTCGAAGCTGGGGCAGGGAAATTTGCCTGGTACAATCGGACGTCGGTGTACTGCTAGAAGAGTGCCCGCAAAGTACTTGGCTGTGACACACCTAATTCTCACCTAATTCAACACCTTCATTCCTCTCAGTTCAGGTTTCAGAGAGGACTGAAGGTATAGTGGGTTTGGAGATCCCAGCTGATGAGGAGCAAGGAGAGGTCCGCTTTGTTCTTTGGTGGGGGTCTTTAAGGTACACTTGCCAATGAGCTGCATGGCAGATCAATATATGTCTGGTCAAGCATGTGGTGCCCAAGCGGCTGATGTTTTGGCCACGCGAGATACGCTTGAGACATATGTTGCAAATAGCAGCGGTGTGATCCTGTGCACTTGTCTCAAAAAAGGCCCACACCAAAGAACTTTTGGAATAACACGCAGAGGCAGCGCCCTGCACAGGCGGAGCTCTGCGGTATGATTCAGTCGGTGTGCTGCCCTTAAGCTGGCCCCCGGAGGGCATCCTGTCTCGTTGGAGATGTGCCTCCTCCTCCACTCTCCTATCAGGCACCCACATGGAGTCAGTAACCTCAGGGCCGTTTTTAAGGCAGTGCAAAAGGGGCAGCTGCCCTGGGCCCTGTCATTGTTGTGGGGCCCAAAGCAGCTGCCTCATACTTGCCAACTATCCTGGTTTAAATTGCCGCGTCCCTTGAAGTTTTAGTCCTGCGATGTGTCCCAATATCTCAGTGTGAAGTGCTGCTACTAATGCTGCCCAGCTCTGCCCTATTGTTGTGTACAGATGACTCATCTGCAGAACCTGTGTTTACATGTAAAGTACCGGCATTCGTATGTAAATAGCAGCGGCATTCATATGTAAATAGGGGGTATCATGCCCCCCTCATATGTATATTATGCCCCACTGAGGTCATATCCCCAGTAATCTCTAGCAACCAATCAACAAGAAGAAATCATGTGCTGTAACCTCTAGCAACTAATCAGTGAGCTGTAATGTGTGCTGTAGCCTCTAGGGGGGGGGCAAGAAAAGTTTTGCCCAGGGTCCAATCAATATTAAAGACAGCCCTGAGTAACCTCATCATCCCCTCCCTCTTCATCACTGTAGCAAACCTGCCATTATGCTGCAGCTGGTGGAACATAACTGCCAGATTGCTGTCCTTCTTGAGAATCCCCTCTCTCTGGGCTCACGCTACTGCCTTCCTCTAGCTGGGTATCATCATCAGAGCCTTCAAAACGCTGGACATACATTTTTAAAAACCTTTAAAAGCCTTTAAAGGTTACCACATTAAATTTACAGAGTAGGGCTATTGCTAAAATTACTGCCCTTCACGGTGATACCTCACATGCATGGTGCAATTGCTGTTTACATATGATGCCAGACCGATGCTTGCGTTCGCCTTTGCGCAAGAGCAGGGGGGGACAGGGGTGCTTTTTTTTCTCTATTATTTATTTTTATTTTTTATTTCATTTTTAAACTGTTCCTTCCATTGTTTTTATCATTTTTATTCTTATCTTAGGGAATGTAAATATCCCCTATGATAGCAATAGGTATTGACAGGTACTCTTTTTTTGAAAAAATTGGGATCTATTAGACCCTAAATCTTTCCTCTGCCCTCAAAGCATCTGGCCACACCAAGTTCAGTGTGACAAAATGCTTTCCCTATTTCCCAATGGCACTGTTTATATCCGGGAGGGGGGACATTCCCTCCCACCGCTAGGATTGCTTTTACATGAAAGCCGATCACTGGCTGAAAAGAATGATATCAAGATTATACCTAAACCTGCAGGCATCATTCTGGTATAACCATTCAAAGTCCAGCAACATACCAGTATGTTGCTGGTCCTTGTTGGACATATATTGTAATCTTTTTTTTTTCATGCAACCTGTTGGCTGAACAAAAAAAAGAGATTGATCGGTGGGTATGTCCACCATTAAAATACCTCCCTTCATTCACACACTTCTAATGATGGGCATACATGCACCATTTATATATGCCGAAGCATGGGGGCATCCTCCCGCAAAAGTTATGCCACGTACACACGGTCGGATTTTTCAAGTCTCTGTCGGAATTTCGACCGTATGCATTAGGAGAAAAATCGCTCCTCCGCCCCGGCTGCCAGGGCCGGATTAACATAGGGGCTATTGGAGCTGCAGCTCCAGGCCCCTTTCTCAAGATAGGCCCATTTGCCCAAAAAAAAAAAAAAAAAAGATTGACTTCGAGGATTGTAGCTCGGCGATCAGGAGTCACAGAGACCCCACATGGGGGGTAGGTAGCTAAAGACCCACTCCAGCACTGGTTAAAATATGGGGCTTCTATCATCTATGGTTCCCGAGATACAGGGCTGCTTGCGCAGCCTGTCAGAAGCTACATACAGAGCGGCAGTATAAATACAAACTGGAACACTCTGTAGCAGACTGAGAGGATGAACTCACAGAGCTTATAATAATTATTTGTATATTACTTATGATAATTAACCCCTTGCCACCCAGGCCCATTCTGAGACTTCTCTCCTACATGTAAAAATCATCATTTTTTTATGCTAGAAAATTACTCAGAACCCTCAAGCATTATATATTGTTTTAGCAGACACTCTATGGAATAAAATTGTGGTCTTTGCAACTTTTTATGTTACATGACATTTGAGCAGCAATTTTTCAAACTTCTTTTTTTTGGAAAGAAACAGTTTCATTCATTAAAAAAACCCACTAAAGTTAGCACTATTTTTTGTTGTGTACTAAGCGATGCTTTAAATTTTTTTACAGGTTACACGTTTAGAGTTACAGAGGAGGTCTAGTGCTAGAATTATTGCTCTCGCTCTAATGATGGTGGCGTATGTAACCTGTGTGTATCTGGCTCTGATACTAACCAGTGCCTACCCAGGTACTGACTAGTATCTCTCCCCAGCCTGTCCCCACACACCCTCTCACCTGCTGACCTGTGAATGGGGCGATCACTCCTGTAGTGTTTTTGTGTTCTGCCAGTGAATACAATGATTAGTGTTGCTAACTATAGCTGGCAGCACTGATTGTTTTGGGGAAAACCTGACAGGCTGGTTGTACTCAAGTCGGTTAATAGGTTGACTTGTGTAAAACCAGCTAGCCCATACATAGATCGACTATGGCTGGTCTCTGCTTAATTGGTGTAATTTCAATCCATGTATGGCCGCTTAACCACTACGCAGTCCCTAAACATCCTTCCACAAACCTTTACATTTTTCCTTCCCAGATTACTTCATCCTCCTCTCCCATACATAGTGCCCACTGTCATACTCTCCACACTTCTCTCCTATACATAGTGCCCACTGTCATACCCTCCACACTCCTCTCCTGTACATACTACTCACTGTCATACCCTCCATACTCCTCTCCTATACATAGTGCCCATTGTCATACCCTCCACGCTTCTCTCCTATACATAGTGCCCACTGTCATACTCTCCACACTCCTCTCCTGTACATACTACTCACTGTCATTCCCTCCATACTCCTCTCCTATACATAGTGCCCAGCGTCATACCCTCCCTCCACACCCCTCTCCTGTAATTACTGCTTACTGTCCTACTCTCCACACTTCTCTCCTGTACATAGTGCCCACTGTCATACCCTCCACACTCCTGTACATATTGCTCACTGTTATACCCTCCACACTGTTCTCTTATACATAGTGCCCAATGTCATACCCTCTACACTCCTCTGCTGTGCATACTGCCCACTGTCATACCCTTCACACTCCTCTCCTGTACATAGTTCCTTCTGCCATACCCTCTGCACTCCTCATGTACATAGTGCCCACTGTTAGACCATCCACATTCCTCTCCCTCACCTGCACATACTTCACACTTTTATACCATTACCATCCATACTCCTCCCCTTTGCCTCTTACCCACAAAAACTGTTCTTTAAAATTATACTGAATATCCTCAATGTTACCAGCTCTAGAATGGGCACACTTTTGTCAGTTTAACCAAAGGAAATCTCACAGTCCTCATATTTGTTCTGCCCCATTATTAGTATTTATTTAATTTTGTAATTACTATTGTGATGTATAGAGGAACATAGGGGATGTCAGCTACTCTAAATATAGCAATTGTAAAAAAGCGTTCCTGAAAATATTTTTGAAATGTTGACAACTATGCACTTAGGCACTGCCCAAGGGCCACAGGGTCAGTAGGGGGCCCCATGAGAGGCTCGTGATATTAAAGCAGTAGTAAACTTTTCGAACATTACTACATTTTAGAGGCCCTGGGGTAGGTTATGCCATAATGTACAAGTATGCCCAGCATATTAGCACATTAGGGTACACTTAAATTGTCAGACTGAGCCCTCCAGTGCTGTGCTGTGATCAATCCGGTGGGGCCTGGGCACTAACATCTTCACCCGGTCTTCCTTCTGGGTTCTGTGCCTTCGGTCACTTGGCTTGGCCAGGCTGCATTGATGTCATTCCCACACATGCTCATGTGCATCCTCTTTCTCTCACCCCCCCCCTTTCTCTCTCATCCTCGATCCCCTTACCCCTCACACCTCTTTCATCCCCTTTCTCTCTCTCTCTCATCCTCCCTCTCTCTCTTTAATTTAATTTGTTATAAGAAAAATTTTTTTGCATTTTTATTTACTTATTGTTTATAAAAGGCCCTACCAAAATCCTCAGCACCAGGCCCATGATGTTCTTAATCTGGCCCTGCCTGCTGCCCCCATGCTTCGGCATATATGCTCTTTTTTTTAAACTGTGGTGGTGAAATCACCTCCTACAGAACTGGAGTCACGGCTTTATGTATCGTGGGAGCGACCGCTGTTGCTGTCAAGATAAATAAATCTGCGCTGCAGCTGAATGGTGCACCTGAAAACAAAAAAATGGTTAAAAATAAAACAGAGTAAACAGTAAAGTATAAAAAATGACATACCTGAAAAACTAGCATGATAAAACATAATGAAACATTGCAGAATAGAATACAGTAAAAAAAGAGCAACAATAGAGCGAGAATAGAGAGAGAGAGAGAGAACAATAAAACAACAACAATTTTTTTTTTAATATATATTTTTTTGTGTTTTTTTTACACTGTAATTGTAACAAATGTAACGGTTCAGGTCTCTCAATCTTGGGAGACCCTGTCTAAGTGTGTCCTAGTCTGTGAAATGCTGTACCCTATGCTAAAACTTCACTAATGTGTGGTAGCGTTCAAAACATTCACCAATGCAAAGACCAGGATTGTCAGGACAGCATGGACAATAATAATGGGTGTCACCCCTATATCCGCACTTGGTACAGACATGACATCTTCTTGGGGGGGCTCTTTGGGTAGGGGTAATCTGGAGGACATATGGAAAGTGCCTCTCATGCAGCCGGCTTACTGCATTTGGTTGGGAATGGTGAAATGCAGAACCATCTGGATACAGAAGGTCTGTGACAATCTCTTCCTGGAATGTAAGGAAGGATAAAGTCCCGCCTGAAGCTCTGTATAGCACATGAGTGTTCAGCAAAGCCAATTGAAATAAGTAAACAGACACTTTTTTGTACCAGCATCTGGCCTTATGGGCAACTAGATACGGCGCCAACAACTGGTCGTTGAGGTCCACCCCTCCCATATTTTGGTTATATTCGTGGACACAGAGGGGTTTCTCCACAACACCAGTCACCGTAGTAATTTGGACTGTCGTGTCTGCATGAAGGGAGGTAAGAACGAAAACATTCTTATTATCCCTCCACTTCAAAGCGAGCAAGTTATTACACTGCAAGCAGGCTCTCTCCCCCAGCCTAAGACGAGAATCTACAAGCCGCTGGGGAAAGCCCCCGTGATTAGATTGCACGGTGCCACATGCTCCAATCTGCTGATCAAACAAATGACTAAACAGTGGCACGCTCGTGTAAGAATTGTCCACGTACAAGTGGTATCCCTTTCTGAATAAGGGTGACACCAAGTTCTACACTATCTTGCCAGCGCTCCCTATGTAATCTGGGCAGTTCTCCAGCTCTACGTAACTATCTTTTCCCTCATAAACTGTAAAGCTCCATGTATAGCCTGTTGCCCTGTCACAGAACTTATAGAGCTTGACCCCGTATCTGGTACACTTGCTGGGCAGGTACTGTTTAAAAGACAAGGGGCGAGAAAATTTAATCAGGGACTCATCAATGCAGACAACTTGATGGGGAGTAAACAAGGCTGCAAAACATTGGCTGAAGTGGTTTATGAGGGGCCGAATTTTGTAGAGCCGATCGTATTCAGGGTCTCCACGAGGACGACAAAGTTCATTGTCATTGAAGTGCATGAACCGCAAGATCTGCTCGTATCGTTTCATGGACATGGAGGCAGAGAACACTGGCATAAGGTCAAATGGGCGCCTGGACCAATACGTATAACTGGGGGGTGGGTTGCGCTATGGATCCTTAAGAGTGAATGTAGAAAGGAAAAGAAAAGAAAAGTTAAAAGGTAAGAGCAGCCTCTATTGATTTCCACCCACGGGTGGAACGATGCAAAGACAAAGGGGGGTAATAGATATGGCGCTTATACCTATATGTGGGGACTAGTAGTGTGTTGGTGTATAAAAATGTATTGTATTGTATAGGTCAATTTTCACATGTGTGGCAATATATAATTCTTAAAGTGCTGACTAATTTTGGGCCAAAGTGTATATAATATATATTTTCCAGCGTGCTGGTTCAAAACCCAAAATTTTAAAATTAAATGAAAATTAAATAAAAATACAATAAACTCAAAGTGCACGCCAATGGCAACAGGTTACAATGTAGCAAACCATATAACTTATTAATCTAAATAGCAATATGCAGTTATTAAAGTGTTAATCTAAATGGCAATATGCAGTTATTAAAGTGCGCGTGCAAATAAATTCTTACAGACCTATAGGTGAAGACTAATTGTGATAGCTGGTGGATTAGTCGTGAAAAAAGAATATTAAAGTATATTACGTATACTGTGGTGCCAAACTATAATAAATAAACATATATGAAATATCACGGTGGTAGCATAAACTGGTCTGATAGTGATGCTTTACATAAATTAGTATAAAATTAATAAAAATTAAAAATTAAAATACCATCTACATGAAGCATAAATGTGCTAAAATGATAAAACACAGAAAAATTAAATAAAATTAAAAAATCCAAAAAAAAAAAAAAAAAACGTGCAAAATTAGTGCAAGAAAATGTGCAAACAATGCAGGCAAATTTTAAACATTGGACGTGATGGAGCAAGTCTCTATTGGGTGGCGGAAAAAACCGCAGGTGCAGAAAAGGAGGGGGGTGATGTTTTCCAACTGTGTTCTTCACATTCGGTGGCTTAAAAGGGTGTTAAAATTATTATGCTCTCACCAGAAGGAGGACCCCATCCGGGGTGGATCAACATTCACAATATTAGCTATTGTGCGGCTCTCTGGCTTCCTTCCACTTTAAAGATTAGGGATCCCTCGTTCCTCCGTGAGTAGCAATAAGCCCCGTTTATATGGAGTAGAGAAGAGGCACAACCATAGTGTGATACCGTTTTTAAAGAATTTTATTGCAGAAAATAGTTAAAAAATTACTCACAAACAACTGGTTTAAAAGTGCGGTGTGTACAGCTTTTAAAATTCCCGCTGTTGCAATCTCCGTCTGAGCTCGAGGTGTACGCTGCCTGGCCACGCCCTACGCGTTTCGTCACATGGACGTCATCTGGGATGACGTCCATGTGACGAAACGCGTAGGGCGTGGCCAGGCAGCGTACACCTCGAGCTCAGACGGAGATTGCAACAGCGGGAATTTTAAAAGCTGTACACACCGCACTTTTAAACCAGTTGTTTGTGAGTAATTTTTTAACTATTTTCTGCAATAAAATTCTTTAAAAACGGTATCACACTATGGTTGTGCCTCTTCTCTACTCCATATAAACGGGGCTTATTGCTACTCACGGAGGAACGAGGGATCCCTAATCTTTAAAGTGGAAGGAAGCCAGAGAGCCGCACAATAGCTAATATTGTGAATGTTGATCCACCCCGGATGGGGTCCTCCTTCTGGTGAGAGCATAATAATTTTAACACCCTTTTAAGCCACCGAATGTGAAGAACACAGTTGGAAAACATCACCCCCCTCCTTTTCTGCACCTGCGGTTTTTTCCGCCACCCAATAGAGACTTGCTCCATCACGTCCAATGTTTAAAATTTGCCTGCATTGTTTGCACATTTTCTTGCACTAATTTTGCACGTTTTTTTTTTTTTTGGATTTTTTAATTTTATTTAATTTTTCTGTGTTTTATCATTTTAGCACATTTATGCTTCATGTAGATGGTATTTTAATTTTTAATTTTTATTAATTTTATACTAATTTATGTAAAGCATCACTATCAGACCAGTTTATGCTACCACCGTGATATTTCATATATGTTTATTTATTATAGTTTGGCACCACAGTATACGTAATATACTTTAATATTCTTTTTTCACGACTAATCCACCAGCTATCACAATTAGTCTTCACCTATAGGTCTGTAAGAATTTATTTGCACGCGCACTTTAATAACTGCATATTGCCATTTAGATTAACACTTTAATAACTGCATATTGCTATTTAGATTAATAAGTTATATGGTTTGCTACATTGTAACCTGTTGCCATTGGCGTGCACTTTGAGTTTATTGTATTTTTATTTAATTTTCATTTAATTTTAAAATTTTGGGTTTTGAACCAGCACGCTGGAAAATATATATTATATACACTTTGGCCCAAAATTAGTCAGCACTTTAAGAATTATATATTGCCACACATGTGAAAATTGACCTATACAATACAATACATTTTTATACACCAACACACTACTAGTCCCCACATATAGGTATAAGCGCCATATCTATTACCCCCCTTTGTCTTTTGCCTGGACCAATACGTCCGCAACGTTGTGAATTTATGTATGCATATGTTGAGGGAAAGGCCCAGAAAGGTCTTAAATTCAGAAATCGTAATTGGTTTCCAATCTCTGACAAGGGAAGGCAACTGGGGACTAGTGGCAATGTGCTGACCAGCATATAAACTATTTTGGTGCAAAATAGATCTATAGAGATCTTCCATGAAAAACAGCGAATAAAAATCAAGTGGCGTAAAATCAGCAGTTTCCACCTGAATATCGGGTTGGCCAGTGAATGGGAGTACGGGTTCTGCAGAAGTGGTGGGCACCCAATCAGGATTGGCGAATTCTGCAGGAAGGACACTATGGGAATGACGGACCTGCCTTTGTCTTCTTCTTGGTGGCAGTGGGACACTACTTGTGCTTGCACTTATGGGACTCGCCACGTTACCACGTGTTACTGCAGTGCTGGATGTACGTCAGTTCACCAGAAAGAATAGCAGCGCTAGTGCTGGCTCTCTGCTCCATACGAGGGACCTGCGGTTCTTGCACTTCAACAACATCAGAAGAGCGTAATCGGGTACGCCTGACCTTAGCAGGGACCTCATCTCCATCATCAGAGCTATCTGTCATGGAGCCGCTGTCGTCTACAGGATCGTACTCTGAGCCTGAATCTGACAGATGAGTGACCTCCTCTTCACTATCTGTCATGCTCAGAAACGTGTAGGCCTCTTCACTAGTGTACCTTCGATTTGCCATTTTGAGCTCTAAATTTACTGGTACAACTAGTGAGAGTCACTGGTAAAAAAGCATCTAGGCTGTCAGCAACTGTATAAAACGCTATAAAAAAAAAATGTGTCTTGTGTTTGTGTCTTGTGTTTTGTAAGTGACAGTGATCAATCGATATTGCACTTGGGTGGGATGGGCTGGGCGGAGGGGCAAAACGCTAGCAGGTATCTGGGCTGATCCCGCTAACAATGCATTTTTTGGAACCCTAAACTGCTGGGGACGCTAGTATAGATCTGATCGTTTCAGATATTGATCTGTTCAGATACTATACCACTAAGGTAGGTGTATGCTTTCAGCGTGGGTGTTAGCAGTACTGGCACTAACCTGACGCTGCCTGGGGCGACGCAGACCCTATCTGACCCTAAAACCTAATTGATATCACCCACCGGGCAATCAGGAGGTTAAACCTTTATTGGGTAATAAATGGTGGGTACCCTGACACTATAAAAAGCAAACTAACTAACCAGCGTCACCCGTAACACTTTTACGGTGATCACTGGTGAAAGGGTTAACTAGGGGCAATCAGGGGGTTAAAATCTTTATTAGGTAATATAGGGGGGGTACCTGACGCTATATAAAATCCTGACGGGGAACCTAAATAACTAACTGGCTAACCAGCGTCACCAGTGACACTTATACGGTGATCACTGGTGAAAGAGTTAACTCTAGGGGCAATCAGGGGGTTAAAACCTTTATTAGGTTGTATATGGGGTACCTGACGTTATATAAAATCCTGACGGGGAACCTAAAAAATAACTGGCTACCTAGCGGCATCAGTGACACTAATGCAGCGATCAGAAAAATGATTGCTTAGTGACACTGGCAAAAGGGGGTGAAAGGGTTACCTGGGGGGCAATCAAGGGGTTAAACCTTTATGGGGGGGTAGGGGGCTACCCTGGACCTAAAGCTAACTGCCCTGACACTTTTTACAGTCACAAATGACACTAAATGCAGTGATCAGTAAATAAATGACCACTGCAATGAGTGACACTGTGACTGGGGGGGCAGGGGGTGATCTGGGGGTGATTGGGGGGTGATTTGTGTGCCTATGTGTACCTATGTGTCAATGTACTGTTGCTGCACTTACTTGTGTCTTCTCTCCTCATTCCGGTCAAAAAGACCGCCGCGAGGAGAGTGACATCACTTCCTCCTGGGCAGAGGAAGCTTCTCATTCGCCAGGAGGGATCGCAAGGGGGTGGGCAGAAATCAATGGCCACACCCTCATCACGGATTGCTCCTGAAGCAAAACGGACCAGCGGGGGGGGGGGGGGGGGTGTTTCCATTCGAAGGCAGGCACGTACAGGTACGTGCATGTGCCTGTCTGTGCCATTGTGCCGACGTACATGTACAGGCAGCGGTCCTTAAGAGGTTAATGGCTAACATTTCTCTGATGAAAAGGGAGTTCCATTCAAAACGCATTAGCCATTAAGAATCCCGGTGAGGTCCCCCTGTACTCTGGAGTGTGCCAAGTGTAGGACTACTGGGCTATAGACGAGTAGCTCGATCAGTGAGTTTAATTCACATGTTTGTGAGTATTATTCTTGTTGATCTTAAAGGGGTTGTAAAGGTAAATGTTTTTTCACCTTAACCACTTGCCGACCGCCGCACGCCGATGTACGTCGGCAGAATGGCACGGGCAGGCATAAGGGCTTACATGTACGTCCCTTGCCTCCCGCGGGTCGGGGGCCCGATCGGGCCCCCGCCCGGTGCCTGCGGCGGTCGGTATTCGTTCGGGAGCGATCCCGGACGAGGGGACGGCCATTCATTCATGGCCACCCCCTCGCGATCGCTCCCGGCGAATGAAATTGTCCGGTGACATCACTTCCTCTCCTGTAATGTAAACACAGGAGAGGAAGTGATGTATTCTCTCCTCCGTGTCGGTAGTTTTCGTTCCGGCACCGAGGAGAGAGCATCGGTGAGTTGCACAAGCACTACACTACACAGTAGAACATGCCAGGCACACTCACACCCCCCCTTTACCCCCCGATCACCCCCCAATTACCCCTGCCCCCCCAGTCACAGTGACACCAATTGCTTTTTTTTTTTTTTTTTTTGCATTGGTGTCATTTGTGACTGTAATAACTGTTAGGGCAGTTAGGGTTAGCCCCCTTTAGTTCTAATGTGCCCCCCTAACCCCCCCAATAAAGGTTTAACCCCGTGATCACCCCCCGTCGCCAGTGTCACTAAGGCAGGGTTCACATTGCAGCGGTTTATGAGAACGAATGTGATTCGCACCGCACTGCAGTGCAAATCACATCCGATCTCTGTGCGATTCGAGTTCAGCCATTCGCCGCACCCGCCGCACCCGCCGCACCCGCCGCAAATTCGCACGGGACCCTTTTTTTGGCCCGCAGCAGAATCGGATCGCATTGGGTGTTCACACCATGCGATCCGAGTTTGCAGATCGCACTGCGATATGCGAACTGATCTGGGGGTGTCAGTAACATTTCACTGACACTCCCAGCAGTTCGCATAGGGCAGTGTGAACTGCCGCCGGGAGGCATGCGATGCGGGAACCCGCCGCGGATTCGTGGCGTTCCCGCATCGCTCCAGTGTGAACCCAGCCTAATAAGCGATCGTTTTTCTGATCGCTGTATTAGTGTCACAGGTGACGCTAGTTAGGCAGGTAGGTATTTAGGTTCGCCGCAGCTTTTTATAGCGCCAGGGACCCCCATATACTACCGCATAAAGCCCCCTGATTGCCCCCTAGTTAACCCTTTCACCAGTGATCACCATATAACTGTTACAGGTGACGCTGGTTGGTTAGTTATTTTTTTATAGTTTCAGGGCACCCGCCATTTATTACCTAATAAAGGTTTAACCCCCTGATCACCCGGCGGGTGTCATTTGTGACTGTAATAACTGTTAGGGCAGTTAGGGTTAGCCCCCTTTAGTTCTAAGGTACCCCCCTAACCCCCCCAATAAAGGTTTAACCCCGTGATCACCCCCCGTCGCCAGTGTCACTAAGGCTGGGTTCACATTGCAGCGGTTTATGAGAACGGATGTGATTCGCACCGCACTGCAGTGCAAATCACATCCGATCTCTGTGCGATTCGAGTTCAGCCATACAGATAGTATGGCTGAATTCGTGTCGCACCCGCCGCACCCGCCGCAAACTCGCACGGGACCCTTTTTTTGGTCCGCAGCAGAATCGGATCGCATGGGTGTTCACACCATGCGATCCGAGTTTGCAGATCACACTGCGATATGCGAACTGATCTGGGGGTGTCATTAACATTTCACTGACACTCCCAGCAGTTCGCATAGGGCAGTGTGAACTGCCGCCGGGAGGCATGCGATGCGGGAACCCGCCGCGGATTCGTGGCGTTCCTGCATCGCTCCAGTGTGAACCCAGCCTAATAAGCGATCGTTTTTCTGATCGCTGTATTAGTGTCACAGGTGACGCTAGTTAGGCAGGTAGGTATTTAGGTTCGCCGCAGCTTTTTATAGCGCCAGGGACCCCCATATACTACCGCATAAAGCCCCCTGATTGCCCCCTAGTTAACCCTTTCACCAGTGATCACCATATAACTGTTACAGGTGACGCTGATTGGTTAGTTATTTTTTTTATAGTTTCAGGGCACCCGCCATTTATTACCTAGTCTCACTAGTGTACCCCTAAATTTAGGGGTGTCTACTTTCCAAAATGGGGTCATTTGGGGGGGGTTTGTGCCATCTTGGCATTTTATGGCCTTCAAAACTGTAACGCCCTTAGAAAGCCTGAAGGCGGTGCTTGGTTTTCGGGGCCCCGTACGCGGCTAGGCTCCCAAAAAGTCCCACATATGTGGTATCCCCGTACTCAGGAGAAGCAGCAGAATTTATTTTGGGGTGTCATTTCACATATGCCCATGGCATGCGTGAGCAATATATCATTTAGTGACAACTTTGTGAAAAAAAAAAAAAAGTTTGTAATTTTCCCGCAACTTGTGGCAAAATATAAAATATTCCATGGACTCAACATGCCTCTCAGCAAATAGCTTGGGGTGTCTACTTTCTAAAATGGGGTCATTTGTGGGGGTTTTGTGCCATCTTGGCATTTTATGGCCTTCAAAACTGTAATAGGTAGTGAGGAGTGAAGTCAAATATTTACGCCCTTAGAAAACCTGAAGGCGGTTCTTGGCTTTCGGGGCCCCGTACGCGGCTAGGCTCCCAAAAAGTCACACATATGTGGTATCCCCGTACTCAGGAGAAGCAGCAGAATTTATTTTGGGGTGTCATTTCACATATGCCCATAGCATGTGTGAGCAATATATCATTTAGTGACGACTTTGTTAAAAAAAAATAAAAAAAAATTAAAGTTTGTAATTTTCCCGCAACTTGTGGCAAAATATAAAATATTCCATGGACTCAAAATGCCTCTCAGCAAATAGCTTGGGGTGTCTACTTTCTAAAATGGGGTCATTTGTGGGGGTTTTGTGCCATCTTGGCATTTTATGGCCTTCAAAACTGTAATAGGTAATGAGGCGTGAAATCAAAAATTTACGCCCTTAGAAAGCCTGAAGGCGGTGCTTGGTTTTCGGGGCCCCGTACGCGGCTAGGCTCCCAAAAAGTCCCACATATGTGGTATCCCAATACTCAGGAGAAGCAGCAGAATTTATTTTGGGGTGTCATTTCACATATGCCCATAGCATGTGTGAGCAATATATCATTTAGTGACAACTTTGTGTAAAAAAAAAAAAAAAAATTTTTTTTTGTCATTATTCAATCGCTTGAGGCAAAAAAATTAAATATTCAATGGGCTCAACATGCCACTTATCAATTTCCTCAGGGTGTCTACTTTCCAAAATGGGGTCATTTGGGGGGGTTTTGTACTGCCCTGCCATTTTAGCACCTCAAGAAATGAGATAGGCAGTCGTAAACTAAAAGCTGCGTAAATTCCAGAAAACGTACCTTAGTTTGTAGATGTGACAACTTTTGCGCAAACCAATAAATATACAATTATTGACTTTTTTTTTACCAAAGACATGTGGCTGAATACATTTTGGCCTAAATGTATGACTAAAATTGAGTTTATTGGATTTTTCTAATAACAAAAAGTAGAAAATATCATTTTTTTTCAAAATTTGCGGTCTTTTTACGTTTATATCGCAAAAAATAAAAATCGCAGAGGCAATCAAATACCATCAAAAGAAAGCTCTATTTGTGGGAAGAAAAGGACGCAAATTTTGTTTGGGTACAACATTGCATGACCGCGCAATTACCAGTTAAAGCAGCGCAGTGCCAAATTGTAAAAAGACCCCTGGTCATTTACCAGCAAAATGGTCCGGTCTGAAGGTGGTTAATGCATTCTATGCATTAAGGTGAAAAAACATCTCACACTGCCGGCGCCCCCAGTCCCCCCGTTTTACTTACCTGACCCCTCGAAAATCCCGCGCTCGCCCCCGCCGTCCTCTTCGCCGCTCAGCCTGGCCGCTGATTGGTTGGAGTGGATGGATTGAAAGCAGCGCAGCCATTGGCTCGCGCTGCTGTCAATCACATCCAATGACGCAGCGCGCCGGGGGACGGGGCCTTGTGATACAGCGAGCGGCTATAGCCGCCGGCTGTATCACGGGAGCGCGCCCGCAGTGCTTCTCACCAATGTGAGGGAGCTCGCATTAACGTGAGAAGCACCTGCGGGAGGAAACAGAGACAGCCGCCGAGGGACCCCAGAAGAGCAAGTTCGGGGCCACTCTGTGCAAAACGAGCTGCACAGTGGAGGTAAGTATGACATGTTTGTTATTTTAAAAAAATAAAAATTTTTACTTTACAACCCCTTTAAATAAATGCTGTGGGATAATGCACAAAGCTGATGCACCCTGTTTTGTTTGTTTTTTGTAGCAGCATTCAAGTAAAGTTTCAGTAATTGTTTCTGAGCCTAGTCTGAAGTTATTCAAAGGGGTGCATGGCGATACATTGAGTATTAGGGCCTGTAAAGCACAAATGGGGTACAGGAGGAAGGCCACAACAGAGGGTTAATTTGTCAGGACAGTTGGAATAGGAGAATAGTTGGCACGGGTAACCAGGATCTGGTGAGAATGAATAGCAGGCCAGATGGTGAGGATCAGTGCCAGGCTCAGGTGACAGGTCCTCCGGTGGGGATGGAGTTTTTGGTGCTCTGGCTCCCTCTCTAGTGATAGGTTCCCCAGAAAGAAACTGGGGCCGAGACAGACCCCCATGTATCCAGCCGTAAGGTATGAAAGAGTGGAAGAGTTAATTAAGTGCGAGCATGAGGTCCGCACTAGTGTACAGTGGGGCCCCTCACTGGGAGAGAAGTAGCAGAGATATGCTGTGTGCATAGGACCTTTAAAGCCATGGGATAAGGAGATAGCATTTCCAGATGTAAAGGCAGCAATCACAGCCATATACATACGTTTTCCTGTACGAGTTTACTTTAATGCCTCAATTTAAATTTCTTCCATTAGTAGGCCTCATGGAAATGGCAATATTAAAAGAGAAGTATTGACTTTGTAAAAAAAAAACAAAAATAAATAAAAAATGTCATACTCACCTAGGTGGATGCAGCATCAATCCAATGCTTAATTTTGCATCTGTACCCCGCCGGCTCTGTAGTGAGAATTGAGTGATCAAACACCATCAAATCTCAAACTTATTGCTCAGTTCTCCCCCTCTGCTCTATGCAGAGATCAGTGATTGTCAGTCAGCGGTTCTCTGCTCTCCCCTCCAGCGCTCACTGGAATGCTGGGCTTTGGAGGGGGTGGTAGGGGCTGTCTCAGGCTCTCGCTGAGAGGTTGAGCCAGGTGCTAGTCCAGGCTGCTAAGTGGATCCTGTCCAGGGCCGCCATCAGGGGGGTACAGCCCATACAAGTGTAAGGGGCCCGAGCATCCTGAGGGGCCCGGTCTTTCAGGACGCTGGGATCCAAGTTGGCATCTCCTGTTTGCGCTTTTCCTCCCCCACACAAGTCCCGACTCCCGTTGGCGCCTCCCGCTGCACTGGCTCCTAACTGCCAGCCAGTGACATGGGGGGAGTATCGATTGATGTGCTCCAGGGGCACTCGTGGTTCAATCCACATGCTCCTCTCCTCCTCCTTTGATGGCCGCTGAGCCGCTCCGTCCTTCTGACGATCTCTGGGCTCAGTGTGCAGTGACAAACAGCTCATGAGGTGTAGTTGTCCTGGAAGGAGAGGATCCCCATACTGCTCTGTCCCCTCCAGTATGCCTGAGCTTCGCACACATCCTGTCTCCCACCCCTCTCTCCCTGCCTGTGTGCTGCTGTGTCTGTGAAGGGGATGTGGGAGCAGGAAGTTTAAGGAGCCGACAGCCACATTGAAAGAAGTCACTGACTGAGAGCCCCCCGGAGATATTCAAGTAAGCGAGCACTGTGACCAGACCCTCCTTCTCTCCCCCCTTCTCCCTTCTTGCTCTCTCCCTGCCCCCTCTCTCCCCCCTCCATCTCCCCCTCTTCTTATCTCCCCCCTCCTACTCCCCCTCATTTTCTCCCCCTTGCTTTCTCCCTACCCCTCCTTCTCTCCCTCTTGCTCTCTCCCTCCTTCTCTCCCCCCTCGCTCTCTCCCTCCCCCTCCTTCTCTCCCCCTCGCTCTCTCCCTCCCCCTCCTTCTCTCATCCCTCTCTCTCTCCCTCCCCCTCCTTCTCTCCCCCCTCGCTCTCTCCCTCCCCCCTTGCTCTCCCTCCTCCTCTCCCCCTCCTTCTCTCCCCCTCGCTCTCTCTCTCTCCCTGCCCCCCCTCCCCTTTCCCTCCTCTCTCCCTGCCAGTACTGGAAATAGCTTTACCTCACAGTCTGTTTATTAAACTTCCATCATCTACCCATAGATGTGATGTATAATAGTATAACTGAATGACTTTATTAACTTAATCCACTTAAAGTGGAATTAAACCCCAAAGCAAACTTTTATTACATTGCAGCCTACCAATTATTAAATGCAGTGGCTGCATTCGTTTTCTTTTTTAGGTTTTCTTTCTTTTATTTTCACCTGGTGATCCTGCTAGGAAGTCTGTTGTTTTTCAAAAGACTGAGCTGTCTTGGGAGACAAATCATTTAACACTGGCAGAGGTGCTTACAATGATCAGTTTCCATTTATTCATAAAACACCTTTTGCCCAAAAGGGATAAAAAATGTTTACTGTAACTGATTATAAAGTGTGAGCTGGAGAATGGCTACAATTTGTTTAGTTAACTGCTAGTACATCTAACACTCTCCAACTCCCTTCCCTTCAGACTGCTGTCCAAAGGTGTCTCTGTTGCTCCTTCATCCAGAGTGGGGGGCACTCTAATACAGGAGTTGTGTTACTGAACAGGTCACCAGGAGAAAACAGAAAATAAAAAGCCTAAAAACAAAAACGAATGCAGCCACCACATCTAAGCATCGGTAAGCTGTAAATTATATTCCTCTCCATTCACAGTGGATTCGGGGAAACGACCAGTGTGGACCCTGGGGAATTTGGTGGTCAGGCTTGGGGGGCCCAGTCCTAAGGCTATGTAAGGGCCCCCAAAATTTCTGATGGCTGCCCTGATCCTGGCCATGTGGTCGGGATCTTTTCAGAGCATGGACTTTATCCCACTGTCGACTGAAAACGGGTTGCAAGAGTGCAGAACAAACTGCACTCCTGTGATCCATAGGGAAAGTATGGCCAAAAAAGCTTTGGCTATACTTCTTTAAATGTAAAAAGTTAATTGTTCTGCATCTGAACCCATACAGACAGAAAGTATATCTAAATAAGATTAAGAGGCAAACAATACATCCGAAACCCCCCCCCCCCCCCGGGGCAGTTGGGTAGTCGGTTTGCCAGCACCCAACCGCCCCCCCCCCCCCCCCCCATAGTACAGCATGTCCCTATTTCTCCCTATACCTGATGTTTTGTCACCCTTCTACTTGGAAGCTCCTGCTTCCTTCTCCTTCTGTTTGTCTGACCCTCGTGGCTACCGCTGGTAGGGCGCTGGTGCCATGTTGAGACTCTGGGGCTGCTCCATCATCCCTTTTGGCTGTATATCTGGATGGGTGACCTGCTGGTAGATGCAGTGTGCTTCAAGGAGTGTGTAGAGCGCACAGGAGAGACGATGCAGTGAGCAGAGGAGAGGATCAATGTGCGGATTGTCCATGGGAGCTCAGAGAAGTTGGTCTTCTCACATTCTGTGCTCAGATCTACCACCCGCCTCGGCGGCCAATACGATCGCTTCTCCTCTCAGCCAATCAAATCTGAGGACCCACTTCCTGATTGGCCAGGAGGAGGATCAGGAAGACAATAGCAAATGCTAATTCACTATTGTCATACAACTGGGTGGGCTCAGTGCTCAGAGCCCACCCTTTTTTAAGCCAATTAGAGCCACAGGCTCTAATCATGTGCTTCTTAAAAAAAAACCCCATTGGAATCCATGCGTCTGTCGCCCTGCATGTAGATTAAGGGCCGGCGCATGGATTTGAGGGGCGGCACCCCTGTTCCGCATATGGATCGGCCACCACTGGTTAAGATGCATACCTTCTGTGCCGCTGCTGCATACTGTTATTACATTTCATGCCACATCAGCACAGATGACTTCAGCCTTCTAAAATGACTAAAAGCCAAGATCATTCTGTGCCTGGCCAAAGCTGCATGAACGCAATAGTGTGTATTCAGCACTGTTGGCACAGAATAACCTTCAGTTATTCAGAATGGTTGCAGACCGAGGTCATTCTGTGCCTGTGCTGTCATTACTGCCTACACATTGTTTGTGTTTACATGTCAGCCCAAAAGTCACCAGGCAGCAGCGGTGAACCATTTACGTGCATACAGTGTAAGATACAGTTATATATGTGCCACAAACACAAAGTTTCAGTTGATAAAGTTAAATGCCATGGACCAAAACAAAGTTGTGTGAATGGGCCCCTAGCATGTAACACTGCTGAATTCAGAGCTACATAAATAAAAGATCTGAACACAGAGTATTGTATGGTTGTGTACATGAGCCCCCATGAACAACCTGAGCAGGGCACATACACTCTCATATTATCGCTTGGTATTGCTGTTGCATACAATGTTTTTGTATGAGTGTTCTATGGAAGTAATGTGTATTGTCTGTGTAGGTGTCATATATAAATGCCTCCAGCCTTCCTACACACTCCTATATGTCACTTTCACTCTTAAAGCATAGAGCCATCACATTTCTGCCTGTAAACTCTGACACCCAAACATCCTTGGCATACGGAAGACCAAATCTTCCAATTTACAAAGACATCAAATGTCTAAAAATAAGTAACACACAAATGAAATATGGAGACAAAGTAAATATCATATGTATGTAGCACCCTCTAGTGTGTAAATAAATGTAGCACCCTGGGGTTTAGTCAGGGAGCTCCTCACAAATTTACTTGCTAACAGTAGTCCTCTTGGTCGGTTGATAGAGATCTATTGATTTCTCCCTAAGTTTGGCCTTGTTGCACTTTTCTCTTCTACCACTAGGTGGCCGGGAACTTGGTACTACATATGAGAAGGGCAACCCAAGGTCAGGTTATGGGTATATGGAGTATCTCAGCCAATGGGCAGGGGTTTTCTTAAATCCCTTGGCCTGATGGGAGAACCTATATATTCGGGTGAGGTCAGGTGATCGGTGTTCTATGCCACCTGGACAGCTCTCTGGGTGGACATGTGTCATAAGCCCTGGGCTGCTAAGCTGGAAATTGGGCCTATCCCGGAGGCATCTGGCTGCCTGGGTGTGTGAGGACTTATCCAGAAGTAAGAAGGCAGCACAGGGTTGGAACTGTGGCTCACAGTCCAACCGAAACAAGAGAGAACCTGTCAGTGTTCAAAGGTAGAAGGGAAGCTGTCGCCACAAAGGGATAAACCACCTTTACCGGGGACCACAGTGAGTAACTAAAGAAAGTACTGGAATCATATTCTTACCGAACGGGAACGGCGGAGAATCTGGTAACTTCAGGTGGTGATCAAGTCATGGACCCAACCCACAGAGGAGACGCTTGCAGGGCAGCCTTGTGAGTCAAGCCAGGGACCTCGCTGGTTAGCAGGGGTAAAGCTTGAGAAATATGTGGAGTGCCAAGCTAGGGATCCAGCAGAGAAGCAGGGGCAACGCTTGAGGGAGATACCACCGCAAACCTTGGAGGAGCTCAAGGGATTCATAGTCAGTGAATCAGAGGGTCCAGTGAGAGACCGGGAGCTCAGTGTTGAAGAACTACAAGAGGCAGTTGTAGTGGAGCTGAAAGAACTGTTAGTTTGAGTTAGGAACTGTTAAAGACTGTTACCATAGGAGACAGCATTCCTGCAGGTGCAGAAGTGACACCTTGCTTGGGCCTTTCCCTGCACGGCTGTCCTCCTATTGAAGTCTAGGAGTCTGCCAGTTGAATCTATAACTACTTAAAGAGAAAGTAAACCCTGATGGGTTTTACTTCCTCTTTGTTTCCTTGCAAAGATTAAGCATAATGGGCTACTATGCATTGCATAGCAGCCCATTATGTGTCACTTTCCTGACACAGAAGCCTGCAATGTCCCCGCTGGCTGGAAGCGTCCATCTTCGCCCCTCTTCCTTCTGGGGCCACAAACTTCGGCTCTGTGACTGGCCAGAGTCGCGTGACGTCACTCCCGCACACATGCGCGGAAACCACCAGTCACGGCATTACCCTAGCTAGAAACGGCACAGCGTGCCCTTTCTAAAGTGCGCATGTGCGGAATACATCAGCGCATGTACAGAACAACTCATTGTATGGGGAATTGTAAATACACGGTTTAGGAGATATTACCAGCACCTACAGGTAAGCCTTAATCTAGGCTTACCTGTAGGTGAAAGTGGTTGTAAAGGGTTTACAACCACTTTAACCACCTCAGTACAGTGCAGTTACACCCCCTTCCTGACCAGACCAATTTTCAGCTTTCAGCGCTCTCACAGTTTGAATGACAATTACTCAGTCATCCAACACTGTATCCATATGAAACTTGCGTCCTTTTTTCCACACAAATAGAGCTTTCTTTTAGTGGTATTTAATCACTAGTGGGGTTTTTATTTTTTGTGCTATAAATAAAATAAAACGTAAATTTTGTGAAAAAAATGCCTTTTTCTTAGTTTCTGTCATAAATTATTGCTAATTAGTCATTTTTCTTCATAAATTTTGGCCAAAATTTATACTGCTACATATCTTTGGTAAAAATAACCCACATTAGTATATATTATTTGGTCTTTGTGAAAGTTATAGAGTCTACAAACTATGGTGCCAATCACTGAAAATTGATCAATTCTGATGAGGCCTTCAGTACATCAAGTGTATCTCATTTCTTGAGACACTAACAAGTCAGGAAAGTACAAATACCCCCCAAATGACCCCTTTTTACAAAGTAGACATCCCAAGGTATTAAGTAAGTAGCATGGTGAGTTTTTTTAAGTTGTCATTTTTTCCCACAATTCTTTGCAAAATGAAGATTTTTTATTTTTTTTTATTTTTTTTTACTAAATTGTCATATTATCAGGTTATTTCTCACACACAGCATATGCATACAACAAATTACACCCCAAAATACATTCCGCTACTCTTCCCGAGTACGGCTTACCACTTGTGTGAGACTTTTACACAGCCTGGCCACATACAGAGGCCCAACATTGATGTAGTACCTTCAGACGTTCTACGAGCAAAAATGACGCATCTCATTTCTCAACCACCTATTACACTTTTGAAGTCCCTGGAGTACCAGGACAATGGAATTTCCCATAAAATGACCCCATTTTGGAAAGCAAACACCCCAACGTATAATCTGTGAGGCATAATGAGTCTTTTGAATGGTTAATTTTTTTCCAGAAGTTTTTGGAATATGTGGAAAAAAATTAAAACGCATTTTTTTTTACACAAAATTGTCAATTTATAAGATATTTCTAACACATAGCATGTATATAGCAAAAATTACATCCCAAAATACATTCTGCTACTCTGCCCGAGTACGGCGATACCACATGTGTGAGACTTTTACACAGCCTGGACACATACAGAGCACCAACATTGATGTAGTACCTTCAGACGTTCTACGAGCAAAAATTACGCATCTGGTTTCTCAACCACCTATTACACTTTTGAAGGCCCTGGAGTACCAGGACAATGGAATTTCCCATAAAATGACCCCATTTTAGAAAGCAAACACCCCATCGTATAATCTGTGAGGCATAATGAGTCTTTTGAATGTTTATTTATTTTCCAGAAGTTTTTGGAATATGTGGAAAAAAATTAAAACGCATTTTTTTTTTACACAAAATTGTCAATTTATAAGATATTTCTAACACATAGCATGTATATAGCAAAAATTACACCCCAAAATACATTCTGCTACTCCTCCCGAGTATGGCAATACCACATGTGTGTGACTTTTACACAGCCTGGCCACATAGAGAGGCCGAACATTGAAGTAGTACGTTCAGGCGTTCTAGGAGCATAAATGACACATCTTATTTCATTCCTACCCATCACACTTTTGAAGGTCCTGGACCACCAGGACAGTGCAATTACCCACAAAATGACCCCATTTTGGAAAGCAAACACCCCAACGTATATTCTATGAGACATGGGCTGCAAATAGGTACTCTGGTACTCTGATGGTCTGGTGACAGGTACTCGGGTACTCTGATGGTCTGGTGACAGGTACTCGGGTACTCTGATGGCCTGGTGACAGGTACTCGGGTACTCTGATGGCCTGGTGACAAGTACTCAGGTACTCTGATGGCCTGGTGACAAGTACTCAGGTACTCTGATGGCCTGGTGACAAGTACTCAGGTACTCTGATGGCCTGGTGACAAGTACTCAGGTACTCTGATGGCCTGGTGACAAGTACTCAGGTACTCTGATGGCCTGGTGACAAGTACTCTGATGGTTTGGTGACTGGTATTTGGGTACTCTGAAGGGCGGTGACAGGTACTCATATGGACTGTGACAGGTACTCGGGTACTCAGATGGACTGTGACAGGTACTCGGGTACTCAGATGGACTGTGACAGGTACTCTGGTACACAGATGGACTGGAACAGGTACTCGGGTACTTAGATGGACTGTGACAGGTACTCGGGTACCCTGATGGACTGTGACAGGTACTCGGGTACTCTAATGGACTGTGACCGGTACTCGGTACTCTAATGGACTGTGACAGGTACTCGGTACTCTAATGGACTGTGACAGGTACTCGGTACTCTAATGGACTGCGACAGGTACTCGGTACTCTAATGGACTGTGACAGGTACTCGGTACTCTAATGGACTGTGACAGGTACTCGGTACTCTAATGGACTGTGACAGGTACTCGGTACTCTAATGGACTGTGACAGGTACTCGGGTACTCAGATGGGCTGTGACAGGTACTCGGGTACCCTGATGGACTGTGACAGGTACTTGGTACTCTAATGGACTGTGACAGGTACTCGGGTACTCTAATGGACTGTGACAGGTACTCGGGTACCCTGATGGGCCGTGACAGGTACTCGGGTACCCTGATGGGCCGTGACAGGTACTCGGGTACCCTGATGTGCCGTGACAGGTACTCGGGTACCCTGATGTGCCGTGACAGGTACTCGGGTACCCTGATGTGCCGTGACAGGTACTCGGGTACCCTGATGTGCCGTGACAGGTACTCGGGTACTCTGATGGGCCGGGACGGGTACTCGGGTACTCTGATGGGCCGGGACGGGTACTCGGGTACTCTGATGGGCCGGGACGGGTACTCGGGTACTCTGATGGGCCGGGACAGGTACTCGGGTACTCTGATGGGCCGGGACAGGTACTTGGGTATTCTGATGGGCTGTGACAGGTACTCTGATGGACTGTGATTGACAGGTACTATGAGGGGTGGTGACAGGTCCTCTTTATTGGGGGGGGGGCAATCAGTATGTTTGGTGTACACTGTATGCGGTAACGAGATGTTACCGCAATCTCCTCCTCACACACGATCGGTGTGTGAGGAGAAGAACCCGGTAACATCCCGTTACCGCGGTTTGTTTACATTTGAGTGATCGGCTGTGAAAGGATCACAGCCGATCACGTGGGTAAACAGCCGGCCAATGGCTGTTTACCAGCGTCGGTGACGAGCAGTGTTCCCGGGGAACACGCCGCCACCGACGTGCACGCGCAGCGCGCTCGCGATCGCGCGCATGCGACGTGCACGTTCGGGGTGTTACCATCTGTGATCGGCCGTGACTTCATCACGGCCGATCACGTGGTAAACAGCCATAACGAATGGCTGTTCACCCCCTTCGGTGGCGAGCGGTGTCTCCGTGACACGCCGCCACCGAAGAAACAGGGATGCGCGCGCACGATCGCGCGCATTCCCTGTTTAAACGGGAGGCCGTCATATGACGGCCTCCCGCCACAATAGCTGCGCCGCCTGGCCGTCATTTGACGGCCGGCGGTCAGCTACTAGTTAAGGATGCCCTGGCCCTAACCCTTTTTCTGCCAAACATACAGAAAGGACTGTCAAAAGAAATACATCCAAGAAGTGTCTGGCGTCCAATGACTTTCACCATCTTTGCACCCACTATGCCTCACAACCCACTAGATGTCAGCTATCTTTGGCCGTGGAGGTCTTCATTAGACTGGACAAGGCCGGAGACCTTGGTACAGGAACAAAACTTTAAAAATAAAGTAAGCGCTAATCTCCTCAAATACAAACTAGTGACCTGTGTTTCAAAAACATGTATCTTTCTAATTGTGTGAATTCTTCAATTGACATCCCTAAAAAAAACATATACCTATGTCACTATAATTAAACTTATGAATCACAAACCTTTAACAAACAATGTCCAATCAGCATAAAGATTTGTGAAAAAAATATAAACAAATAATAAAAGAAAAAGAAAGAATGTCTTTTGTAATATTCAACAAAGTCCAGAGTAAGGCCGCGTACACACGCGCGGACTGTTCGCCCAACTTTGTCCGTCCAACAGTTTCGGCAAACAGTCCGCTCAAACTTAGCATGGACGGACATGGCCACACACGACGGACATACAGTTTGCTGAAACCGTGCGCGATGACGTGAACGGCACGTACGACGGGACGAAAAATACGACGTCCTATACACTGCATTATAGCTTTCGGCGTGAAAATCCTTTCTGAGCATGCGCGCAACTTTGTTTGACGAACAAGCCTACACACGAGCGGACTGTTCGCTGAAACAAGGTTTCAGCGGACAGTTTTACGGAATTTCCGAAAAACCTTGTCCGTCCAACTGTCCGCTGAAACTGTCCGCTGAAAGCCCACACACGAGCGGACTGTCCGCCCAAACACTGTTCAGCGGACAAAGTTGGGCGAACAGTCCGCGCGTGTGTACGCGGCCTTAGTCTTAATCATTTGTTAAACTTCTTCCCATCCACTGTGCTTCTATATAAGTAATTCTATCACATAACAAAAAAAGTGCTCCACCGCCAGTGATGCTATGGATACACTCACCAGAGCCCCAAGGCCCCCTGGGCCAATCACGCCTTGTTATTTAGCCAAAAAGACCGGATGAAAAATTCACTGCTTCTTAGGACAATCAGCGTTTCCTCCTTCAGTCAACATGTATTCCCCTCACATCTCTGTACATCAATCACCAAGAAAGGAAAATAACAGAGTAATTGTGCAACACAGTTTTATAAAAAATTCTCCTATTAAAACTCATCCCACAATCCATGCGCTTACATGTTAGAGTGCCCAGACCGCCACCAGCTTGATCAGCGTATCTGTATTAAAATGTAGCCCAAAGATCCGTATAATGGTTCAACCGACACAGACATTTCTTTTACCAAGCCGCGGCGTGCATTGCACTAGCAAATCAAATGTGACGACGAATCACTTATATACAGTGCCTTGAAAAAGTATTCATACCCCTTGAAATTTTCCACATTTTGTCATGTTACAACAAAAAACTTGAATGTATTTTATTGGCATTTTATGTGATAGACCAACACAAAGTGGCACATAACTGTGAAGTGGAAGGAAAATGATAAATAGCTTTCAATTTTTTTTTTACAAATAAATATTTGAAAAGTGTGGGGTGCATTTGTATTCAGCCCCCTTTACTCTGATAACCCTAACAAAAATCTAGTGGAATCAATTGCCTTCAGAAGTCACATAATCAGTAAATATAGTCCACCTGTGTGTAATTTAATCTCAAATACAGCTGTTCTGCGAAGCCCTCAGGGTTTGTTAGAGATCCTTACTGAACAAACAGAATCATGAAGGCCAAGGAACACACCAGACAGGTCTGGGATAAAGTTGTGGAAAAGTTTAAAGCAGGGTTAGGTTATAAGAAAATATCTCAAGCTTTGAAAATTTCACGAAGCACCTTTTAATCCATCATTAGCAGCCAAGAGGCCTATGGTAACTCTGATGGAGCTGCAGAGATCCACAGCTCAGGTGGGAGAATCTGTCCACAGGACAACTATTATGCCATGTACACACGGTGGAAAATTCGGCCAGCAAAAGACCAATGAGAGCTTTTCGTCAGAAAATGCGACCGTGTGTAAGCTCTGTCGGAATTTTGCTGGCCAAATTTCCGCCAGCAAAAGATTGAGAGCAGGTTCTCAATTTTCCAGGCGGAAAAAGTTTATATCAGAAATTCCGATTGCATGTATGCAATTCCGACACGCAAAAACTCATGCATGCTCAGATTCAACTACTAGATGGAAGCTATTGGCTACTGGCTATTGAACTTCCTTTTTCTAGTCCCGTCGTACGTGTCGTACGCCACTGCATTCTTGATGGTTGGAATTTGGTGTGTCCGTGTGTATGCAACACAGCTTGAGCGAAATCCCGTCGGAATTTCATCGGGAAAACCATCAGAGATTTTTCTGACCAAAATTCCAAGTGAGAGTGAGTGTGAGTATGTGGCATTAGTCGTGCACTTCACAAATCTGGCCTTTACGGAAGAGTGGCAAGGAGAAAGCCATTGTTGAAAGAAAGCCATAAGAAGTCCCATTTGCAGTTTGTGAGAAGCCATGTGGGGGACACAGCAAACATGAGGAAGCATGTGCTCTGGTAATATGAGTCCAAAATTGAACTTTTTGGCCTAAAAGCAAAACGCTATGTGTTGCAGAAAACTAACACTGCACATCAACCTGAACACACCATCCCCACCGTGAAACATGGTGGTGGCAGCATCATGTTGTAGGAATGCTTTTCTTTAGCAGGGACAGGGAAGCTGGTCTGAGTTGATTGGAAGAAGGATGGAGCCAAATACAGGGCAATCTTATGCCGTGTACACACGATCAAATTGTAGTCCGCCGGACAATTCGATCGTGTGTGGGCTCCAGCAGACTTTTTCATCGTAAAGTCCGGCAGACTTAGAAAGTAGTTTTGACTCAAAATTTGTCTGCCGGACTTGGCTTTCAGCGGACAATCCATTTGTCAGTGTGCTAGTCCGGCGGACTAAGAATGACACATGCTCTGAAGCAAGTACGAGAAGGAAGCTATTGGCTATTGAACTTCCCTTTTCTAGTCCCATCGTATGTGCTGTACATCATCTCATTAGAAATCGCCAGACTTTCGGAGCGTCCGTGTGTGGCCAAATCCGTTCATTATAAAGTCCGGCAGATTGTTTGCCGGAACAATTCCGCCAGACAATTCGATCGTGTGTACGCGGCATTAGAAGAAAACATGTTAGAGTCTGCAAAAGACTTGAGACTGGGGCGGAGGTTCACCTTTGAGCAGGACAATGACCCTAAACATACAGCCAGAGCTACAATGGAATGGTTTAGATCAAAGCATATTCATGTGTAAGAATGGCCCAGTCAAAGTCCAGACCTAAATCCGGTTGAGAATCTGTGGTAAGACTTGAAAATTCCTGTCCACAGACGCTCTCCATCCAATCTGACAGAGCTTGAGCTATTTTGCAAAGAAGAATGGACAAACATTTCACTCTCTAGATGTGCAAAGCTGGTAGAGACATCCCCAAAAAGACTTGCAGGTGGTTCTACAAAGTATTGACTCAGGGGGGCTGAATACAAATGCACGCCACACTTTTCACATATTTATTTGTAAAATATTTTGAAAACCATTTATCATTTTCCTTCCACTTCACAATTATGCGCCACTTTGTGTTGGCCTATCACATAAAATCCCAATAAAATACATTTACCTTTTTGGTTGTAAAATGACACAATGTAGAAAATGTCAAAGGGTACGAATATTTTTTCAAGGCACTGTAGAAGCACAGTGGTTGGGAAGAAATTTACCAAGTGTAATAAACACTGGACTTTGTTGAATATTACAAAAGACTTACCGTATTTATCGGCGTATAAAACGTGGCGGCGTATAACACGTACCCCATGTTTAGGAGGAAATTTTAAGGACAAAAACTTTTAGGAGGGGAGTTTAAGGAAAAAAATTAAATTTAAATGCCCATCAATGTGCTCTTATCAGTGTCCATCTGCAGCCTTGTCAGTGTAATTTGTCCACTGACACCCGCCTGCCATTCGATCAGCTCAAGACAGACGTCTGGCTGATCGGATGGGATCTGATGAAAATGGATATGCTGTCCATTTTCATCCAATCTGCCCCATGAAAATCAGCGGTCCCGCCCCGCTCAGTGAGCAAAGACTGATCCCGGGACCTGCAGAATTTTGTAGGCAAGGAGAACAGGGATTAGTGGCCACAGGGAAGCAGAAGGAGAGATGTTGTGCTGTACACTCCATTTGTGATACTTTTGTCAAGGGACTGAGAGTTCCTGCCTGTAACGGCCTTTACTGAACTATCAATATACTACTAAAGGAGCCAAGTTTGTGCAGGAGGAAGGAAGAATAAGCTCTGTGTAAATAGGGAGGAAGTTGTCCCTTTGTTCTGTGTCTGAACATTTTCAAGTTGGGCATCCCATATTTCCCTACCCCATTCAACCCTAATACATTTTACATGTTCAAACCCTAAATATGGGTAGAACATGTAACACGATTCAAAGGTGAATTTAGCCTTTAACCAATAAAATCGATTAATCGACTAATTTTGATTAATTATAACGCACATGCAGATCCAACTAATTTTAGCTGATCTCCTTGCATTGCAGCACTGCATTAGTCAGTGGTAAATGTGGTATACACTATATACAATCACCGACACTAGTTAGTTTCTGCAATCCATAACTTCACCGTTCACACAAATACGTTTTAAATTCAAACTGTAGCACCGACGTAAGTAATTTTTTTTCCCACAGAAGCGTGACAATCTCTCCACCTCCGGTCTAACTAATCGCTCTCACCTTATGGCATGGACCCCTGTGTAAACAGGTGGTCATGCAAGCGGGTATCAAAAGGGTTAACACGGATCATAAACTTCTCTCACGTCTTCTTAGATCTCAGCAAGGACGCCAGGTCATGGGTAGAAAGAAAAGATCTAAGTGCTCACTGCTTAAGTATAAGATTACATTTTTGTGTTCAAACACAAACTACTCACATAAAGATGATAAAAACACAGCATGTAAAGCCGACAATTGTGTTAGTTCTGTAGAGCAGCAGCGGGTGATATCATGCGTCGCTCTTCCCCCGTACGCGTTACGTTCAATCAGAACTTCGCCATCACCGGACTTCTCCCCCCTTCCCTTCGTTAGCAGACGGAGGCACTTGGGGGAGGAGTCCAGTGATGTTGATGTCTGTGATGTCACTGAATCTCTGATGGAACTCCCTGAAGAACCGGAAGCCGGCAGAGAGGTGAGTACCGATCAAAAGGCTTTTTATCGATCAAAAAAATTAATCAATTAATCGAGGAATTAATCTTTAATTTCCACAGCCCTAAAAAATAGTAGACAGGTTTTTGACAAAGTCCCTTATTAAAAATAAAGAATGTCCCCCGTCGTAACTCCAGCGTGTGTCTTCTTTCTCCGCTGATGTCTTTATTTTCTGGTTCTTCTCTCTCCGCTGATGTCTTTATTCTCTGGTTCTTCCGGTTATTCTCACTCCGCTATTGTCTTCTTCTGCTGGTTCTTCTCCCGATGCTGGCTTCTCTGTTGTGTCGCCTCCCACTGTCTGCCATCAATAGCCATGGGGCGTGGGCATCCGGTAGCCTCCACAAATATCACCCGGGTATTTATGACCTCCAAGAAACTCACCTAACTAGAGACAGTTTATCCTGTGTACAATATGCCTGGGCTGGATGGTCCTATCATTCCACTCACTCCTCCTATTCAGGAGGGGAGAGTGTGCTGATACACTGTTCCCTTGTATTTAAGGAGCTTGATGTCATTGTAGATGGAGAGGGGAGATTTATATTTTTGCACTGTCAACTTTTCACGGTACAATGTATTATTGCTAGTGTAGCACCCTCTACCTTAGGTAGGTAGGTGCTAGTATAGGTTTTTGTGCAAGCTGCCAGAGCGGGTAAATTTAAGCAGGCCTATACTGTGAGCTAGGCCTGTTTGTTTTGATCTGGGGGCAGGGGAGCAGATTATTATAGCAGTAGGTGACTGACATGTACTTCAGCTCTTGTGCGCCTCCTCTGTTTCCAGGGAGAATGTTCTGGAAAAGTGGCAGAGCAGATAGCTGGAGTGACATGGGGTGCATGTGAGGAGCTCTGACCAATCCCCAACTAGGATGCAGGGGGCAGGTATCCTACATATACTCATGGTCAGCCTGCTGGAGGAGGAGTTGTCGGCTGGGTGAACTGGATGATGGAGTGTTAGACTGTCGTGTCTGAGGGAACCCCCTTTCTGGGGGGGTGTACCTCTGGTGGGGATCTTGGGAGCTGGGAGGGAGCCTCTCCTTACATGGTCATGGAGAGGTGTCCTGGAACAGCAGCTGGTGGAGACAGTTGGTCCACACGTCCGGAGTAAAATCATTAAAGAAGGATCCAAGGCAAGTGTTGGTGAGTGGAAAGCACAGTGGAAATCTCTGGAAGAGGCATGCCAGGGGAGCTGGATGTAGAGCCAGAGGAAGAGACTGTGGGAGTTTTGTGTCAAGTACCTGCAGCCAAGAGGGCTGGCAGGATTTGCAAATTGGACTTGCTGGGATCAGTAGTCCATCTACATTTATTCTTCTCAAGTAAATCAGTTGCTACCACAAAGGGGTACTGCAGGCCCTGGCCTACAAAGGGCTATCAAATAAAGACACTGGGACTTATTCAGAGTGAGGCCTAGTCATGTTCTGATGGTGTGACACGATTACTAAAATTGGACAGTGAAGTAGTATGCTGGAGGAAGTGAGCTGGAAGAAGTTTTCTGAGGTAAAAGTCTGGGGTCAGCCATCTTGCTCTGCTTAGAAGTGTGACGCAGTTATTTTTATTCTACAAAGTACAATTTATCCTATGGGCATACCATTTCCCTTTTCTCCAACTAAGTCCAATCCCCTAATAAAAACAATAAAAACAAGCAAAAGACTGTTTATTGACTGAGAAGTGTGTCTACTGGAGGTCTGGGAGCAGGGTGAAATGTGTGAATACTGTAACACGTAGCAACCCCGCGGGGCCATCGCTACACTATAGTACCTATTCCACCAATATTTTTACGGGAGTGTTGCAGTCCTTATTGGCGTACCTGCTAGACAAGCCTGGGGTACCTCTCCTACTGATGAGAGACTTTAATTGATATTTAAAGTTGGGGGAATATCCTTCCCCTACTACAGGACATCCTGGCAGGGGTACTGTCCTCTATAGATTCATACAGAAGGTGGGTTGGACTGATTTTTGGAGTACAAAGCACCCCCAGAAGAGGCAATTCTCCTATTTCTGAAAATTGCATATGTGTCAGAAACCATGAACCAGACCGAGACAGTACAATTAAATCACACTTGTTTATTAATAAAAAATAAAAAGTAAATAGAGTAAGAGTAGTCAAAGCATAGCCAGAGTCCAGTAACCGGATCAAGTAGTCAGCCAGTCCAGAGTTCAATAACCAGATCGGGTAATCAGCCAGGCCAGAAGTCAGGGATCCAAGTGGAGCAACAGCAAGCAGGATAAGGAGTCAGAAGGGATGTCAGCAAGCCAGTCTTTATGCAGGAGATGGTTTCTTGTGATGTGACCAAGGCGAAGGCAGAGATGAAGTGAGCTGGACAGCTTTAAATAGGCAGGTCAGACGAGCAAGATCAGAAACAGCTGAGTAACTGTGGAGAGAGATAAGAGCTGGCAATTAGCTGACAGCTGAGCAGCCAGCCCAGAGAAAGAAGGGCTAAGCCAGCCCTGACAATAAGTCCTTATCTAGGATTGATTTATGTACCCTCTCCTTGCTTCCCAGCATTAAGGGTTTTACATACACCCCCAGGGAAATATCAGACCACTCTCCGGTGGTGACTTACTTAGAGGTCCAAACCACAACTGCTTTAGTTTGTGTCCCCTGGAAGCTTAACGCCTTTTGGCTCAATCTTTTTTCCTTGCACGCCGTCGTAAATGACTCTATTGTAGACTTTCTGTGGGCACATGAACACCATGAAGATCACATGTTGAGCTGAGATGCTCTTAAAGCATTCCTGCATGGCATATTTATAGACCAAATTAAGCCTATCCCATACCCATCTTAGAACTGTACCCGAGCCAACCCCATGAAATCATCCCCTGCAGCTATTACCTTTTGTATGACCTCCCCACTCCCTTTAGAATGTAAGCTCCATGAGCAGGGCACTCCTGTTCCTTCTATATTGAACTGTATTGTAATTATGTTGTCCCCCCTCTACATAGTAGAGTGCTGCGCAAATTGTTAAATGAAAGACCAGTGGCCTGAGGGTTGAGCTTAAGCAGCAATACACCGATTGGAACAAGAGTATATCAATGATCCCTCGGACTCTAACAAGGGGTCTTGGTGATCTGCCCAGGATGCTCGCGATGGCTTAGTGACATGCTCGGCAGATAGGAAACTTTTCTTCTCTAAACTGGACTTTTTTTTGAGGAGGGGAGCAAACAGGGAGGTTACTGGACAGAATTGCCAGGGCTCAGCAGTCAGGGGGTACTATAGGCGCCTTGCGGGCCAGAGACGGCAGACTAGTCACTACTCCAGATTCCATAATTGAGGAACTGGTTTTCTTCTATTCTTCTTTATTTTGTACCAAACAGGTGTGCATGCATGACAACGCTTGACTCTCCGATAACTTTGGAGGAGTTACAGGCAGCGGCTGCTGCATTCCCTAAGGGCCGGTTCACACAGCGAGGCGCGGCGAGGCGTCTCCGACTTGCCTCGCCGCGACCTGCACGGACCTCAGCGGCGACTTGCAGAGGACTTCTGTATAGAAGTCAATGCAAGTCGCCCCCGAAGTCGCCCCAAAGTAGTACAGGAACCTTTTTTCTGAGTCGGAGCGACTCGAGTCGCTCCTCTCAGAACGGTCCCATTGTACAGAATGGGGGCGACTTGCGGGAGCGAGGCGAGGCGAGCCGTGTCGCCTCGCATCGCCTCGCTGTGTGAACCGGCCCTAACTGCAAGACACCAGGAGATGATGGCATACCAGTGGAGGTGTATAAACAATATGGGGAAAAATTGTTGCCATTCCTCTTAACCACTTCAGCCCCAGAAGGCTTTACCCCCTTCCTGACCAGATTACTTTTTACCATTTGGCACTGCGACACTTTAACTGGTAATTGTGCGGTCGAGCAATGCTGTACCCAAATGAAATTTGCGTCCTTTTTCCCCACAAAAATAGAGCTTTCTTTTGGTATAATTTGAACACCCCTGCAGTTTTCATTTTTTGCGCTATACGCAAAAACATAGCGGCAATTTTGAAAAAAAATATGTATTTTTTTTTACTTTTTACACTGTGTATGTCTCTCTGGTATAATGGATGGTATCATAACTCACAGCAATGGTGGCTGGGGGGGTTTTCTTCTGGGGGGGGGGTGGCAAACAACCAGCACTACCCCCTTTGGGCAGCGCAGCACTGATGCACCAGGAGCGGCTGCGGGCTCATGGCACTGTCAGCCAGCACCCCCCCCCCCCCCTGGAGGTCTGCCACTTACTGTGCGGCCAGCTGTGTCCTCCTCTTTCCTCCTGTGTCCTCTGTGCAGCGGCACTGGTGGGCCCAGCTCCAGCATGTCTCCACTTCCACAGTGCTAAGCATCATCTGGCGCTTTGGCCAATCGGGAAACAGGTCTCACTGACCTGCCTTCTGATTGGCAGGGAGTAACTGTAGTGTAAGAATAGCGAAAACTAATTTGCTGTGGTCACACAATTGGGTGGGATCAGGGCAGATTCTCTGTGCCAAGCTCAACCTATTTTGAAGCCTATTAGAGCCTCTGGCTCTAATCAGGTGCTTCAAAAAACACACCCCCACCATAGAAATTCATGTGCCAACTTCCTGAAAGGGGACGGGCACATAGATAGGGAGGGCGGTGGAGGTGTTGGGGTGTGTCTCCCCTGACTCACAGGCAGCAAGCACTCTATCATGGCTCTGTGCACAGCCAGAACAGTGGTCTGCCTATGTAAACAAGGCAGATCGCCGTTCTGTCAGTATGCAAGACATTGATCCTGTGTTCCTGCAAAGCAGGGCCAGGGATTTATGTCTTACCTTAGTAAAAGCACCTCCTCCACAGTGAGAAAACACTTGTTAGGCACACATTTAACAATTTGATTGCCCTAGATGTTAACCCTTCCCAGCCAGTGTCATTAGTACAGTGACAGCGCATATTTTTAGCAGGATCACTGTATTAGTGTCACTGGTTCCCACAGTGTCAAAAGTGTCACTTAGTGTCTGATTTGTCCGACGCAATATCGCAGTCCCACTATAAGTCGCTGCTTGCCGCCATTACTAGTATAACAAAAAAAATATATGCCCCTGGATTTCAGTTTAAAAATCTGGTTACCTTAGTTTAGAAGACTTGTGCAAGCTTGTGCTTGCACAAGTCTTTCTTAAAGTGGAGGGCCACCCTGAAAAAAAAAAATATTAAAAATTAAAAAAAAAATCTAAAAAGAAAAAAATGAACAATTTTTTTTTTTTTTACTTACCAGAAATGCCTGTTGCTAGGCACATAATCCTAATCTTCCTCTTCCTCCTCCGCGGAGATGTTCTTTCTTCTCTCCTCGTCGCGTTGTCTCTTGAGTAATTTGTCGCGCTGTGTTCCGAGAACTGTGTGTTCGAGAACACAGCGTGTCCCATTCACAAAGCGCTGCGCGACTCGCGCATGCGCAGTAGGAAATGGGCAGTGAAGCCGTAAGGCTCCACTGCCTGTTTCCCTTAGAAGGAAAGGAGGCGCCGGGACCCGAGAGCCGAGGGACGGGTCGGCCTCGGGCGGCCGTCATCGCGGGCGCCCTGGACAGGTAAGTGTGCTTATTAAGTCAGCAGCTGCAGTGTTTACAGCTGCTGAATTTTAATTTTTTTTTTTAAACGGCCCTCCTCTTTAATTCCCCCATTATGTCTGTGCTACTGTATGCAAATAGCTGCATACAGCCGCCTTCATCCATTCATGTCTATGGGATTCTGTACGCAGCTCTAGGACATCCCGGATATCAAACAAATGCAGTGTCTTTACGTTACACAGGCAAATCCACCCATGTGTAAAAAAAAAAAAAATTTGGGGCGATACTTATAGCAAAAAGTAAAAAATATAGTTTTTTTTCAAAATTGTTGGTCTTTTTTTGCTTAAAGCTTCAGGTGACAAAACGCTCATATGTGAAGAAGGGGCCATAGAAATTAATTAAAATGTTCCTTCTTGGGCGTTCTGGAGCTTTAGGCTGCTTTCACACTGCAGCGGGAGCGGCGTCGGCGGTAAAGTGCCGCTATTTTTAGCGGCGCTTTACCGTCGTTTTAGCGGCGGTGTGCGGGCGCTAGTGGGGTGGTTTTAACCCCCGCTAGCGGCCGAAAAGGGGTTAAACCCGCCCGCAAAGCGCGGCTGCAGCGGCGCTTTGCCGGCGGTATTGCCGCGGTGTCCCATTGATTTCAATGGGTAGGAGCGGTTTAGGAGCGGTGAATACACCGCTCCTTCACCGCTGCAAAGATGCGGCTGGCAGGACTTTTTTCACCGTCCTGCCAGCGCATCGCTCCAGTGTGAAAGCCCTCCGGCTTTCACACTGGAGTTAAAGGGGCCGTTTTTTTCAGGCGTTACACAGGCGCTATTTTTAGCGCTGTAACGCCTGAATACCGCCCCAGTGTGAAAGCAGCCTTAGAGCTGAGCATTTTACAAGCTGAAAAACGCTCAGGTGTAAATAGGGCCATAGTGAAATGTCACACAAGTTCTACTGGTGGCAACCGTTAGAGGCGGTAGATTGTACTGAAAATAATAAATACTACATGCTGAACCTTTCTTTGGAGCTCACCAGTGCAGTGCGGTGGTGTGAACTGGCCAAGTAGGAGACAAGGCTTTTCGTCTTGTCTTGCGGTGGGGCTACATTGGAATAGCTGTCCATTGCAATACTACTGCACTGTGAACAAGTCCTTGTCCATACAAAGTTAGTGATGCTTGATGGCCAAACCTACAGGGAACAATCTCCACCATGAGGGGTCAGTGACAGGCGCAGTCCGATTAGGACACCTGGGCTCAAGCTGGAACACATAAGTGCAGATTGATAGGGTTGTTCTGGCTGGGCTGACCCTGAAATCTCTTGTTAGAACAGGTGGAGGAATCAAGTAATCATCATCATTTTGTTGCCAGCAACAACTCTGCAGCCCATCCAACCAAGCTTTGAAATAATGCATTCTGGGATCTTTCTCTTTTGTGAGTAACTTCTTGCTGAGTGTGGAAGAAGTATTACAGGATGGATGGGGAATCCTCTCTGGAACGATACTTGGACCAATGTGAAGCTCAGGTAAATTGGATGCTATAGTTTAGGAGGTGACCATGCTCCTCATCTAATTTATTTCAATGACTTTCTGACTTCTGTTTTTAGACTAAGCTACGGTGGAGATTTATTCTTGTAGTATCAAGCATTTAACTGCCAAAAGCAAACTTTTTTTTTTTTTTGTTACATTTTTTATTGCAGCTTCTCAATTCTTAGATGTGATGGCTGCATTAGTTTTCTTTTTTAGCCATTTTTTTTCCCTTCATTTTTATCCAGCCAGTAGGCTTTTTATTTTTCACAACCGTGATTAGGGCCGGTGCGAATTGTAGCAGCAGTTCCTCCTTCGGCTTTCAGAAGGTAGGTTTAGCCACTAGCCCCATTCACTAGAATTACCAGTCACCCGCAGCTGCAGCTAGTCACAGCTCTTTGCACAGCCAGTGATTAACTGCATTAATAGCACAGGAACTGCAAAGCATGTTCCTGTGCTATTAATGGTGTGAACTGGCCTTTCTTTATTGATGCACCCAACCCCCCCCCCCCCCCCCCCCCCCAAAAATAAAAATAAAAATAAAAAATTGTTGCATTGGTGTGCACTGAGTGAAAACTGACACTGCATTTAAACCTGATGTGTTGCCCTACAAAGCATTACAGGTCCCCATTCACATCTCTGCCATTTAATGCAAAACGCAATAAATGCATGTGTCGGAAGAAGCAATGTTAATAAATGCAACAATCCAGATCACTCCATTGCAATATGGCTTGAAAAATAAGGCATGTTTATATCTTACTGTCCGTGTGCTGTGACGCTCAATAGAAGAATGAAACTGTGTGTGTTCATGGACTACAATGCATTTTAAATGCATTAACAACAAACAAAACAGGAAATCCATAGATGTGAATTTTTTCCTACCATAAAAACTTTCATATCAATATAATGCATGGGGGGAAATAAAAAAAAAAAAAAAAAAAAAAACAGTGGTTCAGGCCTCATTCACGTTCATGTCCCTAATAATGCACCTGTGCAAAGGGTCATCTTTCTTTGCACAGGTGTAGCATTCATATGTAGGCGGACCCATTGATGCTTGGAGTCCATTCACACAGGGGCAAAACGACTTCCAGTGCGACTTTTGGAGGTAACTTGCACACGGCTTGAGTATGAATAATGGCACGACTTGGAGTGACTTCAACATGATTTGGGGCAACTTACAACACGACTTTAAGTTGCGCCAGGCAATTTTGACCGTGGCGAATCGGAGAATAATCCGCTCTCGAGGGGGAATTCCATGCCAAATTTTAACCACTTCAATACAGGGCACTTAAACACCTTCCTGCCCAGACCAATTTTGAGCTTTCAGCGCTGTCGCACTTTGACAATTGCGCGGTCATGCTACACTGTACCCAAATGAAATTTTTATCATTTTTTTCCCACAAATAGAGCTTTCTTTTGGTGGTATTTGATCACCTCTACGGTTTTTCTTTTTTGCGCTACAAATAAAAAAAATACCGAAAATTTTGAAAAAAAAGTTTTTTTTTGTTCCAGTTTCAAAACTTTGTAAATAAGTATGTTTTCTCCTTCACTGATGGGGCTACACTGATGGGCACTGATGGGCACCAATGAAGTGGCACTGATGAGGTGGCATTGATGGACACTGATAGGCGGCGCGGGCGGCACGGACGGGCGACGCGGACGGGCGACGCGGACGGGCGACGCGGACGGACACTGATAGGTGGCACAAATTGGCACTGATGGGTGGCACGGATGGGCATGGATGGGCGGCACAGATGGGCATGGATGGGCGGCACAGATGGGCATGGATAGGCGGCACAGATGGGCATGGGTGGGCACTCATAGGCGGCAGAGGTGGGCATTGGTGTTATACTGTACTAATGGATGCCAATCAGTGCCAAACAATAATGCATGCCAATCAGTGATGCCCATTTTGGGCACTGATTGGCATCCATTTTGGGCACTGATTGGCATCCATTGTGCTGACCATTGGCATCACTGGTGGTCTAGGGAGGATTACCTTTTCCCTGGTGGTCCAGTGTGGGCATCCTCGGGGGGGCTGTGCTGATAATCGATCAGCACAGACCCCCCCCTGTCAGAGGAGCAGCCGATCGGCTCTCCTCTACTCGCGTCTGACAGACGCGAGTGAGGAAAAGCCAATCACCGGCTCTTCCCATTTACACTGTGATCAGCCGTGATTGGACACGGCTGATCACGTGGTAAAGAGTCTCCGTCGGAGACTCTTTACCGAGATCGTAGTTGCCGGGTGTCAGACTGACACCCCGCAACAACGATCGCCGCGATGCGCGCCCCCGGGGGTGCGCAGCGGCTCATAATCCTGAGGACGTCATATGACGTCCGGTCAGGATTATCAAACCACTTTGCCGCCGCCTTTTTGTAATAGGGCGGGCGGCAAGTGGTTAAATAAAAAAAACGGCATGGGTCCCCTCTCTGGGAGCATACAAGGCCCTTAGGTCTGGTATGGATTTTAAGGGGAACCCCCTACGCCGAGCACGCAGCCTGGCCAATCAGGAAAGGGGGTGGGGATGAGCGATCGTGCCCCCCCCCCCCCCCGAACCGTACCAGATCGCTTGCCCTCAACATGGAGGGTGGGCTCTTTGGAGAAGGGGGGCGCCCTGCTGACCTGTTGGGGAGAATTTCTTTCACCTCCTGTGCCGGAGACACAACAGGAAGTGAGAGAATTTCTGCATATTAAGGTAGCAGTAGTTGCTGCACAGGTGTCCCAATTAGATTTAGGCGACTTGCATTGAATTCTATGGGTACAAGTCGCCTTGAAGTAGTACAGGAACCTTTTCTGAAGTCGGAGCGACTTCAGTAGTGTACATTAAGACGGCTCTCATTGACTGACTATAATGGAATTTCTGATGGCAAGCGACTTGGTGTGACTTGAGGTCTGACAAGTCGGATCCCAAGTCGCGGTAGTGTGAACCGAGCCTCCGCCTCAACTCCTGTTCTGGTGGCAATGATCACCAGCAAAAAGAAAGGGGCGCATCTACCCAACAGAATAATAAACGAATCGAATCCCTATGCTCTATTGGGGTCAATAAATTGATCTATAGCCAATACTGTATAATCTGCCCCATATGGTGTAAAAAAATAAATAAAAAAATAAAAATCAATCTGCCCCCTGAAATTTTTTTAGGATGTGCAACATTCAGTCCTTCAGTCTGGTAAAAGCAAAGCATGATGATGAGAAAACATGGGACTGTGTGAAACACATGGCAGAGACGATACACCTGTGTGCTGTTTCTCCATGTTTGTGCTGCCACCTAGAGTATTCCAATAGAAAGTGCTCCTGTCTGCAGTTTTTCCAGCAACCATTCCTGGAAACCTCTGTCCCAAAACATCAGTACTGGTCACATGTACACTAAAACACTGCTCTTCTGCATGTCAGTACAAGCCATAAATTCATGTATTAATGTATTATTGGATTTAATCTAATATGATTCTAATAAATTGGATTCTTTTTCACTATTTTATTTTCTTTGTGCATGATTGGGTATTCTTTGCAAAGTGAAGCTTTATATCATTTACTAAGCAATGGAACAACTGCACTTAGGTTTAGTAAATCATCCTCTTTTATACTGAAGTTACTACCCCCCCCCCCCCCCCCCCCAGATGAGAAAATGCTTCTTCTTTCCTACTTGGAACAAAAACAAACGTACTCCTTTTTATTATTTTAGGGGACAAGTTATTTTAACACCTTTCAACCTGGATCCTTAACCACTTGCTGACTGCCCTATAGCTGATATACTGCTGGAGGGTAGTCGATGTGCACAGGATCAAGTGTATATACATTATCCTACACTTCGGGGTAGCGGGAGCGAATGCACACCACCAGTGGCTTTCTCCCGCTGTGATTATATACAGCAGCAGCCTATCTGCGGATACAATGGACTCCATGTCCTCCGGCGATCATTCGGTATAAAGGCAGATTGCTGTTCTGTTGGTAGGGAAGGCATAGATCCTGTGTTCCTGCCAAGCAGGGACTAGGATCCATGTCTTTCCCTAGTAAAAAAAAACTTCCCACACTGTACAAAAACACTAGCTAGGCACACATTTAACCCATTGTTCACCCCTAATGTTAACCCCTTCCCAGCTAGTGTCATTAGTACGGTGCATATTTTTAGCACTGATCACTGTATTGGTGTCACTGGTTCCCAAAAAAGTTTCAGTGTCCGCCGCAATATTGCAGTCCCATGATAAATCGCTCATCGCTGCCATTAGTCTTAAAAAAAAAGAATTCCAAAAATCCCATAGGTTTCTAGATGCTCTAGCTCTTGTGCAAACCAATCGATATACGCTTATTGGGATTTTTTATTTTTTGCCAAAAATATGTAGAATATATATTCACCTAAATTGATTAAGAAATTTGATATTTTACGTTTACTTTATTTTTTATTGTCAATCTGTTTTGCACAAAAAATAAACTCAGAGGTGATAAAATACCACCAAAAGAAAGCTCTGTTTGGGTACAGTGTTGCACAACCGCGCAATTGTCAGTTAAAGTGGAGGGCCACCCTGAAAAAAGAAAATACATTAAAAATTAGAAAAGAATCATTAAAAAAAAAATTTTTTTTTTTTACTTACCAGAAATGCCTTTTGTTAGGCACATCATCCTAATCTGCCTCTTCCTCCTCCGTGGAGATCTTCTTTCTTCTCTCCTCTGTCTCCGGCGTCTTCTGGGTAATGGGTCGCGCTGTGTTCTGGGAACTGTGTGTCCCAGAACACAGCGCGTCCCATTCACAAAGCGCTACGCGACTTGCGCATGGCTCCACTGCCTGTTTCCCTTACCCAAAATGGCGGCGCCGGGACCCGAGACTGAGGGACGGGTCAGCCTCGGGCGGCCGACATCGCGGACGCCCTGGACAGGTAAGTGTGCTTATTAAAAGTCAGCAGCTACAGTGTTTGCAGCTGCTGACTTTTACATTTTTTTTTGTTTTCAAAACCGGCCCATAGCTGAATGACGGCTACAGGGCTGTTGTTTAACTCTGAGAGGCCGTCATATGATGTCCTCCCAGAATTCCGTACTCGCGCGTCCCCTGGGGCGCGCACTCGAGAGCATCCGTGGTCGCCGGGATCACGGATCATGGATCGCGGCCGTTTACCACGGGATCGCTCCGTCAATCGACGGAGTGAACACTTGTAAACAAACCGGCATGTTATGACGCCGGTTCCTCCCTCCCCTCTCTGTACCGATTGGTACAGCGGAAGGGGAAGAGATCGGTGTCAGCAGCACTGTGGGCTGGATCTGCAGTGCCCACAGTGCTGCTCACCGAAAATTAACCCCTCAATTCCCTGCAATACCCTGCCATTTTTTTATTTATTTATTTTTATTTCAGGCTTCCCAGCCTAGAGGTGAGATGTGGGGTCTTATTGACCCCATATCTCACTGTAAAGAGGACCTGTCATGCCATATTCCTATTACAAGGGATGTTTACATTCCTTGTAATAGGAATAAGTGATCAAAAAATTTATTTTTGGGGAAAAAAATGTCAAACTAAAAGTAAAATGAACAATAAACAAAATTTAAAGCGCCCCTGTCCCCATGTGCTCGCATGCAGAAGCGAACGCATATGCAAGTCCCGCCCACATATGAAAACGGTGTTCAAACCACACATGTGAGGTATCGCTGCGAACGTTAGAGCGAGAGCAATAATTTTGGCCCTAGACCTCCTCTGTAACTCAAAAACTGTAACCAGTAAACAAAATGTAAAGCGTCACCTATGGGGATTAAGTAGCGACGTTTGGCGCCATTCCACGAGCATGTGCAATTTTTAAGAGTGACATGTTAGGTATATATTTACTCAGCGTAACTTCATCTTTCACATTATGCAAAAACATTGGGCTAACTTTACTGTTTTTTTTTTTTTTTTTCCCCAAAAAAAATCGTTTAAAAAAATTGCTGCGCAAATACCGTGCGTGATAAAAAGTTGCAATGACCACCATTGTATTCTATAGGTTCGTTGCTAAACAAAAACATATATAATGTTTTGGGTTCTATGTCATTTTCTTGCAAATAAATGATGATTTTTACATGTAGGAGAGAAATGTCAGAATTGGCCTGGGTGCTCCAGAACGCCTGATGGTGCTCCCTGCATGTTGGGCCTCTGTATGTGGCCACGCTGTGTAAAAGTCTCAATGTAATAGCAGAATGTGTTTTGGGGTGTAATTTGGGGTATGCATATCCTGTGTGTGAGAAATAACCTGATAATATCACAATTTTGTGGGGGAGAAAAAAAAATCTTGATTTTTGCAAAGAATTGTAGGAAAAAAAATACAACTTCTAAATACCTTTGGAATGTCTTCTTTCCAAAAAGGGGTCATTTGGGGGGTATTTGTACTTTTATGGCATGTTAGAGTCTCAAGAAATGAGATAGTCCGTCAATCCTTCAGGTATGATCAATTTTCAGATATTGCCACCATAGCTTGTTGACTCTAGAACTTTCACAAAGACCAAATAATATCCACCAATTTGTACTTATTTTTACCAAAGATATGTAGTAGTATAAATTTTGGCCAAAATTTATGAAGAAAAATTACTAATCTGCTAAATTTTATAACAGAAACAAAGAAAAATAAAAAATTTTTCTCCAGTAATCTTCCAGGACGGCGCACCTGAGAGATGACTGGTCAACCTGACAGGAAACACAATCAACAACCAAGGTTAAAAGTTCTTGCCCCTCCCTCAGACCCTCAGTTCTTGATTGTGTTTTCCACAAGTGGCAGCGAAACCAAGTTTCTTCCTTTTTTTTTTTTTTATTGTTTTAACAGGAGGGGACCTGGGACCTTTCCTTTAATCTTTCCCCAGGCTCTGAGACTCGAGCAGGCAGGGGGTCTGCGGTAGTCTCAAGTGAGGTCAGATGCTAAGCAAGACCTCCAGGGGGTGATTCTTTCCTGTTTCCAGGAAGACTACTAATGGCAGGCTTTCAAGACAGGGGAGTTGTCTTTGAAAGCGCTGCTCCCCGTCCGTACTGTTTGCCCCCCTTACCTAAGGGGGACCGCTGGAGCTTTCCTGGTTAGTGGTGGCGGAGTGCGGTGAGCTTCCTCTTCCCCCCACTGTGGCGGCGGTGGCTGGAAATGGACTGCGTGCGTTCCAGCATCACCGCGCATAACCAGAAGTTCGTCGCGACCGTCTGACGTCTTTTGCGGGCGACGGACTTCCAGAGAAGTAGAGAGGTGCAGTGGAAAGCACCCAGGCGGCACTGACAGAGTTGGAGGCGCAATAGGGCTCAAGCCAAGCCTACTGCCACATCACTTCAGCAGTCAAACTGGAGGGGACGCTCAAGACAACACCTGGTCTGGATTCAGCGATCCTGCGGGGCAGTAAAAAACGCCATGGACATGGAAGGTGTGTCTGAGCAGACAGCCAGTGAGGTCGCCACAGTGGGTGAGTGATCCGGCTGTATAATGTAGGGGCAGGGTACTCTGAGGCAGACTCCCCTTCCCCTTAGGACATGAGTAGCTAACTGTATGTTTTTACTGTCTCCAGGGACCGAAGGCTCTGCCCAAGGGTTAGCCAGTAGGTCCAAGGGAAAGGCTATTTCTAGGTCCAGGCGCTGTGGGTATTGTAACTCCAAACTGCCACAAGACCACAGCAAGCCTTTTTGCGATAAGTGCATATTTAAGCTCGCAGGCAAGGAGACCGCTCAGGTAGTGAAGGAGTGTCACGCCTTGCAGTCGGAAATGCTAGCCACCCTCCAGTCCTTCCGGACCACATTTGAGAAAAGTCAGGAAGAGTGTCCCTCTGGTAGAGATACCCCTTTCACAGGAAGACTTATCCATGTCTTATACGGTAAGTTCCCAAGACCAGGTCATAGGTAGAAAACCAGTGACTTAAAAGATTTATTCTAAAGTGTGGAAGGCCTTCTGTACCTTGGGTAAAGAAAGGCAGATGACCTCCACCACTGTTCGTTATCCTGGAGTTTCTCCAGGATGGACTAGACTTGGGCCTAGTGGTCAGCACCCTTCGGGTTCAGATGGGTTTTCTGTTGGCCAGGGAAAGGATTCCTCCTTTCGCCAAAAATAGTTTCCCTCCGTGGGACCTAATGAGGGTATCGGAGGTCTTCTCTAAACACCCCTTTGAACCTATAGAAGAGGTTCCCTTTGAGTTTCTAACCTTAAAATTATAATTTTTGTTATTAGTTACTATGGCCAGGCGAGTCGGTGACCTGCAAGGTCTGTCCATTAAGGAACCTTTCCTATTGGTACAGTCAGATAGGGTCACCCTTACGGCAGATCCCTTATATCTATCAAAGGTAGCATCTTTATTTCATAGGATGCAAGACATAATATTGCCATCCTTCTGTGATAAACCAGAAAATGAGAGAAAAAAAGTAATGTCTAGAGGTAAGGAGACATCTTCTTGCATATCTAGAAAGAACAGTTTTAAGAGGTCCAGTTACCTGCTAGTTCTATACGCTGGCTGGAAGAGGCTTCAGGCTTCTAAAGCTTCAGTTTCTAGATGGATCAGAGAAGCTATCTCTGTAGCATATGAGGGTTCTGGAGTTCCCTCACCAGCAAAATTTCAAAGCTCATTCAACCAGGTCACTAGCAACATCCTGGGCTGAGAAAGCAGGAGCCTCCTGGGAACAAATCCACAGTGTGGCCACCTGGTGCAGTCAGGATATGTTCCTAAAGCACTACCGTGTGGAAGTGTTGCTACAGCAAGACTTGGCTTTCGGTCAGAAGGTCCTACAAGCTGTGGTCCCACCCTGAAGGTAGGCCTGGGGTTACTTGATTATCCTCTCAAGTGTGCCGTCCTGGAAGGTGATGGGCGAAAACCTACGTTAGACTTAGCGGTAACAGTGTTTCTACGAACCTTCCAGGATGGCAGGCCTACTTCCCACCCTATATGGAGGGAAAGATAAGCTAAACACTAGGTGGTAAGTACCTATGGAGAGCAATGCTCCTTTTGAACCAGTTCAGGATTACTTTATTACATACTGAGGATCAAGGGGAAGAGTGGCGACTTGTAATAAAGCTGTTAAGTGATTGTGTTTCCTGTATGGAGGAGCCCTCATCTCTCAGGTGTGCCATCCTGGAAGGTTCGTAGAAACCCCGTTACTGGTAAGTCTAATGTAGGTTTTTGCAAAATCTGTCTGGGCCAGTCTCTCTGCACGCCAAAAAAGTTGGCCTCAATTGGCTCCATGTTTGTAATTATATGAACAGTTAGTATTTCTTTTTGAATTTGGTGCACCACAATATAAGAGTAGCACATTTCCGAACTACCTTAATTTTGTGCATAGTTCGTGGTCGGCACGCCAAAAGAGTTGGTCTTAATTGGCTCCAAATTCATAATATATGAACAATTGGTCAGCTGAAAGTCAGTCAGGAGGAGAGACGCGCCGGGTCACGTGAGTGGATCATTTCAGTGCTCTGTAATGAGATATATAGCTGCATTTATAGTTTTAAGGCACAGACACGGGAGCAGTTTAAATGAATAAACAGAGGATGGTGTAAAAAATAAATAAATAAATAAATAAAAAAGGCAATTTGAGCAGCAGGAGCGAGGGGGGGGGGGGGGGGGGGTGTTGGGCAGGTTGGCATGGACACTGAGCTGGCAGGGAAGGAGGCGGGAGAGGATAGAGGAGAGTGATGATGATAAAACATAGTCAGTTTAAAAAGGGAGGGCAGAATCAGCCTGGTATTTCAGGTGATGCAAGGGGCTAAGTTAAGCTGCACAAGCACTGTGATGTATAACATGCTTTAAAGGAACAGAATCTTTTATTGTTTTTATTTTTATACGTTGACAAACTCTTTAATGAAAAGTGACCATCCATGTTCTCTTAAACATTTTTTTAAAAAGGATTTCAAGTGAAAATTTGGTGCAGATCAATCTAGTTTTGTGAGATATTACCATTCATGGGTTTGATACAGCAGATAGACTGCATGCAAAATGCTATTCCATGGTTATTCCGTGAAATTAGTTTGTGGCATTGCCAGCTTGTAGGGATGATCCAGCGGTTCAAGTTAAACGTAAGTTCAAGTCCCCACTTGATTCCAGCGGTTCTAAAAGAACTGAACATATGGGGCCTTCGCTGGAAATTTGAACGCCCCATAATGCACTGCGAGATCGCTGTGCTACAGGGTTCAAGTCCTGGGGATAAAGTGTGGGAACTCCCAGCCAAGATCCACTCCCCCACCAAAAAAAAAAGATACTCATATGCCCGAAAAATTCAAGTGTGGTATTTTTCATTCATTTCGTATTGTGTGTATGAAGCTTAACTGTTAGTACGTAAAAAAACAAAACAAACAATCCTCAATAAACATAAATACGGTAATTCTCTGAATAATCAGCATTCATTCAATTGTGCTTCCATGTAAATATGAACATCATGTTCTGATCTTTATTGGGGAATGTTATTTTGTATATAGAGTTTTTATGTGGTGAGTTTACACTTTTCATTGAACAGTTTGGATAACAAAGGGTTAAACGGAAAGGTCATAAATTAACTGCACATTATCTGGAAAGAATGTTTAGGGAGATGGTGATGTGTTCCTGCTTAGGAGATGTATGTTATGTTGGGGGGGGCTGCAAACTCTGCAGGGCTCCAACACACACTCGCTGCTATTCCAACCCTTCACATATTTCCACATAAACTTCCATCCTGGCATTAAACTTTGACAGGTATTGTGCTCAGCTTACTACCCCAAACTGATGTTCGTCCCTCAGCTCACCTCTCTCCCTGCATGTCCTGTGAGCACAATAGCTGTGCTCCTCCTCTGGGTTCTCTCATCATATGGCACTGAAGATAGAGGAGGGGGGGATTCAGCGGAACACACAGAGCAAGTATGCAGAAGACTGTGGGGGGGGGGGGGGGGTGAGGAGACAGAAAATCAGGAGGGGCTGGCGGGGAGGAGCGCATCACGAGAGGTCTGACTAAATACAATCTCTTAGCAGAAGGGACCTGATCTACTGGTCACCTAGCTGTGATTGACAGGTAGATCAAAGAGGAAGCTGTCATGGGGCCCCCTACTGGCAATGCCTGAATGAACAGTCCACCTCTGTTGTGTGGCACTTACTATTGTGAGCTGTCGGCGGCTGCTGGTGTAGCACCTGCCACACAGCTCGCATACTTCAAAATCTTGCAGGACGCGGCTGCTAACGGGAACTGAGTTCCTGTTGTGGAAAAAGTACAGGAACTCCGTTCCCATGCGTTCCCGCAGGACTTGAGCCCTGCTGTGCTGTATGATGCAGGTCAGGTGCATGCTTTGGCCAATCACAGCACACTCTGCTGAGCCATAATTGGCCAAAGACAGGGTGCCTTTGGCCAATCATGGCTCAGGGGGACTAAGTCCATGGCCCACACTATACAAGTCAGCTTGAGTTAGATTAAGTGGGCAGATTCTTGTTTCTTTCTTCTTTCTTCCTTCTTCTTTCTTCCTCTGTCCACCAGGCTCAGAATAGTTTGCCTTCAAATGCAGCTGTCAAAGCGGCCTATTCACTCCTTCCATAGTGGATTTCTTGTTCCTCATCTGGGATCTCCAACCCTAAAGCCGCGTACACACGGGCGGACTGTCTGGCCAACTTAGTCCGCCGAAACACAATTCAGCGGACAGTCCGCTCGTGTGTGGGCTTCAGCTGACTTTTTCAGCGTGCAGTCTGGCGGACTAAGTATTTCGGAATTTCCGTAATATTGTCCGTCAGACTTTGGTTTCAGCGGACAGTCCGCTCGTGAGTAGGCTAGTTGGACGGACTAAGTATGACGCATGCTCAGAAAGGATTTACACGGCGAAAGGTTGCATTGCTGTGTATTGGACTTCCTATTTCTAGTCCCGTCGTACGTGCTGTACACTTCTTCGCGCAAACTTTCGACGGACTGTTTGTGCATCGTGTGTGGTCAAGTCCGTTCATTCGAAAGTAGGACGGACTGTCCGTCGGATTGTCTGACGGACTAAGTTGGCCATACAGTCCGCCCGTGTGTACGCGGCTTAATATACCTCCAGTCTGCTCAAAAACCTGCACTGAGAGGAATGAAGGTATAGCAATAGGTGTCCCAAGTACTTGCAGCCAATCTTCTAGTGGTACACCACCAATTGATTTTAGCAGGCAAATTACCTACCCTGGATGCTGAACTGTAAAAAAAAATTCAGTCCCAGCCATCCACATGCTTGGCGTCAAACGAGTTGAACTTTACCTAAACTACAGTTTGGTTTGGGTTTATTTGTCTAAATTGGACCTCTGCATCAGTCTGACTGGACTGTGAGATGTTCAGCCTGGCCACAGGGGGCACTGTCTCTGATGGCAGGCGTGGAACTATGGTCTGGTTAGGTGCTTAAGTTACTCTCTCTCGGGGCCCGCCCAGTGGGAGTGGCCCTTTCGCTGTGCGCTCTGGGAGAGGGTATTTAAGATGCGGACGTCACGTGGTTCGGGGTTCCGGTCCAGTATGATGTGCTGATTACATGGTCCTGGTCCTCCTGACCATCCCCCAGGAAGGCTATGGCCTGGGGTGCGGATCCACCCGACTTTAATGTTTTGGAGTTGGCTAGCCCAAGGCAAGGAAACTAAAGGAGGATTCTGAGGTGGTTGGGTGCCGTCTCTGGTTCGGGAGAGACCCAGTGTACTTCGAGCATTCCAGGGGAGGACTCTTTAGTGTTGAAAATATTTTTACAATAAAACAGTAACCGTCATGAGGCAAATGCAAGCAGGAACAGTAACAGGATTACATTTACGGGTAGCCGGCTAATGACTATCGGCCACAGCCGGTCCCTGTCGGGAGGGGAGGACTCTTTAGAAGAACACCACTTACGGGTTGGTTTTCCTAACGAGAGCCTGGAAGGGCTGAAGTAACCGAAAGAATCCAGTCTTGTGGTTATCGCCAAGCAGGCTGAAAGACCCAGGTATTCTACAAGTGTTCTGAAGCTTGGTTTCCCTACATGTTCTGCAACAACGTCTGTGACAAAGACTTTGTTCCTGAGTAAGCACCAAGTTGGCTGTTAGGCCTTGTGAGAAAAGAACTGTCCAACCTGAGTGATCATCCAGCTGCGAATGGCTATTCTCTGGATGCAGTCAAAGTAAGAAAGTTCTTTAACGTTTTTGGACTTGACATTAAGAGTACCTGAATTTTCTTTTTCCAGCCCTCTGATCCTAAGTTGAAAGACTGTTCAAATGGTTTGAGTTTTATGAAAATAAAATCCATTCAAGTGGATCTATTGTCAGTTTCAAGTTACTGGGCCATCTACCACGGGACATCCCTTAGACATGCAACAAGAACGGAAGGTACCGGTAAGCCCAAAAATAACCAGCAGCTCCTTCTGGGGTTAGCACTACACTAGCTTTGCCAAATTGCTAGTGCTGCAACTGCTGCTTTTTTCAGCTGGTAGACTCTGCCCCCTTTCGTGAATTTGTGCAATGTTCTAGGCCTCAGTGGCATGTTTCAAAATGCCATTTCACGGAAGGCTATTCCGGCTCTACCGACATGTGGAAGGCAATGTTTTGGCCTCGTTGGACAGCGCTATCAGCGGTAGGGTTTAGATTACCGCTGACTCATGGCCCAGCCTGCATGGGCAGGAACGTTGCCTTTACTTCACGGCGCACTGGGTAATTCTGTTGGCAGCTAGGGAAGGATGCAGGACAGGGTTCGGTGGTGTTGGAGCCTGTTCCGACACCACGCCTATAAAATGCTAGTGGTGATTCTGGCACAGCTCTCTCCTCCACCCCCTCCTCTTCTTCCTCTATGGACTCTTCTGCAGTTTGTCCTCTGAACCAGCACTGCTCCATAAGCATTCAAGGGGCTATGCAAGCAGTCAGGCTAAAAGATGCCATGCAGTGCTTGAATTGGTTTGCCTAGGGGACAGGAGCCACATTGGGGCAGAGATAGTCAGCTCTGCAAGGTCAGGCTGTGAGGTGGTTTACAACATGCCAGCTTCAGCCAGGAATGGTTGTATGCGACAATGGCACTAACCTTCTATCCACCCTCCAACAGGGACACTTGACCCATGTTCCATGTTTGGGATACGTCCTGAATTTGGTGGTGCAGTGGTTCTTGACCAGGTACCCAGGCTTACAAGATCTCCTCTTGAGGCAGCCCAGAAAAGTCTGTGGTCGTACAATGCCAGTGCTCAGCTGGCTGACATTCGAATGGAATGCAACCTGCCCATGGACCGCCTCATTTGTGGCATGCCCACCAGGTAGCACTAAACGTTGGCAATGCTGCAGCGGCTGCACACATGGCAAAGGGCCATCAATGAGTACCTGTGCGAGTATAGCACCGGGTCAGGGGAGCTTGGCTTTTTGCCATGCCAGTGGGTACTGATAGTGTGCATGCACTGTCCTGTCTACATTTGAGGAGGCTACAAGGATGGTGAGCAGCAACAATGCATGCATCAGTGACAATGTCCCTCTAGTCTTCCTGCTGGAGCACACACTTTGTGGAATCATGGACAGGGCACTTGAGGTAAAACAGTGGGAGGAAGAGGAGGACTTCCTTTTCTCTCAAGGCCCCTTTATCCAGATGGCATTCCTGCAGGCCTGCCGAACACATAGGAAGAGGAGGAGGATGATTGTGTCAGCATGGATGTAGAGGGTAACATTCGGCAGCAGTCTTCAAGGGATGGTTTTCAGTCCCCAGAAACCCAAGGCGTTGTACATGGCTGGGAGGAGGTAGTTGGAGGATGTGATCTGTAGTGACCCTGAGGACTCAGTCGAATGCCTGTAAACTTAAGCTGCATGGCCTCGCTGATTTTGCAAAGCCTGCGAAAGGACCCCAGGATTCATGGTATCAAGGAGAGGGATCATTACTGGCTGGCAACCCTTCTTGATCCGGGTTACGTTACAAGAAGTTGCAGAACTCATCCTGCCTTCAGAGGACGAAACATTTTCAGGTGGCCTTGAAGAAAGGTTTGTGCAATGCATTTCCAGACCCTGGGAGTTTACCTTTTCCTGGTGCTGGACAACATGCTGCTGAGGCTTCGTTCAGTCAGAGGAAGAGCGGTGAAGGTGGCCGGCTGACCGATGTCTTTTAAACCATTTTTCAGTCCTCAGCACCAAGTTTTGATCTGTTTAAGCAACCAGCGTTTGCATTATATGGTGCAGGAATATCTAGCAGCAAGAGCAGACTTGGAGACCTTTCCAACAGAGCATCTACTGGGTCTTGAGGATGGACCACTGACCAGAACTTGCTCAATATGCAATTGAGCTACTGGCCTGTCCTGCATCCAGTGTGCTTTCTGAATGCACAATCAGTGCTGCTGGAGGGTTTGTAATGGATCAAGTAGTGCGCCTGTCCAGTCTCTGATAGGCTCACATTCATAAAAATGAATCAATCTTGGATCAGCAGCTATCAAGCACCTGATGCTGATGTAACAGATTGCATTTGCTATGGATGTGGGATCCCTGAAGACTGCCTATGCTGACAATCCTATTATTCCTCAATCTTGATGATGCTAGCTTCTAACAATATTTTTGGTTTGGGGCACCACCACCACCACCCAACACCCAATTTTTCTGCTCCTGTTTAACATGGGCATGAAAATACAATTTATGATCTAATATTTCACAGCAGGGCCTGTTCCTGCACCCGGCAAGAGTAACTGTGAAGGCTTAGAGTGTTGTGGTACCACCAACACCTAAGGCACAATTTCTGCAGATTATATAGGGCAGGCCGTATAGTATATGTACTGCTGTTCAGATTATAGACTGCCTGGGGAACCCCCATATATTTTTTTTTTTTTTTTTTTTTTTTTTTTTTTAATTTGTCAGCGGGGTTCCCATTAATATCCATACCAGACCCAAAGGGCCTGGTGATGGACTGAGGGGGAACCCATGGCATTTTTCTTCAATGATTTTCATCTATATTGCCGGGACCCAACAATACATTACAGCCGCAAGCAGTTTTAAATTCCATTTTAGAAATGTAATTTTGCTGTGGTAGTGTTCTGAACACGGGGAAAAATGCTCACAATATTTAAAGGAATATTTCCTTATTATTTTCACTTTAAGCATTATTAAAATGACTGCTCCCGTTTAAAAAAAAAAAAAAAAAAAAAATTGCATCGATACACTTTTTATGGCAATTATTTGCATATAAGCCTTTAAAATTAGTATTTTTGATGGCCGTGTCTCATAGACTAACGGTGTTCGAACAAATTTTTTCTGTTGGCATGTTCTGCTGCAAAATGAACCGGGGGGGTGTTCGGGTCATCCCTAGTGTAGAACCAGAACAGAGGTCTGTGCAAAGAGGTAATTGCAGCCAGGCTGGTTGGCAGGGCCTGGAGAGGGCCATCTGGGAGTGGTAGATAAATAGAGGAGAGCTAGCACCTGAACTATTTCTATGCCGCAGGGGCCTGGGGTCCCTGCCTCCAAAAGGCAGCTCTTTGAGGTCTGGCTGAAGCAGTGTCAGGCCTACCCATGCGGTGCTAGCTAGCCTGGTGGAGTAACGGTCTGCAGCAAGGGAAGTGCTGCAGGAGGAACAATGAGCAGCAAGTGTTTGTGCTGGAGCAAAGCTTGAGACGTGTGTGTGTGTGTGTGTGTATACTAGAGTGTATATAGGAGTCCCAAAAAGTTTGCACTGAGAAATCCTGGACATCCCCCTTAATTCCCAAATTAACTCAAATAAAGCGAAACTATGCTATGGAGTGGTCTGTGTCTTTGACTCAGAAATGGATGTCGGGCTGTGCAGGGTGACGGGTGAACCACAACAACCAGCAACCCCTACAGGGGCATGGCTACGTGGGTTCTTGACCCCCACCCTTTTTTATTTTTTTTTTTTTTTTTTTTATTTGGATGCTTATTTACCAGCCCGGTTTTCACAATTGTACGCCTGTAATTCTGCCCTGTTGCTTTCTATTATAAGAGTGAACCTACAAACGTAGGACCACACTGCCTTTTTTTTTTTTATTTATTTATTTATTTTTTTTTGGATGGGCCGAGTCGGTGTCTTAAAAGATGAATTTGTTGCCCCTGATTTTCTATTTTAAATGGTGCCCTGGTCTCTAAGGCCCCTTTCACACATGCGGACCGTATGTCAGTATTTCATCCATCCGTTTGCGGATGAAATACGGACATGCATGCATCCCTATGGGATAGCGCGTGTCTGCGGATGAACATCCGCAGACACCTGATATCGTCCGCCTCCGCTTTTGTCCAATTCTGCAGACGAAGGAAAATCCTATTTTTCTATCCGTCTGCAGAGCGGAACGGATGAACAACGGACAGATGGTCCTTGTTCATCCGATCCCCCATAGAGGAGAGCTGACAGGGCGGTCCCTGCACAGTGTGCCGGGACCGCCCTGTTATCCGCCGGCTCAGCGGGGACAACGGAGTGAACCCCGCTGAGCAAGCGGATCATCACGGGGCGGATCATTACTGATCCGTCCCGTGTGAAAGGGGCCTTACTCTTATCCCTAAAGTTTGTTTTTTAAATGCATCTGGAATGGGATAAATCCTTGTCTAGCCCTACACACAATACAGCGCCCTAAAGGAGGGAGAGGTATGGGTGTCCTGGTCAGCTGTAAATATTATGAAGCGATAGCTTTGCAATGGATCTTGGATTGGTATCACCATTAAACTATGGGTCCCGCTTGATAAATTTCTGCAAGGCCGTAATTTGTCTCGTGCTCCCTCAACACTACCCAGGACTGTCTGAGCTCGTCTCTCCTCTGGCTATACATGTCCTAGTAAATTGGGATGCATTAAACAGGGAGGGCTTGCCCCTTTGCTTTCTCCCCTGGCTCCCTTGTAGGGTGACCACATTTCAAAAATGGCCTTCAGCGACTCCCCTCTTCCCAAAAAAGAGGGGGGCAATGTAGTCTCAGGATTGACGGGGAATTCGGCAGCACGTGATTTGTAGGGCGAATGGCTGGCTGGTTTTCGCACATAAATCATCCCGATACCATGCTAGATATGGTGTCGGGATGATCAAATCACATTATTTCTATTACCACATTGTAATATATCATGAAATGGTTCTACTCTCCATAATGCAGAAGCAGCAGAACCCTGATCTTGTCACCTGCCCCCAGATGCAGCGTGTCACTTGCCACCGTCACCTGCCACCAGATGCTGCGCATCACTTGCCCCCCCCCCCCGTAGCCTGGCACCAGATGCAGTGTGCCACTTGCCACCCACAGCTGTCAGTTGCCACCCATGTTCCCCTGTGTCACCTTCCTCTCACTGACTTCACTTGTCGCCTTCATTACTGTCCAATGTCCACTTGTGTGATTGTCACCACCTTCTCTATTATGTTTTTCCCCTCACCTTTTTTAAGTTCCAGTATTCCCTCTGGTGACTCTGCGTGGTCCCTTAGACAGTCAGTCAGGCTGTGGGTGGGAAGAAAAAGTTGGGCGCTCAGTCAGCCCTCAATCTCAAACAGCAGCAGCACACAGAACAGACGCCAGATTACCAGTCCCTCTGCATGCCGCCGGGCAATGGGCCGTGCATGCCGAGTAAGGAGGTGGGTGGAGAGGAGACCCTGCCTGGAGAGTGAATATAACACCGGCCCCTGCTGCTTGGTGCTGGAGAAGGAGGAGGTGCCGATGTGGCTGGAGACAGCAGTGCAGCACAAATGTGGGCCTAGCTCTCAGCCTCATTGTCTGAGAGATTGAGAGTCTGTGATGTCAATGGTTGCTAGATGCCAGGCGGGCCGGCCCTAGCAACCAGTTCCGGAAGTTTAGGTAAATTTTAATTACTAGTTAGTAGGTGGTGGCTGTGACCTCCAATTTCAATCCGGGACACTGTATTGTCCCAGAATGAAGGTGCCTGGCAATTGTGGGACAGTCCCAGGCAATCCGGGACACGTGGGCACACTACTCCATTGGGGGGTTTCCCCTGTTTCACTGCAGGACAAAATCCCTTTTTCAGGTCTTGGTCTGCTGATGGAGAGAGCATATGTGGCAGATTTATACTATGAAAGACTTAAATGTATCAGATCACCAAGTGGTATGGTGGATACAGATATAGTACCAAAGCATGCCCTGTCCTAAATTTGAGAAGTGAAAAAATGGGCTCTGGACTTTCTAGGCACAGTTACAAAGACTTTTTGTTTTTCTTAAAAACAGCATAAGTTTTTATTTGCATAAATCACAAAAACAATTTCAGGAATTCATTCCAAAGGATGTTACCGCTGTTATACTATACTCATAACGTACTTAATAATAAAGGGCAAAAGTATCTCTCGTGGATATAGCTTTCCTAAATACAGTATACAGAGCAGAGTCGCGGAGCCTCCAGAATAGGTTGAATGATGGTACTATGCTCGACATGTTTTGCGTGTCTTTGCGCTTCTTCTGGAGCTTATCATGACTGACTAGCAAAATAGAAAATATATAGTAGTAGAAATGACAAAAACATTTTAAATGTTAAACACATAAAATAACAGGATGTGATCCGTGCAGTCTGGTAACAAATGGACATCGGCGCAACAAGAGGGAGACAGCTTTTTAAGGAGCACCATGGAGGCGTGTGTAACGTAGTAAAAAAGAACGAAAAACAAAAAGGGGGGAGGGGGGAAGGGGGGTTAAGAAATGGATAGAAGAAAAAGAGGGAAGGGAGATGGAGAAAGGGGGTGGGAGGGAATAGGAAGAGGGGGGAGGGAAGAGGGAAGAAGAAAAAAGAGCGGGAAGGGGCGGTGGGGGGGGGGGGGAGATGGGGAGGAGAGGAAAGGAAAAAGGGGAGGTAAAGGGGGAGGGGAAAGTGATAAGAACCGAATTAATTTAATTTATGAACTAGTAGAAAAACTACTGAATGTCAAAAGATGAAATAAAAATGTAGGTCGTTAACGGTCAGACTGACCATGAATATGCCAGGTCCCAACAGGAGAAGACACCATATATAAAATATTTCTTTTAGCCTGCAAGCGCACACAGCTGGACCTAGTATCAAGGCTTATTGTTCGTAAACTGAAGACAGGATAAGTGGTGACTATAGGGAAATAAACTAAAAATATGTATCTTTTTTTTTTTTTTTTTTTTTTTTTTTTTATATTAAGGAGTTAAGATAATAAACCCAAAACAACGGACTCTCCATAATGGCATAACAAAAGTCAAGTAACCACGACAATAATGGAGTGTAAACCTCTCACATATTGTTCAATAATCAAACATTAAAGTATCACAAGTGACGTTTTATGGGAAAAAACTCAATGCAGCCAGACCACAGGACCTACAAGAATATGACAAGGTGGAATATCAAAGTAAGGAAAAGGTAATCTTGGGCAATCTGCCAAATACAAAGTAGCTAGATAGTAAAAAGGGGAGGAGAGCAAGAATGCCTGAAACTGTTAGATGCAGCAGATCCCCCCTGCACGGCGTGTGATACAAACTGATACAATATATCATCGTAAGACACGCCGCAGGACGTCGTCAGGAGGCCATCGTGACGTCATCCAGACCGGCCAGAATAGTCACTGCTCCCCACCGGTGATCCATGCGCCTGCGCAAAGAGATGGAAAATATAACTGAGTGCAATGGATGGCTGGGCCAGGCAAGTGACGGTCGACTGATCGGAGAGGGCTACCAGACAGGAGATCCTACAAACAAAACGGTCCATGCGTCATATAGGCAGAAGCGCCTATGACGCTGGGTGGCTGAATAGTGCCCGAAAACTGTACCCATGTGCACAGTGTCTATAAGAGCCACAAAACTACACGGATAATAGGAAAAAAGATTTTTTAAATCTTATTATATGAAAATCAAAAAACTACAATAAGCATTTACTAAAGGGGGGGGGGGGATTTATACTAGATCAGGAGGGTTTATTGTCACTGGCTACTCTGAGAACACAGTATGAATGCTTGGTGCTATAGACGGCTCCAACACTTTTTTTTTTTTATTTTTTATTTTTATTTTTTTCAGCCAACCCCAGGCCATTCCTTCTACCACAGCGCCCCCCTTTGAGTGGCTCTTTATGTCTGCCTCTGATCCCTCGTGCTATATTGGTGTATGGGATGTTGCAGTTGCTGGAAAGCAGGGGAGAGCCTATCTACATAAGGGAGTGAGAGAGACCTTCATTGGGTCTTTACCGAAACTCAGTTGGACCATCTCTACTGTCTCACACATACGAGTTCTGTGGACACTAAAATGCGGGAAAATTGTTTTAAGATACTCACCTGGTGATATAGGGTTCCTACTAAACTTGCTAGGATTTATCCATTTGTGTCTTACGCTTGCTGGAGGGCATGCGTAGGGCTCATTCCTCCATTTGCTGAGGGTGCCCCAAGATAAATCCCTATTGACAGGACAAATTATCACAAATTAGGGCCATTTTGGACAGTGAGATTCCGACTCCCCATTGAAGTCACTGCTACAGGTCGCCACCATTCCGATCTGCCTTTACTGTAAGTCCACCTTGCCTCATCTACTCAATGTGGCCATGCGGTTAATCCTAATGTACTGGAAGAGACCACTAATTCCTGCTTGGGCTGATTGGATCCCTTAGTGAATAATATAATGGCTGATCCTTAGCTGCATCTGATCAGCCACAGTACTCCCATATACAGTCAGGTCCATAAAAACCACTGTACCGAGCAGGAAAGTATGACATGTTTGTTATATTAAAAGAAAAAATGTAAACCTTTTACAATCACTCTCAAGCTTTTAAAGTACTCTTGAGCTACCTCTACCACATGGGAACATGTAGCAATAAGAACTTGTTAACCTGGGCTTTTGTGCCCGTTCACACTACCGCGACTTAGCCACCTGACAAGTCGCGCTCCGTTCTGTACTATGGAACCGTTCTAATAGGAGCGACTCAAGTCGCTCCGACTTAGAAAAAGGTTCCTGTACTATTTTTGGGGCGACTTCAGGCGACTTGCATTGACTTCTATACAGAAGTAATTTTGCAAGTCGCCGCTGAAGTCGTGTGCAGGTCGCGTCTGTGAGTCGCGCTGCAAGTCGCGTCGCCCCTGTGTGAACGGGCACTTACCCTGTGTATGAGCAGTGTGTACAGCTAGTTATAGGGCTAGTTTTACAGTTTGTGGTGCTCCTGAAGAGCAATCCAATGTGAATCGCTATTTTCAGATGGCATTTGACACGAAGGCATTGTATTGCCTCATTTACTGCTTCCATGACCCACACCACAACTGCTTGAGAGGTAGTTGTAGCACAGCCCTATTCAAATGAATGGGTCCTAGGCAGTACCGCATGCCGAGTGCAACAGGGGTGTTTTTTTTATTTATTTTTTTTATTTTATTTTTTCTGTGATGCAAAGCATTGCAGCTGTACCTTTTTATAAGAACACACCTGCCTGCAGCTTAAAGGGAAGCCGCAACTGCAAGTGTAAGGTCCAAAGCAGCTTTATAAAGCGTTTAGAGCAGGGGTAGGCTACCTGGGGCCCTCCAGCTGTTGTAGAACTACAAGCCCCATCATGCCTCTGGGAGTAATTGTAACTGCCAGCCTTGCAATGCCTCATGGGAAAGGTAGTTCCAGAACAGCTAGAGGGCTACTGGTTGCCTACCCCTGGTTTAGATCATACTTGGTGTCACTAAACCAACATCCTAAAAAAAATTATCAAATGGTGTATTGCATGCTCCTAATACTCAGTCACCGAGATATGTTTTCTGTATTCTGCGAAAAACCTGGTTGATTCTGCTGTTCTCTACCTCCCCCTTCCATCCATGTCCCCAATTAAGCTAGGAGTTTTTGTAGAGTAGTGTTGGCAGCTCTGCACATGCTCAGATTGCAGTTAGTTTATATGCTGTACATTTCCTCCCTATCGCATCAGAGCAAATTATGTGGCTATAGTCGCACGTGGGCATATGCACAGTGGTAAGAATGCCCACTTCCTCCCTCATCTATGACGACTAGCTAAACCTAATGGAGGCAGGAGGAAATTACATGTAGATTGGAGGCCCCACCTCCATTTTATTCTAAGACACAGGTTGGTGGGGCGTGACACAGCCTATGACTTTAAGAAATCCTCCCCACACCATGTTGCCAAAAAATAGATATGATTTAAAATATTTTTATATATTGATATTTCGAATTTGTATTCCAAAGGTTTTTTGAACATGTGATAGGCTGGCAGAGTTAGTCAGACAGGCTAGGAAAGATCTGGGTCATGTGACAGCTGCGTATTAATTGGGGAAAAAGTTGTTGTGTTGTTGTGTTTTTTGTTTTTTTATTAAAATCAGGAGTCCTTATCAATTTACAGAAATAGAAGGGAAAATGTAAATTATACAGTGTGCTTTTAGTATCCCTTTAAGCTCAAGTTTGCGGTTGTTAAACACACATCCTGGAATTGACTGCTGCTTTTAAACTGCTAGCGGGCTTCGGTAGTGTTAAGCTCTGCTTGAAGCATCTTGAGAGCCTGTTGATAGCTTGTTTAAAGTGACAGTAAGCCTCTCCGTTAAGATCTATGTTTAACATAGTCAAAGAAATCGGATTCAAGTTTGAATGCCCTACCAATGCCTGAGGGAACAGCTGCCTTGTAGAAGGTAAAGCCTGTGTGAACAAGGCCTAAAGGAGTGGTTTCAACTCCTTTCCTGTAAATTGTTTGTCTAGAGTAGTTTTTGTTTATAAAATCTATATTTATTATTATTCTCTAACTTTGCCCTTTTTGTCTTCCCACTCAGGATGTCCTTGGCTCTACTCCTCAGATGTTCACTCCAATGACGCCCTACGATGACCTAAATATCCAACCAATCCCTGAAACTTCCTATAGATCTGATCTGGACCAGTCCAAAGATCTTTCTACAGATCTGGACCTGAGCTTTCTACCTGATGACCTAACTCATGAAGAAAAGGGCAACCTCTCAGAATTGCAGGATAGTGGAGTTTGCCTGGATGCTTCTGGCCTCTCGCAGCCGTACACCCCCTGTGAGAACCGAGATCCCTCCCAGGATGCTTACAGCCTTCGCCCCATGCCTATAACTCCCATGACACCCATGACTCCAATGACTCCTGTAGCAGAGTCCTCTGGGATCATTCCTCAGTTACAGTACGTTCTGTGTCCAGATGGTTGGTGTGAAATGTAAAGCCAAATAATGGGGTTTGATATTGCAAAATATTCGACTGTTGGGATCCAGGACCAATGCAATATTAAAAAGCAGAACACTGCACAACAAGTAATGAACTTGAGTTTCAAACAGGCAGCATGTCAAGCAATTTGTGACTTTGTTCTAAATTCCCTTTTTTTTTTATTTTTTATTTTTTTCAGCAAGATTGTGCTAGCTCAGTGATACCAGGCACTGCTGCTAGTGACAACCAGGCAGCTAATGTATTTAGAAAGTTGGCAAACGCAGCTCTCGTGTTGCTTTAAAAGATTATTTTGATTGGTTTGTTTTTCTTCATTTGGTCATTGTGCTTTCTAACACCACATGATTCCCAGAGCACTGTTTTTTTACTGCTCAAGAAGAAATGTAAGAAAATCTGAGAAAGGGTTAAAGTGTTACTAAACCCAGGAGCCTACATTCACTATATCCGGTTTCCCACAGTACACAGAACATGAAAATGCAATTTTTAGTAAATATAAACTGCTAAATACCCTTTCTCCTTTTGTCTTCCAGGATAGCCTCTGAGACATAGGGCTCCTCCCTGCGGGACAGGAAACGCATTCACCCAAATGCTTGAAGGTGGTTCTCCAGGCCTCCTTCAGGGTCTTTTTTAAGTTTCCTGCCAGATGAGAAGGGAGCATGTAGGAACCTTGGGGTGGGCTCCATGTCCCAGAGTAGTCCTGAGCAAGCCCCTGGCGATAACTTCTTCTCTGCTTGCAAGTGCCCCTCTGCCCAGTTGGGGAGGAGTGTGGCTGCTGGTCCCATCACTGCCGTAAGCTCAGAGAGCAGGACCCCTGTAGGATGTGGCAGGCCCAGCCACACGTTCAGGGGGCTGGGGTAGTTATCTGGTCAGTCCTTCCGTCCGTGGCCCTTGCATCCAGTGGGCAGGCATGTGTTCCCCTGCCGGCACGCTGTGAGAAGGTGCCTGTTCACCCGGTAGCTACAGCTATGGAGCAGGGAGGATGTGCGTGTTTGCTGGAGGTGGGGCTTCTGCGCTCCAAGCTACGGAATTGACATGGGCTTCCAGCAGAGCTGCATCATTGGGCTGCCCGGGAGATGAGGTTTCAGTTTCGTGGGTGTGGCGTTTGGATAGTCAGGCATCCGGGGATACTGGAAGACCCAGCAATTGCTGTGGCACACACCAGGGAGCTATGGAGGTCACTGCAGCATTCTAGGTGGTAGACGGCGGTTCCTCATGCACCAGTGTCAGGAACCATGAATCAGACTGAAAAAGTGCAGTAAAAATGGCACGATTTAATAAAATGGTATAAACAGGCCAATTGTAGTCAGAACAAGCAAGAGAAACAGGTGTCCAGAGATTAGTTAAGTCGGGAGCAGCAAACTGTTTCAGAAACCAGAAGGAAAGTCAGCCAAGTAAGTCTTTCACAGGAAAACTCAGCAGGGAGACTGGATATGTTGACCAAGGCAAAGGCACTGAAGATCTGATCCAAGCAGTTTATATAACCAGCAGCTCTAGCTAACTAGCAGGAAATTAAGACCAGGTGAGTCACTGTGGAAGGAAGAAACTTTGGCAATTAACCAACACCTGAGCACAGAACTCTGAGAAGGAAGGGCTGAGCCCAGCTTTGACAACCGGCACATCCCAGGTAAGAGTGGTGAAGGGTGGCCATGGCTTACTCTGGGTGGGTTCCTTGTGACCAAGAGTCCCTTCCCGGGTGGGGAACCACAGGTGACGTGTTTTTGTTTGACCCCAAGCACAGTGGTGAGGGTCAGGGGCAGGCGTTCATAGACGTTTGTCTTTCTTTTGTTTTGGCTTTTAGGTTAAAGCCCAGCACAAGGTCTGGATGCAGCCTCCTAGAAGATGTTGTATGTGCAGCAAAGTTGAGCACCAATTGGGAAAAAGCTGCATTGCCCTGAGTGCATTAGTAGTTTAGTCAGGGAAGACTAAGTGACGGCATGTCCCAAGACCCTTGCATCTGTTAAGGATGAGATTGCATCCACTTTTCAATCCTTTAAAGGTATGATGGATAGGTTGCAGGGTCCCCCTACGGCCTTATCCAGGGCCACCAGTATGCCTTCTCTGTCAGAATCTAGTCAGGACAATGGTGAGGATAGAGAAGGGAAAAAGAGGTTGCTGTCCTCCTTTCAGGTAGACTCTCTAGGTCTGATTTTTGAGGGAGAAGATGATTCCGCCAGGGGGTCCAGGTACAGGTTGTCGCGAGACGGGGAGTATCAGCAGTAGATGGCTGACTTAAGACTTCTATGAGTGTCTGGTTAAAGCTTGTAGGAGGAGTTTTATTTCTCCCACGATTGTCCTATGAGTTCACAGGACCCCTGACCCTCTATCAGGACAGTGCTGATTGGCCCTATGCTGATCACATGCACCCGCCCAAGGAAAAAAAAAAAACTCTAGAAATACACAGCAAATTGAGCAGCTTGTCCCTTAGCTCTGTAAATATCACAAGCCTTTTTACAAAATGCAGAGGATTAACCTCTTAGTTTCCACAGCAAGTATAACCAGCATGCTTTACTGCATATACAGACTGATTTTTACTGTTGGGTTTAGTAACACTTTAATAATTGTAGCACCCTTGTCCTAAACAGAGCTGCTAGTAAATTTAGTTGTGCTAGGAGGTAACTAGCCTGGCTAATTTTGTAGTCTTGATCAACTGTTTTTTTTCTCCTAAGCTTGAGTTTGTCATCTCTCTCTCTTCTGTCCAAAGGTGGCACTGTTGCCTTTGGCATTAGGATGACAGATGAGTGAATTCAGGTTATGAGTAAATATGTTTTCTCAACAGGAGTTTTCTTTGGCCACTGAGCTTGTTAGTCTATTTGGAGGTGATCAGGATTCTTTTAAACCAGGCTGCAGCCTGGGTGGTGATGTGTGGAGCAGGAGCTGAGGTGTAAGCCGGAAGTCTCGGATCTGGCCACGTTGTAGAGGCTCGGCCCAAGGGGAGCCTGATCATTGCCGGAGGCAAAGGAGAAGCAGTTGCCAGAGGGACGACCTCTCCTGTTGCCAGAGGCAAGCATAGAAGGGATTGAGTACCAGAGCAGACTCTTCACTAGATGGGGAGACAGTGAAGTAAGTGGGTAAGCTTCAGTAGAGACTCGTCCAAGAATGCAGTGGGTAGCTGTAAGTAAAACTTGAAGATAAGTATTGCAGGTAGCTGAGAGTCTGAGGGCTCCAGCAGGTAGCAGTGGGTGAAGCTTGACTACAGCAGGTAGTACAGCGTCCCACTTTAAGAGTGCTGTATTGCAATAATGGCTCCCAGTTGGTTAATTCGCCCGTTCATCCACAGCAAATGAAAGCGGGGAATAAACCGGAAGATCCCATAGCGTAATATGTCTCAAATAGGTTTATTTATGTTTAAAAAAAATGGCTAACTTACAACAATGCTGAAAACTACAGGCAGATCAAACAATGTGCGGTGTTACAAACGTCTCTATGCGTCACTTCTGGTTGTTACTTAACCCTTTCCCGCCGAGCGTACGCACATCTGCGTACTCGGCTTCCGGGGGTTATACCGGGATGATGCCCGCACCTGCAGGCATCATCCCGGTACCGATTTTTACAGCAGGCGATTGGCTATCCAGGCATAACAACCGATGCGGCTAAAAGCCGCTCGGCTGTTATGCCGGAGGAGCGGGAGGGGACGCCCCCCCCTCCCGCCGCCTCTCGCCGCTGTTACCGGTGCTCCCGCTCGATCGGGAGCACCGATTAAAGATCCGTCGGCTCTGGCTGCTGGGGAGGAACTGGAACGAAGCCGTAATCGGCTTCGTTCCAGTCTCCTCATCGTAAACACGGAAGCGACGTCATGACGTCACTTCCCGTTTACTCGGCTGCCAATGGCGCCGGTTTTAAAAAAATATCCGGTATTCAGAATCGCCGTTTTCGGCGATCTGAATACACTGAAGTGTAAAGGAGGGGTGGGGGGTCTTTTAGACCCCCGATCCCTCCATAAAGAGTACCTGTCACCGCCTATTACTGTCACAAGGGATGTTTACATTCCTTGTGACAGCAATAAAAGTGATCAAATTTTTTTTTTTTTTAAACAATTTAGTCATTTAAAAATAAATAAAATAAATAAAAAAATAAAAAAAAAATTTTCAAAGCGCCCGCCGTCCCCGCGAGCTCGCGAAGCAAAGAAAACGCATGCGGAAGTCGCGCCCGCGTACGTAAACGGTGTTCAAGTCACACATGTGAGGTATCGCCGCGATCGTCAGAGCGAGAGCAATAATTCTAGCAGTAGACCTCCTCTGTAACGCTAACCTGGTAACCGTAAAAAATGTTTAAAGCGTCGCCTATTGAGATTTTTAGGTACCGTACTTTGTCGTCAATCTACAAGTGCGCGCAATTATAAAGTGTGACATGTTTGGTATCTATTTACTCGGCGTAACATTATCTTTCACATTTCGCAAAAAAATTGGGCTAATTTTACTGTTTTGTTTTTTTTTTATTCATGAAAGTGTCCCTTTTCCCAAAAAGTTGCGTTTAAAACACCACTGCGCAAATACCGTGTGACATAAAATATTGCAACAATCGCCGTTTTATTCTCTAGAGCCTCTGCTAAAAAAATATATATAATGTTTGGGGGTTCCAAGTAATTTTCTAGCAAAAAATATGGATTTTAACTTGTAAACACCAAATTCCAAAAATAGGCTTAGTCATGAAAGGGTAACCCCATTTTTCTATAAGCCTTATTATAGGCTTTAATGTAGGTAAACATGGGGTATACAATCACTTTAAAGGCTCATTTCTTTATTGCTGTCTGCCAGGTTCTAATTTTGGTCTGTGGAGTCTGCCAATTTGTTATAGCATTTGCCTAAGGGTGTCCTGTGCCCTAACCATCTCTCTCCTGTTCCTGTTAAGAGAGAAAAAACTTTGTTCATTTCAAAAGTGACTGGCGCCCATCTTTGCATCTTGTACTACACCCACCATGCCGAGTAACCTGCCTCCTGAGGAGCAATGTCAGCCCTCCTGGCCTCGTGGGGTCACCACCAGGCCCGTTTAGGTAGGGGAGACCGCTACATTAAAAAAAAAAATGCCCTATAGTTTACCTACTGGTACAAAAAGACTGTAATATTTCAATTTTTTAGCTAGTTCAAACCTAGGTCCGTTTGCACCAGAAGATGGTGGGGGAATCCCGCGTTTGTGCGCGTTTCCCTCGCCACTTTATAAAATGCAGTACAGTTGCGATCTGAAGCGGGTGTCAATATTACGACACTCCAAAAGCAGATCATAAATGCAGTGTGTTTTCCTGTACCAGATTGCATGGTACAGAAGCATACCTCCCAACTTTTTGGAATGGGAATGAAGGCCACCTCTTAGCAAAAGTATTAGGCATGGCACACAACCCCATTGACAACGTCATTTGTGGCGAAACGCGTCTGGGAAGGCACGCAGTGACACCATCACGTTGTAGGAAGGGAGGACGGGCTCCCGAATGCCGGCCGGCTTTCTGTTTTTTTTTTTTTTTTTTTTTTTCTCATGCTGTATCTGAATGGATGCCCATGTAAGTGCAATATTTATGTTTTAAAATACATTTTCCAAACGTTGTTATACTATATGGGTTTCCTCTTATTTTTGGAGCCACTGATAGCATTATTTGGGATCGCTGAACGAGATATACATTTATGGAAACACTGCCTTTCATTGTGGTTAGCCGATCTATGAATACAAGTTTTAAGGAGGAGGATACTGATTTGCATACAAGGCTTTGATTAAGCTTCCATCTTGTAAGCGCACTCACTTCTTGGTGACGGGCACTTGTGTGCAGTTTTTTGAGTGGAATCACCGTGGTGTTTTGATAAGGATCGCAACTGAGGACTTCTTATGGACTTTTGATGAACTTTGTTCGTTCCTTCCTCTTTAGCAGAGAAATCACAATATTCGTTATTCTTTTTCATTGCATTTTTACATATAACTGTACAGATCAGACCAAAATAAGGGACAAATGAGGAAAGAGACAGTAGGACTTTGTTCCAAATTGGGGACAGTGCCTCGAAATCTGGGGCAGTTGGGAGCTATGCAGCAGTACCATGCAATCTGGTTGCAGTACTGTAATGCCGCGTACACACGGGCGGACTGTATGGCGTACTTAGTCCGTCGTACAATCCGACGGACAGTCCGTCATACTTTCGACTGAACGGACTTGACCACACACGGATACCCAAACAGTCCGTCGAAAGCTTGCGCGATGACGTGTACAGCACGTACGACGGGACTAGAAATAGGAAGTCCAATACACAGCAAAGCACCCTTCCGCCGTGTAAATCCTTTCTGGGCATGCGCCATTCTTAGTCCGTCGAACTAGCCTACTGACGAGCGGATCGTCCGCTGAAACCAAAGTACGACGGACAGAATTTCGAAAAATCCGAAATACTTAGTACGCCAGACTGCATGCTGAAAAAGTCCGCTGAAGCCCACACACCAGCAGACTGTCCGCTGAAATGTGTTTCGACGGACTAAGTACGCCATACAGTCCGCCCGTGTGTACGCGGCATAAGTTTCCAAAAGTAGTGCATGCACTACTTCTGGTGCAGTGTGATTTGAGCCCATTCAAAATAGGCTCAAATGATCTCACCACACTGAATGCCATTTGAATCACACAAGAATGTATAGGACCATGAGAACGAAACGGATTAGAGAGGGAGGAATTAAAAGCGGGAGCGGAGATGGGACAAACTCTGCTACCAGGGAGACAAGAATTAAATTTAGACAGGCCAATGGTCAGTGTTGATGGTGTGTTGATGATCTCTCCCGCAGCGCTATTATGCTCTTGGTTCTAGCACCTGATGTTAAGAGCAAGGCCTCTTGAAACTCTATCTCAAGAACCACTGGGAGTGAGACAGTGGCTGCAGGCGCATGGTGAGGTGTAAGTCCAGTAGTTCTGCATTGGTAGGTAGCCAGTGTTCCACTGGGACGAACGAGGAGACAGATACAGCAGGACCATAGCTGGCCAGTGTGTGGCTGACTGGTAACTGGGTGCAGGTGTTCAGGCAGGCAAGAACCAGGTGAGCATATACTGGGCAGGAGGCACAGTAGCCGACTAGAGTAGAGTAGGATGCAGGGTCAGACTTGCCCGGTCTGTAGCAGACAGATTGGGCATTATCGGCAAGCATAGGAATGGTAAGGACGCAGGCTGAGGTCAGCAATGGTGAGGCGGATCAGACAATTACAGAAGGTGAGCAGTCCAGGTAAAAGCCAATGTCAGGGAAAGTGTTCAAACATGGTGAGAGGCAAGCTGGATCATGAGATTGAAGTCAAGCACAGGCAACAAAGTACATGGAACGCTTCAGATCAAACCTCAATGAGCCAGTGCAGCAAGCCTGTTTAAATAGCCCTTAGGCCTCAGCATTAATGACAGGTATGCACCCAGGTCTATGTGTTGACACACTGGTGGACATCTGCTTGGTCACTCGCTGGCCTGCGCATGCACCTGGGAATGCTATCTGTACTATGGGGAAGGCTTCCTCAACAGCTATTGTGTTCTGCCCACAGGGAGCCTTCCCTGCCGACAGAACACCATGTCTAGATCTGCTGACTATAGCTGGTGGCACTAAGCAGTCATTAAAAAAATGGGCTGATTGTAGGCTAGTTGCTTACCCTGCCCAACCAGGGTACCCATACCTGGATCAAAATTTGCCCTGGCCCTTCTGAACTGGTTGAATTTCAATATGCTTTACAAGCATAGTTTTATTTTTTTTCAGACCAAGGAGAGTGGGAGAGTTTCCAATAAGGAAATGGCTGCTCTGGGCTTCAATAATATGGCAGCTTACACTTTTTGGCGATCCAGCCAATAATGCACTTTCGCTTCCTGTCTTGGTGTCTCCATTGTGAATAAAGGCGCAATGGAGACAGCTTTTGGACATCGGCAGGGATCTGGGGATTTAAAGGAAAAAATGCCTAAAGAAGCAACCAATGCTTTGGGGCTTACTGTTGCTTTTAAAGGACTATTGATGAGCCGCCATAAGTTGACATGAAAGTTTATATGGATTACACTGGAAATTTGCTATTATGTTAAAGATTTAATATAGTGTATGCAGTCTGTAGGCTAAACACAATCTCTGTGTATAGCCAGCTTTAATCTGACCCTCGTCTCTACCTCAGGGGCATTGATCCAGCTACATCTATGCTATTTACTAATGCAGATCTAACTGCCACCAAGCGGCCAATAACCAAGCACCAGTGTTGTGTTGGCAAATAGGGAAAAGATTAATATGTGATTCTTTCATTCACTCCTGGTGATAGAATACAAATTGTAGTCTTGGTTTCATAACACCATAAAATCTGTTTAAAAAAAAAAAAAAATCATGCAGTTCATATACCATTACCACAGACCCAAACATACCTGCACTTTTCTTCCAGGAATATTGTGTCCACCGTGAATTTAGCTTGCAAGTTAGACTTGAAGAAAATTGCCCTGCATGCCAGAAATGCGGAATACAATCCAAAGGTGAGATTGCATGTAAAAATACTTTACCAAATAGAATGTTAACTTGCAAATACTAAGCCCTTTTATGTCTTGACCCTAGAGATTTGCGGCAGTTATAATGAGGATTCGGGAACCGCGAACAACAGCACTTATATTCAGCTCTGGGAAAATGGTCTGCACTGGGGCAAAGAGGTAACATTGCGTTTTTAGTCCAGTTCCCATTGTCATTGAAGAAATAAGACCTTTATTAGAGTATAGCATGTGTGGAGTATTGGGAAAAATACTGCCTAGCTCGTACTAGAAGAAAGGTCGATACTTTGGGTCCACTGCAAATGGACGATGGTCCTAAAATTGACACCCTGAGCCAACTATTCATCTGATGCTAGACACCCCTATTCAGATTTGTCTTCAGCTTGCATTTACTTTGGTTGTGATTGGCTCTGAGCAGCTGAAGAACTCAAAGCCTTCATTTACTATAGAGCACCCTACTGCACAGCCTGTGTTCAATGTGCCTTGAGCTAATTTTTCACTATCTAAGCTACACTGTTTTTTGTTTTAACTGCCTGCAGACCAGGCCTTTTTCTGTCACCTTTTATTGACAAGTAGTAGTTTTATTTTAATTTTTTATAGAAAGTTAGTTGAATCCAATAAACTTTGTTATTGTTGTCACAAGGAATGTAAACTTCCTCATGACAGGTACTCTTTATGGAGACCCCCAGATCCTTCCTTGCCCTTAAGATGGTTCTAAAGGAAGGTTTTTTGTTTTTTATCTTGATGCATTCACCAAGATCAGTGTGATCAAATGCTATTCACTTTTAAAAATGTTTGCAGTTTTCATCCAGGTAAAAGTGATGTCAGGTCATTGTTTCCAGGTTACTGCATCACAGAGCCAAACCAAGCCAATCTGCCCAGTTTGGTTCTGTGATCAGCCAGCGGAGTTTCCGGCTGATCAATCGGTACTCCCAGTGGGACAGAAGATCCCAGTAAAGCTGCGGGAGGGGAGAGAATCCTGCTTGTAAAAGCCTTCCAGAAGCTAGTTAGCTGCAAGAATTTGCTTTTACAAGAGGGCCAACCACTGGTTCTAAATAAAAAAAAAAAATTACTGGGATGATGCCTGCAGCTGCCCAGGTACATCACTGGTCAGTAAGTGGTTTTTAAAGTGCATCTATACCAAAATGTTTTAGATGTGGAGAGAACGAAAAAAGGTTAGAACCCCTGTCAGGTTTTCTATCTGCAGGTCTGTTAGTTCTTTTACCCTAACTTTGTTTACCAGACAAAGTGAGGCAACACCTGCAACAGTAATGCCGCGTACACACGATCAAATCCGCCCGTGTGTGGGCTCCGGCTGACTTTTTTTCCCCAAAAGTCCGGCGGACTTGGAAAGTAGTTTTGACTCAAAAATGTCCGCCGAACCGCGATTCTTTTGAAATGAAAGGACTTTACCACACACGGAGGAAAGTCCATTCATTTTTAACGCGGCTCCAGGTAGCTGGGTCTAGCGAAGGAAGTCAATGTTTGAAAGATTGACACGTCGCTGGCCCAGTCACCTCGTATGGACTTAAAGGGGAAGCCAAAAAAAGGGCGTGGGGGTCCCCCCAAAGTCCATATAAGACCCTTATCAGAGCATGCAGCCTGGCCAGTCAGGAAATGGGGTGGGGACGAGCAAGCTGCCCCCCCTCCTGAGCCGTACCAAGCCGCGTGCCCTCAACATGAGGGGGTGCTTTGGGGAAGGGGGGGGCGTGCGGCCCCCCCACCCCAAAGCACCTTGTCCCCATGTTGATGAGGACGAGGGCCTCTTCCCGACAACCCTGACCGTTGATTGTCGGCGTCTACGGGGGGCTTATAGGAATCCGGGAGCCCCTTTTAACAAGGGGCCTCCAGATACCGGCCCCCCACCCTATGTGAATGAGTATGGGGTACAATGTACCCATACTCATTCACCTGTGAAAATTTTTTTAATAAAACGCAACACACAAGGGTTTAAAATATTTTATTGCACAGCTCTGGGGGTCTTCTTCCGTCTTGGCGGGGGGGGGGGTCTTCTCGCCGGACTGCTCCGCTATCTTCTACTAGCTCTTTTACTAGCGGAGGAGCCTGGCTTTCTTCTTTGTCGCCGCCCGGGGGTCTTTTTCTGACTTCGGGGGTCTTGTCCCCCTCCCCGGATTCCGAAAAGCCCCCCGCCCGCAAACCCTGACAACCAACGGCCAGGGTTGTCGGGAAGAGGCCCTTGTCCTCATCAACATGGGGACAAGGTGCTTTGGGGTGGAGGGGGGTGCATGGCCCCCCTTCCCCAAAGCACCCCCTCATGTTGTGGGCACGCGGCCTGGTACGGCTCAGGAGGGGGGGGGCCACTCGCTCGTCCCCATCCCCTTTCCTGACCGGCTGGGCTGCGTGCTCTTATAAGGGCCTTATATGGACCTTGGGGGGGACCCCCACACCTTTTTTTTCCGGCGTAGGGCTTCCCTTTTAAGTCCATACCAGTGACATGTCAATCTCGCCACCGAAGGTGGTGACATTGACTTCCTGCGCTAGTCTTGGCTACCTGGAGCCGCGTTCAAAATGAACAGACTTTCTTCCGTGTGTGGGCAAGTCCATTCATTTCAAAAGTACGGCGGACTCCCGCCGTAGTCAAACGGACCTAGTCCACCAGAAAAGTCTGGTCGTGTGGGGGCAGGTCCGCTCATTCGGAAAGTCCGTGGACTTTCCGGCGGTTTGTCCCCAAGACTAAGTCCGCCGGATAGTCTGATCGTGTGTACGTGGCATAAGACAGTAAAAAGTTGGTGGCAGGTTCTAGCATTCCCCTACTATGCTTGAAAATGGTTGTAAAGGATGATGTTTTTTTTTTTTTTTTTAATTAAAGTAATAAACCAGGGTATTGACAGAGCTGTGCCATAAACCGCAACTCCTGTGCATATGCACGGACTGACGTCACCAGTTGCAGATGGAAGCGCCTTCAGCAGAGAACTGACATGTAAAGGTGCATTTCTTTATTGTACATCATGGGACACAGAGTAATTACTTAATGGGTTATGGGCCAAACTGTAAAGAACCCCCCCGTCTGCCCCCCCCCTCTCTCGAGGGATGCGGGATGGCTTTCCTAGATGAACATTTGTTTGTTTTTACTTGCCTTTATTTCATGAAAAGAAGCCAGCCCCTCCCAGATGGGAAGAAGATGGAAACGCCTCATGGTGGCTGTAGCCTCCTCTCCTCCTCCTTCGGATCTGTGTCTCAGACCCGAATGCTGTGCCGTCTGTGCACGAGCTGAGGTTTTCTTTTTGACTAGCAGTCGGCACCGTGTGTGGACTCGGCATCCTCATGGAAGCACACGTGCACAGGCAATCAGGCTTACACCTGAGAGGTCTTGTAAGGCTGACGCTCTTATCACTAAAAGTGTCTACCAGAGGAGCTGAATGAGGAGTCTGCTGCAGGACACAGAAGTACTGGAACACCTGAGGGGTGTACACAAGCATTTCCAGTACAGGAAAAGACGTTATGGTTTAGCATCAGATTAATCTTTACCATTTTGTTTTTTCTACAACTGCTCAGCAAATGGTACATTCTATTAGAGTACCTCCTGCTTTTGCGCTTAGCGCCATGGCTTCCAAGGTTACTACTAAGGCACCAAAAGTTCCACCCCCAGGCGCTGGGAACTCCAGTCATGCCTCCACACTCATCCTCTCCAGAGATACCAGGTATGGCAAGTCAGGGTGAGTTTTTGGAACCGATTGATGGTGCAACTGCTTTTCACACTTCAGCCCCTGTATACGTGACTGAAGATGCATTTTCCTCTGCCCTGCAGGGCTTAGAAGGAAGATTAATGGCTTTAATCACATCCTCCATCCAAGGGGATAGGAAGCCGTGGGGACAGAATGAGGTATTACCCCCAGACGATTGAGAGGAAAAACAAGCCGATTATTCCTCTGCGGAGGAAACAGTTGGCGATTCAGCTTCACAATCTGGGGTACAAATCCTTAGAGAAATGGTTTGCTCCACTTTCATGTTACCCCTAACTGCTGAAAATCCGGTTTCTTCGAAACTTTTACAGCCCTTGCATGCGTTTCCTGTCCATGCATTACTAGAAAAGCTTATTTATGCTGAATGGGATCATCCGGATAAGCATTTTTCTCCCTCCAAAGGGATTTTCTCATTTCTCTATCCCATGGAGGAAAAATTCACAAATAAATGGAAGATTCCAGCAGTTGACACTGCGATTTCCAGTGTGAATAAGCGTTTAAGCATTTGGACATTGTCTACTGGACAAGTTAAAGATCCAACAGATAAAAAGTTGAAATTCCTGTTAACAGCTTCCCGACCAGCGCACGAGTATGTACGTCCGCAGAATGGTACGGACAGGCAAATGAACGTACAGGTACGTCCCGGTCCCGGTCGGGACCCCTGTGAGTCCGACTGCGGGTCCTGTGGACTCGATCGCCGCGGTAATACCCACGATCATCTCATGGGGAGGGATAACGGGGAGATGCCGACGTAAACAGCATCTCCCCGTTCTGCCTAGCAACAAGTGATCTGTAAATCACAGCCACGCCCCCACAGTTAGAAACACGCCTCTAGGACACACTTAACCCTACACTGCCAGTGTCATTTACACAGGAATCGGTGCATTTGTATAGCACTGATTGACACGTTTTTGGGACCATTGTCCTTTATATAGCAATGTCCGACGTGTCCGCCATAATGTTAGTCACAATAAAAATTGCTGATCGCCGCCATTACTAGTAAAAAAATTAAATAAATAAAAAATAATAAAAATGCCATAAAACTATCCCCTATTGTGATTTATTTATTTTTTTACCAAAAAATATGTAGAATATGTATCGCCTAAACTGAGGAAAAAAAAATGTTTTTTTATATATATTTTTTTTGGGGGGGGGGGGGGGAATATTTATTATAGCAAAAAGTGAAAAAAATGTTTTGTTTTTTTTGTTTATAGCGCAAAAAATAAACCTCAGATGTGATCAAATGCCACCAAAAGAAAGCTCTATTTTGTGGGAAAAAAGGACGTCAATTTTGTTTAGGACCCATGTCGCATGACACCACAATTGTCATTTAAAGCAACGCAGTGCCGAATCGCAAAAAGTGCTCTGGTCTTAAGCCAGCAAAATGGTCCGGGGTTTAAGTGGTTAAAAGCCCTTTTTTCTGTCAGTCGTTAAAGGACCAGTTCAGAGGCTCTTAAGGAGGTCCTTGCACAACAGGCTCCTGAGTTGGCCAAATTACCAGGCATTATGTCTTGCTATAGATGCTATGAAAGATTCTATTCGCCAGGCATCCCGCCTTGTGCTAGTGCACATGCGTAGAACCCTTTGGTTAAAAGATTGGTCAGCCAAAGCACCTTGCAAAAAGCTTCTTTCCCTTTTCATGGGGAGCGACTATTTGGCGATGATTTAGATAAATATATCCAGACGATTTCTAGTGAAGAGTACTATTTTTTGACTGGCAATATTTTTTTTTTTTTTTATAAATGTCCCTCATTAAAACTGACTCCAGGCAGTGGTGATGGCCTCCACGATCAGACTCTAGAGGAAAACCTCAGGGTCAGACCAAGGCACAAAAGAAGACCTGGGGCTGCAGATCTGCACAGCAGAATACTAAAGCCTCATGAAGAGGCATCCCCCCTCACCAGAGTGGGGGGTAGACTTCTGAAATACTCAGAAGTCTGGCAAAGGGAGATTCAGGACAGATGGGTTCTCGCCACAGTGTCTCTAGGATACTGTTAAAATTGATTTTAGTGGTCTCAAAACAAGACAGGTGATGAGATAATGAGTCCAGACCATATGATAAGGTGCTTTATTGTATACAAACACTGCAGTGGAGAGACACAACACACAGACTTCCATCTCTACCAGGCGGAACGAAACAGGAAGTGTCTGACTAAAAACATAAATTTTACAATATATATACTTTATGAATATGCATAAGCACTAGGCGTGTTATAGGTGTGATCGTATGGTTTGTCATGTACCAGATAAGGCCAGAACTGTGTGGACTGCAACAGAGGAAACCCAAACGTGTATAAGGGAAATAGGAAGATTTTTTAAGGGAAGTAAATAATATAAATACAACCACACAGTGCAACCAACGAGAGACCCCCAAATAACAGACAGTGTACAATAAATGGGAAATACCATGATCATAAATGATAGCCATGCCAGGGTCATGCACAGAGGATCAGTAGATAAACAAAGGGCAGTCCAGAATCGGAGACACAAGCCAGGCCAAGGTCATACATGTGGAGATCAGCAGATGGGGTAAGGAACACAAGACAGGGAGAGGATGGACGGATCAGACTGCAGGGCAGGGATGACGGTAACAGGTGGGACAGGGTAGGGACCAGGACAGGGAAACAGGATCAGACAGGAGCCGAAACACGGGTCACAGGTTCAGGGCACAGGAACAGGTTCAGAATCGGGATCACAAGCAGCAGGTCAGGGCGCAAGAAAAAAAAAAGCAAACATGTGAGTGCTTGATGGCTATTTATAGGCCTGTGATTGGCCTCAACTGACACCTGATTGCAGGAGGTGCTGTCTGCTCCACACTACCAGGATCCATCCACTGGTGGACGCCAGTACTGCAGCCCAAAGATGACATAACGCCAGCAGGGAAAATCTCTTCTGACAGTTCCAAACTGCCAGGAGACACCTACTGATGGACCTCAGTACTGCACACCAAAAGACAGATATTATCAGCGGATGGAACATTTCCTGACAGTTTAGTCCAATCGGCATTCATATCTTAGTAGCAAGGGAACAGTTAAATGGGTGGTTAAATCATGTGACTGATATGAAGCGAAATAAAACATGGGCTCTGCCATCTTGGTACTGTTTCAGACCAGTTGGATAAGACTGTCCATTTCTCGGAGCAAAGAGGAAGTTTCTTCTTATCTGGAGGTGATCATAGACTGAAAACTCTTAAGTCTTAAAGCGACAGAATGTGTGTGTGTGTGTATGTATATGTGTGTGTGTGTGTGTGTGTGTGTGTGTGTGTGTGTATATATATATATATATATATATATATATATATATATATATAAATATAAATATATTTTCAACATTATCAGACCCCTATAATTCTACTCAATACAAACTAGAATTTTGGGAGTTTCCACAGTCTCGTTTTCTGAGATCAAACGTTCCCAAGGATCCAGGGAAAAGGCAATCCTCTGTTTTCAAGCATTATACTGATTATTGGCTCAGGGGGTGATCATACAGAACCCCACAGAAGAGCAATGTTTGGGGTTTTATTCAAACATTTTTACAGTACCAAACCCAAATAGAGATGTCAGACCCATTCTAGATCTAAGGAATGTAAATCTGCTCCTGAAAATCCACTCCTTTCGTATGGAGTCGATCAGGTTAGTGGACTCCAGTACTTTAAGGGCCAAGTCTCAGCCTTAACTATTTTATCCCAAAGACTGCTTGCTACACATTCTTTAGTCCAGGGTTTTATGCAAGGGGTGATGCGGATTAACCCGCCAGTTAAATCACCCTTGAGACTTAAATTTAGTTTTGTCAGTGTTACAAAAACAGCCATTTGAACTGATGCAGCATAATCCTTTACTCCTTCTGACAAGGAAGCTGGTATTTTTGGTTGCTATATCCTCAGCAAGGAGGGTTTCAGAATTGGCTGCTCTTTCTTGTAAAGAGACATATTTGATTATGCATGAGGATAGTGTGTTACGACCTCATCCAGGCTTTTTGTCAAAAGTAGTTTCAGGTTTTCACCTGAACCAAGATATTGTCCTGCCATCGTTTTTCCAAAACATGTTCCAGGGAAGAAAAGTCACTACATTGTCATGATGTGGTGAGAGGAGTGAAAATCTATTTAAAGAAAACTGCTCAGATTCCTAAGACTGATGTCTTGTTTATTCTGCCAGAGGGTCCTAAGACAGGACAGGCAGCGTTGAAATCCACTGTCGTGAAGTGGGTTCGACAAGTGATAATTCAAGCTTATGATTTAAAGGGTAAGATTCCCCGTTTTCAAGTTAAGGTGCACTCTACCAGGTCGGTTAGTGCTCTTGGACAGTGTGTAACCAGGCCTCCATCAGATCTGCAAGGCTGTAACTTGGTCTTCAGTGCATACATTCACAAAATTTTATCAATTGGATGTAAGGAGGTATGAGGATATTGCCTTTTGGGCACAGTGTGCCTCAAGCAGCAGTATAAGTCCTCAGGTCTGGGGGTACACTACGGGTTGTGTCGCCCTCCCTTCAAGTAACATTGCTATGGGACGTACTTAATTACTTAAGGCTCTGTGTCCCATGATGTACAATATAGAAAATAGGATTTTAATAACTGCTTACCTGTAAAATCCTTTTCTTGGAGTATGGGGGTTTTATGGGGTTTAAGTATATTGGCTACAAAAACTGGGGTTATATAGGGGAGTGAACTTCCTGTATTGTGTATACCAGTGTCAACACCTGAAGGTGGCCCATAACCCATTAAGTAAATACTTGAGGCTCTCTGTCCCATGATTTACTTCAAGAAAAGGATTTTACAGGTAAGCTGTTATAAAAATCCTATTTTTCCGTTGTAGCATACCTTAGCTGGTTAGGAAATTAAATTGAATATCAGCTCTAGAAATCGGGAAAGGCTTGTTTACCGTGTGGGTGTTTATTTTTTCCCCCCTTTTTAACAAAATGTTTAGCTTTTTTCTTCTTTCAAATAAACCAGCAAAGTAGCATTATTCAGGAGGTTTAATTGTTTGATAGTGAAGAGCAGTCACGGCTGGCAGCAAGAAAGTACGCTCGAGTTGTACAGAAGCTGGGATTCCCTGCCAAATTTCTCGACTTTAAAATTCAGAATATGGTTGGAAGCTGTGACGTGAGGTTCCCCATACGGCTTGAAGGACTTGTTCTTACCCACCAGCAATTCAGCAGGTACAATTCGATTTCTAGGTTCCAAGAGTACCAAAGGCAGATATGTTTGAAGTCTAGTCTTTGTTTAGAGCTTATACAACGAAGTGTCTTCATTGTTCCAGTCACTAATGTAAAGTATCCCACAGCTCCCTAAACTTATCCAAGTTACTGCTGTAATAAACTTTAAAAAGGCAATCCTCCTTGACTGTGATTTCTGGATGCAAAAATGAGACGTTGCTGTTTACCTGGCTGGTGCACTAGCAGGAATAGAACCTGGGACTCTAAATACGTTGCCCTAGTTAAAGCTAGCACTACATTTTGTATGGTGATCACCTTAAGACATGAAGTATACAATGGCAGATAAAAAAATAAAGGAAAGTTCAAAAGCAAACAAATGCAGCTACCGGTACCAAAAAAAAAAACTGCATAAATGTTTTCTCTGGAGTTTAGGTATGTATGTTTTTGTAAAAGACAGTAAAAAGCATTTAAGTTGTACAACAACATAAGTGTCTTGTAATGATGTTGGAGGTGGTAATGCTGAAAAAATAATTCTAAGAGAACCAGAATCGAAACAAACACCGCATGCCAAGTCTCTAGAAACCAGTGACCTTACCGACCTTCACTTGTTGCATGTAGTATATGTGAAAAGGCAGTCCTTGAGTTCTAGAAATGTTAAATATTTTAAGAATATTTTAAGAAAGGTTTGCAATGATGTGTACTAACTTGCTTTAATGAATATTTAAAGTTTCTTTAGTTCATCTTCAAATGTGTTATGCTTCCAGTTATGAACCAGAATTGTTTCCAGGCCTCATTTACAGGATGGTGAAACCAAGAATTGTACTACTCATTTTTGTGTCTGGAAAGGTGGTATTAACTGGTGAGTCTCTCAAGCAATCAAGTAGAAAATACATGTGCATTACATTAAGTGGGTATCCGTTTTCCGAGGAAATGGTGGTTGTCAATAGTGTTTTTAAAAGGCCCCACCTTACCCCTTGTCCCACAGTATTGACTGTTTCTCCCTCAGCAAAACGTCTGGTCCCCCCCCCCCCCTTACCAGAACTAGGAGTCTGATGGTACACCTGTGAGCCAGGTTTAGGAACACCAGTGAGGGCCGCACTAACCTACACCTTCAGAGCTCTACACAGGTCACCCCCACGGCATTGTACAGGCGGTCCAGGTGGATCTTGCGCCACTCAGCAGCTCAGGTCTCCTGCTGCCTTCACCTGTGTACAACGGGCACCATTTTTCTGGAGTCCAAACGATGTAAGACACCAGGTGGAGGACTTGGCGTGCTCCAAGCCTCGCTCTGAAGCCGGAACCTTTGGTCAGAGCAGGAAGGAGCGGAGCGTGCCCAGTGTGAGCCAGGAAGTGGGGCTAAAGTGTGGAGGTGACGTCAGACCCGTGCAGCTGCGGAAGCTGAAGGACTCCTGTTTGCACCAGGACTCGGTGAGCTGCAAGGAGCTGAAAGTCTGTCAGGACCCACCACATGGAGAAGGAGGATGGAAAAGCGGCAACAGGTGGCTGCGGGCAAGAGAAAGCCAGGGCCATTTACCTACTATGTGGGGTGATGCCAGGCTAATACTTTAGTTATTCCTGGTAAACGCCCATGCTCTCACCTTTTGGGGGGGGGGGGGGCGAGGGGGTCTGAAGGCATTAAGGAGGGGGCAGGAGGAGTAACCATTGATTTTCCTCTTCTTCTTTTGCAGATTCCCCAAGTGGAGCTCAGGAGGTCTCTGACAAACCACCTTCTACATCTGCTAGCACTAGTGCCACTAAAAAGTATGGTCATTGTGGGGAAAGATTAATACACCGATAACAAAAAGGCTTGGCGTGGGATTTAGACAAACTGGCCCGGAAAGAGGCCTCAGGATTAATGAGAGATTTTTTTAAATCTGTTCAAGAGGAAATGTTGGCCGCTATTCAATCTTTCTGCACCTCTGTAACCACATCGGGTGGTAGACTCAGAGGAACTAAAGAGGGCCCCTCCTCTGCGTTCACTGTCAAAACCAGGACCAAGTGTCTTTGCCACTCTCTCAGGGACTTCCCCTGGCTCAGGCCAGGGAAGGAGAGCTAGAGGAAGTAGAAAGCCTGGCAATATCTGAGCCCAGCTCAAAGGAGGCGGCTGATCTGGATAGTGATGTGGAAGACATCAGTTTTAAGCAGGCATCTCTTTGGCCTATAGGACTTTGAGGGACTCCTTTTTAGGTTATTTATTCCACTGAAGACATCCCTGAACCAGTTAAAGAAACCTCTGCACAGGATAAGATGTACAGGGGGTTGGTAAAAAAAAAATCAAGGGTATTTCCCCTATCCCAGTCTTTGAAGGATGTAGTTCTGCAAGAATTGGCATTTCCTGAAAGGAATTTGGTCAGACCTTTAAACCTGGAAAAGAAGATTGCCCTTTTGAGGAGGAAGCAGAGATTCCTGAAGGTCCTTAACTTGGACGCCGCCCTTTCCCCGGTAACAGTCTGACCTCTCCTTTGAGGACTCTGGGAACATCTGGGATGCAATGGATTGCAAATTGGAGTCTGCTTAAAAAAAGTTGGGAGGCCAATTCCTCTATGGCCCCTGCATTAGCAGCAACCTGTGTCTCCAGGAATGTAGACTTCTGGATAGGAAAACTTGGTAAACACCTCTCACAGGGTAATGAGCCTCAGGCAGTCCTAGATTTCTTTACAGTGATAGGAAAGGCTGTAGCCTTCTTGGCTGATGTGGCTGTGGACTCGTAAAAGCCTCAGCCAAAACAGGTGCCTTCATTAACTCGACGAGGCGGGCCATATGCGTTAAAGCTTGGGAAGGCAATCTTGCTTCAAAGGCCAAACTGTGCAGTCTGCCTTTTGAAGGGTCATTGTTGCTTGGGCTAGGCCTAGATAAAGTTTTTTTTGTCCAGGTCTTCAGAAAAGGAAGACCTTTCCTGTCAAACCCAGACTGGAAAGGTACAGGATATTTTTTTCGAGGCCCCTTGGGACAAAATCAACAAAAATCTAAGAACCCAACAGGCAGTGGGGGTATAGTAGAGGTAGGCAATAAAGGTAATTTGCTCTTTCCCTCTCCAGGCCAAGCCACCAACTATACCAGATGGCAAAATCAAGGTAGGGGGCAGAGTATCATTTCATTTCCCAATGGGAAGAAATTTCAGACTGTACATATATCGTCAAACTGATCGGAAAAGTCTACCGCCTAGAATATTCATCAGAGCACCCCGCGTATGATTACGCTAACTCACCCTCCTAAAGATGCATTAAAAAAGAAAGCCCTACTAGAAGGGATTCAGGAACTGGTGGGACAAACAGTGGTAGTTCAGTACCAAAAAAAAGTTATACCAAGGCTTTTATGCCCACATTTTCATGGTATACAAGCCTTCAGGGAACTACCACCTTATCATAAATCTCAGGCACCTAAACAAATTCCTAGAATACCTGTGGTTTTCCATGGAGTGTTTTTACTCTGGGGAAACGTGTTAAAGGATGTCTTCATGGATGCCTATTTACATGTCCCGATCTTCCTGGAACACCAGGCATTCTTGAGATTTGCGGTAGTAACCCAGGAAGGGGTTTTCCAGTGGCAGGTCAGGGCACTTCCCTGTTGGACTAGAGCCAAGTCCAAGAATCTTCACGAAGATCCTAGCAGAGGCAGTAGTCTTTCTTCACCTCCAGGGGATAGCAGTAATACCTTTTATCTGGATGGCCTGCTCATCCTCAGTCCGTCAGCTGCTCAGGTGAAAACCTATACCTAAAGGGTGATCTATGTCCTGCAAATGCTGGGCTGGCTTGTAAACATGGAGAAATCATCCCTGGAGCCAGCTCAGCTCCAAACCTACCTAGGCTACTGGGTAGACACTCTCTTGTGCTCACAAGCTCTTCCTCCCAAGGGAAAAGGTGGAGAAAGTAGTCGCAGCCATAAGAAGGCTGATCGGAGTCTCTGTGTGTTCCAGGAGGGAGAGCCTCAGGGTCCTGGTACTCATGTTAGCCAGCATTCCAGCAGTCATTTGGGCATGACTGCACTCAGATCTTCAATTTTTCCAGCTTTCCTCTTGGGACAAAGGACGAATCCCTAGACAAAAGTCTAATCGGGTAAAATCCTCCCTGAAGGGTGGATAGTCCCAAGCAATCTGGAAAAAGGCAGACCCTGGGGTCAGTGGGATCCATTAAAGGTCACCACAGACGCAAGTGCCCGGGGATGGGGAGCCCACCTAGAAAGAGCCAAAGCATATGGTAACTGGGACAAGAATGTAGCCAGATCCTCTTCCAGTCTTGCGGTGCTTGGAGCAGTGAGCGAAGCCTTAAAAGCCTTTGAAAACACTGTTGTAGGCAAAGCAGTCTAGATTTGCTCATGTATATGTGTGGATGTATAAAATCTCTCCTTCTCAAATTCCTGTGTAATGTGAATACAGCCCTAGTTGTAAACTGCAATGTGCATGTAAAGTAAATTAATAAGGTGAAAGTGCCAATGCAAAGTGATCAATATAATGTCCAAAATGTGTACATAAAAATAAAACATAAGAAATTATTAGTAAAGTGATAAGTGTGTAATCCTGTGGCATTTAAAAAAAAAAGAAAAGAAAAAAAAAGAAAATAAATGTCCAAAAAAATTAGTGTCCAAAAAATAAAAATATAAAAAACAAAGCAACCACCGTCTAAGTGAAAATCTGTACAAAAAGGCAAAAATTAAGGTGACTTTTCAGTGCGTCCCTCCTTCACACACTTCCCCCTCTTATGATTGCACTCAACAGAGTGCCACCCCCCTGCAGGGGTAACAGGCGTAATAATCCTATCCAGAAGGCGATGTCCCCCTTGCCAGGATCTCCCTTCGTTCTAGATGACTATTAGCCTTCCAACGCCGTTCTCCTCTCAGGGATGGTTAGGACTCCTCACCAATGGGCATCCACATGCATATAAAGGATGAGCCTCATAGCATAAATCCATCAAACAGATGTGTTTATTTAATAAAAAATACTAGCTAAGAGTTGCTTGGAGCTCCAATACTCCAACTCCATAAAACAAAAACAGAGACCCTTGCAGTTCCGGCGTTCGGTGTGCGTTCCAAAACCGAGCTGACTGAAAACCGGAAGTACGGAGGAGACTGCAATTGCGTATTGCGTAACAAGTATGTCCCGCCTTGCGCGTTTCATCACACGGACGTCATCTGAGGTGCTGCCATCTTGGTACACCCTACGTAATATAAATCCAATGAAGAGGCCACAGCGGCCAATCAGGGGGAAGCCACTAAACAGACTAACAATCCAAGGGCCAATATAAGAAATCCCAAGAAGGCAGATTGCTGCATCTGCAATGGAGATGCATACAAAATGTGCGTGTATATATGTATGTCAATGTTCCTGCATATTGATCACTTTTCACCTTATTAATTTACTTTACATACATAGTTACATAGTTTCATAGTTAGTAAGGTTGAATAAAGACACCAGTCCATCCAGTTCAACCTGAGTGAGTGTCTACAACTGTCCCCATCCCTGTACATTGCACACTCACACCAGTCCCTATCCTCAAGGAGCCCACAATACAAGGCCCCCATTCATATACTAGGGCCAATTTTGGGCAGAAGCCAATTAACCTACCTGCATGTCTTTGGCTTGTGGGAGGAAACCGGAGAAAACCCACGCAGGCACAGGGAGAACATGCAAACTCCAGGCAGGTAGTGTCGTGGTTGGGATTTGAACCAGCGACCCTTCTTACTGCTAGGTGAGAGTGCTAACCACTACACCACTGTGCTGCCCATTAAAGCACATATTGCACTTTACATTGTACAGGTAGTGCTGTATTCACATTACACGTGAATTTTTAGAGTTGTTGAGATGGAGATTATATATAATCTCTATTTTAAAAATATATAAATTTTCCCCGGTGCGTATGTATTCGCACTCACAACATATTTGAGCAACACTGGCTGTAGCCTACCTGAACCATCTGGGGGACCAGATCCAAAGCCCTTATAGACTTGGCAAAGGAGATCCTTGCCTGGGCTGAGCGCAGGGTGGTCTCATTGTCAGCGGTCCACATAAAGGGTACGGATGACCGGGGAGCTGACTTCCTCAGCCGCCAACCTGTCAGACAGGGAGAATGGGAACTGAACCCGAAAGTATTTCAGGTACTAGTTCAGAGGTTCGGCTGCCCAGAGATCGACCTCTTTTCCAATCGAAAGGTAAAGACTTATTTCTCCCTTTTTCAGTAAAGAGTCTGATGGCCTGAATGACCTAGCACAGAGCTGGAACTTCCAGTTGGCTTATGCCCTCTGGCACGGATTTTGCCAGTCATTCAGAAACTCGTGCCAGTCTTCAGGTCTATTCCTCCTAGTGGCCCCATGGTGGCCAAGGAGGGCTTGGTTTGCAACTTTGAAGGTGCTGTCAGTAGCGCCTCCCTGGAAGCTCCTGGACCATCTCCCTGAGGGTACAGTGCTGCACCCCAGAGCAGAGTTTTTCATCTGACGGCCTGGTTAGTGAGCACCAGATCCTCAGAGGTAAATGTTGCTCAGAGTGATAAACACTCTCCTCTTGAGCAGGAAGCTGGTAACATGGAAGATAAACCTTTAAGGTATGGAAAATATTTTGTACTTGGTGTAAACGAAAACGCATTGTTTCCACCTCTGTTCCTGTAATCCTGGAGTTTCTTCAGGATGGAGTGGAGAAGGGTGTCTGTCAACACTCTCTTCGAGAACAAGTGGCAGCTCTTGTGTTTTTTTTTTTTTTTTCTTGATGCTAGAATGGCAAAGTAACCTTTTAAAGGGATAGGGCTAGCCCTGTTAGGTTCCCGCCTTGGGACCTACCTTTATCTAGACACCCCTTTGAACCTTTTAGAAGAAGTTTCATTTCAGTTTTTTTTACCATAAAATTTAGCCTTCCTCCTAGCGAATACTACAGCTAGAAGAGTAAGGGACTTGCAGGGTCTATCCATTTAAGAACCTTTTTTGTTGATCCTACCAGATAGGCTCACCCTCAGGCCAGATCCATTGTATCTGCCCAATGTGTCATCAGCATTCCATAGGACACAGCTGAGAATGAGGGGGGAAAAAGAAATGTCACTGTTTAGATGTCAGATGCCTCCTCGCTTATCTACAGAGAGTAAAATAATGTAGATCTAATCCTCTTCTCTGGACCAAGGAAAGGGCTTCAAGCCTCAAAACCTTCAGTCTTTAGGTGGATAAAGGCAAACCCTTACTGTACCGTACGAGAGCTCTGGCATACATGCACCAGCAAAGTTGAAAACCTGCTCAACTAGAGACCTAGCCACCTCTTGGACCAAAATAACAGGAGCCTCCTGGGAGCAGATTCGTAGCGCAGCCACCTGGTCCAACCAAGACACTTTTCTGAAACACTACCGAGTGGTGGTTCTTTTGCAGCAGGACCTAGCCTTCAGGCAAAGCATTACAGGCAGTAGTCGCAGCCTAAGGTAACTTTATTGTTCTCTGTGTTGCCTTTCTGGAAGGTGAGATGAGAAAACCGACGGTTGGACTTACCGCTAACAGTGTTTCTACGAACCTTCCAGGATGGCGTGCCTACTTCCTGCCCTGTTAAGGGTGGAGGAAAATGTGTATCCATTAGGTGGTGAGTGCCAAAGTGCTTAAAGACCCCTTGTGAATTGGTTTGGACAATTACAGGTACTTTACAACAACTGAGGGACAAGGGGTAAGGTCGGGCCTTTTAAACAGCTGTGATTTGATTGTGTTTCCTGTAGGGAGAAGCCTATCATCATGTGTTGCCATCCTGGAAGGTTTGTAGAAACACTGATAGTAAGTCTAACTCTGGCCATACACCTATAGATTATCTGCAGATTTTCTATGGTTAGATGGAAAAAGTGCAACAGATTTCTCCATGTTCACTAAACTGTGTGGATGGAGGAATCTCCCACTTTTTTCCATCTAACCATAGAAAATCTGCAGATAATCTATAGGTGTATGGCCTGCTTTACTGTCGGTTCTTTTAATCCTGGGAAAAAAGACCACTGACAAATGCTTACAGTAGCAGGGTTGAATAGACAGAGGTGGCTGGTGTTAAGATCACTATTTTCTAAGCCATAAATGGTCAATTAGAACTCCTAGACGTTGGGGTTTTGCACCTGTAATAGGGAATGAAACCTGCCATTGTTTCTACTTGGCATGCAGTAGATACACAAGTAGCTGTAGGCACATAATGTAACTCTAAATTGATTCACTAGAAGAATGTATGTTTTGAGATATTAGAGAATGTTGCCACGAACATTTCTGTCTGAATAAAACAATCGGTTGTGTGCTTCCTCCAAACGGATGTGGTTTATGAAGACGTGTTTTACATTGTAAAAAACAAAAAAAAAATCTCCAAAACTTGGTTTTCGCATGGTGAAGGGATGAAACCTCTGTGGTTCCATTGCTGTCGATCTCCTATTGTACAATCCTCATGCTTTCTGTTTAAGCATATCGCAGTAAAAAAAGTGTGGTGGGGGGGGGGGGGACGGTTTAATTCTCAGCAACCGTGGGACCTGCCAATGAAAATGTGTAATTTCCCTATTCTAGGCAAAATGAAAATCTAGGTGACCTTAACCTTTTGCAACTTATAAGCACCATACGCCCATCAACTGTGTACACATAGTGTTTTTTTTGGGTGTTAAAGGGCTACCATGATCATGTAGGGTAAAAAGGTACTGTTCGGTGCTTCCATTATTAAATGGCTAATTCTGATTGTTCTCTTTGTAGGTGCTAAAGAACGTTCTGAAATCTATGAAGCATTTGAAAACATATATCCAATCCTAAAAAGTTTTAAGAAGCAATAAGTGCCTCATTCAAGGCAATTCTTGTTTTGTATCTTATTTATGTATATAGTTAAAAAAAAATAATAATAAAATGCGTGCTTTGTAATTTCTTAGACCTTTATTTCTTTTGTTTTGTTTTTATATATAATTTTTGGAGCAAGAGATATCAATGGGCTTGTATTAAAGACTAATATGATCATAGGTACAGTCCTATATCTACGGAACAGTGCTTTCCATTAAAATGTAAATGCATCTAAAAACAGTGTAGTGACATTGACACAACTGTTTGACAGCTTTGTGACCACCTCCCCCCCCCCCCCCCCCCCAAAAAAAAAAAAATCATTCTGCAAAAAATGGCTTAATAGAAAATTCTGCATGCAAAATGCTTCCAGTGTTGGATGCTTGATCCAGTACCGTGGTTCCTCAAACCATCCACATACAGATACAGACCCAAGTTCATTAGCCATGACCCACATGCACCCCTTTTGAGTAACTTCAGACCATGCTCATAATGGTTAATGTAACTTTTACTGAAGAAATGTGGCACAAAAGTTCAATATGAACAATGTCTTTCTTCTAATCCTAACCATAGTAGTGTGGTGGTCCAGGCATACCTCAGTGAGGCGAGTCCATTGTGGCATTGCCCATGGCTGGATATCTTCCAAAAAGCCTGGTGCCTTTGGCAGTGCCACACAACTTCCCCTTACAGTTAATATAAGAACCCTCTGGACCTGTCATCCCGCTTTTTATAACACTAGTGGGCTGGGCTGGCTAGAACCAAAAGGTCCTGAACAGAGCTTGCAACATTTTAAACCTTTCCCCCAACCTGGGCCAGCCTCTGATTCACAATGGTTTTTAAACCCAGTAAAACCTGCCTACAGACATACTAACAATCTTCAGAGTGGAAAGCCACAAGCGAGGGTAAAAATTCTGCAGCAATTTATGGCAAGCACTAGCACAAATCTTTTAGTTAAAATAGTAAGCAAACCTTTTTATTATATTGCAGCTTAGTAAATTTTAGGTGTGTTGGCTGCATTTTTCTTCTTTAGGCTTGCTTTCTTCTATTTTCAGCTGGTAATTTAGCCAGCAAGTCTGTCTTTCAAAAGGACATGATCTCACAGAATGTTAGATGTAGAGATGAGACGAACCATTTACCACTGAAAGGAGAGCTTGCAACACGGCTCCACTGATGGCCGCGATGCACGCCCCCACGGGAGCGCGACGGCATGTTATCCTGAAGGAAGTCATGACGCCCAGTCAGGATAACTGAACCACTTCCTGGACGTCAATCTGCTATTGGCCAGGCGGGAAGTGGTTATAGGCTGGACGGGATGTAATTAAAGTGGTTCTTCAGTCTTTAACACAATGACTGCTGGGCGGTGGTTACAATATCCTGACTGAGCATCATATGACGTCCAGCAGGATAAGTCAATCGCATGCCGCATCTCTGATCTCAGGAAATATGCAACATGGAGCCTATGATGTAGCCTCTTTTCCATCTGACCAGCCGTGTCCAATCACAGCTGATCACATCATAACCAGGAAGTGCCGGTTGTCAGCTTTTCCTCTATTTGTGCTGACAGGGCATGAGTAAAGGAGAGCTAATAAGCTGCTCTCCTGATCGGTGGGGTCTGCGCTGATAATCGGCACATTGATTAATAGTGGAAAGCTGGCCTGTGTAGGAAGGAGGTGAAAGTGCCTGGTGTTGATGTGGTTTTAGCTGGTATACAGCAGACAAATTCTGACTTTCAGTGGTTAGCAGGGTCTCTGTCCCTTTTACAGCATGTTTATTTTTAAACAATGCAAAAAAATATAAATAACAAAAAAAATATATATATATATATATATATATATATATATACTTTTTTTTTTTTTTGGTCACTGAGTGTTTACTACTATATGCAATTCACATGTCATTCATTCCTTCTCCAATCACATCTCTTGTTTTGGTTTTATAGACTTCAGTGAAAGGACCCACAGTCACGTGACTGGTCCTAGTCCTAACCCCTTGTCAGCGGAGATCTCCACGCCCCTTCTCCCAGCATGCTCTCGGTTGAAAACAAAGTCCCACGTGACAGCTCGAGAGACGGCGCTGTCATGGCGTCCCCCGGTGGGAAGGGAGCCCGGAGCTGGCAGGAGGTGGCGGGCGGAGGGACCCCCCGGAGAGACGCCGAGCTGGTGAACTCGGTGGAGGACGCGGAGGGGCTGTATGTGGCGGTGGAGCGCTGCCCGCTGTGTAATACCACCCGCCGAAGACTTACCTGCGCCAAGTGTGTTCAGAGCGGAGACTTCGTTTTCTTCGACGGCAGGGACACCGAGAGGTGAGCGGGGAGAGCTTGGACAGATACACACCGGGGAATAGCGCTGCTCTAGGCAGTGGCGGTGTATGTGAGGATTAGATCATGTAGAGGCAGCCTGGGGGTGTCTGAGGGTCCTCATCGTGTACCCCGGAGGTGAGGGGTCACCGCGAGGTCGTTCCGTTTGAGTCTGAGAAATCGCCCCCCATAACAGGTCATTGGTCTATTAGACCCCAAATCTCTCCGATGGCCTCCAGTGCAGCCGATCACATGCATTTGTCTAATAGGCGGATTTACTGGGCGCTCTTTTGCTCTTGCGCGCTCTGTCGCGCTTTCTCGCGCTCGCCCGCTTTTTCTCGCGCCATCCGATTGCGCCACCCGGGAGCGATGTGACCAGATGGTGGAGAGGGGTGTTTGGTGTGGCACCATTTGCAAAAGAAGTGCTTGTACTATCTTTTTCACCGTTCTGTGCTTTTAGCAGCCTATTCAAATGAATAAGCCGTCAAAGCCCCAACGTAAAGGAACGCCCAAAACATAGCGCACTACTTTAGCAAATCATTCCGCTTCAAACTGCACAGTACAAGCAATGTGGTGGCTGCAACAAAGTCATCCAGCAAAGACAGCACAATCATATGCAGTGCAGGTAACCCACGTTTACTGCACCACGTTCTTGTGTGAATGGTCACGAAGGGTGGCAGGAAGGCGCGTTTCATGTGGGCGTGATGTCTTTGTGGGACTTGTGCCGGTGCCATAAATGTTAATCCTAACAGCATTTCACAAGTGCAGCGCGTTTGTGGCTACCAGACCGCATGGTAATGGTGCTATTTTTTTTTTATTTTTTTTTTACGTGTGCAAAACTGGTAGTGAAGTGGTTAAAGTGATCTGATCATTTTATTTATTTTTCTTTAAAGCCCAGCTCTTCCATACATGCAGCTACAGTGCCTTGAAAAAGTATTCATACCCCTTTTAAAATGTTCCACATTTTGTCATGTTACAGCCAAAAACGCAAATGTATTTTATGTGATAGACTAACACAAAGTGGCACATAATTGAGAAGTGGAAGGAAATTTATTAATGGTTTTCAAAATTGTTTAGAAATATCTGAAAAGTGTGGTGTGCATTTGTATTTAACCCCCCTGAGTCAGAACGTTTTAGAACCGTTTGCTGCAATTGCAGCTGCAAGTCCTTTTGGGTATGTTTCCACCAGCTTTGCACATTTTATAGAGTGAAATTTTTGCCCATCCTTCTGCCCCCCCGCCCCCCCCCCCTTATTTTAGAAAAAAAAAAAGGTCTTGCGCTCTGTCAGATTGGATGGAGAGCGTCTGTGAACGGCAATTTTCAAGTCTTGCCACAAATTTGCAATTGGATTTAGGTCTTTGGGCCTTTCTAACAAATGAATAATCTTTGATCTAAACCATTCTATTGTGGCTCTGGCTGTATGTTAAAGGCCGTTGTCTTGCTTGAAGGTGAACCTCCGCCCCAGTCTCAAGTCTTTTGCAGACTCGACCAGGTTTTCTTCTAAGATCTAGGATTTGTCTCCATCCATCTCCCCATCAACTCTGGCCAGCTTCCCTGTCCCCGCTGAAGAAAAGCATCCCCACTACATGATGCTGCCACCACCATGTTTCACGGTGGGGGTGATGTGCAGTGTTAGATTTCCGCCACACATAGCTTTTTGCTTTTAGGCCAAAAACTTTACATTTTGGTCTCATCTGATCAGAACACCTTTTTCCACATAATTCCTGCGTCCCCCACATGGCTTCTCGCAAACTGCAAATGGGACTTCTTATGACTTTCTTTCAAAAATGGCTTTCTTTTTGCCATCCTTCCATAAAGGCCAAAGTGTACAACTTATAGTATTCCAGTGGACAGATTCTCACACCTGAGCTGTGAATTTCTGCAGCTCCTCTAGCGTTATGCTGACCATACACCGTATGAAAAATCGAGCGAACCCAATTTCAAAAAATGAATGTTCGGCCATGAATGCTAACAATGCTGCCATCATGTAATGACCGATAAATCGTTCAGTGGACATAAATTAATTTTATGTTAGTTTTTTTATTTTAAATATATACCTAGTGCAGACAGGTCGGATGGAAAACACATTAACCTTTCAATTTATCATTCAGCAGGAAATTTCCAAACTTGTCCTTCGGTTTTTCGGCTCAAAAATGTGATTTTGTGGCCATTGACTGGTCGAAAGAACAAACGGTTTAATGGCTGGATTTTGGCCAATTTTTTGTATAATGTATTTATGTGCCACTTTGTGTTGGTATATTGCATAAAATCCCTATAAAATACATTTAGGTTTTTGATTGTAAGATGATAAATGTGGAAAATCTCAAGGGGTATGAATACTTTTTCAAGGCACTGTACAACTAGACATTCTCCCCCCTTCCCTCATAGCCTCATCATTTTCTCTGGGGTAGAAGATCCTATCTGCAGACCTAGGGCCAGCATTGCAGGTGCTGCAGTTTAGAGAGGAGGACAACATGTGAACATCGGTTCGCTGATCTTCCCTACCTAGTAGCAGTGTATATTACATCACTTCAGGCTTCTGCTGTCGCTTATGTTTTGGGAGCTTTAAGTTATCTTTAAGCCTAAAATGACTTTTAAACGTGTGCAAAAAAACTTTCAGCTGAAGGTCTACCGGTCTTCCTGCTGCACTAAGAATCTTTGCTGAAGATGGTTGAAGTTTCTTTATTATTTGACACTTTCAGAATTAATCTCCAGATCCTTCTGTGTGTTCTCTGGTTCCATCCACCAGTCCATACATCACTACAGGAGGCAGTCCTTTTAACCACTTCGCATCCAGGCCAATTCTGACATTTCTCTACTACATGTAAAATTCATAATTTTTTTTTGCTAGAAAATTACATAGAACCCCCACACATTATATATGTTTTTTTTTTTTTTTAGCAAAGACCCTAGAGAATACAATGGCAGTCGTTGAAACTTTTTATCTCGCACGGTATTTGCGCAGCAATTTTTCTAACACGTTTTTTTCAGAAAAACAGTTTCCTGCTTTAAAAAAAGAGTAAAGTTAGCTCATTTTTTTTGCATAATGTGAAAGATGAAGATACGCCGAGTAAATAGATACCCAACATGTCACGCTTGAAAATTGCACACGCTCGTGGAATGGCGCTAAACTTTGGTATTTAAAAATCCCCATAGGCTACGCTTTAAAATTTTTTACTGGTTACATGTTTTGAGTTAGAGGAAGTCTAGGGCTAGAATTATTGCTCTCGATCTAATGTTTGCGGCGATACCTCACATGTGTGGTTTGAACACAGTTTTCATATGTGCGTGGGACTTACGTATGCGTTCGCTTCTGCGTATGAGCTCACGGGGACAGGGGCGCTTTAAATTTTTTATTTTTTTTTGTTAATTTTACTTTTATTTTTTTAGTTTGATACTTTAAAAAAAAAAAAAAATATTACTTTTATTCCTATTACAAGGAATGTAAACATCCCTTGTAATAGGAATATGGCATGATCGGACCTATTTACAGTGAGATATGGGGTCAATAAGACCCCACATCTCACCTCTAGGCTAGGAGGGGGGACGTAACCTCCCGCCGCCCGTAAGAACGATCAAGCGGTGGAACAGCCGCTATGATCGTTCTTATGGTGCAGGGAATCGCCGGCTGAAAATGCAGATATCTGAATGATGTGTATAGCCTCAGGCATCATTCAGATATAACACCACAAAGCCCACGACGTCATATGACATAGCTTGGGCGCCAAGTGGTTAAACAGGTTGTAAACCCTCAAGGTTTTTCATTGATGTGAAAAACCTCCTGTAATGCTTCAGCCCCACAAACCCCTGTTTTTACTTTCCTGTACGGATTGATGGCAGTGCAGCCATTGGTTCCCGCTGCTGTCAATCAAATCCAATGACCCGGGGGGCGGGGCTAAGTCCTGCTTTCTGTGTGAATAAATGCAGGACATGGGAGCGCACGCCCGCAGGTTTGTCTTCAAAGGAGAGCGCTTCTCTGGGGCACTTGAAGGGGAGGAGCCAGGAGCGCCACTGAGGGACCCCAGAAGAGGATCAGGGCAACTCTGTTCAAAACCAACTGCACAGAGGAGATGATTATGACATATTTTTAAAAAAAAATTTAAACCCTGAACCTTTACAGCCCCTTTAAAGCTGCACTAGTTTTCTATGTGTCCTGCTCTTAGAACACATTCAGAGTAATGCAGTGGCGTTATGCATTTTTCCCACAGTGGACTGGAACTATGCTGATTTCCCTGTTTCTCGGTCCATTTCTATATACTGCAGCTGGGTAGCAAAGACATACTTTGTCATCGATTTTGAGCAAAAATTGATTTCCTTGAAATTTTCTCTTAATTGGTCTGGACAGAAAATTTGCCTGTAGTAAAGAAGATGAATCAATATGATCACTAAGTGTATGCTACACAGAATAATCTTTTCAGGTGATTCTGGGTAGTATTACAGTGCATCCAGGAAGTATTCACAGTTAGAGATGGGTTCAGGGGTTTTTTGGGATCCTAATCCCAACCCAACTTCCAGATCCCACCAGGAGGCCAACTGTACACCGCTAATCACAAGCAGTGAGAAATTTCCAGATCGGTGTAGCTGTGGACAGGGAAATGTCTCACTACATGTGATTAGCAGTGTGTAGTGTCTGCTTCCTGATAGGATTGGGCAGGTGGGTTGGTACTAGGATACCAAACACGCCCGACCCCATTCCTATTCACAGCGCTTCATTTTTTCCACATTTTGTTATGTTACAGCCTTATTCCAAAATGGATTAAATTCATTATTTTTCTCCAAATTCTACAAACAATACCCCATAATGACAATGAGAAAGAAGTATATTTGAAATCTTTGCAAATTGCTTAAAAATTAAAGGAAAAATATCACATGTACATAAGTACTCTGTCTTTACCATGGCAAAATTGAGCTCAGGTGCATCCTGTTTCCACTGATCACCTTTTGAGAGGTTTCTACAACTTGATTGGAGTCCACCTGTGGTAAATTTAGTTGATAGAACATGATTTGGAAAGGCACACACCTGTCTATAGAAGGTCCCACAGTTAACTGTGCATGTCAAAGCACAAACCAAGCCATAAAGTCCAAGGAATTGTCTGTAGACCTCTGAGACAGCATTGTATGGAGGCACAGATCTGGCGAGGGATACAGAAATATTTCTGCAGTATTGAAGGTCCCAATGAGCACCATGGCCTCCATCATCCATTAATGGAAGAAGTTTGGAGACACCAGAACTCTTCCTAGAGTGGGCCGCCCAGCCAAACTGATCAATCGGGGGAGAAGGGCCTTAGTCAGGGAGGTGACCAAGAACCTGATGGTCACGGACACAGCTCCAGTGCTTCTCTGTGGGGAGAGTAGAACCTTCCAGAGGAACAACCATTTCTGCAGCACTCCACCAATCAGGCCTCTGTGGTAGAATGGCCAGACAGAAGCCACTCCTCAGTAAAGGGCACATGACAGCCCGCCTGGCATTTGCCAGAAGGCACCTGAAGGACTCAGACCATGAGAAACAAACTTCTCTGGTCTAATGAAACAAAGAATTCTTATGACGCTTGCCATTCAGGAGGAAACCAGGCACAGCTCATCTCCTGGCTGATACCATCCCTACAATGAAGCATGGTGGTGGCAGCATCATGCTGTGAGAATTGTTTTTCAGCTGCAGAAACTGTGAGACTAAGAAGAATGAGAGAAAATGCCAAGCTTGTAGCATCATACTCAAAAAGACTTGAGACTGTAAATGGTGCCAAAGGTGCTTCAACAAATTATTGAGCAAAGCCTGTGAATACTTTATGTACATGTGATTTTATTTTTTTTTTGTAAATAAATTTGCAACGTTTTTCAACAAACTTCTTTTACGTTGTCATGGGGTATTGCTCGTAGAATTTTGAGGAAAATAATGAATTTAATTCATTTTGGAATAAGGCTGTAAAATCACAATGTGGAAAAAGTGAAATGCTGTAAATAATTTTTGAATGAATATTTATTACATTTATTTTATATACTTGCCTTTTTTTTATGTGTTCTGCTCATGTGATCCTGAAGCTCAGGCTCTCCTGTGTCAGTAAGCAACTGCAGGGGAGAGGAGGGAGTGGCAACAACAGCTGGAACATGGGAGCTTATGTGTGATATCACAGCTCCCAAAATGTTTTATTTATTATAAGTACTTGTATAACACTGACAATTTTCAGAACACTTTACATATGACCCCAGTGCCAAAAAAGTTGGGATGCTGTGTAAAATCTACATAAACACAGGATACAAAGATTTGCAAAATCTCATAAATCCACTATTTTTCCACATAGCATATCAAATGTTTAAACTGAGAAAATTGTTTTAATAAAAAATAGGGTAATTTTGAAATTTATGGCAGCAACACGTCTCAAAGTTGGGACTGACCAACAAAAAGCTGGCAAAATAAGTGGTAGAGCTGGAAGAACATTTGCAATTAATTAGGTTAATTGGCAACTGGCCAGTAACATGATTGGATATAAAAAGAGCATCTTAGAGAGTGAGAGGTTCGCCATTCTGTGAAAAGCTGCATCTAAAATGTTGTTGAACAATTTCAAAATAATGTCCCTCAACGGAAAATTGCAAAGACTTTAAATATATCATCATCTACAATACAGAATATCAAAAGATTCAGAGAATCTGAAGAAATTCCTTTGCGCAAGGGACAAACAAAATATTGGATGCCACTGATATTTGGGCCCTTAGACAGCACTGCATTAAAAACAGGCATGATTCTGGACATCACTGCATGAGCTCAGGTATACTTCCAAAAATCACTGTCTGTAAACACAGTTAATGTGCCATCCAAAAATGCAAGTTAAAGGTCTATCATGCAAAGAAAAAGTCCTATCTGAACATAAACCTGAAACTCTACCATCTTCTCTGAGCCAAAGCTCAATTAAAATGGTCTGTTACAAAGTGGAGAACTGTTCTGTGGTCAGACAAATCCAAAATTTCACAATCTTTTTGGCCACCATGGACGCTGCATCCTCTGAGGGACCTTCTGGCTTGTTATCAGCACTCAGTTCAAAAGCCTTCATCTCTGATAGTGTGGATGTATATGGAATGGATCGCTTTCAAATCTGGAAAGGCACCATCAATGCTGAAAGATATATCTGGGTTTCAGAGCAGAATATACTCCCGCCCAGACAATGTCTCTTTTTAGGGAAGGCCTTGCACATTTCAGCAGGCTAATGCTAAACCACATAATGCATCTTTGACAACAGCATGGCTTCATTGTAGAAGAGTCTAAGTGCTTAAAAGGTGGAACGAAAAATACGACAGACGACCCAGAACTGTTGCGCAGAATGGGAAAACCTACCTCTCCCAAAACTTCAGCAATTGGACTCCTCAGTTCCCAGATGTTTACAGAGTGTTGTTAAAAGAAGAGGGGATGTTATATCGTGTTAAGTGGCTCTGTCCCCTTTATTTTTTACTTTTTATTTTTTTTTTGTAAATGGCAAATTTTCTCAGTTTAAAGGTTTGTTTTCTATTGTGTAAGGTGGGTATCTAGTAGTTGGTGAGGACAAGGAGGGGGAAGATACCCAGGGCAACCGGATTTTTATTTATTTTTTTCTTCCTTAAGCAACGCCTATCCTGATGAGTTTTTTCCCCATCTATAATGTCATTAACAGAATTATACCATGGGGAAAAATTAGGAGAACCAGGAGATGGCCAGCATTGTGCAGTGAACTTATGAGCAAGATAAAATAAGCGTATCAATTTGGGTGGCGAAGGTGTTGCGTCCTCAGCAAGTATGCTCTGAGGGGTGATTTTTTTTTGTGGTCAAATGGCAGTTGAATGGAGCATAAATTCTGAAGAGTTTGAAAAATATGTCCAATATCAAAATAGCTGAGGGCACCTCCATAGCATATGGATCAAAGTTCCAGTATCTTTGGCGCATCTGGGTGAATCTGGAGAAGTGTTTCTTAACTCCAGTCCTCAAGGTGCCCCAACATGTCATGTTTTCAGGATTTTCCTCAGATGAAGCGGCTGTTGTAATTACTAAGGCAGTGAAACTGATCAAATCGCCTGTGCAAAATAATGGAGAGCCTGAAAACATGACCTGTTGAGGTGCCTTGAGGACTGGAGTTGAGAAACGCTGATCTGGAGCACTGTTACAACAGGATGGGGGAGAGCACAGAGAGCCCGCACCTCCTCCCGGCTCATTCCTCTCTGAGGCTGGCACTTATCCTGTCCCCCACCCCTTGTCCCAGCCCTGAGTGCAGTGATTGGGGAAGTTCATTGGGTGGGCTGGCAGCAGCCCAGTTGTAGTGACATGATTTCTGGTCACTGTGGCAACCTGGCACCTTGGATTTGTTGAACCCTGCTTTGTAATTGCCCCATGTAACTTTGCCCTATTCTTGCTACTAATTCCTAGATATTGTGCGTCTGTCTTTAGTATAATTTCTTCCTGTTGGTGGCTCAGCGTAATGCATTTTCTTGTGAAGTGGCATTCGAACAATTCCTCACTGTACAAGTGATCATTCCTGGTGATGTGATGTAATCGGAAGCCACAGAAAATAACATCTCAACATCCTCCTAATAGTCTTGTTATAATTCATATAATGATTATAGTTTGTTCAAGCTCTATAATGGAATTTTATTTGGCTGACATAAGCAGGTGCTATATTATGATTGATACTAGGAAAACAACTTCTACATGCATAGACGTCATCACGTCATTGGGCATATCACCTATGAATAATGTGCAATTATTTATGTGGCGGAGTAATGGTTTCTGTCTGAGCTTCTTGATACGTATTAGGAATTATCTCTGAGCTCTCTTGTTCCTTAGGCTTTATTTAAGACTGGCTATTAGACATAAATACAAATTGTACTATTCAGTAAGTTTTCCAATGGCCTGTGCTACTGGCAGTAATGATTCCAAAGTGGAATCATCCGACATCTATCTTGCGTGAGAAGCCCAGGTACTGTTTATAGCTTCCTATAGACATGAATGGTTGTGTGAGGGTATGCCTACGCTAACCTAAACGCATATGGCTTTGGCTTCTGCGAAACAACCCCCCCCCCCCCCCCCTCTTTTATTTATTTTTATTTGTAATATTTGTGGTGGGTTTTTTTAATTTATTCTTATTTTTGTTTTCCAAATAAATTGCATTTTACACCCAAAGTGAGAAACATATAATCAAGAAGCAAAAAGGGTCACACAATTAGATCTACATATCAACAGGCCCAGCAATACACAGTATGGGAGGTCACAAAGCAATTGCGCAATTTTGAAAATTGTTGCGTGGAGCCTGGAAGGCATACAAGCAACTACATGGGAGACCCAAAACATAGATTCATAAATGTGAAACTGTGCACCAAAATAAAACTCTTACAGTATATTGGAAGGCAAGGCATCCTGTTTACCAGCTGAGCCCAGAGATGAGACACTGAGGTAGGGATAATGTAAACAAGGATATTCACAATATCTGAATAATACAGCCCATAACTGAGCCAGGTATACAGAGAAGGGGCAGTCGGAGGGCAAGAGGCTTAGGGGATCAGGTATCTGTAGCGCGAGAGAGGAGCAAGAACAGAGAGAAAGGGAGTAGACAGGTAGTACCCTCCCGCTCAGTGAGTAAAACTAAATCCAGGAGGTCAGCCAGACTATGGAACCTCCCAGCAAGTTAGCGGTGAGATCCTCCATATTTCTCAGTTCGTTCACTTTAGAAAACCACAGGGGTTTTGACTGGTTTCTCCGATCTCCAACAGAGGGGGTTGCACGCCTTGGCCACATTCAATAACTGGATTGTGAGGGAGGCCTTGTATTTTTTGTTCAGTCGCTCTGAAAGAGCAGGCAAGCTGCAGGGTTCCCCTCTAGATTAACATTTGTGAGGTGTTTAATGTGCAGGTCACTCCAAATAGGCCTGAGTTTGGGACAGTCCCAGAAGATGTGCAGCATCGTTCCCTCTGCATTGCCACATCGCCAACACAGACTGAGAACTTGGGGGCAGAAACAGTGCAGAGTAGTGGGTATTTTGTACCATCGGGTCCAAATCTTATAACGAGTCTCTTGAACTCTGGTAGCTATGGAGTACTTCTGGACAAAATGAATGATCTTATATGAGTCAGTGAATTGGGTGCCAAGGTCAGACTTCCACTTAGAGAGGAATGGAGGAGCAAACCCTTCCACCGGTTGAATCAAAGAAGCACAGATTATGAAAGACTGTGGCGGGCTGACTCCCACCTGGTGACAAATTTGTTCCAGTTCTGTGAACTGACACGATATGCCCGGGATCCACGAACACCTGCTAAAGAAATTGCGTGGCTAAAGGCCACTCCAGAAGTCCAATGGTGCGTCTGTAGCAGACACCCCGACAGAGGAGAGTTGGCTGTCAGGTCCGTCAGTCACAGAGGTAGAGCTGGCTGCTCACAACCAATCGCTTGAAATAAAGGTTCTGAAGAGCAGGTGCGAATTCTGGGTTGCCCAGAACTGGCAGAATAGGGTAGTGGTGACACTGAGGAATGTAGAAAAGGCATCTCTACTCACCAATGTGCTGCCCAGGGTTGGGTGAACGAGGGGTTTTGGCAGAGATTCAGTAATCCAAATCCCGCTCTTAGCCATGTCATTAGTCTTCATATTTCCATGGCCACTCAGTGTTTCACCTCCGCATGACAGTGCCCTTCCACCAACCTGGTGAGATATGCCGCTCTGTAGTAGACTCAGATCTTCATGAGATGGAGAAGTTGAAGTCTAATGCGGAGCCTTTGATGGGACTAACCAAAATCTCGAAACATAGAGCCTACTCGCTTGAAAAACAGTAGGGAAAGGTGGATAGGAAGTACCTTCAAGTATAACACCCTAGGCAACATGGGCATCTTGAGGGCATTGCAGCTGCCAAACCATGTTAATGTGAGTGAGGGCCAATTGAGGAGATCCGCTTCAAGACAGATAAGTAATGGAGTGAATTTAGACAAATACAGGTTATAAGGGTCAGAAGTAATGTCAACTCCCAAATAATGAATAGTCAATCACCCAATGGAGGGGAAACGCCAAACGCAAGCATTTGACCGTGTCCTTGTCTACCGTAATGCTAAGCACTTTTGGATTATTTGGATAGGTTGATTTGGAAAAAAGAGCACCATTCTGCAGAGACTAGAATAATTTCAGGAGAGAGGTAAGTGGTTCCGTTAGAAAAAAAATAAAAAATCATTTGCAAATGTGGCCACCTTGTGCGTCCCTGAGGTTTTTTGATAACGAGCTACGCCAGAGTCTGTCTGCCCTTACTGCACACAAAAAGGGCTCTAGAGAGTGAATTTCAAAGAGGACAAGGGGCATCCCTGACGCGTGCCATTTTAACTGTTGAAAAAGTTAGATCTCGTCTCATTGACCTTGACCGCAGCTGTGGGATGAGAATAGAGGTATAGTATCCAACTTGGCATGGAGGACCGGAGCCCAATGTGTTACAGGCCACGATAGATGAATGTCCAGTTTTCTTAATCTAAGGCTTTCTCTGCGTCTGTGGGCATCAAGAGAAGAGGCTGATTTTACGACCTGGCTGCATGGATCAGGTTCACCACCCGAAGGTTGTTGTCTCATGGCTCTCGGCGGGGCACAAAGCCTGCCTGATCTCTGTGGATGAAACTCTGGATATATGGGGGCGACCTATTAGCCAAAATGTTTGCAATTAGTTTCAAATCGGTGTTCAGGTGTGCCATTGGACGATAATTCCCGCATCGTAATTGGGTCCTTCCCCTCCTTTGGAATAAGGGACATATAAGCTCTCAAAGTGCCTATGGGAAAGGATTCCCCTTCTGTAATAATTGAGAACAGAAACCAGGGGTCAGGATGTTATACTTGTGTTTTGATGACACTGATGCATACATGAGTACAGCCACTCGGAGCCATTCATGCCAATAGGAGGCTGTACATGGAACCTGGTCTTTCCGGGTGGGGGACATAGACCGGAATTAGAATTGCACAGACTCAGCCGTTCTTATGCAAAAGGCTTTAGACTATCAGGTTATTGCTGTCTTTTCCTCCTCTTCGAGATGTCCCCTTCTTTCCTATCTGCGATTAGGGGTGTCAAAGAACAGGAAATGAGGGGGGGGGGGAATCGATTGAGACAGACAAGAATTAAAGCTCAACTCCAGCTTTCCCTTTGTCTTGCATAGTTGTACAGACTCCTTTCCTCCGCTAAAATTACTCTGATTTCACTATGCATACAATTGGAACCTGCCTAGAGACACCCATTAATCCAAACTGACACCTGCTCATCAAGACATTATCCTTTGCATAACTTTCCCCGGGAGTCGGCCCACTGCTTCCATCAATGCAGAGTCCTTTGATGAGAGTGCTGTAATGTTTTCAAGAGGTTACATACAACACTCTTTCAGTTACTCTCACAAACCATGGTCTTGCCTTTATTGCAGGGTTTGAAAAATCCCAGGTGCCAGGTTGCCATGGCTACTAGAAATTGCATCCTGGCGCCTGGACTTTTGTCAGCCCATTCCCTGTTGGCACCAGGTGCAGGGATGCACAATTCCTGTCGCCGACACCTGAGACTTGTAGTATGTTTTAACATTTAGCCCTTTTGTGGGCAAGCAGCAGGGTTTACTTGTTAATTCAAAATCATTTTTATTGATAAGATTTTTCAAGCAAAACAGTAGGAAGTATGCATAACAGTGTATGTTTCAAACAAGATCGAAGGGTTTCAGAGTAACTTCTCTAGACAGTCAGAATGAGAGAAATATATGCACAAAGACATTACAACTACTAATTGATTATAAACTGTGATTGGATAAGACCGGAAAACCAGGAAACCCAGGCAACAATCTTTGTATACTCTTCTGGAGCTTGGTTTGTTTTCTTCAGCTACAGGCGCTGGTTTGAAATAATCTTCCCTGTTCAATGGAGCCTGATAGAGGCCTAAGGAAATCAACCTTCTAGAGGCCGCCGGCCATCCCCTGAGACTACATGCTCCCCACCCCTTCGGGATCTTGCTGTGGAGACGTGTGGTGCCCCAAGGGTGGCCGCTGCCCTCAACTACCTGCGTGTCATTACCAGCCCTCAAAAGAGCTCCGCCGAGCCTGCACCACCCTGAACAAAAATAAGTTCAAATGAGAATAACTCTTGTAATGTGATCAGGTAAACCAGTCCCTGAACTCCTGTCCTGTGGTTATTGTTACTTCCTCTCCAGGGTTTATCAAAAAATACTGGCTGAACTGGAGAGGAGAGTGTGATCAGAGTGTCTCCAATGAGAGAGAGGAGAAAGGTGTGAAAGGGGTAAAGAGGGGAAAAGGGATAGGGTCAAAGGCAAGTGCTCTCTTGAGTCCCTGTGGCACTCCATGAGAAATAGGGATATTACAGTACACGGCCCAAGGTTCCCAGAGGTTGTTAAACTTTTCAATTTTGTCATTAAAGAGGAGCTGCACGTTTAAAAAAAAAAAAAAAATATTAAAAGCCAGCAGCTACAAATATTGCAGCTGCTGACTTTTAATAAATTGACACTTACCTGTCCCAGGGTCCAGCGATGTCAGCGGCAGATGACGAGCAATCGTCATCCTCAAGGAATCGGGAAGTGAAGCATTGTGGCTCCACTGCCCGGTTCCCTACTGCGCATGCGCGAGTCGCACTGCGCCTCTCCACTGGTCCCCGCTGTGTCCTGGGAACTGTGTTTCCCAGAACACAATGGGGGGGGGGGGGGCAGGGAATCTGCGGCTAGCTTGTCCCGGAAGTGGGTGTAGATACCTGGATTATCCAGGTATCTCCACCCCCTCCCCCCTGAAAGGTGCCAATTGTGGCACCGAAGGGGGGGGGAGGGATCAGATGAGCGGAACTTCCACTTCAGGGTGGAGGTCCGCTTTAAGTTTCGCCACTATTTGTTGGTGTGCCATGATCCAAGAGACTTTTCTTTTAAACCCCTGGAAGGAGACAAAGGGCCTTTTCCATGCTTTGGCAATTTGGGGATTTGGCACCCAAAAGAATAAAGTAGACCAGTGCTTGTGAGAGTTTAAGAAGATCCGAGACCAATCTGTTAAAGCGGGATTCCACCCTAAAGTGGAACCTCCGCTGATCGGAACCCCCCCCCCCCCCTCCGGTGTCACAATTGACACCTTTCAGGGGGCAGGGGGGTGGAGATACCTGTCAAAGACAGGTATTTTCACCCACTTCCGGGCATAGACTCCCACGGGAGTCTACGCCATTTCCTGCCCTGCCGCGCTGTCTGCTGGGACACACACGGGTCCCAGTGACAGCGCGGAGATTTCCTATTGCGCGGCTCGCGCATGCGCAGTAGGGAACCGGGAAGTGAAGCCGATTCACTTCCTGATTCCCTCACCCAGAATGGCGGCGGCAGCAGCCGAGGCCCGAGCGGTCGATCGGCCTCGGCTGCCGGCATCGCTGGAACCCGGGACAGATGAGTGTCCATTTATTATAAGTCAGCAGCTGTAGTATTTATAGCTGCTGGCTTTTAATATTTTTTTTTTTTGGCGGAATCCCTCTTTAAGCAGCGCAATGCTGGGGTCAAGGGTTATTGTTACCTTTTGTGATTGAACTAATGGTACGGAAAACCTTCTGCCAGAAGGATCTAATGCGTGGACAGGTCCACCATGTGTGAATCATCGTACCCTCCAGCTCGCAACCTCTAAAACATAATGGGGAGGCTCCCGGGAAGATAACCGCCAGTCTCGCAGGGACATAGTACCACCTTGTCATAACCTTTAGACTAACCTCAGTAAGGGCAACATTAAGAATACCTTTTGGAAGTGCTGAACCAGCCCTGAATAGTCGGAATGCTGTCTGTCTCTTCCTCCCAGGCCCGAGCATAGGTCGGCTTATCCGTGTTCTAAGTGCTGAATAGATCAAGGATATCCCCTAAGCCCCCACGTTGGAGCACCAATGTTCATAGGGAGTTATGGTGGGGGCTTCCTGTTTGTTTATCCAAATTGAATGTAGGAAGTGGGAGATTTGGGAGAATCGAAATTTGAGTGAGTTGAGCTGCTTGGTAATATCCCCACAGATCAGGCAAACCCAGTCCACCCTGATTTTTTTTTAGGCGATTAATACTGGAAGGGCATCTATACCCCTTATTACCCCACACAAAATGGACTACCACTGACTGGAATTTGCTGAGAAATGATTTCTTTATCAGGATAGAGAGGGAGCGAAATAAGCCAGGATAGACCACACCCTGACGATCTCTCCAAATCACCTCTACATTTGCGTATCTCAGGAGGGTAATTGGCACTGAAAAGATCATTCAAATCTGTCGTTAGTTTGATGCTTAAGTATGAGATGTCAGAGGCAGCCCAGGAAAAGTCAAAGTTGTTAGAAAGTTGTTCTAGTGGGAGAATGATATTTAAAGCTGTTGATTTTAGACATATTGACCTTCAGACCTGAAACCGCAATGAAATTCTGCAAACATTTGTATATCATAGGGATTGATGTGAGAGGAAAGGTGACATGGAGGAGGAGGTCATCGGCATACAATGCGCACTTATGCTCCTGTGCACCGCAGACCACCCCCTTAATATCAGGGTTTGTTCTTATCGCTACTGCTAATGTTTCAATGACCACAGCGGAGAGGAGAGAGGTGGCAGCCCTGTCTGGTACCCCTCCCAATCGAAAATGAGTCTGAATACCTGCCCATCAATCGAACCTGTGCCGTCGGAGTTGAATATAGGGATTTAATTATGTTCAGAAAATAAGGGCCAAAGCCCCAACGTTGCAGTATATCAGTAAGGTACACCCAGTCTACAGAATCAAAGGCCTTGTGTAGATCGATTTGAGAGGAGGAAACCTCTTTGAGGGGGTCCCCCATCCCACCGTGAATTAAGAAGTGAGATAACGTTGATCGTTCTGCGGATCTGATCCGGTCCCTGTCTCCCAGGGATGAAGCCCACCTGATCTCTATGTTCATAGGTGGATATAAAGCTTGCCATTCTATTTGCAAATATCTAGGTTATAATTTTAATATCGTTCTTAATAAGCGATATAGGCTGGTAGTTGCCTAGCTCGCTAGTGTCTTTATCCGGTTTCGGGATCACCAAAATAGATGCGGAATTGAGATCAGCTCCAAGGGTGGCGGGTTTACTTGTTCAATGGAAGTATTTGGGTGGCTGCCTTGCCCAAGCGCAACAAATCTCCCCCCCACGTACAAACGTACAAATAGGCGAGGGCGCCTATGCCTGAAAATGATTGCGATACTCATGTTGCATATCACTGCACACACTATTGAGATCAATAATTCTAGCACCAGACCACCTCCGTAACACTAACTAAAGCTTTGTTCATTAAACTGTGTCCTAGATTTTATTTCTTTTTGCTAGCTCATAGACTCAAAGCAAATTTTTCAAGCCCTGCTATATTGAATAGAAAGGACAGCGACCCAGTGATGTTACTGGAAGGGGGAGGGGCAGGGACTTTGTCATTTGGAAACATTGGTTTATACCATGTGCGGTGACCTGTACACATCACAACGCTGCTTTGAGGTGGGCTGTGAATTCTTTTGGTATTAGTATATATTGTGATCTAATGATTTGATCTTCCTGTATTTACTGAAGGGTGAGTATCTGTTCTGTCTTCTCTGGCAGCAGGCAGGATGTGATTTGTACAGTCACGTAGATGGCGGCTTGTTGAACCTCATTCCATTCTGTCTGTGTCCTGCTTCCCCAGAGCCACACGCATCAGAAATGATTTTGTCAGCGTGACGGCTTGTGCCACACCAGTAGCTAAACCAAACCTATACAGTCTGCGTTGCAGTGGGATCCGCGAGGAATACATGGAAAATGAGCCTTTCTGCAGCTGACATCATGCTGATAATTGTGACTCATTATTCGTACAGCATTCCCGGGTCTTGACATTTCCATAAATTATTGCTTGCCAGTTAGTTCCCGCAGTCTTAAGAGAGAGTGATGGACTTGAGGCAGCTGCTGTCTCCTCTGAGATATGAACGTATGTGCCCTCAGACTCCTAAAAATATAGCACTGATGTGAATGAAAAGATTTAGATGTTTTGTCTGGTTATGCCTTAAGCTAGCCATACATGGCTTGAATTTCAAAAGATTCCTGCTGAATTGGCCAAAATTTAAGGTGTGTGTGTGTGTGTGTGGGTGGGTGTGTGTGTCGGCACCTCCCAGCTTAAATAGGAAGTAAACTTCCATCTTTAAATTTTTACCTATAGGTAATCCTATAACGAGGCTTTATTATTATTATTGGTAGTGTAAATATTTACTGTACATGTAGCCATTGACGTCACTGACGCATGCTCTCTGAAGGAATGGCCACCCGTGTCCTTCCTCCAGAGTCCTATGCCATGACCCGCGGCTTCCGTGCGTGCGTATGCGGGAGTGACATCATTGCGGCTCCAATCAGTCACAGCCGGAATCCGCAAACCCAGAAGCAAGACAGGTGAAGATGGAAGCTGTTCCCATCGATGACATCGCATTTCTGGAAGGCTTGGCATTCAGGTAAGTTTTTACATAATGTGCTAGTATGCTATGCATACTAGAACATTATGCCTTTCAGGTAAAGTGGGGGGGGGGGGGGGGGCAGGGCAGTAGTTTACAACCACTTTAACACACTTCTTAAAGTGGTTGTAAACCCTTAACTTTACCCAGTGAAGTGATTGGCCTCAGGTGATGCACCAAGTTTTGACAAGTGGCTTCACTTCCGCTCTTGATGCCGAGCAGAAGTTCTCCTCTGCCCTGGGACATCCTATAGGTCCCAGGGGATTGCCCGGCTATTCAGAATGCGCAGCGTGACTCGCACATGCGCAGTGCTCATCCAACTGTGAAGCTGCAAGCTGTCACAGCTGAGTGCCCACACTTGCAATCCCGGTGCCACGGAGAGGAGGAGGAGGAGGAGGAGGAGGAGAGAAGTGAGGCTTCCGGCGGCTGCATTGCTGAACCATGGGACAGGTGAGTGTGTGTTTATTAAAAGTCAGCAGCTACATTTATTTTTATTTTTTTTGTAGCTGCTGACTTTTAATAAACACAGAGATGGGTGGAACTCCGCTTGAAGGACACGGCGGCCGGCTTGCTCCTTAGCAACCAGCTCAATGCAATAAATTGACTCATGAAAATATGCAGTAATTACTGCTGTTAACACAGTGGTTACTTACCGCACAATTCTTGGTGAATTGATCGTTTGCACATTTGTTTCCACATACGCTATTTTAACACTTTTTTTTATTTATTTATTTATTTTATTTTTTTCAGCAGTACTTAACTGAATTGACCACACGTTCATGGAACAGCAGTATGAGAATAGTGCTCAAAAGAGCATGCAATTTTGGTTTAGTCTGTGAATAAATTAATAAAATATTAAGGAAAACTTTAAAGATGAGTTTTATTTTTTTTTGTGGATGGGTAAAGTGTGAGAATGGTATTAACTGTATAGCTTTCATACTTATAGCAGGCAGACTATGATTTTCTAGAAATAACCTGCTGTTTGCATTATAAATGTGTATTGTAAAGCAGTGTGTATGCCATTTGTAGGCCAGCTGTCAGGCTCATGTTTTCTGTCCATGTGAGGTCTGGTGTGCCATTGTATTCAAGCATCCTACCTTACCTGTGATGACACGGGTAGACACCTGGCAGACTGCCACTCTTCCAGGGATAGAATAACATAGCCAGCATTGTAACTGCTGCTGGGGTATGCAAGAGAGGGACACAAAACGTCTACCTGTCACCGACCTTTCAGAATTCCCTCTTAGAATGCCGTCTTCTGCCATGTTTGCTCAAACATCGCTCAGGGTGAGCACCTGCCAACCGAATTGAGAGCACACCATGATGTAAATCGTGTGTCCTGTTTTTTTTATTTTTTCCCCATTTCTTGGCTGTGTATACAAATGTCTTATACGGATGAGCCCCCGCAGTAACCCCTCTGTGACTTAATGTAAAAGAGAACAGAACAAAGGCAGAGCACATCTAATGCCACATATACATGATCGGAATTTGGGCCAGCAAAAGACCAATGAGAGCTTTTCATCGGAAAATATGACCGTGTGTATGCTCCATCGGAAATTAGCTGGCCGAATTCCCGGCAGCAAAAATTTGAGAGCATGTTTTTAATTTTTCCGACGGAAAAACTTTCTATCGGAAATTCTGATCGTGTGTATGCAGTTTCCGACACGCAAAAACTCATGCATGCTCAGATTCAACTACGAGATGGAAGCTATTGGCTACTGGGTATTGAACTTCCTTTTACTAGTCCCATTGTATGCGTTGCACGTCACCACGTTCTTGATGGTCGGAATTTGGTGTGACCGTGTGTATGCAAGACAGCTTGAGCGAAATCCCATTGGGAAAACCATCTGAGCTTTTTCCGATCGTGTGTACATAATGGTATCGACAGCTAAACAGGAAAATTTGATGTAAGCAGCTCACCTTGGCGAGGTGCTGAGAACATCAATTTGTATTTCGGCTAACAAGCTTACATAGTAGGAATCACACTCCACTTCCAATAGGTCTTCTAGAACAATGTTTCTCAACGCCAGTCCTCAAGTACCCCCAACAGGTCATGTTTTCAGGCTCTCAATTATTTTACACAGGTGATTTGATCAGTTTCACTGCCATAGTAATTACCACAGCCATCTGAGGGGAAATCCTGAAAACATGACCTGTTGGCCGTACTTGAGGACTGGAGTTGAGAAACATTGTTCTACAACACATCCAAAGGTTGGGTGTACCGCACTGAACAATGCTGTTGGATAATTGGAGTCCACACGGTGCACAGTAAGAAGGTGGATCGCAATTTTCGCTAAACAAAAGTCTCACATTTATTAACCACTTAAGGACCGCCACATGCCAATGTACGTCATCACAATGGCATGTACAGGCACGTACATGTATGTGCTTGCCTTCCAGCGGGTGGGGGGTCCGATCGGACCCCCTCCCGCTGGATGCGGTGGTCCGTTTCACTGTAGGAGTGATCCGGGATGAGGATTCTGGCCATCCCCTCTCGATCGCTCCTGGCGAATGAGAAGCTTCCTCCCACTGTGTATAGTAAACACAGGCAGGGAGGAAGTGATGTCCTTCTCCTGGGGGTGGTCTTTTTGACCGGACTACGAGGAGAGAGTGAAAGTAAGTGTGTACCAACACTACACTAACATGTAGGTACACATAGGCACACAAACCCCCCCCCCCCCCTCCCAGTCACAGTGTCACTGATTGCAGTGATCATTTATTTTCTGATCACTGCATTCAGTGTCAGTTGTAAAAGTAAAAACTGTCAGGGCAGTTAGTGTTAGGTCCAGGGTAGCCCCCTACCACCCCCCAATAAAGGTTTAACCCCCTGATTGCCCCTAGAGTTAACCCTTTCACCCCCTTTTGCCAGTGTCACTAAGTGATCGTTTTTCTGATCGCTGCATTAGTGTCACTAGGTAGCTAGTTATTTTTTTAGGTTCACCGCCAGGTTTTTATAGCGCTAGGTACCCCCATATACTACCCAATAATCGTTTTAACCCCCTGATTGCCCCTAGTTAACCCTTTCACCAGCGATCACCGTATAAGTGCCACTGGTGACGCTGGTTAGCCAGTTAGTTATTTAGGTTCCCCGTCAGGTTTTTATATAGCGCCAGGGACCCCCATATACTACCTAATAAAGGTTTTAACCCCCTGATTGCCCCTAGTTAACCCTTTCACCAGTGATCACCATATAAGTGTTACGGGTGACTCTGATTAGTTTGCTTTTTATAGCATCAGGGCACCCACCATTTATTACCCAATAAAGGTTTAACCCCCTGATCACCCGGCGGGTGATATCAATTAGGTTTTAGGGTCAGGGTCTGCGTTGCCCCAGGCAGCGCTGGGTTAGTGCCAGTACCGCTAACACCCACGCGCAAAGCATACACGTCCCGTAGTGGTATAGAATCTGAACAGATCAATATCTGATCTGATCTATACTAGCGTCCCCAGCAGTTTAGGGTTCCAAAAAAACGCATTGTTAGCGGTATCAACCCAGATACCTGCTGGCACCTGCGTTTTGCCCCTCTGCCCAGCCCACCCAAGTGCAGTATCGATCGATCACTGTCACTTACAAAACCCTAAACATAACTGCAGTGTTCGCAGAGTCAGACCTGATCCCTGCGATCGCTAACAGTTTTTTTTTGTAGCGTTTTAGATTTAAATCCGGAAGGCAGTGCTTGGTTTTCAGGGTCCCGTGCGTGGCTAGACTCCCAAAAGTCCCCCACATGTGGTATCCCTGTACTCGGGAGAAGCAGCAGAATTTATTTTGGGGTGTAATTTCACTTATGCTCATAGCATGTGTGAGCAATATATCATTTAGTGACAACTTTGTGCAAAAAAAAAATGTCATTGACTCAACATGCCTCTCAGTAAATAGCTTGGGGTGTCTACTTTCCAAAATTTGGTCATTTTGGGGGGGGGGGGGGGGGGGATTGTGTTATTTTGGCATTTTATGGCCTTCGAAACTGTGATAGGTAGTGAGGAGTGAAATCAAAAATGTGCACCCTTAGAAATCCTGAAGGCAGTGATTGGTTTTCGGGGGGGCCGTACGTGGCTAGACTCCCAAAAAGTCCCACATATGTGGTATCCCCGTACTCAGGAGAAGCCGCAGAATATATTTTGGGGTGCAATTCCACATATAACTATGGCATGTGTGAGCAATATATCATTTAGTGACAACTTTTTGTAAACTTTTTTTTTTTGTGTCATTCAATCACTTGGGACAAAAAAAAATATTCAATGGGCTCTACATGCCCCTCAGCAATTTCCTTGGGGTGTCTACTTTCCAAAATGGGGTCATTTGGGGGGGGTTGTACTGCCCTGCCATCTTAGCACCTCAAGAAATGAGATCGACAGTCATAAATTAGAAAATGTACTCTAGTTTGTAGACACTATAACTTTTGCGCAAACCAATAAATATATATGCTTATTGACATTTTTTTTACTAAAGACATGTGGCTGAATAAATTTTGCCCTAAATGTATGACTAAAATTGAGTTTATTCAATTTTTCTTATAACAAAAAGTAGAAAATATCTTTTTTTTCCTCTAAATTTTCGGTCTTTTTCCATTTATATCGCAAAAAGTAAAAATCGCAGAGGCAATCAAATACCATCAAAAGAAAGCTCTATTTGTGGGAAGAAAAGGACGCAACCTTCGTTTGGATACAACATTGCATAACCGCGCAATTACCAGTTAAAGCAGTGCAGTGCGAAATTGTAAAAAGACCTCTGGTCCTTAGGCTGTTAATTGGTCCGGGGCTGAAGTGGTTAAAATCGATAGAACCCAACATGTTTCAGAGTATACATTATTCCTTCTTCAGGAGTTGATCAGTCTTGGTTGTGACACCATGAAGGGACTTCTTTCAAGAGCCATCTATACAATTTATGCTGTTCACTTTCCCCACCCCTGTACCGTTTTTTTTTATTTTTATTTTTATTTTTATTATATATTTGAGCCGGTGGTCAGCTCTCTTGTAAAAGTAATCCTAGAGGCTACCTAGCCGCTGGACTGCTTTTACATGCAGCAGGAGTTAAACAGAACAAAGCCAGGATCGGCTCTCCGCTACGTTAACTCTGAAGCGATGACCTGACATCACTTCTGGTTTACCTGGATGTCAACATCGCTATTTAAAAAAATTAAAAAAACAGCACGTAAAAAGCCAATCTTGTCGCTTTGAATTCTTTTAAGGGTAGAGGAGGTATTTGGGGTCTTATGGAGTACCCGTAACTTGCCTATTGCTGTCACAAGGATGTTTACATTCCTTGTGACTCCAGTAAAAGTGATTAAAAAAGAATTTAAAGCAACAGTGTAAAAATAAAATGAACTAATTAAGAAAAAAAACGTAAAGTCCCCCCATGCTTGCATGCTAAGGCGAGCACATGTTTTGGTCCCATGTCATTGGCAGTAATTCTAACACTAGACCTCCTCGGAAAATCTAAAGTGGTAACCTGTAAAGCCTTTTAAAGTGAATGATGAAATTTATGTTTGTCACCGTTGCAATTTTAAAGTGTGACTTGTTTGGTATGTATTTACTTAGCATAACAAAAAGTAAAAGAGTTATGTAATGTGTGTGTCTGTTTGGTGTGTGTTTCCTATATGGCAAGCTGAACTACCTCTTCCTTGACGTGCAATCATTTTAAGGGTTGTTTTTTTGCCTTCCAGGGGATCTGCTATGGATATTATTATTTTTTTTCTATTGCTTGAACTAGATGGGCTTGTGTCTTTTTCAGTGTTACTATGTATACAGAGGAGGTTATGCTACCAGGGGTAATTTTTTAATGAGGGAGAAAGCAGTTGCACAATCTGGAGTTACCTTGAATTGTTGGAGGGGGAGGAAAAAAAATGAAAGCATTTTAAAACAGAACAGTTTTTTTTTTTTTTTTTTCCGATGAGGTAAGGAAGCTTCTTTATGATGTAATCCTCTAGGCTGGCGTTCAGCTTTAATGGCGTAGTATGGGAACTGAAAAACAAATGTCTGTACTCTGTCCCCCGCTGGCTCGAAGCCTGATGCCGCGTACACGCGGTCGGAGAATCTGTCGGAATGTGTCCTATCGGACCGTGTCGTCAGATAATCCGACTGTGTGTGGTATGCATCGGACTGATTCCGTCCGAATCTCCGTCGGACCCAAATTTCCAACATGTTGGAAATATTTCCCGACCAACTGGGCCGGTCGGACCTAATCCGATCATGTGTAGAGCATTTTGATCGGACCAAGTGCCACGCATGCTCAGATCAAATGCCTACATCAAAGCTATTGGCTACTAGCCTTAATCTAGTCCCATCGTAACGAAATTACGTCACCGCATTCTTGGCAACCGCTAATCAGACAACTTGGCCCGACCGTGTGTATGCAACAGTTTCGGACACAATCCGTCGGACTAAATCCGACAGACAAAATCCGACGGATTTGTTTGGCAAAATCTCCGACTGTGTGTACGTGGGCTGAGAGTTGAGTGATCTCGTGACTGCAGATCACTCTATCGGTCTTCCCGGAGCAGAGAGCGGTGATTAATAGCCCCTGCTCTACTTCTCTAGCATTCACTGGAGCATCAGGCTGGGAAGAGGATGGAAGCTGCTAGCTGTGGCTCTCTGCCTTGCCCTGAGAGTGAGCTAGCTGCCAATCGGGCACCTGGGTGAATCCTGACAATATGGCTGGATTCCTTCCAGAGGCTGGATTGGCTGTGTGATTTGATGCCAATGGACCGCTGGCTTTAGCCTGCTTTTGAGTCAAAGGGGTTCAAAGGTAAGTGCACTCCTGTCACACAGAAGAGAAGTATGGCCAAAGAAAGCTTTGGCCATACTTCCCTTTTAACTATGGCCAGTTAAGCAACCAAATTGAAAAACATTTAGATATGATTTTTTTTTCATATTGCCTAATATGTAATTGAAAGCATATGTAACAGTTATATTCAAAGCCACATTGCTATAGTTGTAGCTTATTAGCAAAATATAAAATAAACAAATCTTGGCCATCATCTGCGATAGGAATGTGTATTTTGATTAGAGTTGGAAAACCTCGGCTCTACATCATCATAGGAGATATTGATCAGCGCTTTACAGTAATGCAGTCCATGTTTTATTTGCTAACCCAAAGCCTGCATTCTAAACTGTCTGAATCTTCTTTTTTCTTTTTTTCAGTTTTGCAGACAAGAGGGAGAGATTAGATCACTTAAGAGAAACACAGCTGGATTTTCAAAAACAGTAAGTGGCACTTGACAAAAACATTGTTCTTCAGACAGTGAATGCAGACATTCCAGGAGATCATCCAGTTAGATGTGTAGTACAAACAATTACTATGCTTTGAAGTATTAAAAAAGTTAGTTCTAGATGTTCGCATTCCCAGAAAATACACATTGAAGATGAGGACATAAAAGCTGGTATGATCTTATGGAGGAGCAAAGCTGGCCATACACACTTGGATTATCAAACAAAAGTTCATATGAACATTTTTTTTTTAGAAAAATGTAGTTTTGCCTTTTCAAGGTCCCATAGACTTTCTAATTGGTCGAGCATTTTGGCCTTGTTTTCTGACTGCACACCAAAGGTGCAGCATGCAGGACTTTTGCTGTGCTGTCAGAAAGTATGTGACCTGAAGCAAAGTCTTATGTACAGTGGTGTGAAAAAGTGTTTGCCCCCTTCCTCATTTCCTGTTCCTTTGCATGTTTGTCACACTTAAGTGTTTCGGAACATCAAACCAATTTAAACAATAGTCAAGGACAACACAAGTAAACACAAAATGCAATTTGTAAATGAAGGTGTTTATTATTAAAGGTGAAAAAAAATCCAAACCATCATGGCCCTGTGTGAAAAAGTGATTGCCCCCCTTGTTAAAACATACTATAACTGTGGTTGTCCACACCTGAGTTCAATTTCTATAGCCACACCCAGGCCTGATTATTGCCACACCTGTTCACAATCAAGGCATCACTTAAATAGGAGCTGCTTGACACAGTAAGGTCCACCAGAAGATCCTTAAAAGCTACACATCATGCCGAGACCCAAAGAAATTCAGGAACAATTGAGAAAGAAAGTAATTGAGATCTATCAGTCTGGAAAGGGTTATAAAGCCATTTCCAAAGCTTTGGGAATCCAGCGAACCACAGTGAGAGCCATTATCCACAAATGGCGAAGACATGGAACAGTGGTGAACCTTCCCAGAAGTGGCCGGCCGCCCAAAATTACCCCAAGAGCGCAGCGACGACTCATCCAAGAGGTCACAAAAGACCCCACAACAACGTCCAAGGAACTGCAGGCCTCACTTGCCTCAGTTAAGGTCAGCGTTCATGCCTCCACCATCAGGAAAAGACTGGGCAAAAATGGCCTGCATGGCAGAGTTCCAAGGAGAAAACCACTGCTGAGCAAAAAGAACATCAAAGCTCATCTCAATTTCTCCACAACACATCTTGATGATCCCCAAGACTTTTGGGACAACATTCTGTGGACCGATGAGACAAAAGTGGAACTCTTTGGAAGGTGTGTGTCCAAGTATATCTGGCGTAGAAGGAACACTGCATTTCATAAAAAGAACATTATACCAACAGTAAAATATGGTGGTGGTAGTGTGATGGTCTGGGGCTGTTTTGCTGCTTCAGGACCTGGAAGACTTGCCGTGATAAAAGGAACTATGAATTCTGCTGTCTACCAAGAGATCCTGAAGGAGAATGTCCGACCATCTGTTCGTGTACTCAAGCTGAAACGAACTTGGGTTCTGCAGCAGGACAATGATCCTAAACACACCAGCAAGTCCACCACCGAATGGCTGAAGAAAAACAAAATGAAGACTTTGGAGTGACCTAGCCAAAGTCCAGACCTGAATCCTATTGAGATGTTGTGGTATGACCTTAAAAAGGCCGTTCATGCTCGAAAACCCTCTAATGTAACTGAATTAGGACAATTCTGCAAAGATGAGTGGGCCAAAATTCCTCCAGGACGCTGTAAAAGCCTCATTGCACGTTATCGCAAACGCTTGGTTGCAGTTGTTGCTGCTAAGGGTGGCCCAACCAGTTATTAGTTTAGGGGGCAATCACTTTTTCACACAGGGCCATGATGATTTTGATTTTTTTTCACCTTTAATAATAAACACCTTCATTTACAAATTGCATTTTGTGTTTACTTGTGTTGTCCTTGACTATTGTTTAAATTGGTTTGATGTTCCGAAACACTTAAGTGTGACAAGCATGCAAAGGAACAGGAAATGAGGAAGGGGGCAAACACTTTTTCACACCACTGTATGTACAGTGCCTTGAAAAAGTATTCACACCCCTTGAAATTTTCCACATTTTTGTCATGTTACAACCAAAAAAGTAAATGTATATTTATTGTGATTTTATGTGATAGACCAACACAAAGTGGCACATAATTGTGAAGTGGAAGAAAAATGATAAATGGTTTTCATTTTTCATAATTTATTAAAAATAAATGTGCAATCATTTAGCGTGCATTTGTATTAAGCCCCCCTGAGTCAATACTTTTGTAGAACCACCATTCGCTGCGATTACTGCTGTAAGTCTTTTTTGGTATGTCTCTACCAGCTTTACATATCTAGAGTGAAATTTTTGCACATTCTTTGCAAAATGGCTCAAGCTCTGTCAGATTGGATGTAGAGGGTGTTTTTCTGCCGTAACTCTGCCGGGCCTAGTTCCTATGGAGAAATCCGACGGACGAAAACTGATGCTAGGCCAGCTATTGGCTACTGGCTATGAACTCTCTTATTCTAGTCTGGTCGTACGTCATTACGATCAAATCCGTCGGACTTTGGTGTGATTGTGTGGGGCTAAGTCTGTTCATTCGGAAAGTCCGTCGGAACTCCACTGAAAGTCTTGTCGGGAAGACCATCGGACCTAGTCTGCCGGAAAGTCGTGTGTATGCGGCATTACAGGCTTTCTTCTAAGATTGCCCTGTATTTGGCTCCATCCATCTTCCCATCAACTCTGACCAGCTTCTCTGGCCCTGCTGAAGAAAAGATTCCCCACAACATGATGCTACCGCTACCATGTTTCACGGTGGGGATGCGCAGTGTTATTTTTCCACACACAGCGTTTTGCTTTTAGGCCAAAAAGTTTAATTTTGGTCTCATCTGACCAGAGCACCCTCTTCCACATGTTTGCTGTAGCCCCCCCACATGGCTTCTCGCAGGCGGGGCTTCTTATGGCTTTCTTTCAACAATGGCTTTCTTCTTGCCACTCTTCTATAAAGGCCAGATCTGTGAAGTGCACGATTAATAGTTGTCCTGTGGACAGATTCTCCCACCTGAGCTGTGGATCTCTGCAGCTCCTCTAGAGTTCCCATGGGCCTCTTGGCTGCTTCTCTGATTAATGCTCTTCTTTCCTGACCTTTGTCTTGGTAGGTTTTCAGTTGTGCCATATTTTTCCATTTTCAGATGATGGATTTAACAATGCTTCATGAGATCTTCAAAGCTTGGGATAATTTTTTTTTATTTTTTTATAACCTAACTCTGCTTTAAACTTCTAAACCACTTTATCCCAAACCTGTCTGGTATGTTCCTTGGCCTCCATGATGCTGATTGTTCACTAAGGTTGTCTAACAAGCCTCTGAGGGCTTCACAGAACAGCTGTATTTATACTGAGATTAAAGTACACATACGTGGACTCTATTTACTAATTAGGTGATTCTGAAGGCAATTGGTTCAACTCGATTTTAGTTAGGGGTATCTGAGTAAAGGGAGCTGAATACAAGTATATGCCACACTTTTCAAATATTTATTTGTAAAAAAAATAATTTAAATCATTTTCCTTTCACTTCACAATTGCCACTTTGTGTTGATCTATCACATAAAATCCCAATAAAAATGCACTTACGCTTGTGGTTGTAACATGGCAAAATTTATTCTAAAATTTATTATAATATACGCAACACTTGTCATCATACAGCTTAGAACATCATATAGTGTGAATATACACACATTTCATAAAATATATAAATTTTTATACTAAAGTGATCCATAAAGTGCTCAGGTGCATATAGTTCTGTGATACTCTGACCATCCAGGGTCAGTTTTCAGCATCCTTAATACAAAGATAATAAATGTGACTTGATAGGTGACCTATGAATATAGCGATCTTCAGCAGTGATTACACTCACATGCTCCACATCCCAAGGTAATGGCCGCTCACCTGAGAGCATGTGACCTCGCAATTAAGTTTGGTCAGTATACGCATTTGAATCGTCCTAACGGATTCCAGGTCAGGTTGTAAGGTCCAAATACTGCTCAAAGATGTGGCATCCTCATATATAAATATCAAAAAGCGTCTTCCATAGTGTAATAACTATAGATCCCCCTGATGAAGATACAATATTTCCTTTGTATTGACAGCATTGACCTATATGCACCTGAGCACTTTATGGAGATATATAATTAGGTTATATTTTATACTTGGGATTAAATTTCAAGGCACATCACTTTAGTTAACAATTTTTAGTTTTTTAGGTGGAATAGTACTGTCAGACACCAATGGGTCCCATATCTTTCTTAAATTTCTTAAAACCACGCCTAGCCTCATAGCTTAAATAGTTTATACTTTTACAATGGACTAAGCTCTTTATCTATTTTGCTTTTCTCTTGTACTTCGTGTATAACTTTTTAGCTTAGTAAATATATAAAAAAAACACATATTCAACACTAAAACTGTGGCTAAAACGCACAAAAACCAGATACACCCACAGTGTGGTCCAACTGCAGCGCAGCAATGTGAAGCCGGGCCTAACACTTGATTAGTGAATGGACTTTCCTGAATGAAAACCACTTTCACTGTTAGAAATTTATTCATTCAAAAAAAAATTTCATCTAGATGTTTCAGCTTTAAACACTGTGGTCCAAAAAATTAACATTGATTTGTCCCCTCTAACGATTAGGAAACTCAATTGCCCTTCTTAAAACCCAGCTTTATTGAAAGACTAGCATGTTGCTGGTATTCTGAGAAATGCTTTACTGGTTTCCATTTTGTTCTTTGTATGATAATGTTAACAGTTCTCATACATACAAGTAGTATAATTGGTTTCCTTTTTTCTTTCAGAGTTGCAACTGTCATAGAGGGGAAGTTGGTGACAGATAAGCTGGTAAGTTGAATGGCCCTGTTTTACCCACAGGAAATGTTACTAGAGTTCCAGCTCTTCTTAAATGAAACCAAAACAAACACACCCCGGTGCATAATGGTACCATAACGCAGCAAAGTGTGCCCACCCATCCATGGTTTGACAGAGGGGGGCATGTGACTTTGTCAAGGCCTCAGTATAAAGGTTTCAGACGCAATGAGTCTATTCAGTCAACATAATGATCCAATTATGAGAACTGCAAAGCTCAGTGGCTGATTGCATGGATGGCAAAGACTACTTCTCTTCTTTCTAATAAATATATATATATTGCGTGAATTAAGGACAAAGCATACATTTATAAAAGAAAACTGGCAAAGCCTCATGCACATGTGGATGAAAATGGTGTGTATGATTTTTGTCCTAATGCCAGGGAAAAATTCAGTAACATTCACTGTAGGCTGCATCTCCTCAAAAATAATACCTTTTGACGCTTTAACTCCAGTTGTCTTAAATAACTGCTTGAGTGAGAAATTTTACTTAATTTTTGAAAAAGTGTTAAGGTTTCTTTTCAATAGTAGTGAGTTTTAGTAGGGCAGTTTCAATGGAATGTTGAGGGCGGAAGTCGGACTGTAGGGGATCAAGAAGGTTGTTGCCAGTGAGGTAGTAACTGGTATGGCTGTGGGGTAGGTGTTCAAGAAGCTTGGAGGCAAACAGGGCCAGGGAGATGGGTCTTAATTTATTCAAACCAGTGTGGTCCAGTGAGGGTTTTTTAAAGTGGTTGTAAAGGCTGGAGGTTTTTTTATCTTAATTCATTCTGTACTTTCCCTCCTCCATGTGCTGCGACGGCAGCGAAATGCCATTGGCTCCTGCTGCTGTCAGTGAGCCAATGAGGAGAAAGAGGCTGTGGGGCCAGGCCACAGCTTCATGTCTGAAAGGACACACAAAGCTGTGGCTCGACTCGAGTGCCCCATAGCAGGCTGCTTGCTGCATGGGGCACTCAACAGGAGGAATGGGCCAGGATTCCTGAAGAGGGACCTGAAAAGAGGAGGATCTGGGCTGCTCTGTGCAAAACCACTGCATAGAGCAGATAAGTATAACAGGTTTATTTTTAACAAAAGAAAAAAGACTTTAGACCGCTTTCACACTGGGGCGTTTTTCAGGCGTTTTTCATGCGCTTTAGCGTTAAAAGCCCCTGAAAGAAGCCGCAACTGCAATCCCAATGTAAAAGCCCGAGTGCTTTCACACCGAGATCCCTTTCACACTGGGGCGTTTTTCAGGCACTTTAGCGTTAAAAAAAGCGCCTGAAAGAAGCTGCAACTGCAGTCCAAATGTAAAAGCCTGAGTGCTTTCACACTGAGGTGCTGCGCTGGCAGGGCGTCAAAAAAAAAAAAAAAAGTCCTGCAAGCAGCTTCTTTGCAGCGCTTTTGGAGCGGTGAATACAACGCTCCTAAAGCGCCCCTTCCCATTGAAATCAATGGGAAGCGCCTGTAAAACGCCTGAAAAACGCTATTGGCAGCAGCGTTTTGTGGGCGCTTTTAACCCTTTATTTGGCCACTAGCACTAGCGCCCCAATAACGCTCGAAAAACGCTGGTAAAGCGCTGCTAGTTTAAGCAGCACTTTACGAGCATTTTTTGGACGCTGACATTGTGAAATGGCTCTTAAAGCACTTGGGCTTTCACATTGGGACTGCAGATGAGGCTTCTTTCAAGCGCTTTACAGGCGTTTTTTTTAACGCTAAAGCGCTTGAAAAACGCCCCAGTGTGAAAGGGGTCTTAGTATTACCTTTTTTTTAGGTATGGGGGTAACCAGTGCATGTTTGAGCAGGGAAGGAAAGGTGACAGAGGAGAAAGAGGTTGAAGATGTGGTTTAGAATTTAGGATAGAGCAGGAAGGTGGTCGCAGTAATTGTGAGGGTCTAGTGGACAGGTGGTGAGGTGGGCCATGGAAAGGAGTTTGGCAACTTCATCAGTAGTAACAGGGATTAAAGAGCAAAGTATTGAGAGCGGTGTTAGACCTGGTGTGTTGGGGAGGAATCTGGATATCTCATCATAACTTGTGTTGGATTTGTTTTTGAAATACAAATCCTTTTGGCAGGTTAAATTTCTCTCATAGAAGGACTTCTACAGAGATATCTCTATAAAGCATGTTTATTTGGTTGCTGTCCTAGAGTTGAACATTTTAGGAAAAAGTCACTTTAACAAACTTGTCTTTTTAATAATTCCCTCTATATGCAGAGTGCAATGTGTGATATACCTTCCTCCCAGTTCAGACCTTCTGCAAAGAATGTCCCTTTGTGTCCTCTTAGTGCATGTTTATGCTGCAGCTTCATTCATTCCTAAATCATATTCTACCATCCTACAGATTACAGTTGACCCATGGCAATAAATAGGGTTGGGCTTATCCAAAACAAATTTAATTTTGTTTTATTCCAGCAGGTTCAATCACAGAGAGTTTTTTTTGTACCACTTGGAGCAACTTGACAGTTAAATGTTTCCTATCTGTTCCTATAAAGCATTTTATCCAGCACAGTGCTTGTGCTGTGTAATTTGGCCCTCTCTATCCCCTAAAATACCTGGCTGATCCTGCCAGTTTCTGCACTCCCCCTTGTAAACTGACCACGGTTTATCATGGCTGCTGAGCCCTGATACCGTGGTCAGTTTAGGTGCCTCCATTATCTGCAGCTCTCCTGTCCTCACAGAGCCGTCCTCTCCCCTGCCTGTCGGCTCTGTGTGTGAGCCGTGTCCTGCTCACCCCTCCTCTGCTGCCATACTATGCTAAAAACAATCTGTCCTTGGTAGAATCCCCTCTGTCATAACCTCTTATATTGCTCTCTGCCTTTGTTTTATAAAAATGAAAAAGCACAATACCTTACTGAAGACTCTGGCTGAGCGGTCACGTGACTGTACAAGACTTTCCTTCTCTCCCCATGGCTGATGTCAGAGAGAACCTCAGCCCCTCCCTCTGCAGTCTTTGGAGTGGGGCAGGAGAGCCCTTGACGTCAGCTGAGTGCACAGCGGCCCTTCAAAATAAGATATTTCTCTGCCTCATTTTTATAAAACCAAGGCAGTGAGTGATAAAACTGGTTATGCCAGAGGGGATTTTACAAAGGACCCATAATGGCTTAACAACCACTTTATTTGTACCGTTGTTCAGCTACTGTATATGAGTACCCCTTCCACCACTGGAGGCTTTTCTCCTTTGTGATACATTAGTAACATATGTAGTTATATGTAGGTAGTGACTTAACGCTACATTACATTTTTTTTTTTTTTTTTAAAGATTCATAATAAGCATAGCTTGCTGTTTTTTTTTTTTTTTCTTTCAGAAATGGAAGATCATGTCTTGTAAGATGAGGATTGAACAATTAAAGCAGAGCATATGGAATGGAAAGGATGAAATTGCAAAGAGTAAGTCAGTGTCTTGAGTGGTGGTCAGTTGTGATTAAACAGCTCAGGAATTGTTCATCTTAAAATATAGCTTGGCGTTATTTTAAGTGACACTAAACTCTGTTTAAAAAAAAAAAAAAAAATATATATATATATATATATATATATATATATATATATATATATATATATATATATATATATATATATAAAAAATATAATATATATTCCTTTTCATTGCTGCTGTGATCTGACTTGCTGTGTTTAAAGCGGAGTTCCACCCAGAAATGGAACTTCAGCTCATCTGATTCCCAGCCCCTATACTCAGCAGATACCTATCTTTCACAGGTATCCTGTCCCCACTTCCTGGGAGACTGGGCCGTGGCGATCTATGTCAGCCCCTCCTCACCTCCACTTCTGCCGGCCAGTGAAAGAGTACAGCGTGCTTTGCGCATGTGCAGTAGGGGCCCGGCTGTGAACCCGAAAGGCTACACTGCTGGGTTCCCTTAGTAGCATTGGCCGCAACAGCACCTGACAGCCGATTCAAAGATCTCCTGTTGTGCCCACATCGCTTGACTCCAGGAGAGCTAATGTTAATAGTCAGCAGTTACAGTATCTGTAGCTGCTGACTTCTAATTTTAAAAGAAGCGAGCAGACCTCTTTAAGGTTGGCTACTATCACTCTACACAGTTGGTAGAAATATAGGCACCCTATTTTGCTCTCTCCGAAGAGGGACTAGGGATTGTGGACTGTGGGATTTGTAGCGTGCATATGACTAAAACGAACGTGCACTGCTCGTTCCAAACAAACGGACATGAGGGTGGAAAAGGATAGGTTTGGAAACTCGAGGTAAATTATAATGAGGCAGAAAAACCTATTGGGAAACCATTTCATGTAGAATAGATTAGAGGGACATTAAGTAATGAATGCGTATTCATTGTCTTTGGAGAATAAGTACCGTATTTATGGGCGTATAACACGCCCCTTTTTCCCCTTAAAATCGGGAAAATCGTGGGTGCATGTTATTCGCCGATCCCCTGCTGATTGTGAGCCTTTGGGGGCTTTTGGCCATTCACGGCGGTCGAAAGCAGGATATCCGGCTCTGTATCTCGGCGGCGCCATTTTTAAATGACAAGGTTGCAAATGACCCTGACAAGGCTGCATTGATGGGCATTTAAATGTAAGTTTTTTTTTTTTCCCCCTTAAAATTCCCACCTAAACTTGGGGTGTGTGTTATACACCAATAAATACGGTATATAGTTTAGTGTCACTTTAAACATTATTCATAAAAATAGCTGTGGGTTTGTTATATTGATTTTACAGTTCTGTTTTGCACATTGATAAACTTTACCCTCTCTCTGCATTATGCAGCTCAAGAACATTTACAATAGACTTTTTAACCACTTAAGGACCGGGCCTCTTTTTCAGACTCTGTGTTTTACAAGTTGAAAACATGATTTTTTTTTTGCTAGAAAATGACTTAGAACCCCCAAATATTATACATTTAACACTGTAGAGAATAAAATAGCGGTCATTGCAATACTTTTTGACATACTGTATTTGCACAGCGGTCTTACAAGCACACTTTTTTTTGGAAAAAAAAATCACTTTTTTGAATAAAAAAAATAACGGTACCGTTGGCACAATTTTTTATATTGCAAAAGATAATGTTATGCTGAGTAAATTGATACCCAACATGTCATGCTTCAAAATTGTGCCCGCTCGTGGAATGGCGTCAAACGTTTACCTTTAAATCTCCATAGGCGATTGTTATAAAAAAAATTCTACAGGTTGCATGTTTTGAGTTACAGCGGAGGTATAGGGCTAGAATTATTGCTCTTGCTCTAACGGTTGCGGCAATACCTCACATATGTGGTTTGACCACCGTTTTCATATGCGTTTGCTTCTGCGTGTGAGCTCGTCGGGATGGGGTGCTTTAAAAAAAAATAATAAAAAAAAAATCTTATTTATTTTTACACTTAAAAAAAAAATAAAAAAAATTAAAAATTAGGGTCACTTCTGTCCCTATTACAATGAATGTAAACATGCCTTGTAATAGAAAAAAGCATGACAGGTCCTCTTAAATATGAGATCTGGGGTCAAAAAGACCTCAGATATCATATTTGGACTTAAATGCAATAAAAATGTGTCATTTAAAAAAATTACATTGAAAAAATGTGCCTTTTAAGAGGTATGGGCGGAAGTGACGTTTTGACGTCACTTCCGCCCTGCTATGGTATGGTGACAGGTGGGGGTCATCTTAGCCTCGCTCGTCTCCATACTAAGGAAGTGACAGGACCCGATCCCCTCCGCTGCTGCCGACTGCTCTGGTAAGCGGCGGAGGGGGGTGGTGGCACCTCTCCCGCCACCGATAACGGTGATCTCGCACCAAATCCGCTGCAGAGACCACCATTATAGTTTACCGAACCGCTGCCTGAAGAGATGGATACCTTGATTGTGGCAGCAGCTGCTGCTGTTACCGAGATATCCCTCTTCAAAAAAGGGACGTACATCGTCCTGTGGCGGTCGATAAGTGGTTAAAGCAGAACTTTGCCCATAACTTAAAAAAATATGTTTAGCAAGAAACATATTTTTCACATTATGAGTGTGTGCTGTAAATTGCCTCCAGCATTACTCCTATCTCTTCTTGTTGAAGGCTGCTGTTTTGCTGACGCCCAGAGGCCCTGAGCAGAAATAAATCCTAAAGTGTAACTAAACCCATCAAAAAATTACATTTTTGGAATGCCAGAAATGCTAAGTTTCACATTTTACCGTGTCCACAACCAGACTGCCAACCGGCTGGTGTCATGACTGATCACATGTGCAGCACCTTGGCAGTTGCTGATCAAACAGAAGCAGCTTCTTTACTGTAAAGGATAGGAGAGTTTAATTCCACTTTAAGGCTGTCGTCAACTGAGCATGTGCAGAGCAGGGTGGCACAGTATATTGCTGGATTTTAAACCGTATAGGCACTTATTTGTTATCTTTTATATAGCTATACCTATAACTGCAGACGGGGCTGGTCTGAAGTGATCTAGCAAGACTATTTATCGGCGTATAACACGCACCCCAAGTTTTGGAGGGCATTTTAAGGAAAAAAGTTTTAGGAGGGAAGTTTAAGGAAAAAAAACCTTACATTTAAATGCCCACCAATGCAGCCTTATCGGTGTACATCTGCAGCCTTGTCCATCATTGCAGAATGATTAGTGTCATTTGCAGATTGCCCAGCGACATTTGCAGCCTTGCAGAGTGTCATTTGCAGCTTGCCCAGCGCCGTTTGCATCCTTGCAGAGTGTCATTTGCAGCCTTGCCCACGTTTAAATTTCACGCCGCCGAGACAGACCGAGTGAGTGCCCCCGAGACAGACCGAGCGCCGCCGAAAAAGGCCGAGCCGACTGGGCGTGACTGTGAGCGGAGCCGAGCCGAGTACACAGTACAGTCGGCTCGATCTTTTTCGGCAGCGCTCGCTCCAGAAGCAGCAGGGAGGCGGGACTGCGAGTGGAGCCGAGCAGTCGGCTCGGTTTTTTTCGTCGGCGCTCTGTATTTTTTGGCTCACAGACAGTGGGGATCGGCATACAACACGCACCCACAACTATCCCCCGATTTTAAGGGGGGAAAAGTGCATGTTATACGCCGATAAATACGGTCATTTTCTGACTAAAGTTCAACTTTAAGGAAACTATTATGATCTTGTGTTAATTGAATTGTGTGTGTGTGGTGATTTTATTTTATTTTTTTAACATTTTAGACGTGTGTATTTTTTTTTTGTTTGTTTTTTTTATTTTTTTCTCTCTACAGGTCTTCCATTTTATGTACAAGACATGCACTATATAACCAAAAATTTGTGGACACCTGAGCATCCCACCTGCTTTATATGAGATGTTTGAAATCTTTTTCCAATATCATATTGGGGAAATTCCACCCACCTTCCTATAACAGCCGCTTTTCTTCTGGGAAGGCTTTCTATAAGATTTAGCAGTGTCTTTGGGAATAGATTTAATAATCTAAAGTTCCCATAAACAATGAAATACCTGTCTCCCGCTTTCCTGTGGTAAGCCAGATCAGGAAAGACTGTGTGTGTGTTATATGGCCAGCTGGCTGGCTCTTTCTAAACTGAAAATAAACCAGAGTGAGCCACAGTTTTTTGTTGGTCTCGCACACCCATCCCGTCTGTTCCTGAGTAGCCAATAGCTGGAATAGGTGTGTCTGGCCAATATTTTAATTTTTAAAAACCTGGGCTTACATAGCACAAGTTACACTCTGTACAGGCAGCTCTGGAAGAAACGCCTTCACACATCAAATTCCGGTCACAAATCCTGCCTTGTTCTCCATTTCGTTTTTTTTTATAATGTTCTGTTTAAGATTATTTGCTGACAAGTGAAGGAATTTCCATCTCTGGTATATTAACAGAGAAATCTTGAAATTCCCAAATATTTAACCTGCGTTTCAGATTTAATGGTTATCTGACCTAAAGGAAATGCATACCACCAGACATGTTTTAAAGCTGAATTTTTTTATTTTTTTGGAGTCAAGTAATTTAACCGCTTCAGCCCCGGAAGATTTTACCCCCTTCCTGACCAGAGCACTTTTTGAGATTTGGCACTACGTCGCTTTAACTGACAATTGCGCGGTCATGTGACGTACCCAAACAAAATTGATATCCTTCCCCCCCACAAATAGAGCTTTATTTTAGTGTTATTTGATCATCTCTGGTTTTTAATTTTTTGCACTATAAACTAAAAAAAGAACAATTTTGACAAACACACTTATTTTACTTTTTGCTAAATGAATATCCCCATTTTTTTTTTCCAGTTTAGGCCGTTATGTATTCTTCTACATATTTTTGGTAATAAAAATTGCAATAAGCATATATTGATTGGTTTGCTTAAAAGTTATAGCATCTACAAAATAGGGGATAGATTTATAGCATTTTTATTATTTTTGTTTTACTAGTAATGGTGGCGATCTGCCTTTTTTTTTTTTTTTATATCATGACTGCAACATTATCGTTTCCCCTCAGAGAACTGGGATTTCTGTCTTTACACACAGAGTTTTTCTCCCTGTTACGAGCGATCGCGGGAGCCCGGTGGTCATCGAGACCTCTTGGGGCGAGCTGATGGCGATTCGCCTGCCCGTGCCATTCTGCCGCAGTACTACTGAGGTGGCTGGTCGGCAAGTGGCTAAGTGTGTCCCATGTCCTGCAGGCTGATGGTTCCTGTAGAAATATATTCTCTCCAGCCCTCTTCATGATGCTGAGGAAAGTTAATAGCTTTGGGTCTAAAGTTGCCAATTAAAATGTTAGTAGTTAGCTAAAAAGAGAAAAGAAAAACAATTCCTGCATCTCACACAAATGAGGTGGATTGGGGAATCCTCCTGCCAGGACGTTGTATTCTGTCCACGGAGCCTGTTGCTGACCAGTGTCTGGAGCTACTGTTGGAGAGTTTTCCACCATATCTGGGGACAACCACGCACTGATCAGAATTTGGGCAGTCCCTCCTGAACTGAACGAATTTTTATCAGTGTATCGGCAGCTTTACATTGCAGTATATTGAGAAAACCTCGATGGGCATCGTCCCTGTTTGACCTCTTTCATTGACAGAAGTCCTTTCATTGTTTTCACGTGGTCTGCGAATGGGGGGAAAAGGCACATGAATGAGAAGATCCCTCTCCTCCATTCACAGAACAGGTTACGTTTTGTGAAAACCATGCAAGATTTGTAGTGAAGTGCATACCGGACAGTAAGGGGCAGGACCCCCCGACCCGAAGCTTGGACCCGAAGCTATTAACCTGCTGCAGTGCCAGAGGTTCACCAATGTGAAGAGGACTGGGCATCACTGGAAAAAATATTTGTAAAGCAGCTTGGAGGCGGTGGGATGTACTTCATTACAGTTAGATTAGGTGATGGCAGCTGTAGCAAAAATTGTTTTACTAAAATTTGTCTTTAATGTGGTTGTAAACCTGTAGCTTGTAAAAAAAGGCTTACCTGTAAGTACTATTAATATTTCCTAAACGTGCCCCGTTTAGAAGATATTTACTATATATGCAGCCGATGACATCCTTGGCGCATGCCACCCGGGCCATTTTTTCAGAATCCTAGCACATTATGCCTTTTTACTTTGCTGGTATGGGGGGAAAAAGCACCCAGCAGTTTACAACCGCTTTAATAATTATTTGTTTTAGTTGAACCTAAGAAAAAAAAAAAAAACCAAATAGCCTGTTTAAAAGAGCAAAACACGCTTTCAATCAAGAGCTCCCTCCTGTAGTACTTATTTTCTACCACAAGATGTCCTTAGCCTTTTGGTTAAAATAAGGGCTAGCATCATTCAACATAATTCGCTGACCTTAGGGCTTTACAGCCCCTTCCCTATCTTGTGACTGAACAGTGAAGGAGAGGCGGTACAGAGGCCACATAATCTGTCACTCTGCTGACTCCTCTTATTCGCATGCTTCTTATCAGCACATACATTGGCTGTTTGTGCTGCTTCTACTTTTCACACTGCAGCCCTGCTATATGGGGACTGCAAAACACTGACTGCAAGTCAAAATCGGGTACTTAAACTGCTTGCATATCAAAATATACATTTAATCCCTTAATTATTACGGAACTGTATATAATTTGTGTCTCTTATCTGTTTGCCCCTCAGCTTTAAAGACTCATGTACTGTATTTTCACGATGTGTATGTCTTGCTGGGACATTTCCTTAATATACAAAATATTTAACTTTTATGCAAGAACCATTTTGTTATCAGTGCATTCCATTGATAACAAAAGCTCATACATACATTTTTTTTTTAAATGCCTTCTTTCATAGAAATTAATGATGTAGGAAAATGCAGTCCCATATTTCTCAGGTTTATTTGCATTGCAATTATACACTCTTGCATTTTTTAAAAACGACTATACCTAAAGACACAGAAAAAAATAAAAAAAACAAAAAAAGTTACAAAAGCTTCAGAGAAAACAAATGTCACCAGAGGCTTTTATCTGTTTAAAACACTTCACAAGCCTGTGTCTGAAATCCTATAGAGCACTAACAAAAATGCACCCAGAATGCCTGCATGCTTTTGTAATGTGTTATGAAAGAGCATTGAGAGTGATAAAATTGCATACTGGGAGCCAATTTAGAATCTTAGAGGTTTATGATGAGACCACCCAGGAAACGTGGGGTTTATGATGCACATTAGAACAATAAATATACTTGATGGTGTTGCCTCCTTATAGCTGGCAAGGCTGTCTGAGATCCCTATTCTTTTTCAGGTTACTTTGGCTTCTTTAGGGCTCTTTCACACGGTCGTGTCCATGTACGGAGCCCGCTCTGCTCAGCGGGGGATCGCTCCATCAATCCCCGCTGAGCAGGCAGATGACTGGTCCATCTCTGCACACTGTGCAAGGACGGACCTGTCAGAGCGCCACTCTCTTCTATGGGGGATCGGATGAACACAGACTGTAGAGTCCGTTTTCATCCAATCCTCAGACAGATGGAAAAATAGTTTTTTTTTCTCCATCGCACTTTTTCCGAGCGTGTCGGATGTCGGCGTACATGTCAGCGCTGACATCTGTCCCTCCATAGAGGTCTATGGAGCGTCCGTTCAGGTTGAAATCAGCTTTAATATTAACATTAAGGAACTATATTGACATTGTGACATCTTTTGATTTGTTTGCATGATTGCTGCTATGCTATATCATACACTGGGAGGGCATGCCTATTATTCCAACTCCTGCAACTATTGGTGTGTGTTCACCCTAACATTAAACTCCTCCTGTTTACTTCCCTTTCATCTGAATATAGCATTGAAAAAGTTTTGTTATAGATGTTGGATAAGCACAAAAATATACCTGTTGATCCTGCCAGATAGCTAATTAACTACTATTCATTTTTTCTTCTGCTTATGCTCCATAGGGTATCCATTTTGAAACGCAGCAAAGCAGCGCAAGCTCAGCTGTGTGTACAGGATTGTAAACTAACCATTTTATTTAGTGAGAGGTGCTTTAAAAACGTGGGTCAAATGCCACATTTTGAAGCAAGTGTAAACCAAGCCTTATGGAAGTTTGAGAGATGAGTTGCTGTTAGGTTATTCCCACTTTGCAGAGTGACCATTATTAGGATAAGGTGCATTCAAGAACACGCAATTGTGACATTAATGGAGTATTTTTTTCTCAAATGTCAAGATTCAGAGCTGTTGTCCAAGTCCGGAAAATACAACCAAGAACTTTACCTCAGAAGCCAAAGGCACCAGGAGAAGAAAGAGAAGATTCAGAGGCGCAATTACAAGCTCAGTGTGATCGTGGAGAAGCGGAATAAAGATGTGAAGAATCGGCATGGGGAGTTGGCCTGTCTGAGGCGCTCACATATACTAGAACTGACTTCAGTGATATTCCCTATAGGAGAAGTGAAAAATATAACAAGGTAACTGCCTTAGTGTATCAAGGCTATGCTGTTTTTCTTGCAGCACATTTCCTAGAAAGCCCGATAAGTATAAATCTGAGAAATTTTGTTGTTGACTATTGCAGGTAAATGGATTTTTTGGGAGTTTGAAGGTGCATTGCGCTATGGCAGCTTATTCAATTAATGACCAAATACACCAAAAAAGGTCCACATACTATTTTTTTTACCATCACAACACTCCACGATGTATGTTAGTGTGATACTGTGCATTGCAGTGAAATGCAGGTGGGCTGATAAGGTGTATTAGGATGGCATTCAAAATGAATGGCATTCCAGTGTGCTTATGTTGTGTTGCTTGTTAGAGCAACAGTTGTATTCTGCCCTAAAGTGTCTGCTTCTTAAAGTGGTAGTAAACTCCACTTTGTCACTTTTACATAAAGGTAAGCTTATAATAAAGCTTATATATATATATATATATATATATATATATATATATATATATATATATATATATATATAGGTAAAATGAATATCTCTTAAACCTGCACTGTTTAGGAGATAACTGCCTGTTTTGCAGTTGGTGATGTCACTGGTGCACTGCACTCTGAATGGATGGCGCACTCAAGTGTGCCACCCATTCAGAGTGCTGTGTTGCGGCTGTAATGCCCCGTGCATATGCGCGAGATTGATTTGCAGCTCAGCCATGCAAATGGCTGGAGCTCTCGAAACCTGAAGGAAGGCCGCAGCTGAACATGGAAGCTCTGAGAGCAGTGACGGCTCGCCACTGGAGGCCTTCGTTTTACAGGTTAGTCTTTCATAGTGCAATGTGCTAGTATGCAATGCGTACTTGCACATTATAACATTAATTTATAGGGGGACTGGATTTTTATTTGAATTTTTTTCTTTTACTACTGCTTCAAAGACAAACGATAAGCCAGTGTGTTTTGACGTCTGTCACTGACATTAGCCAAATAGAATGATGTCCTCATGTCTTAACACTAGGACTGGTCATGGCTCATTCAAATTCCTGATTTAATATATGAATGAATGAAATATTTGTATAACGCACAACGCAAACTGAATCGCCTCAATATAGAAACAGAGCAAATTGGTCGTTCTCCAAAATTTGCTAAATATTCGCTTGTAACCATTAATTTGGAAAATCTGTGTTCTTAAAGGATAAGTTTACTATTACAAAAAATAAATCCATATTTTTTCCAGGTAAAAAAAAGTATGTATTGTTGTTAGGAGCCTTTAACGCATTGTACCCAAGATCAGCAGATTGTGGATGTAATTCCATAGTCCAGTTAGTCTGTGTAGCTGTCTACCCGATACTAGCAGGCAATTACACTCTGAAAGGAAGCTCAGTGAACTACCAAGAGCAATCAACAACTACAAGCCGACAGTCACAAAGGCAGAGGCAGGTGCATTTGTAACATGTTACATCCTGAATATGGATGTAGCGTGTTACAGAAGGTGAGCTTATCCTTTTAAAGCCCAATTCCAGGCATCTTTTTTTATTTTTTTTATTTACCAGGATATGGAGACACGGCCAGCAACAAAAACAACTAACCCTTCCTTACTCTAAAAAAATTGTTTTTGTTTCCCTATTGGAGAGATCTCCCCTCCCTTTCTGTCCTGACAGTAAATGAGGGGAAATCCCTCAAAATGGACACTGATGGCAAAAGCCTCCCAGAGGCTCTTACCTGCTGAATCCATAATGACATGAAATGTTGTGGTTAATGAGCATGGGGCATCTTAATGCTCTTAAGATAAAGCTATAACTTGTAAGCATTTTCTTTATACTTATACTGCATGTGCAGGTTGCCCCAAGTGAGAGAAAAGCTACAAAAATGAAAGGGGGGGGGGGGGAGAGTCCATGTTAGAGGTGAGCTTTTATGCCCCCACCAGCTGTCAAATAGTTTGTTCAGAGGACGATGCAAGGGAAATGTTTGCCAAAATGTAGTATTAGTCCTGTGAATCACAGGATGTAGCTTATTGACTATTCACACTCTCATGCATATATCTTCCAATCTGTATACAACAGCGTTGACACCTAGAAGCAATCAGTGCAGCTCAACATCAATAATTGTGATTGCTGTATAGTTAAACATATGGTTTCTTCTGTGTTTTATAGGTCTGCTTGAAGTTTAAAAAGGCAAAAAAAAAAAAAAAAAAACTCTCAAAGGGGGTTATTTACGAAAGTCAGATGATCCACTTTGCACTGAAAGTGCACTTGGAAGTGCAGTCACTCTGAATCTAAGGGGTAGATTTGAAATGAGAGGAAGCTCTGCTGATTTTAACATCCAATCATGTGCAAGCTAAAATGCAGTTTTTTTTATATTCCTTGCATGTCCCCCTCGGATCTACAGCGACTGCACTTCCAAGTGCACTTGCAGTGCAAAGTGGATTTTCCTCTAGTAAATAACCCTCAAAGTGTCCCTTTGCCTTTACTGCCCCTTTTGATTATATTTAATTTAAGGGCAGTACTAGATGGTATAACCCCTTCCCGCCCAGCGTACGCAGATGTGCGTACTCTGCTTCTGGGGGGTATACCGGGATGATGCCCGCACCTGCAGGCATCATCCCGGTACCGTTTTTTAGAGCGGGCGATTGGCTTTCTAGCCATAACAACCGATGTGGCTAAAAGCCGCTCGGCTGTTATGCCGGTGGGGACGTTCCCCACCCCCCCACCCCCCCCCCCCCCCCCCCCCCCGCCGCTCTTACCGGTGCTCCCGCTCAATCGGGAGCACCGATCTCACATCTGCTACTTCCAGCGGCTAGGGAGGGACTGGAATGACGCCGTAAGTGGCGTCATTCCAGTCTCCTAATTGTAAACACAGAAGCGACGTCCTGACGTCACTTCCTGTTTAATCGGCTGCCAATGGCGCCGGATTTAAAAAATATATACAGTATTCAGAATCGCCGTTTTCGGCGATCTGAATACTTTGAAGTGTAAAGGAGGGATCGGGGGTCTTTGAGACCCCCGATCCCTCCATAAAGAGTATCTGTCACCACCTATTACTGTCACAAGGGATGTTTGCATTCCTTGTGACAGCAATAAAAGTGATCAAATTTTTATTTCTTTTTTTAAAAACAATTTATTAATTTAAAAATTAAGAAAAAAAAAAAGAAAAAAAATATTTAAGCGCCCCCTCCCCCCCCCCTGTCGCCGCAAGCTCGCGCAGCAAAGAAAACGCATACAGAAGTCGCGTCCACATATGTAAACGGTGTTCAAATCACACATGTGAGGCATCACTGCGATCGTCGGAGCGAGAGCAATAATTCTAGCACTAGACCTCCTCTGTAACTCTAACCTGGTAACCCAATTTTTTTTTTTAAAACGTTGCCTATTGAGATTTTTAGGTACCGTAGTTTGTCGTCATTCCACGAGTGCGTGCAATTATAAAGTGTGACATGTTTGGTATGTATTTACTCGGCGTAACATTATCTTTCACATTATGCTAAAAAATTGGGCTAATTTTATTGTTTAGTTTTTTTTTTAATTCATGAAAGTGTCCCTTTCCCCAAAAAGTTGCGTTTAAAATACCGCGTGACATTAAATATTGCAACAATCGCCGTTTTATTCTGGTGTCTCTGCTAAATAAATATATATATATATATATATATATATATATATATATATATATATATATATATATATATATATATATATATATATATATATAATGTTTGGGGGTTGTAAGTAATTTTCTAGCAAAAAATATGGATTTTAGCTTGTAAACACCAAATGTCAAAAATAGGCTTAGTCATGAAAGGGTTAATCAATACTAATGCCTAAAGTAAATTGGATAAGTACACACAAGTGCTTAGTGAAGATTTTTCTCTGCTCTCAACTGGGGTGATGAGTATACAGGCTGCAGTTTTGGTTAGTGTGAGAACTGCAACTGTCTAGAGATAAACAATCTCCAGTTGCCCTAGGAATCTCTGAAACTGGTGTGTACAAGCCCTTTTTGTATTTTGCAAGGTGTATATTGATCATTGTCTGCATAATCCTTATTGAGGGAATGTCTTAAGTACCGGTTCACAGCAGCATGGGTTCATTGTAACTTGCATACGACTTCTTTAAAGTGATACTAAATTCTTCTTTTTGTTTTAAAAATAACAAACATGTTATACTTACCTTCTCTATGCAGTGGCTTTGTATCGAGCAGCCCAGATCTTCCTCTTCTCGGGTCCCACTCAGGCACCCCTGGCCCCTCCCCCCTTGTCCCCACAGCGAGCCGCTTTCTATGGGAGCACCTGAGCAGAGCCGCTGCTCTGTGTCCATTCAGACATGGAGCTGCAGCTCCGCCACCCCCTCTGCTCATTGGCTCACTGACTTTGACAGCAGTGGGAGTGATTGGTGCTCGCTGCTGTGTGTCAGCCAGTCGGTAGTGAGATCCTGGAGAGTTAAGGCTCTTGTGCAACATTGTGAATTGAGATGTGGCTCAGGTAAGTAATAGGGGGACTGAGAGGGGCTGCTGCACACAAGTTTTTTTTATCCTAATGCCTTAAGTTAAAAAAAAAAAAAATAATTCTGCCTTTTGGAACCACTTTAACAGAAGTCAATGCAAGTCGTGTTGAAGTCGCATTTCCGTTAATGGAGTGCGACTTTGTCCCATGACAAGTCATGGCTGTGTGAACCAGGGCTTAGTGGCCTGTAAGAAAGAGAACCGAAAATGTGCGCTTCTGTGTAGCAGTCCTCTGATTCTAATCTATCCAGTTGGAATAATTTTTTTAGATGATTGCTGATTGGTTTCAAGGGTTGCCATTGTTTGTAAATTGCTCTTTGTGGAAATTATTATGTCCATATGTAGCACAGTAATTTTGCCAATCTCTATTTTTAGGGATCCTGCAGACGTGTCATTTGAGAATGACAATGCAATGACCTCTAGCACTGTGAGCAAGCTGGCAGAAGCTAGGAGGACCACCTACCTTTCTGGCAGGTGGGTGTGTGACGATCATAATGGAGATACCAGCATTAGCATTGCTGGACCTTGGATCACTCTACCCAACAATGGGGATTACTCTGCTTATTACAACTGGGTGGAGGAGAAGAGGAGTGCGCAGGGACCTGGTAATTATATATACCCTTTACTCTGCATGATATTCATGTCTATAGCATAGGCTTGCATAGTGTGTTTCCAGTATAATAAGTGCATCTAGGTATAGGGATGTGACCTAACCCCTGCACTGAACAATGTTATATATATATATATATATATATATATATATATATATATATATATATATATATATATATATATATATATATATATATATATATATATATAAATTACTTTTTATTTATAAAAGTCAGTTTTATAAGCAGTACATGTTTTTGCCTTTAAAGAACATCTAAAGGCAAAAGATTTTTGGAGATGTGGATGTGTCAGGGTTTTTATTGCTATCTGTGACCCATTAGGGAGATTCACCCTTTCTAATTGTCCTGTTTACTGTTATTGAAAGTTATCATAAAAGAAAATCCCAAATTTTGGGTTGTCCCCAGAAAAGTAATAGAGGGGAAATCTTCCAATGGGGACACTAATTCTGATGGCCTGGGGGTCCCCAAGGGATTCCCTTAATTACTAGGGATTGCTTCTCACTTGCTTTTTGGCTATGGGACAGGAAGTAAAGAGAAATCTCTGCAATGGGACACAGACAATGGAAAAAATTGGGGAAAACTTTTTTGTCTATAGTTCTACTTTACTATCACTTCAAAATGTGTGTTTCCACATCTGCAGGCATCATACATCACATCCTTTTAATGGGTTTTTGTTGTCATAGAAAACGCTTGGCTTTGTGTACAAACATGGAGGGGAACCCCAACTCTTAAAGCCAGCCTTTTTTTCATATCAAAGCAATTAGAAAAAACAGCATTGTAGTGTACTAAGTGTGGCAATTTTGTATTTACAGTCAAAGGATAAGTTCACCTTTAGTGCCGGTTCACACTAGTGCACTGCCAGACATTGCATGTGATTCGCTCCGCATCTCTGTGCAGTTCACATGTGATGTCTGTGTGAAGCGATTTCAGCCATACAAGCTGGGTGAAATCACATCGCGTTCGCACCAAAATGGCGCAGGTCCTTTTTATTGGTCTGCACTGGAATCGGATCGCATGGGTGTACCAAACCTTAAAAAAACTAAATGCACACATTTTTGCAGGTAAAAATATATGCATTTGCTATATATTATTTTATTTTTTAAATAGGAGCCTGTAAAGCATTGCACCCTCGATCAGCGGATTGTGGGTGCAGTGTCAGGCTCCTGCAGATTGTCTTTGTAGCTGTCTGCTCGTATCTCCGATAGGGCAAGCATTTACTGAATAACCAGAAGCTTAATGAACTACCAGACTGTTCATCATCACCCTGGTTGTTCTGTGAGAACTACAAGCAGTCAGCTACCAAAGATGATGGGCATGAACTCTGTGAATGAGTGACGTGGGCAGGAGGTCCGTGGTCTGCTGTCATAGGGTGGGGGTTCGGGGTGAGGGAGGAGAGGCAGATGCTGAACATGTTACACCCTCAACGTGGGTATAACATGTTCACAAAGGTAAACCTATCCTTTAATACATGCTACCTAATGACTGGCATTTTTTTTGTACATCGCTACCCTGCTACTTAAACCTCTGTTGCTGGCATCCTTATCTTGTCAATGGCACAGGAGCTTGGACTGTAAAAATATGGACCATGGTGTTTATGGTTATATGCACTGCTTCTTCCTACAGGCCTTGCTATACTTTTTTACCCACACATCTTTTGCACCAACAAATTTGTTTGTACAGAACTTGTACAGAGTCATTTGATGAGAGCTGCCATCCTGCCCAGCATATCTGAGCAGGAAGGTAGGTCCTGGCCATACGTGGTCTCCTTATATTCTGTTTGGACATATTTTCTGACTTTAGTATCAGTAAAACTTGTTCTGGGTGGAATAAGCAGGTACTAATTTCTTGCTTGATTGCAGTTCTTGCGCTGTATGTAGAAGATGACTGTTTTTTTTTTTTTCTTCCCCCAGAGATGGAGCACAATAATCCTGCATACACAATCAGTGCTGCCTTATGCTATGCAACCCAGCTGGTTAACACTCTGTCACACATATTAAACGTCAACCTTCCCAGAAAGCTGTATAATAGGCAAGTATGAATAGCACTTCAGAAAGTGGATGCTTTCTGAGTTATAAGGCCATTTGCAATAATGTCCATATGAAGTCTTTAAAATCTCCTTTTTAAATGCTGTCTGCAGCCTTGCCATCGGATATTTCCTGGTACCCTTGGTAAGCACTTGGAGGATTCAGACATGATGATAAACGATAGCCATTTACAGAAGGAGATGGCTAATTCTTTATATGCTAAGCATCAGTGCCAATTGCGCTGCCCTTCCTTCTCTAGTCCATTCACAGAATTTTCCCAGAATGCACAGTGATCTGTGATTGGAGGAGACAGTTCCTGACATTTATACGCTGCCTTCCATTCACAGAACGCTGGGAAAGAATACTACGTAATCTGTGAATGGCCAAGAAATTAAGGGGAGGGCGATCAGCGAAATTTCTTTGCAGCTGCTGATCTTAACCCCCACAGTGCTGGTGGAAGATCACCACTTTGGGGGGAGTATTCAGCATTAGTGGAGCAACGATTTCTATTGTATTCTTTGGACAGACAGTAGAACTTTTCACATGGAAAATAAGGTGAAGTTTCTCACCAATAAACTACTCCACACCACTGTTAGGTGAATTTGTCATTTATAGTAAAGTTGTTTTATTCCTTATTGAGAAGCCTCTTCTGTGTTGATGATGGGGGGGGGGGGGGGGGGGGGGGAAGGCAACTTGATAACCGAGCTACGAGATTTCTACTTGGTTCCAGCCCAAATTTAATTGTTTTTGATGGAGTGGGAAAGGATTAGAACCCCTGTCAGGGTTTTTTTTATATTATTTATTTTTTATTATGGGTATTTATTTACTACAGATTGTAGTTTTTTTTTTTTTACAAACAGCATGGTGGTTTATTGAGAATACAAGAAGAACAAAAAGATAATATGCAGACATTGGTCAGTACAATGATCATGACAGTGGGATAGTAGGAATATGTGCAGTGTGTGCGGCAGGGGGGACGCGCAGGTCCCAAGCACATCAAAATGAGCAATGAACTAAAAGAAATAAAATATAAAACCAAAATAGTGCAAACATAAATAGCCATGAGACCCAGTCCAGAAGGCGAATTCCAGGAGACACTTCAGCAGGGGATCACAAATAGCAGCATTGTGAAATCATCATTGCACAGCGCGGCGCCGGCCCCCCCCAGGCCAAGTACACAGGAGCACCCATCCCTATAAGGGAGGCTCATCACAGGTAGCAGCCTCATTCAACCATACATCCCAGACTTTAGCATATTTAGCATGACAGCCCCTATGGGCATACAGTTCTTTCTTGTATGGGAGTACCTGATTAATCGCAGCTACCCATTCCTGAAACGTGGGGGGCTGGACTTGTAGCCACCTTCTCGCCACCAGTAGCCTAGCCAGAAGCAAAGACTCATGTAAAAAAATCTTGTGGTACTTGTCCGAGTCCGGATCAGGGAAAATTCCCAAAAGGCACTGCTTGGGGCACAGCGTCAAAGGAGACCCCATTTTATCATGGATAAATCCAACAATTTGGGACCAGAAACACTGGATCACCGGGCAAGACCACAAGATATGAAAAAAAGTGCTTTGTAAACTACCACACCTGGGGCAGAGGGGACTGTACTCTGGTTTATATTTAGCAATGCGTGCCGGTGTCAAATAGGTTCTATGTAAGATATTGAGGTGAGTGAAGCGATCCGAGAGTTTAGGCGAGACCTTTTTTCCAGCATCCAGGGCTTCCTCCCACTCATCATCCTCAAGTTCTCCAACATCCTCCAACCATCTCCCCCTAAGGGCCTCTGTCATAACAATCGCTGGGGGTCTGATCAAAAGGTTGTATATACTAGAAATCAATTTACGTGGATCTTGCCCCAAGAGCACGTCCACCACCGCCAGGCTGCCCACCCCAGGCGAAGATTGCCCGAATTGTGTCTGGAGAGCATGGCGAAGCTGGAGGTACCTGTAGAGCATTGAATTCGGGAGTGCAAACTCCTCCTTGAGCTCCTGAAACGATTTCAAGACCCGACCTCGATATAAATCGGAAAGGAATCTAATTCCATGTATGAGCCAAATCGAGTATCCCGGGAGTAGACGCAGTTCGTCCAAACCGGGGTTATCCCAAAGCGGGGTGTGGGAGTGGGTCTCAGGAAAAGCTAGCTTCCTACCAACCACCTCCCAGACCCTGCAATATGCATAAAGGAGTCCCCTGCGGTTCCCCCGAAATGCCGCTGAGGCGCAGGCTCTAAATATCACCTGGAAGGGATGGGTAATGGAGTATCCACGCCTGGGGCAAAGAAGTGTTAAGTACTTATCCCTGTCCTGTTTATCTAGGTGGTAAAAGTGGGACACCTGGGCCGCCAGGTAGTACAAGGCAAAGTCCGGCAGGGCCGCCCCCCCCAGATCCCCAGGGCACTTCAATGCTTGCCACGATAATTTATGTCGCTGTGAGCCCCAAATAAAGGAATTGAGTAGGGCTTCTATGGATTTAAACAGTCGTAGAGGTAAATAAACAGGGGAGTGCCAAAACACATATAAAAACCCGGGTAGAATAATCATTTTTACAAGGTTTATTCGCCCCAGAACGCCCAGAGGGAGCTTGGCCCACGCCTTGATTCTAACCTTAAGGGATGCCACCAGGGGATCTATATTTAGCCTGGTGTAATCCTCAGGGGTTCTAGTGACATAAATACCTAAATATTTTATCTTACTCACCCTCAGGAGGGGAGCGGATGCCTCCACCTCGGAGGGGACCCCCAGATCCATGGGCAAAATTTGGGATTTCTCCCAGTTGATCTTGAGCCCTGAGTATGCTCCAAATAGTTGGATCGTTTCAAGAGCTGCCCGGAGGGAGGGGCCTGTATCCGCCAGATACAGCAACATATCATCTGCATACAGGCTAATCCTCTCCTCCAGGCTGCCACATTTAAGCCCCCTAATACCAGAGTGTCCCCTGAGAGCCGCCGCGAGCGGTTCCACCGCTATGGCATACAACAATGGGGACAAGGGGCAGCCCTGTCTGGTACCCCGAGAAAGAGGGAAAGGGGACGACACCCGCCCATTAACCAAGATCCTGGCACAAGGGCCGCTGTACAGAAGGCGTATCCATTTAATAAAGCGAGGTCCGAAGCCAAGGCGCCGAAGACAGCTCCACAAATACCTCCACTCCACTGAATCGAACGCCTTGGCTGCGTCCAGAGACACCACCGCTCTAGTTCCTATCAGATCATGGTCCGCTTGCAGATTCATGTGCAGCCGACGCAAATTGGAAGCCGTGTTTTTGGATGGCATAAACCCCGTCTGGTCGGGATGGATCAGATCTAGGATAACCGCGTTCAGACGGGTAGCCAGGACCTTGGCCAGGATCTTGATGTCCAACTGGAGTAAGGAAATGGGCCGATAAGACTCTGGGAGCTCCAAGTCTTTCCCGGGCTTGGGGATTAGGACTATATAAGCCTCACACATTGAGGGGGGGAGAGATTCTGACTCGAATATATGAGAGAATAATTCTTGCAACCTAGGGGTCAGGGTATCAGCATAATGTAGATAGAATTCAAGGGGGAGCCCGTCCGAACCAGGAGCTTTGGACTTGTTCAGCAGGGACATCGCCTCCGCGATATCATCAGTACTAATAGGGGCCTCTAAAAGGGCCACCTGAGCCGGCGTAATTGAGGGCAAGTCAAGGGTTGCAAGAAGCCCGTCCACCTCGTCTCCAGTAGCGGTGGTCGTCGAGGAGTACAATGATGCATAAAATGTTTTAAACTCCTCCGCCACCGCATCAGGGTCAGTAATCAGCGTGCCGTTAGAGCCCCGCAAGGAGACCACCGTGGGAGACCGTTGATCCATGTGCGCCAAGTAGGCCAACAGGCGACCAGCACGCTCCCCACATTCATACACCCTCTGCTTGACATGGAACATGTTCCTCTCCGCCCGCTCAATATGCAAGCCATTCACCACTCTGGATTGCAGCTTGAGAAAATCAGCCCTACTCGGGGATGGGTCCTCAGCAAATTCGCGTTCAGCAATAGACAACTGGTGCTCCGCCCGAAGCAACGCCTCCGCAGACGAACGACGATATTGCGAAATTTGGTGCGCCATAAACGACCGGGCATGTGTTTTAAACGAGTCCCAGACCAGCGTGAAAGGGGCCGTACCTCGATTCGCAGCAAAAAATAAGTCCCACTCCGACCCCGCCTCCTCCAATCCGGGGGTCACCCCCAACCAAAAAGGGTTTAATTTCCAAGAGTAGGATTGCGGAGGGCCTGGGAGACGTAGCACGACCCAATATGGGGCGTGATCCGAGAGCACCCGTGGGTTAAATCCCACTTCCGCCAGATAGGGAAGAAGGGGGCGGGAAATAAAAATAAAATCAATCCTAGACATAGTAGAATACGACGCCGAAAAACAGGAATATTGTTTAGCCGTAGGGAAACTATGCCGCCAGGTGTCCACCAGAGCTAGCTCCAGAAAAAACCTGCCAAACCTAGTAAGCCCCGGCGACAGTACAGGTGGGGGAGTCAACACAAGTCTATCCAGTTCTCTATGTGCAACATTGTTGAAGTCCCCCAGCCATACCGCCGGGACAGTAGGGAATTGGGCCATAAACGCCATTCCCTCGTTGAGGACAGTAAACTGAAAGGGGGGAGGAACATATATAGCCAAAAGAAGAAGTTCTTTGCCATTAACCCGGGCATGTAAAAAGAGAAACCTCCCCTCAGGATCAGACTTGAGCAGGAGAAGCAGGAATTGCACTGACTTGGACACCATCAGCGCCACACCCCTGGAGTAAGTAGAGAATGGGGCCTGGTATACCCAGCCCACCCAGGGCTTCTTAAGTGTGAGTAGTAGGTGGCCAGTAAGATGGGTCTCCACCAAGACAATTATGTCTGCCTTCTGAGCCCTGAGATAGGTCAGGACACAGATTGTAGTTTAGTAATGTCTGCAGTTGTTCGCTTTGCTATTTTTTATTCTAGAACTTGTAGTTGACTCGTATGTAGTGTTGCTCTAATTGACTGAGTATGTCATATGTCTGTCCAATTTTTAGTGAGTTTTGTGGAGAAAATTTGAGCAGATGGAAGTTTAACAGGGCAGTGAACAAACTGAATTCCAACATCTTATATCTATGTTTTTCTCAGGTATGTATCAGTGTTATAACCTTTTTTAGCTGTGACAATCTTTATGTATCATAGTGACCTCCTATTGCATAAATCACGCCCCCCCAACAACCAGCTCTTTGGCATGTTGAAGTAGAGTTATGCCCTAACTGGGTGACATTTAGTTTGTTTAAACTACTACATATCATACATAAATGCCAATTTCATTAACTCTGCTTTTGTTGAGTTAAAAAAAAGAATTCCCCTCTGGGTGATCCATGGTACATTGTAGGGATTTTAACATCTTGGTGCTGGCGCCTCCAGGCCTTTTAAGATATTTAGGATAGCGAGGTTTGTGATCATGTGACCAATGTGATTGGCCGAGCCACAATGACGTCACTCCCTCACACCGGCTGCTTGCAGTGTGAATATCTCCTAAACTGCGCAGGTTTACGAGGTATTCACAGTACCTACAGGTAAGCCTTATCATAGGCTTATCTGTAGGTACACCTTAAAAAGAAGACTTTACTACCGCTTTAAACAAAATTCCCGCTTTCACCATTTTTCATGATTTGTTGCAGGTGTGCTTATGATATCATGCAGCCTCTGTTTGGCCCATTGGTGCCTATATGTACTCAGTGATAGCTACATTGCATTTCTAAGCGCATATTTCCTGATGACTCCTGAACCATGGTTCATGCCGCCACTGTAGTATGACTGGCACGATGAGCTAAAATGTAGTCATACGTTTCATAGGAAGAAAAAGTATGTGTATGAATAGTTTATATTGTTGTTTTTTTGTGTAAAGGGTGTGAATTTATTTATGCTTGTTGCACATTCCCTTTTGACCAACTCAATACCGTGCACTTTCACCCCCTTCCTGCCCTTTTTCCCCCCCCCCACAAATAGAGCTTTCTTTTGGTGGTATTTAATCTGTGTTTTTATTTTTTGCTAAAAAAAGGACCGAATTTTTTTTTCTTCTTTTTTTCTTCTTTTTAGTTTCTGTTATAAAATTTTGTAAATAAGTAATTTTTCTCCTTCACTGATGGGCACTAATGAGCAGTACAGATAGGCAGCACGGATTGGCATCCCTAAAGAGCCTGCACTGATCATTGATGCGCTGATTACATATTTTTCTAGAAAATTACATAGAACCCCCAAACATTATATATGTTTTTTTTAGCAAAGATCCTAGAGAATACAATGGCAGTCGTTGCAACTTTTTATCTTGCACGGTATTTGCGCAGCAATTATTCAAACACATGCTTAAAAAAAAAAAAAAACAGTAAAGTTAGCCCAATTTTTTTGCATAATGTGAAAGAGGAGGATATGCCGAATAAATAGATACCCAACATGTCACGCTTCAAAATTGCACACGCTCGTGGAATGGCGCCAAACTTTAGTATTTAAAAATCCCCATAGGCGACGCTTTAATTTTTTTTACTGGTTACATGTTTTGGGGTACAGAGGAGGTCTAGTACTAGAATTATTGCTCTCGCTCTAACGTTCGCGGCGATACCTCACATGTGTGGTTTGAACACAGTTTTCATATGTGGGCGGGACTTAGGTATGCGTTCGCTTCTGTGTGCGAGCTCATGGGGACAGGGGCGCTTTACATTTTTTTTTTTTTTTATTGTTAATTTTATTTAAATTTTTTTAGTTTGACACTTAAAAAAAAAAAAAAAAAATTGACTTTTATTCCTATTACAAGGAATGTAAACATCCCTTGTAATAGGAATATGGCACGATCGGACATATTTACAGCAAAATATGGGGTCAATAAGACCCCACATCTCACCTCTAGGCTGGGAAGAATAAAAAAAAAAAAAAAAAACTATCCTAGCTTCCCTGCCAAATCGGTGCCGTTAATTTGAATACCGAGGCCGGGCATGACGTCATAACATTGCTCCCGGCCTCTGAACAATCATAGAGACTCCGGGGATGATCTGGTCCACCGGAAATCTCTATGGTAACTGGCAGGGGCCAGCGGATCCTGTCACCGACTCACCGATGGAAGCGGTGAGTCGGTACAAGCATCGGAGGGTGGTGTCCCCTCCCGCCGCCCGTAAGAACAATCAAGTGGCGGAACAGCCGCTATGATCGTTCTTATGGTGCAGGGAATCGCCGGCTGAAAACGCCAATATCTGAATGATGTCTGTGGCCTCAGGCATCATTCAGCTATAACCACCGAAAGCCCATGACGTCAATAGACGTAGTATGGGCGCCAAGTGGTTAATCTATAAAACCATTAAAAAGAAAAAAATAAAGACCAAAGTTGACCAAAAAAGTAGTTTTAATTAAAATGTTTCTCCTACCTCCTGATTGTATTCACATTCATGCCTCGCTTATGTTCCTGCCCAGCTTATTGACCAACTACCTTTATATGCCAGGGGAATTTCATGGGCAGATATGATTTTATTATGGACCGTGTTGGGATGTCATTTAAAACTTGTACCGCTGTTTGTGTTTTAATATGTTTTACTATTCACTGATTTGACTCCATATCTCTTTGTAGCATGTGGACTTGGACCTCCTGCACCCACTACATACACTCAGGAACCTCATGTACTTGGTCTGTCCAGATAGTGAAAACCTGGGAAGGTGAGACTAAAGGGTTTTCTTTTTCTGTTCAACATTTTGCAAATTGTTGCTTCTTAGAACAACCCACCAACTGAAGGGTGACAAGGCTTATGGAGATTTGTAGGTTCAGAACAAAACAGTCTAACCTGGAGTGAGTGAGTATGTTTTGTGACATGGGGTAGTTGGCTCTCGTGGTAGATTTGTTTTGTACAGTGAGTCTATGGCGGATAGGAACTATTTTTAAGGGCTTAGTAGCCCACTTTTATTAAAACGACAAAAAGCAAAACAGTCCACCATAAGGTTTCCCACGCAGGACATCATCTCCAGCTTCAGCACAATACGAATGCTGGAAAATGCCAAGCAACCTAGCCCATGAGCTCACTTGGCTTCAACTGCAGTATCATGTTGTACCTCTTACCAGTCTCTGTCTGTGTTGTCCAGTTCTCCTGGAATACTTTGCTCTCTAGCCTTTTGTCATGGCACCCTGTTGCATGGCCCACCTCTGGTCTATGAATTGGGGTTCTCCTGACGCTCTAATGGCAGCCAACCTGACTCCTGGAACTGAGATTCTTTTGTCTCTTGGCTTCTGGTTGGACCCTCTGACCCCTCAATGAGTGCTTCCGTCTACCCCACTAGGAGTTGTCTCCAAATTGGGAGCCGTGAGCTATCCTGAGACCTGAGAATATATATCGACCCTGCACACCTGTGTACTCAGCCAGGTTGCAGCTGTCTAGCAAAACCTGGATAGAAAAGAGTCTCACCGCTCCAGGAGCACACATGCAGATAGTGAACTGTTCTCTCAGCCCGGAGGCCACAGGTGCTGGCAATTGCCAATAGCAACAGACGAAAGACTCTGGACTGCCTCTTCAAAAAAAAAAAAACACCTTTATTAAAAAATCACATCAAAACCCAGCAAACACAGCAGACAAAAAAAGCTGATGTTTTGCACTAGCACTTAATCATAGCCATGATTATGCTATGATTAAGCACTACTGCTATTGCGAAATGTCAGCTTTTTTTTTGTCTGCTGTGTTTGCTGGGTTTTGATGTGATTTTTTAAATAAAGAAAGGTGTTTTTTGTGTGTGGCAGTCCAGAGTCTACTTTCATCTTTCTAGCAAAACCTGGATACAGGATTGAATGATACTACATCAAATTTGGATACTTGCACTGCTTCTGCCATTGTTGACCTCCTAAAAATATAGGTTGTCTGGCTGTATACAGACCCCACTGGCTTCCTGGAACTAGTTGGCAGGTCTTATGTAATAACAGATATTCTGTTTTTTCTCACAATGTTTCTCATTAGGTCTGGGCCATTTGAAATCAGCGCAGACCTGGAAGATTCTATGGAATTTGTAGATCCAAGCGGAGCTGGCGAAAGTGATGAGAGTGGGGATGAACACATAAGTGATGAAGAGACAGATCTGGGAACGGACTGGGAGAACCTGCCTAGCCCCAAATTCTGCGATATCCCCTCCCAGCCTCTGGAGATGTTGGACAGTCAGAGTACAATGATGTCTCAACCTATAGCCAGCAGTAGCGCGGGAGGCATGATCTCCTCTGCTGCCGCTTCAGTCACCTCATGGTTCAAGGCATACACTGGTCATCGTTAACGGGAGGTGGATGGAAGGCTTTACCTCTCCTTTTAACTTTTTACCTTGGCAAGTTAAAGTCTGACATGTACAGAGAACTAATCTCTGCAACTGTGTTTCCTAGCTATTTTATTTCCTTTTAATAGGGGAAGAACTTTGAAAAACTTTGACCACTCAAATGATTGTGAGGAAATCAATATTGGAGTCTGCTCCCTTTAAGAAGAAATGGTTTCTTTTATTCGTGAATAAGTCAACGTTCAGTAACATTTCCCAAGAAAGCAATCTTCCAAATATTGAAATTTTCTTTTTTAAATTTTGCACTAAAAAAAAAAAAAAAAAAATATAGCTGTTCAGCCAGTTACTTCGTTGTATAGTTATTTTGTGATTTGGACTTAATACATTGGGATTACTCTAGTTTTTGGCTTTGGATTACTGCATTTGAAATTTATGTTGATTGAGGAGCCAGAAATTAACTGACAGGTAACAAATATATGCAAAAGCTCACCTACTTACACAGAAAGTTATGTCACACTGTGATTACGTCACTGTCCTATGATAAACTATATTTTGGCTGGGGGGGCTGTACTGCACAGCTTCACTGGCATGATTATCGAAAAGCTAGCTGTACATTCCAAAACTATGCTCGAAACAATATTAGAAAATCTGTTTAATAATAACATGACGCATACGTGTAGAGTTGTAAGTCTGTGAACCTCAAGAAATAGAATGTAACACTACAGTCATCTGCCACCTTCTATTCAATAACATACACTTACCAAAGTGAATGAAGTAAACATTTTCTTGTGTATCTGTATGGCTTCTGCCTGGGCTAATGTGAACCTCCTCTAAGTCTGATTATTCCCTCATGGAAGCCTCATCTTTTACCCATTAATACTCAGCCATAAGGCAAAGAGAGTGTCAAGAGCCATATAGTGTTAAACCACAACTAAACGTTTATTTAAAATGCACCAAATTAATTACAATGTTAAAACATATAAGCGCTTAGACAAAAGCTACTCGCGGGACTCTGGCTGCTTCCGGGCCACTTACCAAAAAATGAAGGGTCTGTAATTTTTATCATAGGTGTATTTTAAATGATAGACACAGAATATCAACCAAAAATGCAGAAAAAACACAATACAAATGTTGTTTTACTCACTGAACTGCAACTCAATTTATAAGTATTTGATCCCCTACAAACCAACGATTCTGGCTCCCACAGACTGGCTACAGTATGTGGTACACAGATTAGTCCTGTCAATGTGAAAAGATGCTCTTAACGACAACTCCATTATGTTTATAACAGACACCTGTCTACAGAATCTTTCTTCAATTCAAACCTTGCCATCATGGGCAAAACCAAAGAGCTGTCAAAGGACATTGGGGATAAGATTGTAGACCTGCACAAGGCTGGAATGGGCTACAAGACCATCATCAAGAAGCTTGGTGAGAAGGAGACAGCTGTTGGAGCGTTTAATAGAAGAAATACAAACTAACCATTAAACACCCTCGGTCTGCAGCTCCATGCAAGATTTTGCCACATGGGGTAAGGATGATCATAAGAAAAGTGAGGGATCAGCCCAGAATTACACTGTAGGACCCCCACTGTTGAGGTCAGATGAGACCAAAATTAAGCTTTTTGGCATTAACTTGACTAGTTGTGTTTGGAGGAAGACAAATGCTGACTATGACCCCAAGAACACTATCCCTACAGTCAAGCATGGAGGTGGAAACATTATGCTTTGGGGCTGTTTCTTTGCTAAAAGTAAAAGGCCAACTTTGCCGCATTGAGGGCCAATGGATTGGCCATGTATTGTAAAATCTTGGATGAGAAATTTCTTCCCTCAGACAGAACACTGAAGATGGGTCTTCCAGTATTACAATGACCCAAAACATACTGCCAAGGCAACAAGGGAGTGGCTCAAGAAGAAGCACATTGAAGGTCATGGAGTGGCCTAGCCCGTCTTCAGACCTTAATCCTATAGAGAATTTATGGAGGAAGATGAAACTTTGAGTTGCCAAGCGACAGCCAAGAAACCTTAAGGATTTGGAGAAGATCTGTAAAAAAGAGTGGACCAGAATCCCTCTTGAGATGCGTGCAAACCTGGTAACCAACTACAAGAAACGTCTTACCTCTGTACTTGCCAACAAGGGTTTCTCCAGTAAGTCATGTTTTTTGCTTGAGGATCAAATACTTATTTTACTCACTGAACTGCAGCTCAATTTATAACCTTTGTATCATGTGTTTTTTCTGAATTGTTGGTTAATAAAAATTATAGACCCTTAATTTCTTTGCAAGTGGGGAAACTGTTGCATATCATGATTTGTGCTAACTGTTGATTATTTGATTAGAGCTGTACTTTTTGATTTCTTTGCTGTACAATTTAAATGTATTGATGTGCCAGCTGCTGCACTTACTTTCTCTGAGTGCAGTTTCTCCTCCTCCTAGATTTAGAGATGTAGAAAAGATTTCCATTTAACCCTTGTACTACCATCAACGTATGTCATACATTGGCAACAGAGAGGGATTTTATGCACACTCCTGGCTGCTACAACAGCTGGGAGTACTTGTAAATCTGACTGTGTTGATTTTAAGATGGGAAGTACTTTGGTGGCTGTACCGTCAGATTGCTTCCACTGACCCCATAGTACATTGGCGAGTGGAAACATTCAACCTGGGGTCTTTATTCTTTGTTTTAACTCTAAACTTATGATTATGTGTTTTGAAAGCACTGCCCATGGAAAATGTTGGTATTGAAGCTTGTCATTGTTCCACAGGAGCAAATTGTTTTAAAACTTCACATGTGGGGTATTTGTTTTCTCAGCATATCTTATTTTTATTTATTTTTTTATTACCAAAGACTGGGTTTCCTACTTTCTGATGCTTTGCCAGGCACTAACTGCAGCTGTATTCAGTTGTTCTTTGTTTGTGGGTCTTTCTGCCTTTTAGTTTTGCCTTCAGCAAGTGAAATGCATGCTTAATTGGGATGGATATCAGGTGACTGACTCAGCAATTGTAGAATATTCCACTCATTTTCCCTTCAAAAGCTCCTGAGTTGCTTTTGCAGTGTGTTTTGGATCATTGTCCTTCTGTACTGTGAAGTGCAGGCCATTTGGCTGAATCTCGGCTGACCGTATATTTCTAAACACTGCAGAATTCACCCGGCTGTTTCTTTTACATCATCAATAAACACTGATGACCTAGTGCCACTGGAAGCTACTCATGCCCGTGCTGTGCCACTGCCTCCACCATGTTTTACAGATGACATTGTGCGATTTGGATCATGAGCTGTTCCAAGCCTTATGCACACTTTTTTCTTCCTGTCATTCTGGTGAACATTAATCTTATAGTCTCATCTGTCCAAGGCATACTTTTCCAGACCAATGCTTTTGGTCTTGCTTTTTTAGATTTTTTTTTTGGCAAAGCCTAATCTGGCTTCTCTTCTTTAGGTTTATGAATGGTTTGCACCTTATTGTGAAACCCTGTATTTGCTCTTGTGAATTATTTTCTTGATTGTAAGACTTTTACGATGCTATGCCCACCTCCTGGAGATTGTTCTGCAGTTGTCTGGATGTTGTGAATGTTTTTTTTTCTTTACTATAGAGAGAATACTGCCATTATCCACCATGATTGGCTTCAGTGGACATCCTGGATTTTTTTACATTGCTGAGCTCACCAGTATGTTCTTCTTTCCTCAGAATGTACAGAACTGTTGCTGTGGCCACTCCTAATTTTGCTGCCATGTCTTGGGTGGATTTGTTTAGTTTTTGAAGCCTTAAGCCCCCATACACACTATCAGATTTTCTGCCATTTTTTTTTCCCCTCTTAAGATTTACCAAAACCATGTAGTACAAGGGCCTGCCTGATTGCATACAAATTGAAACTCCTAAGGTTTGACCTCATATTGTTTTGGTAAATCTGAAGGAAAAAAAATTAAAAAAAATCTGATAGTATGTATGGGGCTTTACGGTGGCCTGTTTCACTTGCACGTACAACTTATTTTGAACACATGCTGTAGGTTCATAGCAATAGCTTCCAAATGCAAATACTACAGTTAGAATCAATTCCAGACCTGGTACCTGCTTATTTCATAAAGAAATAATGGAGTAGCCCACACCTGGCTATGTAACAGCTTGTGATTCAACTGTCCAATTACTTTTGGCCCTTTAAAAAAAAGAGGGATGGCTATTCTTAATGTAATTCCTAACCCTTCCTCTGATTTGGATTTACATACCCCTACCCTTAAACCTGAGTGTGCACACTTATAGCTTGAATATGTTTTGGTAAATACATGGAAAAAAAATAAAAAAAAAAAAAATCTAACATTATGCCTGTTTCCAAATATATAGTGTCTCACAAAAGTGAGTACACACCTTGCATTTTTTAAAAATATTTTATTACATCTTTTCATGCAACAATACTGAAGAAAAGACACTTTGCTATAATGTAAAGTAGTGAATGTACATTTGCTGTCCCTTCAAAGCAACTCAACACACAGTCATTAATGTCTAAACTTCTGGCAACAAAAGTGAGTATACCCCTAAGTGAAAATGTCCAAATTGGACCCAATTAGCCACTTTCCCTCCCTGGTGTCATGTGACTTGTTAGTATTACAAGGTCTCAGTTGTGAATGGGGAGTAGGTGTGTTAAATTTGGTGTTATTACTCGCATACTGGTCACTGGAGATTCAACATGGCATCTCATGGCAAAGAACTATTTGAGGATCTAAAAAAAAAAAAAAAAAAAAAAAGAAGAATTGTTGCTCTACATAAAGAAGGCCTAGGCTACAAGAAGGCTGCCAAGACCCTGAAACTGAGCTGCAGCACAATGCCCAACACCACCGTGCTGCGTGTGTGGTGGAAACCAGGTGAGGAGTACAAAGACAAGTGTGCAGTCAAGCATGGTGGTGGGAATGTCATGGTCTGGGGCTGCATGGGTGCTGCTGGCACTAGGGCGCTACAGTTCATTGAGGGACCAACATGTACTGTGACATACTGAAGTAGAGCATGATCCCCTCCCTTCGAAGACTGGGCAGCAATCCAACATGATAAATGACCCCAAACGCCCTTCCAAGACAGCAACTGCCTTGCTAAAGGTGATGGATTGGACAAGAATGTCTCCAGACCTAAACTCTATTAAGCATCTGTGGGGCATCCTCAAATGGAAGGTGGAGGAGCGCAAGGTCTCCAACATCCACCAGCTCTGTGATGTCATCATGGAAGAGGACTCCAAAGGCAACCTGTGAAGCTCTGGTAAACTTAATGCCTAAAGAGGGTTAAAGCAGTGCTGGAAAATAATGGTGGTCATACAAAATATCGACACTTTAGACCCAATTTGGACATTTTCAGTTAGGGGTATACTCACATTTGTTGCCAGCGGTTTAGACATTAATGGCAATGTGTTGAATTATGTTGCGGGGACAGCAAATTTACACTGTTATACAAACTGTACACTCACTACTTTACCCTATAGCAAAGTGTAATTTCGTCAGTATTTTCACATGAAAACATATAATAAAATATTTACAAAAATGTGAGTAGTGTACTATTGTGAGATACTGTATAAGGACAAAATTGTCCATTTCTCTCTTTAATGAGATTTTAGTGTAAATGGCAATATTACTCTAACCCAAAAGGTCAGGCTTTTATTGTTCGCTGTAGCCCGAGCAAATTCCCCACCCCCACGAGTTGTTTTTATTCCATTTGTAGACTGTCACCGATGGGTTGTGATAACTTTATACTTAGTGACGCTTGTATGTTTGTCTAGAATTGATGTAATACACCTTCAAGCAAATGTAAAACATCGAGCAGGCAGGCTTTAAGCGCAGAAGATAAGAAAATTAAATAAAAATCTCTCCTCTTCCGTTAAATATCCCTGCCTATTCGCCGTCTTCTCCTGCACTGTAAACTGAGCTGCACAGTTCAGCCTACAATAGCAGGCCGGTAGGACATCATTCTATGCCAACCAATAAAGAAGCCCAAATACAAGTGCAAGTAAGGGACTGTTGGACAAGTGAGTATTAAGCCTTGAGTTTGTGTTAGTTTAGGTCATTAATGTCCTAGTCCAGTGATGGCGAAGCTTGGGACTGCAGATGTTTTGGAACTACATTTCCCATGCTGTTCAACTACACTGCAGAGTACATGAGCATCATGACAAATGTAGTTCCAAAACATCTGGGGTGCTAAGGTTCGCCATCACTGCCTTAGGCTATAGTCCCACACAACATACAGTGCTAAAAGTATTTTTATATATATATAACAAAACATGGAAACAAGTGGGGGGGGGGGGGTACTAAACCACTATTTACAAAAATAAATAGTGAATATACATATCCATAAGTGAATATAACGGTGCTGCTAAGCCACTTAAGACCCTGTGTGCACCTAACTTATGTGCACGTGTACAAATGGTGCCCGATTTCAAAATAATAATTGTTCAACCATATAATCACATGTGCTGAAAAAAAAAAATGAAAAACCACAACAAAGGCCAATGTGAAAAACAACAAAAAAATGTTTCTTCCACTGTGGAGATGAACCACCTTCACAGACTACGTTGTACACCCAAAGTGCTCTGTAAGTGGATGTCTGCTTACCAGATGTTGTTGACCTTATTAACCACTTGCTTACTGGGCACTTAAACGCCCTTCCTGCCCAGACCAATTTTCAGCTTTCGGTGCTCTCACACTTTGAATGACAATTACTCAGTCATGCAACACTGTACCCAAATGAATTTTTTGTCCTTTTTTTCCCACAAATAGAGCTTTCTTTTGGTGGTATTTGATCACCTCTGGGGTTTTTATTTTTTGCGCTATAAATGAAAAAAGACCGAAAATTTTGAAAAAAAAAAACGTATATTTCTTTGTTTCTGTGACAGAATTATGCAAATTTATACTGCTACATATCTTTGGTAAAAATAACCCAAATTAGTGGATATTATTTGGTCTTTGTGAAAGTTAGAGAGTCTACAAGCTGTGGTGCGAATCGCACAAAATTGATCACATCTGATGTACTGGTGGCCGATCTCGCTTCTTGTGACCCGAAAGTCAAGAAAGTACAAATACCCCCCAAATGACCCCTTTTTGGAAAGTAGACATTCCAAGGTATTTAGTAAGAGGCATAGTGAGCTTTTTGATGTTGTAATTTTTTTCCCACAATTCTTTGCAAAATTAAGATTTTTCATTTTTTTTTCTCCACAAAATTGTCATTGTAATAGGTTATTTCTCTCACGTGGCATGTGTATACCACAAATGACACCCCCCAAAAAATTCTGCTACTCCTGAGTATTACAATACCACATGTGTGGGATTTTTTCACAGCCTGGCCACATAGAGAGGCCCAACATGCAGGTAGCGCCATCATGTGTTCTAGGAACATAAATTACACATCTAACTTGTTGACTATTTATTACACTTTTGAAGCACCAGGACAATGACACGTGGCACTGATACGTGGCAATGATGACACGTGGCACTTATACGTGGCACTGATGACACGTGGCACTAATACGTGGCACTGAAGACACGTGGCACTAATACGTGGCACTGATGACAGATGGCACTAATACGTGCCACCGATGACAGATGGCAATAATACATGGCACCGATGACGCGTGACACTGATGACAGATGGCACTGATAAGTGGCATTGATGACACGTGACACTGACAACAGATGGCACGTGACACTGACAGGTGGCACTGATGACAGATGCCACTAATACGTGGCACTGACAGATGGCACTATGTGGCACTGATGACAGATGGCACTTATACGTGGCACTGATGACAGATGGCACTGGGGACAAATGGCACTGACAACAGATGGCAGTGGGGGCAGGTAGCACTGGGGTGGATGGCACTGGGGGCAGGTAGCACTGGGGTGGATGGCGCTGGGGGAGGATGGCACTTTTTTTTTTTTTTTTTTTTTAAACTCGAGGCAGAACGGCTGCCGCTGCAGCCGTTCATCTCTCCCCTCTCACACTGTCTGTATGAGGAGGAAGAGCGGCGCTGAGAGATGATCTCATATGTTTACATATGAGATCATCTCCCATTGGACACGCCGATCACGCTGTAAACGGCCGCTGTGATTGGCCGTTTACAGCGATCTGTGTTTGCCTGTCCCCGGGGGACACAGAACTTCCGCGATGCGCGCCCGCGGCGGCGCGCATCGCGGAAGTAAACATCAGGACGTCCAGGGACGACCACCCGGACGAACGCGCCTGCTCTACGGCCGTCATTCGGCTATAGGGCGGGCGCGAGGTGGTTAAGTAAAAGATGGTCAGATATGGCCTTAGCAAGATATTGCTTGCTGCAATTAGATGAAAGAGCCTTATGAGAAACCTTTGCTCTCCCCCAGTTGGAATACCAGGAAATATATGTAGGAAGGATACAAAAAGCTAGAATAGTGTAATCACATTTAATAAAAAAATTTGATAAAAACATAAAGCAGAATGGCTGCTTACATTTAAAGTGCCCTCTTCTGGCACGGAGGCTGTTCAGCTCCTCTGCAGATATAAGAAGCTCCATACTGACTTACAGAGCACTTTGGGTGTGCAACGTGAAGGTGGTTCAACAGTGGAAGACACATTTGAGTTATTTTTCACATTGGACTTTCTGTTGTGGTTTTTCATTTTTTTCAGCACATTTTGTGATTATATGGTTGAACAATTATTACTATTTTGAAATGAGGCACCGTTTGTACACAACATTGGGGGGGGGGTGGGGGGGGGGGTGGGGCAGGATTAGCAGCACTGTTATTCACATATGGATATGTATATTCACTATTTTTTTTTTTAAGTAGTTGTTTAGCGCCCTCGTCACACTTGTTTACAATTTGCAATAGAATTTTTACATCTAGTTTGGGGGTTAGCAGCTTTATATATATTCTATATATATTTTCAGTTTAGAATTCTTTGGTGTGAGGTATTATTTCATTAACCACTTGCTTACTGGGCACTTAAACCCCCCTCAGTCCCAGACCAATTTTCAGCTTTCAGCGCTGATGCACTTTGAATGACAATTGCGCGGGCATACAACACTGTACCCAAATGAAATTTTTATAATTTTTTTCCCACAAATAGAGCTTTCTTTTGGTGGTATTTAGTTACAGCTGGGAGTTTTATTTTTTGCTAAACAAACAAAAAAAGATGCAAAAAAATAAATAAATCATGTTTTAATAGTTTGTTCTAAAATTTTGGAAACGGGTCATTTTTCTCCTTCATTGAAGTGCGCTGATTAGGCGGCACTGATGGGCTGCACTGGTGGGCACTGATGGGCTGCACTGGTGGGCACTGATGGGCTGCACTGGTGGGCACTGATGGGCTGCACTGGTGGGCACTGATGGGCTGCACTGGTGGGCACTGATAGGCATAGTTAAGGCGGCACTAATAGGCACAGATAAGATGGCACGGATGGGCACTGATAGGTACCACTGATAGGTGGCTCTGATAGGTGGCACTGCTGGGCACGGATGGGCGGCACTGCTGGGCGGCACTGGGGTGAAGCACCTTTGAGGCAGATTGTGGGCACTGTGGGTGGCACTGCTGGGTGGCACTGGGTGGCACTATGGGCACTGACGGGGGGGGCACTTTTATTCAGGATGGCACTGCGGGGGGCAGGTGGGCACTGGCAGGAGGCAGACGGTCGCTTGAATTGCTGGCCGTGATCGGGACCGATGTCCCGATCACGGCCGCTGGCGATCGGCTTTTTTTTTCTACTAGCCGATTACCGGCTCCGTTTTATCACCTGATCAGCTGTCATTGGCTGACAGCTGATCACGTGATAAGGGGGTCGGGATCGACCCCTTGCACGGATCGGTGATCAGGCGAGTCTCATGGACTCGCCGATCACAGGGGGCGCGCAGGCCGCTCGTGCACGGGACGACGTCAATAGACGTCGTCCCGGAAAAGTAGGTCCGCGCTAATGCCGTCATTTGGCAATAGCGCGGATCCCAAGTGGTTAAATAACAAAACATGTTTGAGTTCCCTGCCAACATCCTGGCACCACCTCTCTGTCCAGTGATCCCCGCAGGAAGCACATTCCTACGGGGGCACTCATGCATGCTTGCACCCAAGCCCCATTGCTGCATCTATTGACACGGACAGCAGGACTCAGCCCTGCTCCCTCGTCACAGGCTTTGATTGACAGCATGACCCAAAAGTGAGGCAAGAGAACTACTTCAGATGTGCACAATGTTTGAATGAGAGCTCAAGTAAGTTAAAGAGAGGATGCTGGCACTCATACATATTTTACCAGAATGCATTAAAGTAATGACAGTCAACAGGGGAATCTCAGATATTCTCAAAACGGCGGTTTCTGAAGCGCCGATAACACTAGTTAGATCAAGTTCAGATCCCACGGGGGTAGCGGTGGACGCACTGGAGGAGCTACATGTCGAAGCCCCTGAACAAAAGTGCTCGCTAAAGAGTGAGACGCCGGGGGGGGGGGGGGGGGGGTCGCTGAAAAAAAAAAAGACAGCCAAGGCTGATTTTGTTTAATGGTGCTTAAAGCCAATTTACGGTCTACTCCATGCTGTAGAAACAGGATCCTGGAAATGGAATAGGAGCGCAGACACCATCCTTTCTCCTCGCATAACGATGTACACCTTCCAGGTACGACGATATATCTTCCGAAAAGAACATTTCGGAGCTCCCAACATAGTTGAAATCACAGAGTCTTATAGGCCGTGGTTCCTTAGCACCTGTCTCTCAACAGCCAATGCTGTTAAAACCAGCCATGGTAAAGCAGGATGGAGAATCGGACCTTGAGACAGACGTTCTTCTCTGAGTTCCCAGGAAGCCTCTGCAACCAGGCGTACAAGATCGGCATACCAGGGTCGCTAAGGCCAATCTGGAGTAATAAGAATAACCGTAATCCCCGCGTTATCCACTCTGTGGAGCAGAAGTGGTAGCCGCTTTAGCGGAGGAAAGGCATAGATCAGTTGGTACCGATGCCACAGAGCTGCCCAAGGATCTCTTGACCTGGACACGAATCTCGGCACCTTCTGATTGAGACAGGAAGCCAGGAGAGCCACGTCTGATGTGGCCCATCTCAGGCAAAGGAGCCTGAACACCTCTGGATGCAACGACCACTCTCCTGGGTCCAACATTTGGCGACTTGGGTAGTCCGCCTGCCAGTTTTCCACTCCCGGGATGTAAATGGCAGATAGGCCCGGTACATGTCGCTCTGCCCACTGAAGGATGTGAGCAACCTCCCGTGCAGCAGCAGCTGTTTGTTCCTCGATAACTGACGTATGCCACCACCGTGGTGTCTGACTGGATCCTAATCGGACGCCCTTGAAGTCTCATTGACCATGTGGAGAGGCATAGCCTGATCCCTCGTAGCTCAAGCACATTGATTGGTAACTTGGATTCCTTCTCCGACCAGCGGTCCTGGGTCCACTGTAACCCCAGTACTCCACCCCAGCCGGTCAGGGTCGAGGTCAGAGGTAGGAACCGAAGTGCCAGGATTCTCAGCCACCAGAGTAGGAAGTCCCTGACTGACTGGCTCACCTGAATCTGCCGATTTAGGGATAACAGATTTGTCCCATTTCGCCAAGATCTCCTTCTGCAAGACTGGTGTGAAACTGGGCATACAGCAGCACCTCGAAGGAGGCCACCATGAGCCCAAAGACTCACATTCAGAAGCGTAGCGATGACCACCTGTGGTTCATCAACAGTTTTACCACAGCTCTGAGAGTCTGCAGCTTGTCTGGAGGGAGAAACACTCGGTTTCACAGAGTCCAGCAGTAAGCCTAGGTACTCCAAACGCTGAGTCGGTACGAGCACTGACTTTAGGTTCAACAGCCACCCAAATTCCTGCAGGGTCTGCATGGTGATCGCCTCATCCTCCTTTAATTCTGAGGCGGAAGATGCTCTCAGGAGGAGATCATCTAGGTAACCGACGATCGCGATCCCGTGTTGCTGCAGCAACGGCAAAATTGGAGCCTTAGTAAAGACTCGGGGGGGGCTGCTGCCAAGCCAAAGGGGAGAGCCACAAACTGGTAGTGGGCGTCCCAGACTGTAAATCACAGAAACTTCTGATGCCATAGGCATATGGGTATGGCCAGGTACGCATCCTGGATGTGCAAGGACGCCAGAAAGTCCCCTTGATGGAGTGCAGCGGCTACTGAGCAAATTGATTCTGAACCTCTGTACTTTCACAAAGCAGTTGAGGGCTTTTAGGTCCAAGATTGGATGTACCCCTTCCTTTTTGTGGACTACAGATTGGAGTAGAACCCCTGGAATCTTTCCGGCTCCGGAACAGCCGAGTCTCTTACCGCCCCCACTAGGGCCTCGGCAAGCCAGGAGTAAGGGTATGCTGGAGGGGAAGAATCTGTTCGGTGGCCAAGAGAGGAACTCTATCTTATAGCCAGAGGAAATCAGTTTGCAGACCCATTGATAGCCGAGAGGCCCACCGAGCTGCAAATTCCCGAAGGCGACTCCCCACCCGTGAGACGGGCGGGGGTAAACCTTCATGCGGTAGCACTCTTGCTCGCAGGCTTGCGCTTTGAGGGACACTTTTGTCCCTCAGAGGTCAGCCGGTCGGACTGGGGATGTTTAGCCGAAGCCCCAGATGGACGAAAAAGCCATTTGTGAGTGGAAAAAGAGGGCCCTTGCCTACAGCGTGGCTCCTTAGCATTCCTGGCCTGTGGGAGTAAGGTACTCTTCCCACCCGTGGCATTCTTAATGATGTAATGCAACGAGGCTCCAAAGAGCCGCTTGCCAAAGAAGGGTAGATCCGTCAGGGTTTTATTTTTTTTATTTTTATGCCTGGCCAGCTGAACAGCATTTTAACCAAATCAGGTGCCTCAGCACCACTGCTGACACTGAAGCCCTGGATAACAAAGGGAGGGTATCCAGGGCCGCTTCTAAGCCTGTTGCTCCCCCAATTTGCGGTGCAAAAAAAGTTTTGCCCACTCAGTGTCTGCAACACAAGTGCGGAGGCCAGTACTGGTCGCATTACTGACCCCACAACCGTAAACAAGGTATGGGCCACTACCTTGGTCTTCCTGTCCGTGGGGTCCTTAAATGCACGAGTCCCCTCTACCGGGATCATGGTTACTTTATTTAACCTGGATACTGGGGGGGTCCATGACCAGAGGAGCCGACCATTTTTTGAGAAGGCTTTCCTCAAAAGGGGTAACGCACCGCCATATATTTGGGGACCAAAAAGGTCAGTTGCGGTCTACCCCATTCCTTGTATATGAACTTTTCAAAATAAGTCAGATATGGAAATACCTTTAGGTGCACGGGCTGGCGTACAGGACCCAAAAGGGACCGCTACCTCAACGGAGGAATCGGCTGTGTCCTGAATTTTCATGGTATCACACACAGCTGTGATAAGTGCCCCAACAAGCGCTTTGTCGCAGGCGGAACCGGACGGCGACTTATCCTCACTGTCCGATCAGTCCTGGTCAGCGTCATCTTAAACAGAGCAGGGGTCACCAGCCTCAGCGGGGCCCGAGTCTGCATCAGAACTCCCCCCCACTTTTTACCACCTTTGCCGCCACGCACCGCCTCCATCTTGGCAACGAACGTGCTAAGGACTGCCGGCAAAGCGTCCAGAGGCACTGTACTGTCTGCAGGTGAACCGGTTGCATTTGCCTAGATTTCGGGGGAAGAAACACCAGTTTCTGAAGCCATGCTGACCCTACCCTGTCAGCCACCTCTTGGGGACTTAGGAGGGTGGGACTATCACTGTCCCAACTGCTGCAGGCTGAGGGGCCCCCCACCGCAGGACTCGCCACCCTGACAGAGTTCTGCGCTGTGAGAGAAAACTGCACTGTACTGAACCTCAGGGATCAGCGCTGGGTATGAGAATGGTGTTAGGCTACAACAAAATGGCCGTGGAGTGTGCAGTATAAAAGACAATCACAGAGAAAATGGCCGCTGAACTACAAAAAAAAATGGTTCCTGACAATGCTTCTCCCTGGTCACACCAAAAATGGCCGCCAAGCATTGTACACAGAGAGGGACAGTGAAACAGCGGCAAACAACGCTCAGCAGACATCCAGGGCACAGCCTCCCACCCAATGTGAGAGCCCCCCCCCAGGGGGGCCCGTCTGTGACACACACCGCTCAGCATCCCCCACAGGGGAGAGGGAAGATGAGGACAAGAAGAGAAGAGAGGGACCCCCGAATTGACCTCCCAGGGAATGCCCAGCTGCTCAGCCCCACAGAGCCAGGAAGAGCTATATTTACCAGTCCTGACAAGCTGGGGAACATTCCATCACAGATTCACGCTCTGATCAGTACGGGGTGGCTGCTGGACCCGCACACTGACGCAGACATCAGTAGCCCGGTCAGATGTGTGCCCCGGAGAATTACGCTCACCGGCCGCCCCTGGAGCCTGAGGGGCATGTCGAAGCTGACCCAGTGCGGAGCTCTGGTCTGCACGCGATCGCTGGCCAGGCTGGGGAGACTACAAGGCGAAGGGTATCCAGCCGGTCACCGAGCCTGCTGTTGATAACCGGTCACAGGATCTTAATCTTGCGCAAAAAGGGAAACTTCTGCAGAAAAAAAATTCATGGACCAATGGGCCTGCAGGGTTCCTAGGGCCTTCACTAGCCAGGAAAAAAAAACGGAGGCTGCAAGATGCAGGTTGGGGAGTTGTTACTGAAGGGACCGCCCCTTGGGCAGAACTAGAAAGTTTTTTTTTTTTTTTTGTACATAGTAACACGTTTTGCCTAGTCCTCTACTGAAGGTGGCGTGACAACCCGATGGTCTAGGTAAAGCAGCTGCATGTCAGTGAACGCAAGAGAAAAAAATAAATGAAATACAATCCAATATGGGAACAACCATTGGCAACCTTTTGGGAAGGCAAAAAAATAAAAAAAATAAAGGATTATCAATATTACCCCTGCACTTTTAGGTAAATAGGAAAAACCATTAAACAAACGAATACCCAGGAAAGCAACTGCAGACTTTGGTAGAATTAGCACTATCAAAATTAGGCATTTTAATCAGCTTTTGCAGAAATGTATAATATATATATATATATATATATATATATATACACACACACAAACAAACTTTCTTTTTAATAATATAGCAACCGGGGTAAAATTATTTTCAATATTATATTATTTTCATTCTTGTAAGAAACCCAATAGGGGGTTTCTTATCTTCGGGGGGCAGCAGCCTATATAGAGTTTTATATACAGGTATACTAGACACATAGAGGATTTATATCTATCCGGCTAAGGCTTGGGTTTACCTACTCCTGGTGGTGATTAGCGCGGTTCTTCCATCCAAACTTTCTTTTTAAGACAGGGTTCAAAGTAGATGATGAATGTTCACCCCCTCAATATCTTTATGTATCCTCCCTTCTGTACTGCAAACGTTTCTTACAAATTATGAGAGAGGGCAACACTGGAGCAGCTTTAATGCTCAAGAACACCCTTTTAAAAAGCAAGAACTCTAGCAGTTGATCATTGTTCACCAAATTAGCGTAATAAGGGAACAAAACCTATTAAGGTTGGGCTGGAACTCTACAGTAAGAGATTAAAAAGAAGTCATCACGGCTGCCCTTTCCTTGAGAATATGATTGGCTGCCATGATGAGTCACTAAGCAATGCGTGAACTTCTGATGATTAAGCACTTTCTTTCAAAAGCGTGTAGTAATATTGTAGAAAGTCTGAGTAACATTAAAACTAAAGACAGCCTCCACTGACATCCTTACCTACCATCCTATTTCATATATTAATTATCTTAAAATTCTTACAAAACTGGAAAACGTTAGATCAGATTCGTCAGTCTATAGCAGGGATATGCAATTAGTAGACTTCCAGCTGTTGCAAAACTACAAGTCCCATTGTGCCTCTGCCTTTGGGTGTCATGCTTGTGGTTGTCAGAGTCTTGCTATGCCTCATGGGACTTGTAGTTCTGCAACAGCTGGGAGGTCCGCTCATGGGACTTGTAGTTCTGCAACAGCTGGGAGGCCCGCTAATTGCATATCCCTGGTTTATAGCATTGATTTCTGCGGTACATTCCAAAATGGGATGCCCCCCCTTTTTTTTTTCTAGGGAACAGTTACTTCTTTCATTGGACCTTCATAAGGCCTTTGGTAGCTTAAATTGGGACTACTTATTTACCACTTTGGAGGCCTTTGGGTTTGGTTCTACTTTTAATTACTAAAAATGCTTTAAAAGTAATCCATCAGCCAAGGTGGGCATTCGGGATTATAGACAGTTGCCTAAACGACATGGAACAAGACAAGGTTGTCCACTTTTCCCATTGCTATTTGTGTCAACACTTGAACCCTTAGCTGTAGCAATCAGATTTCACCCTAGTATACATGGTGGATGTTGTGGACAATAAGAGCATAAATGTTTGTTTGCCAACGATGTCCTCATGACACTAATCCTCAAAATGACCCTACCTAATCTGCCAACTTTGTTACACCCATTTTCCCAGCTCTCAGGGATTTCTTTTATACCTTAAATATAAAAATGATGGCCCTTAATATTTCTTTACCCACCTTGACATTGCTGACCTTAAAAAAAATGCCTAGAATTTTCAATGGACGTTGAGCTCCCTTCCATATTTAGGCATCCAGCTGACACCTTCGATTGGCATGCTTTAACCACTTGCTTACTGGGCACTTAAACACCCTTCCTACCCAGACCAATTTTCAGCTTTCAGTGCTCTTACACTATGAATGACAATTACTCAGTCATGCAACACTGTACCCAAATTAATTTTTTGTCCTTTTTCCCCCCACAAATAGAGCTTTTTGGTGGTATTTGATCACCGGTGGGGTTTTTATTTTTTTGCGCTATAAATGAAAAAAGACAAAATATATTTCTTTGTTTCTGTGACAAAAGTATGCAAATTTTGGCCACTCTTTATACTGCTACATATCTGTGGTAAAAATAACCCAAATTAGTGGATATTATTTGGTCTTTGAGAAAGTTAGAGAGTCTACAAGCTGTGGTGCGAATCACACAAAATTGATCACATCTGATGTACTGGTGGACTATCTCGCTTCTTGCGACCCGACCAAGTCAGGAAAGTACAAATACCCCCCAAATGACCCCTTTTTGGAAAGTAGACATTCCAAGGTATTTAGTAAGAGGCATGGTGAGCTTTTTGATGTTGTAATTTTTTCCCACAATTCTTTGCCAAATTAAGATTTTTTATTTATTTTTTTTCCACAAAATTGACATTGTAATAGGTTATTTCTCTTGCATGGCATGTGTATACCACAAATGACACCCCCCACAGCCTAGCCACATAGAGAGGCCCAACATGCAGGGAGCGCCGTCACGTGTTCTAGGAGCATAAACTACACATCTAACTTGTTGACTACCTATTACACTTTTGAAGGCCCTGGAGCACCAAGACAATGACACGTGCCACTGATGACAGATGGCACTAATACGTGGTACCGATGACGCGTGACACTGACAGGTGGCACTGATGACAAATGGCACTGACATGTGGCACTAGGGACAGATAGCACTAACAGGTTGCACTGGGAACAGATGGCACTGGGGGCAGGTGGCTCTGGGGCGGATGGCCCTTTTTTTTTTTTTTTTTTTTTTTTTTAAACTTACGGCCGCTGCAGCCATTGATCTCTCCCTTCTCACACGCTGTCTGTGTGAGGAGGGAGAGCGGCTCTGAGAGATGATCTCATATGAGAATATCACATTGGACACACCGATCGCGCTGTAAACAGCCACTGCGATTGGCCGTTTACAGCGATCTGGGACTGGCTGTGTCTGAGGGACACGGCCAGCACAGAACTTCCCTGATGTCCAGTTAGCATCCGTTCTGCAGCCATATTTCGGTTATAGGGTGGGCGCAAAGCGGTTAACTGGCTAATTATCCTCCAGTCTTTTGTTGACTTTGGGAAGATCTTCAACGAAGGGCAGACTAGCCCTGATCTTGGTTTGGCAGAATCAACTCTATTTGGCCCCTATCACACGCAACGCTATTCAGTTGCTAGTGGGACACTTTTACCCCCCACTAGCGGCCAAGAAAGGGTTTAATAAAATAAAAAATGTAAAAAAAAAAACGGCAAAAGGTTTAAAACCTTTGCCGGCAGTATAGCCACGCTGCCCATTGATTTAAATGGACAGGAGCGGTATACACACACTGCTCGAAAGATGCTGCTAGCAAGACTTTTTTTTAGCGTCCATCCAGCGCACTGCTCTAGTGCGAGAGCCCTCGGGCTTTCACATTGGAGAAATAGGAGCGGCTCTTTCAGGTGCTATTTTTAGCGCTGTAGTGCCTGCAAAGTGCCCCAGTGGGAAAGGGGTCTTACAGATGACAATTTTACCCATCATACTTTAGTATTTTCAGACTTTATCAATTGCAGTCCCAAGAGTTTGGTGGTAGTGCCCTGTAGTGACTAGATTGGATTTGAATATTTAACCTGCTTTAATCCATAACGGGCGTTAATATCCATAGATCCCCAGAACCATCACTTTTTCAAAAGTTTCCTGATGAGGTCTCCCCAAAAAAAAAAAAAAAAAAAAAACTACATATGTTTTTAGCAGCTAAAATAATTGCCATATACTGGAAGCAGTTGGTTCCACTTGACTACGTGAAGAATAAACCTAACTGGATCATGGTTGATGGACTTACCTGTATCCTTTGCAATTTTACTAATGCCCTGTACACACGGTCGGAAATTCTGATAGAAAAAGTCTGATCATATTGTCGGATAAACAGATTGTCAAAATTTCTGCCAAAAAATCCTATAGGACCTTTTCCGATCATTTGTAGAGAACTCCGATCAGACAAAGTGCCACGCATGCTCAGATCAAATTACGAAACGAAAGCTATTGGCTACTAGGCTCAACATAGTCCCGTCGTAACAAACGTACGTCATGTTCAGAACAATCGGGTTTTCCGACAACTTTGTCAGACCGCGTATGCAACACCAGTTTAGGACAAAATCCGCCGGAAAAATCTGATGGATTTTGTGGTCGAAATGTCCGAACACGTGTACAAGGCATAAGAAATTTCATGCAACATGAGATCCATGGATACATTTGGCCACAACTTAATGCGCCTCTGGTTGGCCCTCATTTCTTCTCTTCCCCCTATTTATCAATGCTTTTTTTTTTTTTTTTTTTTTTTCCTCCCATATATTTTCTGGTGATCTGATTTCTTTGATAACTACAAGATGCTTTGACAGAACATAGAGTTCTATGTCGATTATATTCATAGGAATGGGTACAGAGATTTTCTCTTTTTGCCAGTCCCTTCCCCATTCCACCCCCTTACTCTGTCCCTTGTGCATTATCTTTTCCAGGTGACATAGGCATTCCCAATACTACATGTCAAAGTGGCTTGATGGAATGCGAAGCAGTCAGTTCCTAGTAGGTCGGCTGTACGTTTCTTAACCCTATTGTTAATGACTTACATCTTTCTAGACTGTATTGTAATTTTTACCGATATTGCCACCAAGCACATTTCATCTTGAGATCTCTGCTCAAGATTCATATTTAAAAAAATATTTGTTTGCACTATTGCCCACTGATTGTGCCTTATATTGAAGCATCAAAACTACAGCCAGCCTAGTTTTCTTGAAAGTCAGCAGTGCTCTCTTCTCACCACTTACCTTTACGGTGATGTATTGGCTTCAACTGCCAGAAGTGTTTTTTCCTCTTCTTCTAGGATGAAAAACTATCCCATGTAATGCTTCTCATGCATGAATTTTGACCCAAATGCTCCATTTTGGAAACGGAAAAGTTTTGATTCTGCGTTGACCTCAAAAACCACCATAGTCTACTTGGTAAGAGGTAGAGAGACATTTTCACTAAAAAGGAAATGCACTCAACAGATCTGTACACCAGTAAGAAGATCTGCCCTTATTTCTGTGGCTGGAAGCAGGCATCGGAACCTATTATGAGGGAAGTCATGCTGGCAGGGACTCCACAGTTAAACCGGAAAAGGCCCCCCCCCTTTAGAACGAATAGAGGAGAGGAGGAGAGAGAGAGAGGAAAAAAAAAAGTGTACCATGCCAAAGGTTTCACATTCCAGATTTCTTTAATCATAAATCAGAAGAAAGTTTAATTTTAGCATTTCTTACAGTATAATTTGACACCGCTGGAAAGTCAGTGAACGCTAAACAAAAAAAAAAAAAAAAAAAGAAGAAGCGAAGTGTTAAAGGGTGTGTCTCATCCCTAAACTGATGCATCTGGAAGAGAGATTGTTCTTTTGAAAACCACAAACTTACTAGATCACTAAAAGAAAACAGAAGAAAGAAAGCCTAGAGTAAAAAAACAAATGCAGTCATCACATCTAAGAATTGGTCAGCTGCAATATAATAAAATGTTTGGGTTTAAAACGGCTTTAAAATTTTGTATTAACTTATCTATGACTTGAGAAAATGGCACCCATTTTGGATAACACAACTGTTTAAAGTCAACATTTGTTCACACATTATGGCCCAGCAGATTTTCAGTACATCTCTCTCACAAATTTAAGCTTTCCTATTTGGACAGTGAACACCAGTTAACCCTTCTGCTGCCTTTCCAACCAGGGAAGAAGACATAGAAACAAAAAACACGTTTATTTTTATTTCACTCCGTCACCCCTCACTTCCATTCTTACCAAGGCAAAAATAACATTGTGCTTGCTCCTAGACCCTCCTGTCATATGTATGTCACTTATACCAGGAGGCATTAGCTAAAGATTCACACATTAGGGTTGATTTACTAAAACAGAAGTTTGCAAAATCTGGAGCTGCTCTGCATAGAAACCAATCAGCTTCCAAGTTTTTTTTTTTTGATCAAAACTTACCATTACAAGCTTAAGTTGGAAGCAGATTATCTACCATGCACAGCTGCACCAGATTTTGCACTATCCAGCTTTAGTAAAATTAACCTTTGTGCTGGAGACAGGCCCTAATGCTGCATCATCAGAAGGCAATCTGAAAGAACCTGAAGATAGCGGGTTCCTAATGACCTACAAGTGGAGATTGCAGCACAGAACAAGCAGTCCAACAGAGTGTTTGAGGTGGTGGGAATGCAAGTATGTGAATGGGAGATAACCCATAAGCCAAGAGGTGTTTCAAGGGGGTAGAGTATGTTACTTTGGCTTCATATCAATCTTTTGCAATGTACTGTACAAGCAGAGCTCAGACTGGGGGAGGCAGAAGCAGCACAAGGAGCCAGTAGTAATGCAGTACAAGTATCATGTCAACAGGACGAGTGACAGTAGACTCAGTGGGCTTAATTTACTAAAACTGGAGTGTACAAAATCTGGTGCAGATTATCGTAGTAACCAGCTTTCAGTTTTTATTGTCAAAGCTTAACTGTAAAAGCAGACAGTGGATGCAGATTGGCTACCATGCACAGCTGCACCAGTTTTATTAAATCTTTTACTGTCCAGACATGGTGAGGGTAGGGAGAAAAAGATCAAATCATTTTATTTTTATACACACATACACACCCTGCCTTTTGCCAAACAGGGTTGTGGAGAGGGGCAAAGCAAGACAAGATAAACAAATACAAAGTTTTTGTAAGGTAAACTGCTGCCTTGTATAAAACGTAATCTGTATATTTATTTAGAGGTTTGGGCTACACTGGCACCCTATTCAGAATAAAAGGATTGTCCTAAAGTGTTACTAAACACAAGACCCTGCATTCACTATATGTGGTCTCCCACAGTACACAGAACATGGAAATGCAATTACTTTTGTATTTACTAACTGCTAAATACCTTTTCTCATCAGCAGTATATATATCAGCCTTGTGATTTTTATAAACTCACGGTGAAGCTTGTAGGAGGAGTTTCCATACTGCACTGAGCTGTCCCATGAGGCTACAGCGCTCCTGACCCTTTGTCTGGACAGTAACAATTGGCCCTGTGCTGATCACATGCACTCTGCCAAGGGGGAAAAAAAAAAAAAAAAACTCTCGCAATACACACACCAAAACTGGATAAGACAGCCTTTAGAACCAGGCTGCATGTGCTCAGACAGGTTTTTGAAGTCAGACAAAGATCTGTACATACAGGATCAAACAGTCTTTTTACACAATGAAGAGAATTAATCCCTTACGTTCCACAGAGTGTGTAACAAGCATGCTTTACTTCATATACAGACCTATTTTACTGTTGTGGGTTTAGTAACACTTTAAAGGGGAGTTCCTTCCAAAAATGAAAGTTCGGCTTTTCAGATCCTCTTCTCTCCTCCCCCCCCCCCCCACACACACACACACACACACACACACACATTCTAGGGGGGGGGGGGGGGGGAGCAGATACTTGTATAATACAGGTATTTGCTCCCACTGCCGGGCATAGATAGCCGCAGTATCTGCGACTATTTATGCTATACCCGGCGCCTCCTACCACCACACCCTCCTCCATAGTCTTCTGGGAGACACACAGGTCCCAGAAGACAGCAGGGATCAGTGGTATTGTGCATTTGCAGTAGGGAACCAGGCTGTGAAGTCGCAAGGCTTCACTTCCTGATACCCTTACCGAAGATGGCGGTGCCTCCACCTGAGGGACAGATCAGCTTCGGGTGCTGACATCGTGGGCGCCCCGGACAGGCAAGTGTCCATATTTTAAAAGTCAGCAGCTGCAATATTTGTAGATGCTGAATTAAAAAAATAAATAAAATAGGCGGAACTCCGCTTTAATACAACACAAATAAACATTTAACACACTGCATAGGTGTAGCGTCAGCCATTTAAAACCAAGTCTAGCCAAGATTACCTTATCTGCAAGGTGACAATGTTGCTATAAAACATTCAGTTCAATGCAAAATGAGTAACATTACTTTACCCGTTATTCCTGCTAATAATTCAATACTATATACACACAGACAAAAACAGGATTTTTCTGTACTCACCATAAAATACCTTGAGTTTGAGGCTCCTGTAGCCCTCTATACCAGGCGTCTCAAACTGGCAGCCCTCCAGCTGTTGTGAAACTACAAGTCCCATCATGCCTCTGCCTGTGGGTGTCATGCTTGTAACTCTCAGCTTTGCAATGCCTCATGGGACTTGTAGTTTGGCAACAGCTGGAGGGAGCGCCAGTTTGAGACCCCTGCTCTATACACTTCATTACTAGACATAGCACTCTCCTTATTTTTATAATTTGGATTTACTGCTACATAATCATGAAGTAGGCTAGAACTCTGCCCTGACAACCTCTGCCAGTTGTGTGATGCTGCCTGTGTGAAGACTTTCCCTCAGTGAGATCAAGATCACCCTAAGTGCGGAATTCACTTTAGTGGAGCCCAAGATAGTTTTTATTTTGTTGCTAATATCAGAAAAAATGTTCTATTACTTTGTCCAATATTAAAAAATAAAGATTTTGCCTACATAAACAGTTCCTGACAGACTGCATGTCATTCACAGTTTAACACCGATAGCCACACACAGGAGCAAAAATTCAAGTTCCTCCCCAAAGACAGTAGAAGAGGAAAAAAAAAAAAAAGTGACCTTTAAAAGCAGGTTTTCAAATTCTGCATTGAAAGAAGAGAAAAAAGAAAAAATTCAAGAGATTAAAAAAAAAGGGTATTCCAGAGACACAGCTGTAAAGTGACCACAAAAAACACACAACTTTAATTTTAGAAGCACAAGCATCTGACTGATGCCTCATATGCAATATCTCATTAATAGGGGTGAGAGCTCCTGGCAGAGAGCATTACAGGCTTAAAAACAAAAAGTTGAAAACACACATAGAAGAATTCTCTTGCCAATACAGTTCAGTGCAGCTAGCTTTATGACCCAGGCAACACGGTCAGATCCATGACCACTACTTTAAGACGGCGTGGTTTAAACAAAGGTCCAAAAAAATAAAAAATAAAAACACTCAAGCAGCCAATTGGATAATGAAGAGGCAGAAGCACATTGATCATGTCATAGTTCTGCTCACTCCTGTCAGCATGTCCCTTGGTTTCGCCTTCCTTTTTCCAATCAGCACTGCTGTACAAGAGATTACAGGCAGTTTACGTCAAGAGTCAGGTACTTTTATGTGCCGACTTTTTTTTTTTTTTAATGCAACCATTAAGACCCCTTTCACACTGGGCCATTTGAAAGAAGCCTCATCTGCAATCCCAAGTGCTTTAAGAGCCCTTTCACACTGCCAGCGCACGAAAAAGTGCCGCTTAAACTAGTGGCGCTTTACCAGCATTTTCGAGCGCTAGTGGGGCGCTTTTAACCCTTGCTAGTGGCCAAATAAAGGGTTAAAAGCGTCACTGCCAAAAGCGCTTTGCGGGCACTTTCCATTGATTTCAATGTGAAGGGGCGCTTTTAGATGCGGTGTATTCACCGCTCCAAAAGCGCGGCAAAGAAGCTGCTTGCATAACTTTTTTGGATGCCCTGCCAGCTCAGCCCCCAGTGTGAAAGCACTCAGGCTTTCACATTGGGATTGCAGTTGCGGCTTCTTTCAGTTTTTTTTTTTTTTTTTTTAATGCAAAGCGCCTGAAAAATGCCCCAGTGTAAAAAGGGGTCTAAATCTAAACCTCCCCCAGGCAACCTCCACATTGGTTTAGTGAATCTTGACTACACAGTTCCCAAGCTGTATTAATTCTGACCCTCCGTTTGTCAGAGCAGCACCACAACCCCAACAGACAACATAGTGACCAGATGACATGCAGGAGCTGGTTCTGACACAACAGTCCCAGTCTAGGGACAAAAACTAAAGCTGGCCATAAAGAATATCTTATCTAGTTGCCAGCTGTCAAAATACTTAACCACATCCTGCCCAGCCTATAGCAAAATGACGGCAGGGCTGTGACCTTCCCATTCTGACTGGGCGTCATAGGACATCCTTCAGAACATGCCACTCGTGCGTGTCGATTAGTGGTGCGGGGTGTCGCTCGGATGCACTGCATCTCTGATCACAGTAAAGAACCTATGACTTAGGCTTTTTACCATGTGATCAGCTGTGTCCAATCACAGTGCAAATAGGAAGTGCCCTTTTCAGCATTCCTCTACATGCGCTGACAGCACGTGTAGAGAACCGATGAGTGACTTTCCTGACGGGGGATCTGCACTGATAATCAGTGCAATGATCATCAGTGCAGTCCCATCAGCGATGCTCAACGGAGCCCATTAGTGATGCCCACAAGTGCTCATCAGTACTGCTTGTCAGTGCTGCATATTAACGCCTCATCAGTGAAGGTGAAAAATTACTTAAATTTTCTAATTATAAAATTCTGTATTTTTTTTTCAAAGCCGAGCTACAGCTCCTTGTGTCAATTCAGACATGGAGCTGCAGCTTGGCCCTGTCCCCTCCCTCTCCCGATTGGCTAACTGACTTTGGTTGACAGCAGTGGGAGCCAATGACGCTCGCTGCTGTCTCTCAGCCAATCCGGAGGGAGTCCTGGACGGCTGACACTCACACACAACAAAAAACACTGAAAGATTTTGTCATCCATAAACCTGTTTCAAGGACACATACATACACACACACATATATATATATATAATCTCAAACATCCTAAATGTGCATGTATCCTTTTAATTATAATGGTTTTAGGTTGTGGTAATTTTGGATCCTAAATACAGAGACGAGTTTCTCAATTACTTCAAGTTGCATATGTATTGACGTTTTCACAATTCTGCCTTTAAAACTGCTTTAATGTTTCCATAAGTGTACATCTATATTGCTGAATACAATCCAGAGAAGGAAATGAACCCGCACACCCTACAAATACAATGATTTGTGTTTGGTACAAATATAAAAAAAAGTGCAAAGCAAAGAAAAAAAATAAAAAACACCTGAACACAAAAAGTTGACAAAATGTCAAATCCATACAATCAGTGAGATTCAGGATGCACATTTTTATTGAATTAAAGACAAATTCCTCCTTTTACAGTCAGCCACTACACAATGAATCACCTCATATATTCACTTGTCACAGTATTCCAGACACTTGTGCCAATCAGATTATGCTGCCGTCCAGTTAAACCATATAATAAATGCTTTAAATGCTTCAAGCCCTGTATATTTAAAAAAAACAAAAAAAAACAAAAACCCCCCACACACACACACACACACACAGGATAGAGAGAGACTTAACAAGACACTTAAGGAAAAACAAATACGCACACTCGCACAACACACCCACCTGTAGCCACAAAACTTCCAGATCTGCATTTTTAAAGATTAGGTTGTGTCAGTTAGCAATAGATCTTTTTATGTACACCTATTCGTTATTTACATAAAAGGGCCAACTATCCAGTTAAAGAAATAAAAAAAAAAAAAAAAAAAAAAAGCAAAGTAAAGGCTCTTGTGTCAAAGTATGTGCAGTTTCATATCCCCATGAATATGTACAATGTAAACAGCATGGGGTATGAAGGTCCTCCTCAACAAGACCAATACCATTTTAATCCTCTTCAAATTCTGACTCCGACTTCTTGCAAACTGTTCGGTTAAGGCTGTGGAAAGCAGGCACCCAACGATTGTCATGAAGCCCCACCTTACAGCCCCGACTATCTTTTTGAGACATGTGGCAGCACATCCAAAAACCAGGGCCATATGGCAAGGCTTGGCAGTAAGGTTTGGGGTGCCAAAGGCAGAGAGACACATCACCTTTTGCGTACTTTTTCTTGCACTGTTTGCAAGGGTCATCTTTGTAGCGAGGATCCCGAACCCACAGCGAGTCACATGGTCGAATGTCGTAATGTTCAATGATAAATTTAAAGTAGCAAGAGGTACATTTTAGGGCTGCCAGGGTTCGTGTAGGAAGATAACGAAAGACCTTCACCAGGATGTGGTGGGGCAAAAATGCCATGTACTGCTGAGGCTCCAACAGCTGTTGAATTTTGAATCTGGTCTCGAGGAAATCATGTGACACCTGTCTCTTTACAGAGCAGGAGTCAAGTACCTGAGTTACGTTTCCAAGTGAAGATATAGTGACTGAGTATTGTGCAATCATCGAGCTATTCTGCAAACACAGAGTATTGTCAAAAGACCCTTTCTCCAGGTTTTCTGCCCCAGACTTCACTTCTGGACTGTGTCCATGTGCACGTTTTGAACCTTTTTGATCATTTGGAAAAAATATTTTCCCTGGAGAAGTGTCCCCAGTTAAAGCTTTATCCTGTATGTGCCCTCCTTTCTGTTGTGACCTTGTGTTCATCAATACACTGGCAGCCTTAAGAGAGGTGGAGTCAGAAGAAGCCTCCACTTTTTTATGAGACACTTGGTCATTGAGAGTCGGACTCTCAAATGAATTAGGGACACATTCAACAGCTTTTATACAGACAGAAATAGAAAATTTACAAGGATCCACAGTTACGGCAATATCACCCTTGCATCCTAATTTTAAATAAGTCTCCTTGACAAGCTCCAAGCCTACACTGGCCACAAAACAGTCTTCTACAGGTGGCAAAGTTCCCAGATCTTGGGGCTTAGCTGAAGGATGGTTTTCCCATGATTTCACAGAACAAAGGTCTTCCTTATTTTGCAGGATATTGTTCTCCATAGCAGAAGCAGCAAGTTCTTGATCAGGGTCAAGAGCAGTGGAAGGCTTGGATGGATGGCTAGCATCTTGTTGCATGCCACTGGCAAGCAACATTCGTCCAACATGCCTCCTTAAGCTGTTGCTTCTTGAAAGTCCACCAGACTCCCGCTCATTCTGGTGCTTCAAACACTCAGACTCCAGTTTAGCAACCATTTCCAAGACACATACAGATTCAATTTCTGACTTCTCAGAATGTTCTTTATCAGAAGCAGCTTCATTGGCTTCAAGCGCCATCACGGAAACACTCGGGTGGCCACATTTTGAAGGTCCAACACATTTTGAAGGATGCGTGTTATTGAAAGGTTTTGCACAGTCTGAAAGTAACACACTTGCCCTTTCCTCTAGAAAAGATACCATTTCTATTACAGAAAGAGGGCGAGAGGGAAGAATTCCATCATCAGTGACAAAATTAATAGAGCAGTTTTCAACTCCACTCGGGAAAGACTCCGGTAAGAGGCACATTTTATGCACCTCGTGCACTTTCTCCAAGTGATTCTTTCCGCGTTTTAGGTCAGATTTCTTTCGACGTTTAGCAGCTCTTCCATTCATGTCCCCAGTGCTTTTTATCTTCATTGAGTTATTCCTGTTACTGCAGTGATGTGATGCAAAGAAGGCAATCTTTTCCTTGGTATTGCCAGGCTTTATAAGTACACAGCTATCCAAGTGGCACTCCCCGTCATCACCTTGGTGAATTTCATTTGGAACGTTCTTTGAACGCATCTCAAAGTCGTTAGATGGGCTCACCGCAGCGGTATTGCACATGGTGTTCTGAGATATTGTCCCCAGAGGTTTGCGGCTTTGATTATCATTAGAGGGTAAACATTTCTTGGATGCTCCATTACACTGTTCTTCCTTAGCTGAGCTTTGGTTGTCCAGATGCATGCCTTTATTTGACCTTAAGTCTAGAACAGCTGCTTCTTTTTTCTGTAGCTTGTGATATGGCTTTAAAGGCATTCCAGAAGCCCTGCAAGGGAAATGAGTGAGAGGTGAGAAATAATGGAATAATCATTTAAAACAAGATTTGTGATAGAACCAGATACATAAAGCTAAGAGCCCAACTCTGGGCAACTCTTTAAAAAGTGTGGGGAAGAGTCATAACCATTTGTCAAGTTATTACCAATTATCTGTTAAACCCCCGCCCCCCAACTTTCTGCCCCATCCAGATTAGGACAAAATAAACACACAAAACACAGTGACACCAGAGCAGAAGACCATAAAAACAAAATATGCTCTATTCCAGGGGTAAGTCAACCAGTTGATCACGATCTACCCATCCACCGTGGGCAGCCGATTGGTCAATCGTGAAAACTTTCCAGTTTATGCTGGTCCTTCCCCTCAACTTCCATAGCTCTTCTATATCTATATATCTATCTATATCTATACATATATATACATATATATATACATATATACATCTGCTCTCTCAGGAGCTTCCATAAACTTCATTCAAAATCATTTCATCAGTTGTTACAAAATTTATACATAGAAACATATACATTAATTTCTCTCTTACCCCCTTTATTCAGCTCGTCTGGTTTGCCCCACCTCCATGCCCTCCTATCCTGATGCCGTTATAGGGTTTTCTATCCAGCTTGCCCATACTCTCTCATATTTCTCTCCATATGCTCCATTACAATATATCTCCCTATACAGTGGAAGATTGCTATTTACTACATTTTTCCCAAAGTGTAAACGATGGGGCTTCCACCTTCCTCCAGTTCAACACTATTGTCTTTCTTGCATAGAAGAGCAGCAGGCCCACCTCTATTCTCCTTCCTATAGGGGCGATATTATGTCCTACTTGTCCTAATAGGCATATCTCTGCTTCTTGATCCAGCGAGAGTGATATAGTAATTATTCTCAGGGCCTCCCTCCAAAATACCACCATCTTCAGACAAGACCAGAACATATGAATAAAATGTTTCCTGGGATACCTGCACATCTCCAACAGTTTAAAGCATTCATTGGGGATATTTTATATAGTTTGTATGGTGTATAATAACTGCTATGTGTTGTCTTAAATTGTATTAATTTATCTCGGAGTGATAATAGTATTTCTAGTGGAGATGTCCATATATCCTCCCAGTTCTCTTCTATTTTCAGGACATCCCTTGTCCAACATTCATATACAGTGCCTTTGCGAAAGTATTTGGCCCCCTTGAACTTTTCAACCTTTTGCCACATTTCAGGCTTCAAACTAGAGGTCGACCGATATGGGTTTTTCTCTGGCCGATGCCGATATTTAGAAATCATGGCAGCCGATAGCCGATATATGATGCCGATTTTTTTGGGCCGATTTTATTTTATTTCTTTATTTTTTTCCTTTTTTTATATATTATTATTATTTTTTTTAATCCCCCTTGATCTAACACACCTTTCCCACTGGGGCGTTTTTCAGGCGCTTTGGGCTAAAAATAGCGCCTGTAAAGTGCCTGCAAAATGGCTCCCCTGCAGTCTGTGTGAAAGACAGAGTGCTTTCACACTGAGGCGATGCAAGCAGCACGTTTGGAGTGGTGTATACAGCTTCTCCACCACTCCTGCCCATTGATATGAATGGGCACCACTGCCGAAGCACATGCAATGCGATTTGGCAGCAGTGCTTCATGGGCGCATTTAACCTCTTCCTTGGCCGCTAGCTGGGTTATATGTGCCCCACTAGCAGCTAAATAGCACCGCTAAAATGATGGTAAAGAGCCGCTAAAACTTGCGTTTTACCATCAACGCCTGCCCGCTCCAGTGTGAAAGCAGTCTTCATAAGTGATACAGAAAATTTCTTACATTTAAACATTTATTAAACAAAACAAACCTCCAATCAGTTTACTTGTATGTATGATTTAGATAAAAAAAAAAAAAAAACCTATGTATTAAATAAAAACAGGTAGTCAAAACTTTTGGACAAAAAAAAAAAAAAAAAAACGGGCTAACTTTACTGTTTTTATTTTATTTTTATTTTTTAAATAGTGTATTTTTTTCCCAAAAAAATGCATTTGAAAGACCTCTGTGCAAATGCCGTGTGACATAAAATATTGCAACAACCGCTATTTTATTCCCTAGGATCTCTGCTAAAAAAATATATATCATTTTTGGGGGGTCTAAGTGATTTTCTGGCAGAAAATACAGGATTTTTACTTGTAAGCAACAAGTGTCAGAAAAGATTTAGTCTTTAAATGGTTAAACTGAGAACTTCTAAACACAGAGATGACTTCATTCATTCAAGTGTAAACATTGTATCATTTTGTTCTTTTCTTGGCAGCCTGCCCAGAGAGGAGGAAAGATGTTTCTATGATGACTCACACTGACTTCTATACAGAAGTAATTTCAAAGTCCCGCTGTAGTTCTAAATCGGCTTTTTATCAGCACAATCGGCCGATGCCGATTAATTAAAAAACGGCAAATATCGGCCGATATATCGGTCGACCTCTACTTCAAACATAAAGATATAAAATATTTTTTGTGAAGAATCACCAACAAGTGGGACACAATTGTGAAGTGGAACGAAATCTATTGGATTTTTGAAACTTTTTTTAACAAATAAAAAAAATGAAAAGTGGGGCGTGGAAAATTATTCGGCCCCCTTGCGTTAATACTTTGTAGAGCCACCTTTTGCTGCGATTACAGCTGCAAGTCGCTTGGGGTATGTCTCTATCAGTTTTGCACATCGAGAGACTGAAATTCTTGCCCATTCTTCCTTGCAAAACAGCTCGAGCTCAGTGAGGTTGGATGGAGAGCGTTTGTGAACAGCAGTTTTCAGCTCTTTCCACAGATTCTCGATTGGATTCAGGTCTGGACTTTGACTTGGCCAGTCTAACACCTGGATACGTTTATTTGTGAACCATTCCTTTGTAAAATTTGCTGTATGTTTGGGATCATTGTCTTGTTGGAAGATAAATCTCCGTCCCAGTTTCAAGTCTTTTGCAGACTCCAACAGGTTTTCATCCAGAATGGTCCTGTATTTGGCTGCATCCATCTTCCCCTCAATTTTAACCATCTTCCCTGTCCCTGCTGAAGAAAAGCAGGCCCAAACCATGATGCTGCCACCACGTTTGACAGTGGGGATGGTGTGTTGAGGGTGATGAGCTGTGTTGCTTTTACGCCAAACATATCGTTTTGCATTGTGGGCAAAAAGTTTGATTTTGGTTTCATCTGACCAGAGCACCTTCTTCCACATGTTTGGTGTGTCTCCCAGGTGGCTTGTGGCAAACTTTAGATGAGACTTTTTATGGATATCTTTGAGAAATGGCTTTATTCTTGCCACTCTTCCATAAAGGCCAGATTTGTGCAGTGTACGACTGATTGTTGTCCTATGGACAGACTCTCCCACCTCAGCTGTAGTTCTCTGCAGTTCATCCAGAGTGATCATGGGCCTCTTGGCTGCATCTCTGATCAGCCTTCTCCTTGTCTGAGCTGAAAGTTTAGAGGGACGGCCAGGTCTTGGTAGATTTGCAGGGGTCTGATACTCCTTCCATTTTAAAATGATCGCTTGCACAGTGCTCCTTGGGAGCTTTAAAGCTTGGGAAATCTTTTTGTATCCAAATCCGGGTTTAAAACTTCTCCACAACAGTATTCCGGACCTGCCTGGTGTGTTCCTTGGTCTTCATGATGCTCTCTTCACTTTCAACAGAACCCTGAGACTATCACAGAGCAGGTGCATTTATACAGAGACTTGATTACACACAGGTGGATTCTATTTATCACCATCAGTCATTTAGGACAACATTGGATCATTCAGAGATCCTCGCTGAACTTCTGGAGTGAGTTTGCTGCACTGAAAGTAAACGGGACGTGTCCCACTTGTTGGTGATTCTTCACAAAAAAAATTTATTTTATATCTTTATGTTTGAAGCCTGAAATGTGGCAAAAGGTTGAAAAGTTCAAGGGGGCCGAATACTTTCGTAAGGCACTGTATATTTGCTTATGTCTGACACTTCAGTCCTTAATAAATAGCTATATAAAATTAAAATGGACTTTTTTACTCTTTTTCTTACCATTTGCCCTAGTCCTGTTTCTATTAATTGTGGAATCTCCTCAGGGAATTGGGCTGATAAGGCATGGACCAACTGTATGCATCTAAAAGTATAGCTCCCAGGTATATTCCAACATTGTCTTATTTTGGCAAAATAATTTTTCCCTCAGGTATCACTTGTGTTAGTTTTTTTTTTCCATCCCAAAATTGAGTCCATGCCCCTGGATCTTGAATAGAATCCAAATGTGGGAGCTCTTGATTTATTCGCAATGGAGTGTTTGGGGACAAATTCGTTCTCGATATCTTTCCTGTTGTAATCATTGAGGGGGTCAGATCTCACCTATATTTTAATCCACGAAATGGCAGCGCCTGGAGTGCCTCCACTGAGGAGACCTCTTCTCATCTTTACTGCAGAGCATGAAGAGCATGAGGCAGCAGAGTATTAGACAAAGGGTCGAAGTTAACCCTGGCAGCTCACCTCCCCCCTCAGTTCAGTACTGTGCTGCCTCACACTCTCCACTCTGCTGATGATCCATTATAAAAAAGGTAGGGGAATGCAACATAGACACTGTGTTTTTCTTCCTTAACCCCCAGCAGACAGAGGACACTAGTGTGGGGGGCAGATGAGCTGCTATGGTGCCAAGGGAGTAACTTGAAGAGTAGCAGAGGACACTTATGCCACTGGATTTTTTATTTTTTTTAAAGGGGGCAGAAATATTCAATTTGGCTCTCTCTAACACAGATATTGGAATTTAGGCTCGGTCCACACAGGGGCGACTTGTCCAGGCGACTTAGTCGCCTGACAAGTCGCGCTCCGTTCTGTACTATGGAACTATTCTAATAGGAGCGACTCAAGTCGCTCCGACTTAGAAAAAAGGTTCCTGTACTATTTTTGGGGCGACTTCAGGCGACTTGCATTGACTTCTATACAGAAGTCGTTTTGCAAGTCGTGTCTGAGTCGCGCTGCAAGTCGTGCCGCCCCTGTGTGAACCGAGCCTAAGGGCAAATATCAGCAATAGGAAAGACAAATATTTACCCAACAGAAGATATAATAATAATAATAAACAAACAAAAACACAGGATTAATACAGCAACAGGACACAGGCTTTAAAATCTCTACAACTAGAATATATGTAGCCATCTTCAGAGGATTGGACAAAGGAAAAAATAAAAAAAAAAAAACACTGCAGGGACTAGCCTCAGTTTTTTTTTTTTTTTTAGCAAGCAGCAGGGAGACAAGAACAGGGAGGGCCCTGTTTTCAGTACACATTTTCCTCATTGTACAGTACACAGGCTTCTTTTTAATCATTATGACTGGGATATCCAAAATCAGTATAACAGGGTGGGCAGCACAGCAACCACCACCTACAGTCCCACAGAACAGGTCAAGAACAGCTTGACAGACTAAGCAGCTTGTAGAACCTTACACCTGAAACTGGCATCAGAGGTGGCTTGAATATCCACCTCGTAAAGATAAAGTGTGTGAACAGGTGCCCAGATGGCAGTCTTGCAATTTTGGGAAACCGATGCCCGATGCTAAAAAGCCCATAAAGCACTAACAGATCTGGTAGAGTGTTTGCACTATCCTTCAGACTACAGGCTCTAATGATCACGCGTCTGATTCCACCTAGCAATGGTGGAGCGAGAGACAGGCAAAGCCTTGTGGGAACCTTCAGGAAGAAAAAAAGAAGAGGGAATCTGATTTTCAAAAAAGGTGTCAGTAGCCGAGAGGTAACTCATGGTGCAAACAACGAAGAGAACATTTCCCAAGAATGTTTTGAGCATGACATGTTAATATCACGAATAGCCTGGATAAGATGGAAATCTGGAAGGCAGAAGCCACCTCTGGGAAGAAAGAGGCTTTAGACCTCAAGACACCTTTGTCCTTCTGCAACATTGAGTGGGCCTTATAGTGCACAAAGCCTCTCTTACAGACTCTCACAGAAGTGATAGCCACAAGAAAGGCTGACTTACACACAAGGTTAAACAAGGGACTATTCCTAATAATGTTTTCAGCTTCTGAAGAGATGAGAGAGCCAGCCGGAGATCCGAAGGAGCCACAAGATAGCAACAGGGAGGAGAAACAGAAGTTACCCGCTGAACAAAGGCCTTAACCAGATAGCGAGAGGCCAATTACAGAAAAAGAACCAACAAGGCCGAGATTGGTCTCTAAAGCCCCATACACACTATCAGATTATCTGCTGAGTTTTTCCTTCAGATTTACCAAAACCATATAATAGGAGGACAAACCTTAGGAGTTTCAATGTGTATGCAATCAGGCAGGCCCTTGTACTACATGGTTTTGGTAAATCTGAAGGAAAAACTCAGCAGATAATCTGATAGTGTGTATGGGGCTTTAATGGAACAGAGGGCCAAATGTTGGTCAACACCAGACTCAAGAATGGACAGAATATGCCCCACGAGTACCATTTAGGACGAAAGTTCCTTGACAAGTCAACTTGCGAGCCTTAACCAATTCCCACCCGCCATACGTCATATGACGTCCTTGACTTTGAGCGGTGATATGCGCATGATGCCTGCAGTTAGACATCATTCAAATATGTTCTTTTTCAGCCAGCGATTCCCTACAACATAAGAACAATCGTTCTCACAGGCAGCGAGAGAGGATGTCCCCTCCCCGATGCTTCTCCGGGTTCGCTGCTGCCATCGGCGAACCAGAGAAGGGACCCGCAGGTCCCGGATGCTGACCATAGAGATTTCTAGTGGTCCAGATAGTCTCCAGAGCCTCTATGATCGTTCGGAGGCCGGACACGATGTTATGATGTCACGCCCGGCCTCTGCATTTGAAAAGAATGGGGAAGCCGAGATTTTTTTTTTTTTAATCACACGAGGCATCACTGTGAACATTCGAGCGAGAGCAATAATTCTAGCTCTAAACCTCCTAAACAGTAAAAAAAATAAAAAAATAAATTTAAAAAAAAATTGTCTTTTTTCATTTATAGCGCAAAAAATAAAAACCCCAGAGGTGATCAAATACCACCAAAAGAAAGCTCTATATTTGTGGGGGGGGGGGGGGGGGGTGGAAAAGGACAAAAAATTAATTTGGGTACAGTGTTGCATGACTGAGTAATTGTCATTCAAAGTGTGAGAGCACCGAAAGCTGAAAATTGGGGTTATGTACAGTTGCGCTCAAAAAAGAATTTATGATTTCTTGGCAATTTTTCAGAGAATATGAACGATAAACACAAAAACATTTTTCACTCATGGTTAGCGTTTGGCTGAAGCCATTTATCATGAATCAACTGTGTTTACTCTTCTTAAATCATAATCACAACAGAAACTACCCAAATTACCCTGATCAAAAGTTTACATACCCCAGTTCTTATACCGTTTATTGCCCCCTTTAACACCAATGACAGCTTGAAGTCTTTTGTGGATGAGGTTCTTTATCTTCTCGGACGGTAAAGCTGCCCATTCCTCTTGGCAAAAAGCCTCCAGTTACTGTAAATTCTTTGGCTGTCTTGCGTGAACTGCACCTTTGAGATCTGGTTCAATGATATTGAGTTCAGGAGACTGAGATGGTCAACTCCATAACCTTCACTTTATTCTGCTATAACCAATGACAGGTCGACTTGGCCTTGTGTTTTGGATCATTGTCATGTTGTAACGTCCAAGTACGTCCCATGCACAGCTTCCTGGCTGATGAACGCAAATGTTCCTCCAGTATTGGATAATTACTGCATTCATCTGGTCATCAATTTTGACCAAATTTCCTGTGCCTTTGTAGCTCACATCTAATACATCCAAGATCCATCTCAGTGTTTCACAGTAGTAATGGTGTACCTTTCCTAACGGGCTTTGTCGACTCCTCTCCAAATATAGTGTTTATGGTTGTGGCCAAAAGGCTAAATTTTGGTCTCATCACTCCAAATTACTTTGTGCCAGAAGGTTTGAGGCTGGTCTCTGTGCTGTTTGGCATATTGCAAGTGGGATACTTTGTGGCATTTGCATAGTAATGGCTTTCTTCTGGTGACTCAACCATGCAGCCCATCTTTCTTCAAGTGCCCCCTTATTGTGCATCTTGAAACAGCCACAACACTTTCAGAAAGTCCTGCATTTCACCTGAAGTTATTTGTGGGTTTTTCTTTACATCCCAAACTATTTTCCTGGCAGTTGTGGCTGAAATTTTAGTTGGTCTACCTGACCGTGCTTTGGTTTCAACAGAACCCCTCAATTTCCACTTCTTGATTAAAGTTTGAACACTGCTGATTGGCATTCTCAATTCCGTGGATATCTTTGCATATCCCTTTCCTGTTGTATACAGCTCTACTACCTTTTCCCGCAGATCCTTTGACAATTATTTTGCTTTCCCCAGGACTCAGAATCCAGAAACGTCAGGGTAGCACTGGATGAAAGATCTCATTGACCTTTTATACACGCACACCAATTACAAGCAAGCAGATCACAGGTGAGGATGGATACCTTTAATAGCCATTTAAACCCCTTTGTGTCAACTTGTGTGCATGTTATCAGGCCAAAATCACCAGGGTCATTTGGGTAGTTTCTGTTGTGATTACTATTTAAAAAAGAGTAAACATAGTTGACTGATAATAAATGGCTTCAGCCAAACACTTACCATGAGTGAAATAAATGCTTTTGCGTTATTCATATTCTCAGAAAAATTGGCAAGAAATCAAATTCTGCCAGGTTATGTTAACTTATGAGCAATATTATTTAGATAGGTAGATAGATAGGTAGATAGGTAGGTAGATAGGTAGGTAGATAGATAGGTAGATAGATAGATAGGTAGATAGATAGGTAGATAGATAGGCACACACACACACACACACACACACACACACACACACTATTCCAGCACATTCATTCATTGCATCCCCTTGCTTCAGGTCCACCATGCAGTACCACAGCCATGGAATACTCCTCCCTCTAGGCCCACCATGCTGCAGCACAAGCATTGTGCCCACTTTTATTTATTTTTGATAAAAAAAAAAAAAAAAAAAAAAAAAAAAAAAAAGTAAACACACACTTACCGCTTGATGTGCTGACAAGGTAAGTAGAGTTTCAGTGGATCCCTGTGGAGGCCAGCTCTGCAGGAAGTCATCCTAGCTGCCAGCCCACAAGGCCTTTTGTCACAGCCAATCCATGTTGCTTCAGTTTGTGCCTACTGCACGCCAAGATCTTGATTCTAAAAACGGAGAGAAAACAAAATATTAACTTCCGAAAAAGGAAGCCATGGAAACAAACTACTGGTAACAAAACAAAAAAAAAAAGAAAAAAAAAAAAAAAAAAAATACCAAACCCACCCCCCTTTTAACCACTTCCCGACCAGCGCACGACGATGTACGTCGACAGAATGGCACGGGCAGGCATATTGGCGTACATGTACGTCCAATATTCGTTGCCGCCGTGCCATCGGGAGCGCGCCGCTGGCGGCGCGCTCCCGCGCTGGTCGGGACCCCCGTGAGTCCGGTCGCGGGACCCGCGGACTCGATCGCCGCGGGCATCCCCGCGATCGTCTCACGGAGCGGCCGAATGGAGGAAATGCTGTATAAACAACATTTTTCCATTCTGCCTAGCAACTAGTGACGCTGATCTCTGCTCCATGTGATTGGAGCAGAGATCAGCGTACACTAAATGAAAGCCCAACCCCCCCACAGTTAGTAACACACCCCTAGGAACACTTAACCCCTACACTGCCACCCACTGGTTAACCCTTTCACTGCCAGTGTCATTTACACAGGAATCACTGCATTTATATAGCAGTGATTACTGTATAAATGACAATGGTCCCAAAAATGTGTCAAAAATGTCCGATGGGTCCCCCACAATGTCGCAGTCACAATAAAAATCGCAGATCGCCGCCATTACTAGTAAAAAAAAAAAAAAAAATAATAAAAAATTATTAATAAAAATGCTATAAAACTATCCCTATTTTGTAAACGCTATAACTTTTGCGCAAACCAATCAATAATCGCTTATTGCGATTTTTTTTACCAAAAATATGTAGAAGAATACGTATCGACCTAAACTGAGGGAAAAAAAAATTTTTTTATATATTTTTGGGGGATATTTATTATTACAAAAAGTAAAAAATAATGCGTTTTTTCAAAATTATCGCTCTATTTTTGTTTATAGCGCAAAAAATAAAAACCGCAGGGGTGATCAAATACCACCAAAAGAAAGCTCTATTTGTGGGAAAAAAAGGACGTTAATTTTGTTTGGGAGCCACGTCGCACGACCACGCAATTGTCAGTTAAAGCGACGCAGTGCCGACTCGCAAAAAGTGGTCTGGTCTTTGACCAGCAAATTGGTCCGGTCTGAAAGTGGTTAAAGAGGGAGTAAATCCTGATGGATTCAACTTCCTCTTGCTTGATGCAAAGCCTGCAAATGAAAAGCATAATGGGCTAGTATGCATTGTATACTACCCCATTATGTGCCACTTACTTGCAAAAGAATGCAGTGATATCTTCTATCATCTATCTTCTGACCCCCTCTTCCTTCTGGGCTGCGGACTCAGGCTCTGTGATTGGCCGGAGCCGCGTGACGTCACTCCCGCGCATGCGATTAACAGCACAGGCTAGGGAGGAAACGGCACTTAGTTTAGTTTCTTTCCCGCGCATGCGGCGTTGGAATTTTCGGCATACTACAAGTGAAATATCTCCTAAACAGCGCACGTTTAGGAGATATTTCCATTACCTATAGGTAAGCCTTATTCTAGGCTTGCCTATAGGTAGAAGTCCAAAAAGTGGGTTTATTTAAAGCCAATCTTGTATACTTTGCAAGTCATCCTGTACTGGGATGAATCAAGTCAGCTTTTTCCACGTCCCAAATATTGATTAGAAACGCTGTGCCATAGAAAGCTGTGCCTCTGCTTTACCATAGGGCCCCGATATGGCATTAAAGTAGAAGTCAAGGCAAAAAAAACAAAAAAAAACTACATTTTGGATAGCGCAAGGGAGGATTATAACACCTGGCAGTTTTGCCATCTGTGTCTCATTGGAGAGATTTGTGGTCACTTCCTGTTCCATAAACATAATAGGAAGTTAGCAGAAATGCCTCCAAAGTGATGGAATCCCTGGTTATCACCTGAACTAAATGTCTCTAGTGGAAGATTTCCCCTCTATCCTTGTTCAAGCGGCAACCCAAAATTTGTTATTTTCCTTTTCTGCTTTCACTTTCGGCGATGAATTGCCACCAGGACAAAATAGAAGGTGAATCTCTAATGAGGACACAGACAGCAATAAAAAAACTTGAAAAGTGTTCAAATCCCTCTTCACGCCAGTAAACATATATTGATTCTCCATTTCTTCTTTGTACAGGAAACATTAGGGAAAAACCATCTGGAGAGCAAAACTACCTTGCGATTAAGTAACGGCGATTGCAACCAAGTATAACTGGGAATTCTAGAGGATTCAAGCCCACAAGAGAAGCAAAACAGGCAATTTAACTTGCTGGAATATTAAAGCATTTGCTATCCCAACATTTCATATTCCTGTAATGTGCCTGCTGTACCATGTACACGTGCTTTCCTATTAAAAGCAGACCAGACATGAGAGCACAGTCTAGGCCAGTGATGGAGAACCTTGGCACCCCAGATGTTTTGGAACTACATTTCCCATGATTCTCATGCACTCTGCAGTGTAGTTGAGCATCATGGGAAATGTAGTTCCAAAACATCTGGGGTGCCAAGGTTCGCCATCACTGGTCTAGGCAGTTCTCTAGCCATGTACCCTCCAATGATACTTATCCCAACAGGCTCCTGCTGCAGCCATTCACTGGCAAGAGCTCAGTGTGCTGCAGCTACAGAGGGAATGTGATCACTTTCTAAAAAGTTTTTTTTTCTATCCTATACAAAAATGTTTTGCCTTTAATTTCTATTTTAAACAATGTAAACAATCACCTTGTAAAAACAACCCAATCACTAACTACAGATATAGTTGGCCTTCACAAATAAAGGCTTGACAAAAAAATAAAATAAAAAATAAAAACTAGAAGAAAAAAAAAACTGATGAGTGTGAAAAGCAGCCTTTCAGAATTTCAGGGGAAGGTAAAGGCGATTAAAGGCCCCCTATATAGAGATCTAAAGTGAAAGGTTTGCTCTTTATGGCTTCAGCCCAACTGAGCCAGTAGTGACCACTAACTCCTGTTTACACTGCAAGGTCTATTTTGGGATGAAAGGGTAGAACACAACTTTAAAAATATCCACAGTTGTCATTTTTACACTGTCTAATCTTCTTTGCAAACAGAAAAGGACATGTCACTTGCAGAATCTAAATATATAGTAGTTTAGACTACAGCATGATAAACAACTCAAGTTGTAGCACGTCTCAAACTGGAAACTATTCAGCAGCTCGGATTTACTTTGCACTACAGCGGAACATGAAAAATTGATTTCTAATAAAGACCTGTGTGTCCACATTACTTTCATTTAACTACGAAAACTGGAGGTTACTAGAAACCTCAGAGTACAAATCAGGAAACCGAAGGAACTCCCATACCCCCAACACTCAAATGGGAATGTCGCCATCCCTGGTCTTGTACTGTGCTTGGCCCACAGACATTACCCGGAAAATCCCCAACACCTACACTGGGGACATCAGGGAAGATTTTGGACCAACAAAACTTGCACAATAGGGACTGATCTGCCATTAGTATTTAGTGTCACTTTGGCATAATCTCGATTGTGAATACAGTACTGTATACAGCTACACTATCTGGATACACCCTTTAATAGGATGTGTATAGCCACATTAAAAGCCGAACTCCAGCATAAAAACATCTTACAAATATATTCTTCCTTAAATCTTTGTGTGCTGTGTGCATTTCTTTTAGACCTGTGCAGTAATCCAGTGTGAAGCTTTACCTCTGATTTTTGTAATAAACGGTCACTGCCGCGGTCTCTTCTTGTGTAGGGTGACTGGTCTCGTCTCCGCCCTCTCCTGTAGTATCCTGCAGGCACCCTGTAGTGGGTGGAGCCTGCTGGGTCCCTCCCACAGCTCTGCTCAGGTTATATACAGCACAGTGACGTCACTGCTAACTTTACTAGGTAATATCTGGGTTTGCAAAGGCATTGGTGCGCACAATGCCTTTGCGTTTATATATTCTTGAGGCTATTGAAGAGTATATTTAAAAATACAGTTATTGTGCCCAGAGTTCAGCTTTAAAGCGGGAGTCCGCCGTTTTTTTTTTTTTAAAGCCAGCAGCTACAAATACTGCAGCTGCTGACTTTTAAAATAATGACACTTACCGCCCAGCGCGCCCGCGATGTCGGCACTCAAAGCCGATCTCTCAATCGTCTCTCGGGTGCTGCCGCCGCCATCTTGGGTATGGGAATCAGGAAGTGGAGCCTTGCGGCTTCACTTCCCGGTTCCCTACTACGCATGTGTGAGTCGCGCTGCGCAATAAGGATGGACCCGCTGCCTCTGGGATCCGTGTGTTTCCCAGCAGGCAGCGGGGGACCTTCAGAAAGGGGCGTAGATTCTGCAGAATCTACGCCGGAAGTGGGTGCAGATACCTGTACTGTACAGGTACCTGCACCCCCCTCCTCCCTGAAAGGTGCCAATTGTGGCGTAGGAGGGGGGGAGGGTTCCAATGAGCGGAAGGTCCACTTTAGGGTGGACCTCCACTTTAAGGCAGTTGTATGCATTGTACTTATTATTACAATTCAATGCCTTTAAAAATAAACGCTAGTCTAGGCAAAAGGTTAAACACATGGTTGAACTACACACATGCATATCTTACCCAAAACAGCACAGCAGTTTGTGATAATCTGCCAACACAGTAAAAGCCACCACACCCCATTTTCTTCTTTTCAGTCCGTGGGTAAAACGAAGAAATCAATTCACCCTTTTATGTGAACTGCTGGCTATTGCATTTAAGCAACCATGGCTGAGGCCTAAAAACAGGGAATGTTCCTAATGCAAGGAATGCCTTAAGATAAAAAAAATATAGGATTAGGCTTTAAAACCACTTTAAAATTTTCAACCTTGCTCAAAATCAATTTTTTAAGATTCAATTTCATCAAACCAGGTGGTTCTTCCATAGCCATTGGCCACTCACGACTCAAATGTCAGCTGAAAGCAAGCTTTCTATAGGGCGCTTAAAAGGCAGCATTGCCCTTAAAAAAATTAGTATGAAGGCACCTTTAGGCTGCATTCACACCTGAGTGTAGCGTTTAAGTTTTTTGCGGCGTTTTTTACAGCGATTCGCAGCGTTTTTACAGCAATTTGCCGCGAATTTGTGCAGGGCAAAAGGTCATCAATGTTAAAAGAAGAAAAAAAAACGCCCAAATCAGCCCGATTTGCACGATAAAAAAAGGGTCCGGAACTTGTATGAGCTTCAGGCGTAGGGCTTCAGGCGACTTGGAGTGGAGATGTCAACCATCTCCATTGAGAATAATGGATTTTTTCCCCTCCAGCGTTTTGTAGAGTCAGGCGTCAAGCTACAAAACGCTCAGGTGTGAATGGGGTCTTAGAGAGGTTTGCCAATAGCAATCTACAGTAATGCACATCTCCCCCCTTTTTACTCCACAAGGCATGTGAATCCACCAAAAAGGCACATGTCATGGAACGGAGATTATATAAAAATGTTTGTGGTGTGAAACAGCCCTGAGGGCAAATTAATCCATCTCCCTTTACATCCTGGAATTCTGTCTAGAACACGGAGTCTGCCTCCTGGAACATGTAACAAGAAGTTCCTAGAATATAGCTGCGAGGTCCTGGTTACATCAGTGCTTTGAGATACCAGGAATTGGAAAAGGGCTCTTAGAAGTTGCAGTCCTGGGGGGGGGGGGGGTCCACCGTTTTGTGGACTGCAGTAGATGACACAAACTACTAGGCTGTAAATATAAGTTGGCATCTTCCCCCCCCGCTTTCCCTTTTTGCTGAATAAAGCCTTTTTCAAACCATCTCGGTAACGAATAGAAAAGTACTGGTGGTGTACCCAGAGAGGCTCTGTCAGTTTCACCATCAGCTCTCCTTAGGGCCGGTTCACACTGCGAGGCGAGGCGACACGGCTCGCCTCGCCTCGCTCCCGCAAGTCGCCCCCATTCAGTACTATGGAACCGTTCTGAGAGGAGCGACTCAGAAAAAAGGTTCCTGTACTACTTCGGGGCGACTTCGGGGGCGACTTGCATTGACTTCTATGCAGAAGTCCTCTGCAAGTCGCCGCTGAGCTCCCCGCAAGTCGCGGCGAGGCAAGTCGGAGACGCCTCGCCGCGGCTCGCTGTGTGAACCGGCCCTTACTCCTCGAGTACCAGAATGAGAATATGTAAACAATGCGTGTGACATTGCCTGCCTATTGCACTCCTATATTTTCCCCTGAAAGTCGTTCTTTTCTGCTAGAACTTACACACTGGAAACATTACCATGGCAGTACATGACAGATCAGAGTTTAAGAAATGCTGTGATATTTATTATTTCTAAAACAAATAAATCTTTTGAACGATAAGAAATGCTGTTATTTGAGAAATTCAGCCGTTCAGAAAAAAAAAAAAAAAAAAAAAAAATTATATATTTATATGTTTAAAATATAGTCGCCCCACCAACAATCCGGAACAAAACTGGCACCAAGGTGAGGATTTCAATATCAAAGTGCAGGACATGGGTGTGTTTAACCAACCGCATGATCCCTTTTAATGCTTCATGGCAGCCAGCCACGCTGCTTACTACTTCAGTATGGTTTCTCAGATACCTCTTCAATATTTTTCCTGTTTTTCTTCTCTCCCTGTTCTTTTGTGCAGGATATTTGCCCAGTGTGTACTTCAAAAGTGTTAGATAATCAGAATTCCCCAATTATACAAAATGCTTTCATAATAAACTCAAATTGCTTAAAGGGCTTTTCATTTTCTGTTCTGACTTGGTATGCGTACAGATAATTTAGGGAGATTACTATCACACCCCGAGAGCAAATCTTACTTTTTTAAGTGTTTGTTAACCCATATACAGCATCACACAAAAGTGAGTACACCCTCACATTTCTGTAACTATTTTATTCTATCTTTTCATGTGACAACACTGAAGAAATTACACTTTGCTACAAATTAGTGATCGTACAGCTTGTATAACAGTGTAAATTTGATGTCCCCTCAACATACCTCAACACACAACCATTAAAGTGGTGATGCCACCAAAAAATGAAAAGTTGCTTAAAACTCGTTAAAAAAAAAAATAAAAAAAAAAAAATAAAAATTAAAAAAAAATGTGGCAAAAAAAAAAAATTTAATTTTTTTTTACTCACCTCTAAATACCTGTTGCTAGGGAGTCCCTCGTAGTCTGCCTTCTTCCTTGCTCGGGCTGGTGACATCACTTCCCCTCACGCCGCACATTAACCTGGGACCTGTCACGTGTCCCAGGTGACTGTACGGCGTATCACGGCGCCCTGCGCCGCTCGCACATGCACAGTAGGTGCCCGGCTGTGAAGCACAGTAGGTGCCCACAGTACGCATGACGGCGAACGAGGGGGGGGGGGGCGGCTTCGTTCCCATGCATCGCTGGACCCTGGGACAGGTAAGTGTCCGATTATTAAAAGTCAGCAGCTGCAGTATTTGTAGCTGACTTTTATTTTATTTTTTTATTTTTTTTAGGGGGTACCCCACTTTAATGTCTGAACTGCTGGCAACAAAAGTGAGTACACCCCTAAGTGAAAATATGCAAATTGGGCCCAATTAGCCCCCCCCAGGGGTCATGTGACTCGTTAGTGTTACAAGGTCTCAGGTGTGAATGGGGAGCAGGTGTGTTTAAATTTGGCGTTTTTTGCTCTCACCCTCTCATACTGGTCACTACAAGTTCAATCAACATGGGACCTCATGGTAAAGAACTCTGAGGATCTGAAAAAAAAAAAAAAAATTTTGCTCTACAAAAAGTGGCCCAGGCTACAATAAGATTGCCAAGAGCCCAAAACTGGGCTGCAGCACGGTGGCCAAAACCATACAGTGGTTTAACAGGACAGGTTCCACTCAGAACAGGCCTCGCCATGGCCGACCAAAGAAGTTGAGTGCTCAGCGTCATAACCAGAGGTTGTCTTTGGTAAGGTACCCGTACATTACTTTGAATTGCCCACGAGCTCTGTGACCGTGGACTCGATGTCCGCGAGGATAACCGCGATCGTGTCACAGAGCTGAAGAGCGGGGAGATGCCGATGTAAACACAGAATCTCCCTGTTGTGCCTAGTTACAGGACACTGGCTGATTGACGCCATTACTAGTAAAAAAATAAATAAAATTAAATTAAATGAATAAAAATGCCATAAATCTATCCCCTATTTTGTAGATGCTATAACTTTTGCACAAACAAATGCTGATTGCGATTTTTTTTTAATATATATTGAACTATTGAACGTAGTCATGGCGTAACTAAATTACGTTACGAACGATCGGATTTTGCGACCGTGTGTATGCAACACCAGTTTCGGACAAAATACGAAGGATTTTGTTGTCGGAATGTCCGGCTGTGTGTATAAGGGCTTAGAGAAAGAGAAATTATGTGCAAATGGCGATTCCATTTTCAGATTCTAGTGCATCATAAAAAAGGACAAAGGGCTTTATTTCGGGACATTGGAGACCTTCCTGATCTCCTGAACTGTTTCTAGCTGCTTAAAATGGAATACCTCAAACTTAGCAGGATTTTTTCAACGAGTCCCCCTAAAAAGAAGATCAAGAAGGACCACATTTTTTTTTTTAGGTTGGGGTCTGTGAAGGGGGAGAGGGTGAGCGATGTTCATCCAGAGAGGGGGTTGACAGGACAAAGGTTTGCAACTAAATTAAAATATTATGATAAAGCTGTATAGAATGTAAAAAAAAAAATAAAAAAAAAATGGATCGGATCATTCCTCGGATGAGCAAATAATAATGGAATTGTCACAGCTTTTTTCAAATTCAACCACCGTAATATTGGCCGGGTACAGCCGAGCATGGCTGGGTATCGCAGAGCAGCGCTGTGGGCACTACAGATCCAGCACACAGCGCTGCTGCCATCCGATCTCTCACCTCCACTGTACAGATCAGTCCACAGAGGGGAGAGAGGAACCGCCGTCATCATGATGCTGGTTTGTTTACAAGTGATCGCTCCATCATTTGACGGAGCGATCACATTGTAAACGGCCGGCGGGTGCACCAAGATGGGCACCGCTCTGAACAGGGCGACCCGTTCAGATCACGGATCGGCGACGATACGTTGCACCCCATAATATTAATATAGAAAATTGCTTAAACCCTCCAAATGGGTGCAACGGATCGTCACTGATCCGTGATCCGAACGGGTCACCCTGTTAGGATTGGCACATGCCGCTATCCGCTACCTCGGCCTTAGGAAAGGCTGCGGCTTTAGCCTAGCTCCGGAGCCGCGGCCATCTTTATACACCCAGACTGTTTACAATGTGATCGCTCCGTCAAATGACAAAGTGATCACTTGTAAACAAACCATGAACGTGTCACAATGCCAGTTCCTCTCTGTACTGATCTGTACAGTGGAGGGGAGAGATCGGATGGCAGCAGCGCTATGGGCTGGATCTGTAGGGCCCACAGCGCTGCTCTGTGACAATTGCAGTCACAGCCATACCCTGCAATACCCGGCCGGCGATACTCTGCAATACCCAGGCATACTCAGCCAATATTACAGTGGGGGAGAGGACGTGGATATTACAGTGCGGACTATATGATGGTGGAATTTTCACAGGTTTTTGCCAGTTCAATTATTTGCTGATCCGAATAATGATCCGATCTGTGACACTGATCCGAGGAACGTTCCGATACATGAGTTTTTTGATCCGTTGCACCCCTACCCCCAAACATACATATATGCACACTTTTTTTTTAGCAGAGACCCTAGAGAATAAAATGGCGCTTTGTTAGACTATTTTATGTTACAATGTATTTGCGTAGCGGTCTTTTAAAACGCAATTTTTTGGGGAAAAATATACTTTAAAAATAATATACTAAACTGTAAATTTTGCCATTTTGTATAATGTAAAAGATGCTACGCTGCGACAATTGTGATCTTTATACCAAGCAAAAAAAAAAAAAAAAAAAATTGTGATTCTCATTTTAGCCAGAATTGTGCAGCTCTGGGTAACCTACACAACACCACGATCCCCTTCAAATTGCACCTAACATAAAACACAACCCGTTTCTGTGCATTAGGGTATGATAGGCTATTAGCAGCCCATTGGCTTTGATTCTTTGATAGCGTGGAGGAGGATTTTTTTGATTTTCTCAAATTTCCTTTGAATCGAGAAGCCAGTAAAAAAAAAAAAAAAAAAAAAAAAAAAAAGATAAGTTAGGAGCCAGGTTTTTAACCACTTGCCTTATTGGGCACTTTCACCCCCTTCCTGCCCAGGCCAAATTTCAGCTTTCAGCGCATTCAAACTTTGAATGACAATTGCACAATCCTGCAGCCCTGTACCCTCATGAAAAACATATCCCTTTCAAACTTTTTTATATATTTATTTATTTTTTAATGGTAGGTAATCATCACCATTTTATTTTTTACTAAATAAATACAATTTGAAAACAAAAAATCTTTCATTTGTTACAAAATTGCAAGTAATTTTTTCTGTCACAAGATAGTTAATGGTTTTATTTTCCTCACTTAGTAACAGGACTGAGAAAAGAAAATGCCATTAACCAGTATTTGTTTAAATGTGGTCACCAGCTGTGAATGGACATAGTTGACCACATGGTAAAGAGCCACTGTGATTGACCCTTTACCTCGATTTGATCAGCCGCGTCCGAAGGAGGACACAGAGCACACCCTGGGAACTGGACAACTGTGCCATAGCCATTTTTCGGCTATAGCGTGGTCGGCAAATGGAAGACGCATCCAAATGGCTGACAAAAGGCCAGGCGCCAGGACACAACTTCTAGTCACCATGGCGCCTGGTATTTGTCAAGCCCTTCTTTAACTCTTCCACTGTCATTGTGGAGGATGACTGCTGGTCACATTGCAAACACAGACTGTTTGCTTTTCAAATGGAAACAAATCGACAACTGCACTGCTGCCAGGTGGCTTCCATGAACCCCCAGAACATACTCTACCCACATTACACAGGCTCTGCTATCCCACCGGTGGCATTCCTGTGTAGAAGGGAAGAAAAACAACAAAATGTCAAATTACTGATCTCCCTTAGCTGAACAGAATCTGAAAGCAGCATGTATTACTTCTCTCCTGGTTTTGGCTGGAATCTGATAGCAATAAAGTACAACTAAAGAACAAAAACAATAGTTTAAAGCAACACCCAAGCATATAGACCCCACCCCCATATAAAAATGTATAGCCTGACACACACTTACAAATGTAAACCCGTGCATCAGGGGGCAGCTCTGTATGAAAAGTGCAGTTGCATTACACACATTACATTCAGCACACATGCCAGAACGAGAGATATAGTTCTAGAACCATTCTGCATACCCATAAAAGGAAGCCTTCTGATAAGCAGGTACACAAGTCTGTCATTTGAAATTGCAAGCTAGAAATGAAGTAAAGCTGGCCATAGATAAGTCAGTGACCCAGCTCCCTCAACCACACATTTGAGATAATCTGACAGCCGGCAGATTTCCCACCATCTGAATATATGATCAGTGCTGCAGTCTACGGCCTGCATCAAATTTGTCTTGTGTTTTAATTCTGGAAACGTGCATATTTTCCCTCCTTTTCTGTTAAATCCTTTAATTTTGCATTATCATTTTTTTTATCCAACCTCCAAATATTTTCCCTTTTCCAGGTGTGAAATAATTTGTTTCTTTCAGTGATATTGATGGAGACTTATATTTCCATTTACCTTGTTTATGCATTAGATCCCAAATTCTAAGTACATTTCATGTCATTGCATGCGTGTTCTCACCCAGTGCTCTGTATTGAGGAGGAATCTAAATGATTCTACCCAACCCACCACAGATCTGTATTCACAGCATATAGGTTCACATGAGTGCTTTACACAACACCCCATGTATAACCACATACAGTTACATCTTCTAATTGCTGTCTATGGGCAACTGTATACAGCGGCTGTGGGTCCATGGAAAGGGTTTATGGAGGCCCTGGGTACTGCATGATCCTCTTACAGCCATGCACATGAAGTGCCAAAACCCAGAGAACAAAAATAATGTTTACTAGACCTTGGAGGTTATGGCTGCATTCTTTTTTTTTTTTTACTTCATTTTCCATTTTCATCTGATGATGCTGCGACTAACATTTCCTGTCCTAGGGTGACACTCACCAAGTGCTTGTACACGTTTGTTGAACTGCAATTTCCCACACACCACCACATATGTACACAGCAGTCTTCCATGCACAGGGTTTACAACAAAGGTGTTGTGGTGCGCAGAAAAATGCAGTTTAACAGTCTAGGTGTAAACAAATCCCTGCAGTACTTTATGGGAGGAACAGTTATCACTCTAGGCTGCTTGCCCCTGATACAGACTACAGAAGGCCTCTATTACCATAGGGCAGCAGTATTTGTTAGTTCACACAGGAAGTTATGTTGTCATTGCATCTCTGGGCTAATCATCTTGCTTTCATTGGCTCGCTCAACTTCTGAGATCAAATATTAGAAGATTGTGAAATCAGACTAGTATAGTGAGAGCTACAAAAGGCGATTCATTATGTAGCAAATTTCTTAAGCAGGAATGAGTCTTCTGTAATGAGCAAATATGGGATTTAAATCTAGCCAAAACCTACAGGTAACACAAAAACACACAATGCATCATTCTGCCCAAAAAACAAAAACACACACACACACACACACACACACACACACACACGCCAGAAAAGCTAAATTTAAGAAAAAGAAAGTTAAAGTATTCTGTAGTAAAATAATACAAGCCCGTCAGATTCCACACTTTGAGATGACCCAATTGCCCGATTTCAGCAACAGCTGCATTTTGGCCTCATGGTTTCAAATTGCCCAATTCAAGGAATAGAGATTAATGCTAGGCTTATGGTTGCATGGAGCGCTTAGTTCCAATTAAGCATTAAGGGGCCAATTCACACTACATGCGGTGAGAGGAAAGCATTTTTTCCTGTGTGTCCCATTCACACTGTAACGTAGCCTAGCAATGGAGCATGCCATGATAAAAACGCAAAACATGCTGCATTTTACGCAGTGCACTGGCCCAAAACGCACTTCAATGTCAGGCAGTGATGAGTGTCGTCCCGAGATTGCAGTGAAGTGTACACTTCAAATAAACCTTACAGGTCGGGATCCACCCACATGCTTCGACTGGCAACTGGCTCAGCTGCGCCGCTTGGTAACGGAGCCAGCCATTCCCTCCATCCCCAGCCCAATGCTGTATTGAGCGTTGGGAGAGGAGGAGTAGATGGGGATGGACAGGGACCACTCTGTGCTCAGAAGTGGGGAGAAGTGAGTGATCAGCAGTGTTTGAGCGCTCAGTTCTCATTGTAGAGGCGGTGGGGGACAGATGCAGCATTATCGATGATGCATTTACCTAGGTGGGTACAAGGGTTTTTTTTTTTCCTTAAAAGAAGTAGCCAAAAACTTATTTGGTTGTACTTATCCTATGGATCACAGGAGTGCAATTTTTTTTGCACTTCTGCGACTAGTTTTCAGCTGAGAACGAGCTGAAGTCCGCTCTCTGCTGACGTTAGACATCCAGGCACAGCGTGATCATCACAATGCAGTCAATGGATATATAAGGGGTCCATATAGTGAACTTGGTGTTGATTTATTCACTTTACAGTCAAAGAGGACAAGGGGGCACTCTTTACGCCTAGAGGAAAAGAGATTTCAAATCCAAATATGGAAAGGTTTCTTCACAGTAAGAGCTGTGAAAATGTGGAATAGACTCCCTGCAGAGGTCGTTCTGGCCCGCTCAATAGATTGCTTTAACGAAAGGCCTGGATTATTTCCTAAATGTACATAGTATAACTGGGTACTAACATTTATAGGTAAAGTTGATCCGGGGAAAATCCAATTGCCTCTCTGGGATCAGGAAGGAATTTTTTCCCCTGCTTTAGCAAATTGGATCATGCTCTGCTGGGTTTTTTTTGCCTTCCTCTGGATCAACTGTGGGTATAGAATTGGGTATATGGGATTGTATGATATTTTTTTTGTGGTTGAACTAGATGGACTTGTCTTTTTTCAACCTGACTATGTAACTAGAGGTCGACCGATATATCGGCCGGCCGATATTTGCCGTTTTTTAAATAATCGGCATCGGCCGATTGTGCTGATAAAAAGCCGATTCTACAGCGGGACTTTGAAATGACTTCTGTAAGAAGTCAGTGTGAGTTGCCTGAGTTGTCATAGACACGTCTTTCCTCCTCTCTGGGCAGACTGCCAAGAAAAGAACTAAATGATACAATGTTTACACTTCTGAATGAATGAAGTCATCTCTGTGTAGAAGTTCTCAGTTTAACCATTTAAAGACTAAATCTTTTCTGACACTTGTTGCTTACAAGTAAAAATCCTGTATTTTCTGCCAGAAAATCACTTAGACCCCCCAAAAATTATATATATTTTTTTAGCAGAGATCCTAGGGAATAAAATGGCGGTTGTTGCAATATTTTATGTCACACGGCATTTGCACAGAGGTCTTTCAAATGCATTTTTTTGGGAAAAAAATACACCATTTAAAAAATTAAAATAAAAACAGTAAAGTTAGCCCATTTTTTTTTATTTTATTTTTTTTGTCCAAAAGTTTTGACTACCCGTTTTTATTTAATATATAGGTTTTTTTTTTTTTAATCTAGATCATACATACAAGTAAACTGATTGGAGGTTTGTTTTGTTTAATAAATGTTTAAAGCGGGAGTCCGCCGGGACTCCGCGTTTTTTTTTTTTTTTTTTTTTAAAAGCCAGCAGCTACAAATACTGCAGCTGCTGACTTTTAAAATAGTGACACTTACCTGTCCAGCGCGCCCGCGATGTCGGCACCCGAAGCCGATCTCTAGATCGACACTCGAGTGCTGCCGCCGCCATCTTGAGTATGGGAATCAGGAAATGGAGCCTTTCGGCTTCATTTCCTGGTTCCCTACTGCACATGCATTTTTAGCCCAAAAGCGCCTTAAAAAACGCCCCAGTGGGAAAGGTGTGTTAGATCAAGGGAGATTAAAAATAAATAAATAAAATTGGCCTAACATATCGGCCCAAAAAAAAAAAAAAAAAAAAAAATCGGCATCATATATCGGCTATCAGCCGCCATGATTTCTAAATATCGGCATCGGCCAGAGAAAAACCCATATCGGTCGACCTCTATATGTAACTATACGAGTCTGTGTCCACCAGATACCTGGACAGACACCCGGCTCAGCCTCTCAGCGAGCAGCAGACAGGCTGAGCTGGCTGCCCCCCACCCCCTCCATAGCTCAGTGCTCCAGTAAGCGAGGAGGGAGCCAAGCACAGAGCTGCGATTGATCGTCAACAGCTCTCAGCTTGGTTCTGTCAGTTCCCTGAGCAATCAGCGGTGTTCAATTGCTCGGTTCTGAGTGCTGAGGTGACGGGGGACAAATGCAGTATTGTTTATCCCCTCAGATGCCCACCCAGAACCATCAGGGATGCCACCAGGACCCCCCCTATTGACCACCAGGGATTCCATGTGTGCCCACACATGCCAACAGTGCCATCAGTGTGCACGTGTGCCACCTCTTCAGTGCACGGCAGTGAAGGAGAAAGTGTACTTATTTACAAAAATTTTAGAACAAAAAAAAAAAAAAAAACCCTTCTTCTAAATTTCAGTCTTTTTTTGTTTCACAAATAATAAAAACCGCAGAGGTGATCAAATACCACCAAAAGAAAGCTCCATTTGTGGGAAGAAAATGATAAAAATTGTTTGGATACAGTGTAGCTTGATGGCGTAACTGTCATTTAAATAGCAACACCTCAAACCTATACTTCTCTTAACCACTTCAGCCCCGGAAGGATTTGCCCCCTTCCTGACCAGGCCATTTTTTTGATACGGCACTGCATCGCATTAACTGACAATTGCACGTTTGTGCGACGTTGTACCCAAACAAAACTTATGTCTTTTTTACCCCACAAATAGAACGTTTACCCGACATTGCGGCGGACAAATCTGACCTCAAATGACACTTTTTGGGGACCGGCAACATTGTATTACATTGATCAGTGCTATAAAAATGCACTGATCAATGTACAAATGACACTGGCAGGGAAGGGGTGAACTGGGGGTGGGGGACGCGATCAAGGGGTTAAATGTGTTCTAACTGGGGGGGGATGGGCTCACTGGGACATAACAGAGATATCATTGTTGCAGATGACTGGGAACATTAGATGTCCAACATGTCCCCTGCCAGGGGCTTTACACAACCAAGTTAGATCCAAGCAACAAAAGTGCAGTAGCTTTCTATTTCATTGCTTCCTGCTCAAAGTGAATCATTTCCAGTTTGTGCAGGTGACAGATTAGATTATGCTGTACACAATTATGCTGTATAACCAAATACTTCTGCCTCCATCTCTCTTGCTTCACAATACAAAGGCCAAAGCTCAGAAGCAGAGCGCAAATACTGCTGCAGACAGCATCCATGTTATTTAAAAAGTACTTGAAATCACTGCCAAAGAATATACACACAGTGCTAAGGGAACAATCCACTTTACTTTCAGGGCAGAGGAATATCTGGCCAAATAAAATGGGTGTATACTATATTAAACAATCTTGGAATCTACTAATAGGATGTAGGAAAAAGCGAGTAATGGAGATACACTTTCCTTCCTTCAGAGATTCTATAATATAAAATGGACACAGTTCCAGATGGAAAAAATACATTTATGCTTGCTTGTTGTAAAGCCCAATAGTCCAAACAGCTACCAAATCACCTTAAATATCGTGTTTATGCAATTTATTTTATTCATTTTATATACCCTATATACTCGAGTATAAGTCGATCCGAATATAAGCCGAGGCCCCTAATTTACCACAAAAAACTGGGAAAACTTATTGACTCGAGTATAAGGCGGGGGTGGGAAATGCAGCAGCTACTGTAAGTGGCAAAGAGGGTCAACAATGCCCATCTGCAGCTGCATGTCTCCCTGTGTCCTGTGCAGATCTGCCTACCTCACTGTGTCCTGTGTATACCTCCCTGTGTCCATTGCAGCCTACCTGTGCTAATCTTCATCCTTTGTGTCCTGTGCATGCCTCCGTGTGCCCATCTGCAGCCACCGATCAGCGTGTCATAAAAACATACGGCGGCCATTCCAGTATTCAAAAGCCGCGCCTCCTCCTCGTCTGATAGGCAGAACACTTAATTTCCCAGCAGTCAGTTTTTAGCCTATCACGGACATCCGCTCATCCTCGTCTGAGGTATGAGGATGAGCGGATGTCCGTGATAGGCTGAAAACCGACTGCTGGGAAATTGAGTGTTCTGCCTATCAGACGAGGAGGAGGCGTGGCTTTTAAATACTGGAATGGCCGCTGTATGTTTTTATGACACGCTGGCCACCGTCTGTCTACATGACATGCCTGATCAGGTAGGCAGACGGCGGTGACTCGAGTATAAGCCGAGGGGGGCACTTTCAGCCTAAAAAAAAGGGCTGAAAATCTCGGCTTATACTCGAGTATATATGGTAACCCATGCACACTGGGAGTTTAGCTCAAGTGCATAGGAGTATGGCGTTCAGCAGCAGGCAGATAGCACAATAGGCTGACCGCTCCTGTGGCTGAATAGATCTAGGTGGTCCACCTAGTGCTACCAACATTTAGGGCTGTGTGGAGCCAGGAAAAAAAATTGGCCTAAAAAGTCTTCAGATTTGGGCATTCATCCCTGGGCATATACTGCCCTAAATGTGCACCGTCCATCCCCACCAGCAGCATCGGTCTCACAGAATTCAACAGGCTGCTACTAGCAGGGCCGTTTGTTGTGTAGATATAAATAAAAAATTACACATTGTGTTAGACAGGGCCATTTAAAGCATACTATGTAAACCATGATAATGGTTTAGGTTTTCCTATACTGTTTAAACCTATCAATGAAAGAATCTGGTTATATCCATTCAACAAGTGCCCAATAGTTTTTAATCATTCCAAAAACCCAGTGAGCCAATTATATCCCTCTTATGGACACCAGCAGCACAGCTCAGGATCAAGCCTGCAGGTGTGCCACCACAGGGCAGCTTAGTACAATTCTATTGCACAGAGAATGGAAGTATAATAAAAAAAGTGTATTTTAAAATATATAGACACACACTACAAGCACTTTAATTGTTCTTGGGTTTAGATGCACCTTAAAAGTGGTTGTAAAGCCCTTACATATAACTTTTTGCTACAGGTAAACATAAGGCTTATCTGTAGCTATCCCTTGTATTTGCCGACGTCATCAGCACATGCACCGTTGCCTCAGTGAGTGTGCCGTTACCGGCGTCATCGCAGCTCCAGCCAATCACAACGCTGGAGCCGCGATACCTGGAAGTAACCCCCCCCCCGGAGTGATGTTGCCGGCCAGTGCTGTGTACAGGCACCACAGCAAGGGCTTGGATCTCAGACGATTACATAATGAGCTAGTTTGCTATGCATACTAGCTCATTATGCCTTTGTCTTGCAGGTGTTAGTTTTTTTGTTTGTTTTTTCAAAGTGCGTTTACTTTAAGCTTACAGAACCTTTCTGGGAACTAAATGTTTCAATGCCTTTACAGTATATATGAAAAGAGCTGTATTTTACAGAACAATGAATGCCCATGCATACTAATATTGTTTGGGGCGTATACGTTTGATGTAAACACTAAACAAGCAAGAGGTGATCATTTCCTCTATTCACTCTCTAATGCGCGTCTCAGTAAAACAATTACATGACAAAGCTGTGGAGCGACACGAAAACACTTCACAATGAGCCAGAAGGGTGTGGTGGCACGGCTTGCTATCTGTAACTAAAACTACAGAGAAGTGTGCAAGAATGAGATGAATGTACCTTGTGTAATCAGATTTAGGTGCGGCTTCAAGTTCACAGGATCCAAAAGGAGCATTTGACCCTTGGAATACAAACATTACAAAAGTTAACAGATATGCAATAAAAAAATAAAAAAAATCCTGCAATGGAATACTCACAACATTGCAAATGTATGTCTAAATTAAATATATAAAAAAAGTAAAAAATAATAATAATAATAAATAATAATAATGAAACCAGCACATAATCTAGGATTAGCATAGACAGCAGGAATACAAATCCCAGAGAGTCCTGTCAAAATAAAGGCCAACCTAAAGCTGGCCATACACAATCGAGATTCAGCTTCTTCAGCAAGGACCAGTGTTCTGTCTAAAAATGTCCACCTATCGAATAGTGTCCGATGTGTACTGCGCAAGCACAGCACAGAGCAGAGCAGAGCGCAAGGAGATTTGGAAAATCTCCAAAGATGAACAGCACCTGCCTCACCATCCAAGTGGATATGGGGCTGCCACGCTTCGGGCATGAGCCTTTTTATTCTAACTCTATACCCACTTGGATGGTGGAACCTGGACTCATGTCGCAGGCGTCGTTCATCTTCATACGCAGTACACAGCGGACACTATCTGACGGGGGACACTATTTGACATGACACCGGCCTTATTTTGATCAGTGTGCGGCTGTCTCTGAAAAAAATTCTAACATGCACCTTCGACAGATGATGGTTAAATAATCAACTTCTGTTGATCAGAGATCAGTGGCTACAGCAGATTCAGCGACCTAAATACAATGTTGGTTGGGGGGGGGGGAGAGAGATTGTTTGTGGATGGAGAAATCTATCCATTTTTTATTTCTTCCAGCCAGAAGTGGGTTTCAAAAAACACCATAACTTTATGGCCAGCTTTTGGCTTACCATAGACATTCATTGGTGGTACATGAACTTGCATGATCTGATTGAATCACCCCAAGTCCTCATCTCTGGAGCACTGCGTCAACTTTAAGAGTCAGTTCTATAGACTTTGAACGTTTTTACTAATACATAAGGGAGGAAAAGAGCAGACAGATACTGATGGCACCGCTTCTCAAGAGAACCCACCCCTATCTCAGCCAGTGGGCACCTACCTGCCCCCACATACACACACCTCTGCAACATACCAAAAATCAGGAGGCACAGTTTTATTTTTTTAGGGAGTCATTTTAATTACTTATCAGTTAAATGACACACGGCAATTTCACCCGATTGTGTGCCCTGCTAGACAACATGACTTATAAAAACTAACCACAAATGTTACCATCTACTTTTGAATTTTAATAGGGTCTACACAACATTTTTTTGTATTCAGGCTGATGCTACAGGCTAGTGTGAGAGACAATACTGCAATTGGGGGGGGCGTAGCCATCACTGCCAGGAGAATATGCAGTGATGTCTAGCGGATATAGCGGCTGGAAATCGCATGAAGAATCCAACAGGCAGGTTGTTATTGATCAGCTTGGGTCCAATCAGCCTGCCCATAGGTGGGCATAATCTTGGCTGGTCCCTGCTGAAGTCCTTATGACCACTATCAGGAAGGAAAAAAGTGACAGGAGTTAGAAAGGTTGACCCGAGAACAGAGTGTGGGCAATTTCCCCCTTTTTTCCCCAGAAGAGAAAGTGATGGGAAATGTCCAAGGATTGTTAACAGAAAGAAACAAAAAACACAACACACAACCACTGGACAGGTTGTCCATCAACCACTGTTGGACCGCCTGCCCACACAAGGGAGGCCCATGCAGTCAAGGCCACATACTGGCATGTCACTGCCTGTTTCTGGGTTTGGGACGCGCACAGGGCTCTGTACAGAGGGAACATCTGTGTTTCTTATCCCTGCAAAGAAGATGTGTTTGTAAGAGCAACACATATCTCACACACACACTTATCCCCTTCATCACCCTAGATGTTAACTCCTTCCCAGCCAATGTCATTAGTATAGAGTCAGTGTATATTAGTGCTGATCAATATATTAATGTCACTTACAGTTAATTTATTTAATTAACTCATTCAATGAATCCAAGCTCTGCGACAAGACTGAAGAAATTACTTTGCTACCATGTAAAGTAGTGAGTGTCCAGTTTGTATAACAGTGTAAATTTGCTGTCGCCTCAAAATAACTCACACAGTCATTAATGTCTAAACCGCTGGCAACAAAAAGTGCATACGCCTCCAAGTGAAAAGGTCCAAACTAGGCTTGAAGTATCATTTTGTGTGGCCACCATTATTTTCCAGCCCTGCCTTAACCCTCTTGGGCATGTAGTTAGCCAGAGCTTCACAGGTTGCCACTGGAGTCCTCTTCCACTCCTCCATGACATCACAGATGTTGCCCCAGATCACAACACTCCCACCCCCATGCTTGAATGTAGGCAAGACACACTTGTCTTTGTATTCCTCACCTGGTTGCCGTCACACATGCTTGACACCATCTGAACCAAATAAGTTTATCTTGGTCTCATTAGACCACAGGACATGGTTCCAGTAACCCATGTCCTCAGCCTGCTTTGTCTTCAGCAAGCTGTTTGCGGCTTTCTTGTGCAACATCTTTAGAAAGGTCTTCCTTCTGGGATGACAGCCATACAGACCAATTTGATGCAGTGTGTGGCGTATGGTCTGAGCACTGACAGGCTGACCCCCCCACCCCTTCAACCTCTGCAGCAATGCTGGCAGCACTCGTACCTCTATTTCCCAAAGACAACCTCTGGATATGATGCTGAGCACATGCACTTAACATCTTTGGTCAACCATGACGAGGCCTGTTCTGAGTGGAACCTGTCCTGTTACACCGCTGTATGATCTTGGCCACCGTGCTGCAGTTCAGTTTCAGGATCTTGCCAATCTTCTTATAGCCTAGGCCAGTGATGGCGAACCTTGGCACCCCAGATGTTTTGGAACTACATTTCCCATGATGCTCAACTATACTGCAGAGTGCTGGAGCATCATGGGAAATGTAGTTCCAAAACATCTGGGGTGCCAAAGTTCGCCATCACTGGCCTAGGCCATCTTTATATAGAGCAAGAATTATTTTTTTTCTGTTCCTCAGAGTTCTTTGCCATGAGGTGAAATGTTAAATTTCCAGTGACCAGTATGAAAGAGATACACCAAATTTAACACACCTGCTCCCCATTCACACCTGAGACCTTGTAACACTGAGTCACATGACACCAATTTGGATATTTTCACTTAGGGTGTACTCACTTTTGTCGCCAATGGTTTAGATATTAATGGCTGTATGCTGAGTTAAATAGAGGGAACAGCAAATTTACACGGTCATACAAGCTGTACATTCTAACGCAGCACAAAAGGTTTTTCACCTTAAAATTGGGTCCCCCTAAAAAATAAAAATAAAAAGTCAGCAGCTACAAATACTGCAGCTGCTGACTTAATAAAATCGGACACTCACCTGTCCCAGGGTCCAGCGATGCGGGGGAACGAAGCCCCCCCCCCCCCCTCGCGGAGCCAACATTCGTACTGTTCACAGCCGGGCACCCACTGCGCAAGTGCGAGCAGCACAGGGCGCTGCGATACGCCGCAGTCATCTGGGACATGTGACAGATCCCAGATGACTGTGCGGCACGAGGGGAAGTGATGTCACCAGCCCGAGCAAGGAAGAAGGCAGACTACGAGGGACCCCCCTAGCAAAAGGTATTTAGAGGCGAGTAAAAAAAAAAAAAAAAAATTCTATTTATTTTTTTATTTATTTATTTTTTTTTTTTAAGAGTTTTCAACACTTATTTTTTTGGTGGCAACACCACTTTAATGCACAGAACGCATTAAGGTGAAAAAAAAAAAAACTGAGGGTTTACATCCTGCATAATGCAAAAAATGTTAATGGACTACATTGTTCAACCTTTCCACTAGAAAAAAAAAATAAATAAAAAAAAAAAAAAAAAAAAAAAAAAAAAAGGTATCCTACATGGAATTTCTGAAAAAAAAGTGAATTTAAAAAAGGGGTTTACAAAAAAAATAAAAAAATTTAATAAAAAAAATATCAGCAATGAATATAAACAATGCAAGTGCATACCCACAAAGTAATTTGTTTAGCTTAGTAAAGAAAAACTGTATACGTGCTGTATTTGTATTGGCAATTCAACTGCAATGAAGGATAACATTTCAAAATAGACAAGGGGAGAAGACGGTTACTAGAAACACAATCAATATTTACATCCTGATCATCCCAGCATGCTAAAATAGGTCTTGCACAGTAACAGCCTACACTCCAGGCACTGTATGATCCTAAAGCTCAAACTAATGTCCAGCCAAAGCTCGTTTGGCTGTACCTCTATGGATCACAGGAGTGCAGTTTGTTTTGCACTCCCTGTGACCAGTTTTCAGCAGAGAGCAGATTGAAGTCGGCTCTCTGACGTCACAGATTTCAGTCTAGGCACCTCGTCATCGCGACAATGAGAGTCTGGATCCAACAGGCGCCTGGACTGACACCCGTCGCAGCCTCTCAGGTAGTCGCTCCCCACCCCCTCCACAGCTCAACTGTGGAGAAACTGAAAAAACAAAAACAAATAACAAACCCATACTACTCTTAAATCAGTATAATAATTAGATGTGGTGACTACATTGGATTTTTTTTTTGGCTCGTTTGCCCCCTTCTATTTTCTCCTAGTGATCGGGCCAGCAACACCTCCTGTTATAGAATGGTATCACTCTGGATAAATGAGGACAGATTTGGACAGCAGCATTGTCAGTCTGGGGAGGAAGGGAGTGTTAGTTTAAATCTGCTAGTGCATCTAACTTTCTTTTAGAATAAAGGTTTTATAAAAATCAATAAAAGCTGACCATTGTCATAATCCCAGTCATAATCACTGGTAAATGGTTTGTCTCAACCACGCAACTGACAAAGAGTGCTGCTTCTTTTGATAAACAGACTGCCTGGCCGGATCATCTGATGAAAATACAAGAAAGCCAAAAAACAAAAAGGAATGCAGCCATCACATTTAAAGAATTAATAAGTTGCAAGGTCTTAATTTAGGACACAAAACTACTAAAGAAACTGGCTCTTTGGCCAGAGAATTAGAGTGGAGAAGTAAAATGTTAAAGCGGGAGTCTGCGTTTTTTTTTTTTTTTTTTTAAAAGCCAGCAGCTACAAATACTGCAGCTGCTGACTTTTAAAATAGTGACACTTACCTGTCCAGCGCGCCCGCGATGTCGGCACCCAAAGCCAATCTCTAGGTCGTCTGTCGGGTCCTGCCGCCGCCGCCATCTTGGGTATGGGAATCAGGAAATGGAGCCTTTCGGCTTCATTTCCCGGTTCCCTATTGCGCATGCGCGAATCGCGCTGCGCAATAAGGATGCTCCCCGCTGCCTCTGGGATCTGTGTTTCCCAGCAGGCAGCGGGGCACTTGCGGGAAGGGGCGGGCACTTGCAGAAAGGGGCGTAAGTTACACCCCTTTCCGCAGAGAGCTATCCCGGAAGTGGGTGCAGTTACCTGGATTATCCAGGTAACTGCACCCCCCTCCCCCCTGAAAGGTGCCGATTGTGGCACCGGAGGGGGGGGGGGGGGGGATTCCGATGAGCGGAAGGTCCACTTTAGGGTGGACCTCCGCCTTAAGAAAAAATAAGTTATACTCAAGCTGCAATACAAGGCGAACATAAGCAGCAGAGATCGAAGGCACAGTGCAAGTCTCAGCAGGAACTAGCCGAGATTTGAACCGTTAATGGGCAGGCTGAATGTACCAAGCTGATCAATCTAGTCTGCCGGATTATCGCACGATCATCGCTATGACAATCACGGTCTTCTCCTGGCGAGGACAGCTTCCCCCGCACGTATGCAATCAGCCAGGTCATTGTACTACATAGTTGAAGGTAAATCTAAAGGAAATTGAACAAGAATACAATAGCAGGCCTGATTCACACCTACGCAGTTTGCATTTTTCAATACGCATTTTTGAGCCATTGAGGTCTATGGAACCAAACCCCCCCCCAAAAAAATCCCTGGCCCTTTCCATAAAATACATAAATGTAAACTAGATCCATAGGAAAACCATGTTAAATTGACTGTAGTGTGTTTCTGCAAAAATGAAAAAGCACTAAAAAATGCATAGGTGTGAACCAGGCCTAAATGTATGGGCAGATTTAGCAATGTAAAAAAGAATCACAAAGGTCTTCAGAAACACAAGAAAATAAAAACAAACAAGACCCCAAGCTTCAGGAGAAAAATGTGCATCCTTTGCTATAGTGTCTCAGGTATACATAGCATAAAAACAACTAAAGACACAAGATGTTTTTCAGATGTACATACATGCGCCAATAAATACCTAGGGGCTTGATCACAATAGCTTCCGTTTCTCCTAGTGACCGTAGTGCCTTGTGCTTTTACAATGCAAGGCAAAGTTTACATTTTTGCTTAAAGTGGATGTAAAGTCTTTTTTCCCCTACAACAAAAAAAACATGATATACTTACCCGCTGTGTAGTGGATTTATCTGATGTGTAGTGGAGTCCAGATCCTCCTCTTCTCTGGTGCCTCTTCTGTGATCCTGGCCTCTCCCTCCTGTTCAGTGCCCCCACAACAAGCAGCTTGCTATGGGGGCAGCCGAGCCAAGTTACAGCTTCCTGTGTCCATTCAGACAAGGATCCCTGACCTGGTCCTGTGCTCTCATTGGCTAGCTGACTGACTGCAGTGGCAGCTAATGGCGCCACTGTGTCTCAGCCAATCGGGGGTGCAGGACATTGCTGGACAGAGGGTCCTCAGGTAAGTATTAAGGGGCTGCTGCACAAAAGGATTTTTATCTTAAAGGGGTTCTGCACTCATAATACAACATTTGCCCATTCTGTTGCCTATAGTTAATATATCTCATAATGCCACCTGTTTTTTTTTTTTGATTCACCTACCTTTTGTAATCTTCAGTACTTTATTTTAAACCCCTGCGGCGATGGGCGGTCTCTTGCGGCGATGGGCGGTCTCTTGCGGGGATCAGCGTAATTTCCTGTTGAAGCCCGCACTGTCTCCTGGGATCTCGTTCGTGTAATCCCGGTAGACATTGCGGCTAATGCACCCGACATCTCGCGAGATTTCGGGTGCTACAGCCGACATCTCGCGTGATTTTGGTAATTACAGCCGAGATCTCGCGAGATCTCGGCTGTAATTACCGAAATCACGCGAGATGTCGGCTGTAGCACCCGAAATCTCGCGAGATGTCGGCTGTAGCACCCGAAATCTCGCGAGATGTCGGGTGCATTAGCCGCAATGTCTACCGGGATTACACGAACGAGATCCCAGGAGACAGTGCGGGCTTCAACAGGAAATTACGCTGATCCCCGCAAGAGACCGCCCATCGCCGCAGGGGTTTAAAATAAAGTACTGAAGATTACAAAAGGTAGGTGAATCAAAAAAAAAAAAAAACAGGTGGCATTATGAGATATATTAACTATAGGCAACAGAATGGGCAAATGTTGTATTATGAGTGCAGAACCCCTTTAATTGCATAGAAAGCATTAACATTAAAATCCTTCTGCCTTTAACTTGATTGAAATGTGAGCGATAGTTCATTCATTTCTAGACATGCTGAAGATTTACAGTAATCGTCTGCACTTGCCGCCTGCATTCTAAACGTGAACAGGGCACATCATAAACAATTGTTTTCTGGGTGCCCTTACAAGGATCAGTGTTTTTTCCAGTGGAGAAAAACACGGGCTTCCGCACAAGTGTGAACAAGCCCCAAGTGTGAAGTTTTAAGCAGAAGCACACCGAGCAAGTTATTTGTCAGTGTGAGGGGGCTGGGAAGGCGAAAAAAGGTCCCCGAACTAAACTTATTAGATCCATTAGATTATGTCTTCTAAATAGGCAAGAACACACAACAAACTTGAATCTTTTGTGAACTTAAAAACAGTTCCAGGATATTCTGCAACATCTCAAAGCAAAGCTACAATGCAGGTTAATAGGGATGCATTGAAATTTTGGCTGCTGAAATTAGAGTTTTCAGCGTTGTGTCGAAAAACAAAAAAAACCCCATCATGGGTGCATTTTTGATGGGTTTTCAATGTGGAGGTGCAGTTTACCAAATATGAACCAAAAACGCAGCAAGCAGGATTTTTAATACCACTTCAAAAAGGTTGCGATAATGGGCGACAAATTCTTATTCATTTCAATTCATGATATCGATTAACTGTTTCCTGACCGGCTCACGCAGATTTACTGCAGCAAAATCCCATACATACAGGCTTCCCTTTAAGAGGGCAGCACCCACTGCACGGCAGGGGACCTGATGCGCATGGCCGGCAATCACCACCGGCCACGCGCACAAATGCCAGCATGGGGATTTGTGTGTGTAAACACACAAAATTTCTGTCCTGTCGAAGACAGGAGTAGGAACAACAAATTGTCTTCTCTCCTAGTGAAGCCAATCCTCTCACAGCTAAAAAACACCCAGGGAACACAGTTAAATCGTTCTCTGCCAGTGACATTTGCAATCAGTGCATATTTATAGCACTGACCGCTGTGTAAATGTCAGTGGTCCCAAAAAGGTCTCAAAAGTGTCCGATTTGTCCGTTGCAATACTGCAAAAAATTAAAATTAATAATAATGTAATTGCAAATCACCGCTATTACTAGTAAAAACACCATACATTTTTCCCATAGTTTTAGATGCTATAACATTTGAGCAAACTTTTTTTTTTACTATAATAATGCAGAAGAAGAATACTGATGAAGAAATTTGTTTAAAAACATTTTTGGGAATACTATAGCAAAAAAACAAAAAAAAAAAAAAACAAACAAACTGCTCTGGTCAGGAAGGGGGGTAAACAAATCTTCTGAGATTGAGGGAGATTTTTTTTTTTTTTTTTTTTTTTTTTTTTTTTTAATATAGTCAATTTTGGTTTTCGGTCAAGTGCATCCTGAATTTTCGGTACCGAAAATTCTGATTTTGGTGCACCACTAGCAGAATACTAAAAAAAAAAAAAAAAAAAAAAAAAAAAAAAAAAAAAAGGAAGGAGGAGGATAGGTGTGGACAAACTATATATGCTAGCAACAAATGCATAAAAGTGTTTCAGGTGATCGTCCGTTTTGTTTTGTTTTTTCATAAAACCACTACACATGTATTGCTCTTGTAAACTTACTTCCTATTTTTTTTTTTTTAAACAAAAGTTAATTTCCTGTGTGCGCAAACCAATATGCTCCATTAACCAATTATCATATCTAGCTAAAAACACAAAATGAGAATAAAATATCTATAACCTCACACCTCATTAAAGATGGGCTCTGGTTGAGCGGGAGTGTCCCCGCTTACTCACTTTGTACATTGATTGTACTAGGCCAATGGTGTCATTTAAAAATGGCTAAAGGGCCATATTTGTGTAAAAGTTGTATAAGTCAAATTGAGAGCGGAGTCTAAATTTTTTTTTTTTCCTTTGACCGTTTCCACTTGGCCATGGATATACAGGCAGGACTGGAATCATGTAGGTATGCGTTGTGAGATTACAGGGTTAAATGGGTTGCACTGTTCGGTGGGGTGTTGGCTGCTATGTGTAAAAATACAAGGTGCCGTTCAAGAAATTAATGGCTCCGAAACTCTTTTGTAAAAGAAAAATTATTTTACCACAGCATACAGTGCTGCGGTAAAAGCATAAATGTGACCTAGCCTAAGGTGAGGTTTATTTAGGGGAAAAATAAAAAAAAATGGTCAGAGGGCACAGCACATACCAGGAATGTAATTATGTAGTAAACTGTAGTTCATTGAAAGCTCAAGTAATAACATGCGTGAACATGTTAAAACTATTGTTACATTCAGTAAGCTAAAATCAAACCCATTAAAAGTAGTCTAAAGAAACCAAGATTTTAGCAAGCCATCATCAGAGTTACACTTCCCAACATATAATAAAGTGATAATTTCCTTTTAAGTGGATGAGGACCACAAGTCATGAGCCATTTATAACCATCCAGAAGGTCACAGATAAAGTGGTTCGCAGTCACAGGCCTCTTTTCAGACAATTCAGTTTGAATTCCAAGACACATACCTCTAAAAAAATATAAAGGCAGAACAAAGGACTGAATATAGCAATAAGCCTGTAAAACTGAATTTACTAAAAGACACGTACGGAATATGAATCTTTGAAAGAATACGCATCAGGAAAGGCCTCAACAAATCTTTGGGGCTGCTTCTTCCAAACAACCTCATTTTCTCTATCTTGGGGTCGCTTGGACAATGAGCGCCCAGCCCCTGTGCATCCAATTCAGGTGTTTTAATGTGCCCAGAAGGCACAGATGCCGAGTCTGGTGTCTCCCTACAGCTTGTCAAGTCTATGGCAGGCTTAAATATACTGCATTTGGACAGGGCTGAAAGCTGCAGAGTGGTGCTCATGTCCAGGGCCCTGTACATTAAGGGACATATGCCTGGAAAACAGTTAATCCATGTTCTTGGCATACATTTCTGTATGCATATGGCACACAAAAGTGCATGTTCAGCCCCTTCCAGCCACAGCGTATTTCAGTCTGCAGGCAGTGGACAATAAACCAGTGCCACCCAGGTCCACTAAAATGGTTGGATTTGATGCAGAGGAAAAGTCTTATTAATGACCTCAAGGCAGCTGGGACCATAGTCACCAAGAAAACAATTTGTAACACACTACTACCCTGGGGGAATGAAGCCATGCGAGTTCAGCTGAACTCACAATTTCAGTCCTGATTATGGCCACGATTTCAGAGACATCTGTGCAGATTTCTGCACAGACGACAATGTAAATCATACAGAAACTATTTTTTTTAAATCCGTGCAGTGCCACACCGATTAGGACGGTGCCACTGATGGCAATTGCCACGGATTTGACATGTCAAAATGCTCCGGTGTGAACCAGGGCTTAAGGACTGAAATCCTGCAGTGCCCACAAGGTCCCTCTGCTCAAGAAAGCACATGTACAGGATCCTCTGAACGATTCAGAAAAGAACTGGGTGAAAGCCTCGTCAGATAAGACCAAAATCTAGCTTTTTGGCATCAACTTAACTCGCTGTGTTTGGAGGGAGGAGGAGTGCTGCCTATGACCCCCAGAATACCATCCCCACCGTTAAACAATGGAAACATTATGCTTTGGGGGTGTTTTTCTGCTAAGGTGATAGGACAACTAAACCTTATCAAAAGGGACAATAGATGGGGCCATGCACTGTCAATCTTGGCTAAGAACCTCCTTCTTTAGCCAAGGAATTAAAAATGGATTGTGGACAGGTATTCCAGCATGAAAGACCCAAAACAATACGTGTAAGGAAACTAAGAAGTGGCTTAAGAAGAAGCACATTAAGGGCCTGTGTGGCCTAGCCAGTCTCCACACCTTAATCCCATAGCAAATACATGGAGGGAGCTGAAGGTTTGAGTTACCAAATGTCAGCCTTGATACCTTATCAGGTGTCTCAAACTAACAGCCCTCCAGCTGTTGCAAAACTACAAGTCCCATGATGCATTGTAAGGCTGACAGTTACAAGCATGACTCCCACAATTAGGGCCGGTTCACACTGCAGGCGAGGCGACTCCGAATTGCCTCGCCGTGACCTCAGCGGCAACTTGCAGATGACTTCTGTATAGAAGTCAATGCAAGTCGCCCCGAGGTCGCCCAAAAGTAGTACAGGAACCTTTTTTCTGAGTCGGAGCGACTCGAGTCGCTCCTCTCAGAACGGTTCCATTGTACAGAACGGGGGCGACTTGCGAGAGCGAGGAGAGTCATGTCGCCTCGCCCGCTGTGTGAACCGGCTCTTAGAGGCATGATGGGACTTGTAGTTTCACAATATCAATAGGGCCATCATTAACTTAATGACTTGGAGAGGCTCTGCAAAGAGGAGTGGAACAAAGTCTCTCCTGAGATGTGCGCAAACCTGGTGGCCAACTACAAGAAACATCTGACCTCTTCATTGCCAACAAGGGGTTTTGGCACCAAGTACCAAGTCATGTTTTGTGAAGGGATCAAATACTTAAACGCAAATCTAATTTTCTAACTTTAATATGTGTTTTTCTGGATTTTGTTGTTATTCTGTCTGTGTTAAAATAAACCTACATAAAAATAAATAAATTTTATATATATATATATATATATATATATATATATACATATACATACATATATACACACACACTGATCATTTCTTTGTCAGTGGGCAAATGTACAAAACAGGGATCAAATACTTTTCTCCTCACAGTATGTAAGAAGTGCAAGCACGCACCATATAGAAAGCCGACTGATCATACATTGGTTTACTAGATTTTTCTAACAACCTTTTATGTGAAGCTAACCCATCTCTATAATCCAACCACAACCTGTTGTACACATACATACATTTCTTTTTTTTTGTTTTGTTTTTAACACTAGGTTGTCGTGATCAGTTCAGATGTCTCAATGATCAAAAGCTGGTTGATAGCCTTGGTTTTATTTGAACTACCAGATCATGTGTATGCACAGAACTAGGATTTTTTGTACCTAGATAAAAACCAGAGAACCACCAATCTGCAGTTTTACTATACACAAACACACACACACACACACACACACACACACACGCTGAATTCCAGCTGATTCTGTAGAAACCGGTCGATATTCGGCCTGGGTGCACATCACCCTGGCCAACTGCTGTCAAACAGGCATGCTGGAAAACCATCATCTAAACAGGCAATGGCTGCCAGCACAGTTAGTACTGCATCACATCCGGAAAGGTGTCACAGCGGTTCACTTTTTCCACATTTTGTTATTTTACAGACTTATTCCACAAAGAATTAAATTCATCATTTTCCTCAAAATTCTACAAACAATACCCCATAATGACAACATGAAAAAAGTTTGTTAGAAATCTTTTCAAAAATGTATTAAAAAAAAAAAAAAAAAAAAAAACAACACTTGTACATAAAGTCTTGACAGTCTTTGCGCAACACTTTGTTATGCACATTTGGCACCAATTACAGCCTCAAGTCTGAGTATGATGGTACAAGCTTGGCACGCCTATTTCTGGGCAGCTTTTCCCCATTCTTCTTTGCAGGACCTCTCAAGCTCCATCGGGTTGGATGGAGAGCGTCAGTGCACAGCCATTTTCAGATCTCTCCTGAGAAGCTGAATCGTGTTCAAGTCTGGGCTCTGGCTGGGCCACTCAAGGACATTCAGAGAGCTGTCCCGCAGCCACTCTTGTCATCTTGGCTGTGTGCTTGGCTTCATTGTTCTCTTGTAGGGGGAACCTTGGCCCCAGTCTGAGGTCAAGAGCACTTTAGAGCAGGGTTTCGTTAAGGATGTCTCTATAAATTGCAGCAGTTATCTTTCCCCTGATCATGACTAGTCTCCCAGCTCCTGCAGCTGAAAAACATCCCCACAGCATGATGCTGCCACCACCATGCTTCACTGTAGGGATGGTATTGGCCAGGTGATGAGCGGTGCCTGGTTTCCTCCAGACATGACACTTGCCATTTAGGCCAAAGAGTGCAAACTCCGTTTCATCAGACCAGAGAAATTTGCATCTCATGGTCCAAGGTTCCTTTAGGTGCATTTTTATGTAAACTCCAAGTGAGCCAAGTGGCTTTTACTGAGGAGGAGCTTTGGTCTGGCCACTCTCTGCCATAAAGACCTGATTGAGGGAGTTCGGCAGAGATGGTTGTTCCTTTGGAAGGTTTTTCTCTCTCCCCAAAGAAACACTGGAGCTCTGTCAGAGTGACCATCGGGTTCTTGGTCAGCTCCCTTACTAAGGCCCGTCTCCCCCGGTCACTTAGTTTGGCAGAGTGGCCCGTTCTAGAAAAAGTCCTGGTAGTTTCAAACTTCTTCCATTTATGGATGATGGAGGCCACTGTGCTCATTGGGACCTTCAATTCTGCAGAATTTTTTCTGTACCCTTCCCCAGATATGTGCCTCAATACAATCTTCTCTTGGAGATCTACAGACAATTCCTTGGTTTGTGCTCTGACATGCACGGTTAACTGTGGGACCTTATATATATATATATATATATAAACAGGTCTTCCTTTCCAAATTATGTCCAATCAAATAAATTTACCAAATGTGGACTCCAATCAAATTGTAGAAACATTACGGGTTATTGTTTGAAGAATTTTGAGGAAAATAACGAATTTAATCCATTTTGGAATAAGGCTGTAACATAAAATGTGGGAAAAAGTGAAGTGCTGTGAATACTTTCCAGATGTGACCAACATCACAATTAGCACCTCAGTTTTATTTTGTTCAGCCTTCTGGGTTGAACAAAGAAAAAAACTCAGTGTGTGAGTTACCTACACACGCATATTACAATCACTTTTATACAGCAAAATGTAATATATGACGACCTACCTAATCTATATACAGTCATGCAGGCCCTTGCACTACATATTTGCTGGTAGAGCTAAAGCTGGTCCTATACACTAGGGCAGCGTTTCTCTGTCTTTTTTCAGCTGAGGCACCCTTCAAAATTCGGCACAATCTTGGAGGCACCTCATTCTAAAATGTAAACCAACAAAACTAATAGTTTTACATAACATAGCAACATCCACACACATAGAACACCCAACACTGGAGAGGATTTATTCTTCCAAAGCAAATATACCTTTGCACACTGGTACCGACTAATATGCCACGTTTTTCCCTCTTTTCTCTGTTTCTCTCCCACACTACTGTGACCACAGTGCTGACGGAGAAGAGTAGGGGAGGGGCAAACAAGGATGCTGTGCAGGCACCCAATGCCCTTCTTATCAACGATGACATCATTGGTTGTTAGGGCTCCGGCAGTTAGAAGGTTGTAATGTTGCACAATGAAAACCTGTGGCTTTCTGCAACTGAAAGGCAGATTTCATCTGCTTTTTGTTCCATTTAAAAAAAAAAATAAAAAAAAGGAAGTGGATGAAAAACTGATGTAGATGGAAACTTTTTTTTTTTTTTTAAGCAAAAAAATAACTTAATGGATGACGCCCTGTGAAAGGGGCCTTTTTGTGGTTTCCACAGTTTTCTATTTTTTTCTACAATAAAAAAAAAAGATTTCTCTTTTTAAAATTTGCAATGTCAGTATGGGGTGTATTTACTAAAGATAAATAAACTATGTACTCTGCAAGTGCAGTTGCACTAATTTTCCACAAAGCTTAAAGAGGATGTAAACCCTAATGGGTTTACTTCCTCTTTCATTCCCTGCAAAGGTAAAGCATAATGGACTACTTTGCATCGCATCGTAGAGCATTATGTTTTTACTTACCTGACACAGGAGCCAGCGAAGTCGCGCTGTCCCCTGTAGTCCGCCGCATCAATCTTGCTGGTGGCGTCTCGCAGCTCCGCCGCTGTCATTCCGCGAAGCCGCGATGACGTCACTCCCGCGCATGCGCACGGGAGTCGACACGCGCGGCAGCTCCATTCTTGGAAATGCCGCGCTCAGTGCCCGTTTTCGGACAAATATCTCCTAAACCATATAGGTTTAGGAGATATTGCTTGGACCTACAGGTAAGCCTTAATCTAGGCTTACCTGTAGGTCAAAGTGGTTTCTAAGGGTTTACAACCACTTTAATAAATGTGGTAAAGTTCTGCTGATTTCCATCATCCAATCATCAGTATGTAAAAATAAAAGCGAAGAACCCCACCCCCACATGTTTCTGCCTTTCCTTTAAATGGTTTAACTTTAAAAGCATCCCATACCGTATCTTATCAGGTAGGACTGTACACTATATAATTGATGGTAAAACTAGAGCCTGGTACACACCATTTGTTTTTTTTCCGTTAAACCCAGCGGGGGGAAGCCAGATTTGGTTCATGTACAGTACAGCGAGAGCCCTACTGGAGCTGTGTCTACGGACGCACACAGTCCCACTTGGGAGTGTGCACCACACAGGTGACTGACGGTGTGCGAGGAGAGAAGAGCCGATCAGCGGCATTTCCTCATAAAAGAGACCTGTACAGATAATCAGTGTCCCGATTAACACTGCAGATCCAACAGTGGCCTTTAGGGACGCCAGTCAGGGCTGCATGTCAGTGCCCATCAGTGCCACCTCATCAGGGTACATCAGTGAAGGAGAAAAACTACTTGACAAATATCCTTAACCACCTCCCACCCGGCTGGCCGTAAAATGAAGGCTGGGCGGTGCGGCTCTCATTCTGGGTGCACATCATAGGACGGCCCTCCAGAACGGCCACTCTTGCACACCCTGCAAGGGTCCTTTTTTACAGAAACATAAAGAATTTTTTTTGTCCCTCCAAAGTTTCAGGCTTTTTTTGTTGAAAAACAAAACAAAAAAACAAACAAAACAAACAAAGGAAGGAGGAGATCAAATACCACCAAACGAAAGCTCTATTTGAGGGAACAAAATAATAAAAATTCTGTTTGGGTACAAAACAGTGGAGATCAATAACCACCAACATAAAGCTCTGTCTGACTAAAAAAATAAAAACAAATTTTGTTTGGGTACAGCGCTGCACAACCGCACAATTGTCATTAAAAGTGAAACAACGCCAACAGTTGGCTTGGGCAGGAAGGGAGTAAAAGTGTCCAGCATTGAAGCGGTTCATACCACTTTAAGGTCTTGTTGACATGTGTGGCAGCCCTGGACATCCCTTTGAAAATTGCTCTTCGGTAGAAAGCTTTTTAGATGTTAGCAGAGCAGCAACTACCAGGCAATCAGGAGACCTTGTATGTAAAATACACCACAGCCGAGTGTTTGGGATGTAGTTGTGGCGTGGCTCCATTTAGGAAAAGAGGCTTCGCATTTGGTGGTGGTACCATCCGCCAAACAGAAGGGAAACATTTTACCACGTATGTGTGCAACCACAATTGGCTGCATGCAGTTTTTGATGGGCAGCAGTTGCAGCAAAAGTCGCAGCTCAGCTGCCCGTTTATACCGCCACCCTTGTGGTGGACATTCAAAGTACATCTCTGTAGATGGCCAAGGGTCACATTCTGTGATGTCTTGTGGGACCATCTATAGAATACAACCATGTCCACAAATAAGGACAGAACAGGCCCCTGTGACCATCTCCCATTTAATATAAATTATATATATATATATATATATATATATATATATATATATATATATATATATATATATATATATATATAAAAACACATACATATTATACACACACTATACACCCACATCCACACACAGAGGATAAATACGGTGCGAGGACAGCCATGACCACCTCCCCCCCCATCTGCAGTCATAACAAGCAGCCCTCTCTCTGCGGCAGTGAGGCCCGAGGCTGCGGCCTGGCCTCCAGCACAGCCAATGAGTGACCGGGCCCGATCCCGGGGCTCCTCTTACCTTGTCTGTCTGTCTATGGAACGGCGGCGGCGGCCTCTTGCAGGCGGGAGAGACGTGATGAGGGAGAGGAAGGAGACAGAGCGGGCCGCCTCACACACAGGCTCCGTCCGCGCCGCGCTCACTATCACCGGGGACAAATAAAATTCCTCCGCTAACCTGATCCCGGGAGGAGACAACAATATAATCCTGACCCAACAACCCCGATAGCACAGGAATGGGGAGGAAAAGGAGACAAGCCCTACGTCACCACAAGACACCAGAACGCCGCCTCTTATAGGGTCGGACCTTCTGCCACTCACAGGTGACCCCGCCCCCCTCATTCCAGAGCTCTCTTGACTACCTGGCTACGGGAGCGCGCATTGCTTGCCTGAGCTGGACGCGGCTAGGGGGCGCGCTTCCACCTTTGGCTGTGCCAGGCTGGAGAGCACGTGACGCGCGGACAGACCTAATAAAAGTGTTTACATTTGATAATGACCGAACTGGCCGATCACTTCGTTCACAGCGCAAATGCACACAAACAAGATTAATTTTACATACAATTAGGCCTCATTCACACCTGCAAAAATTGGTGAATGTGTGCAAAATGCGTATATCGCGCATAATTCTTAATGGGACCCCAAAAACAGCTTGCAGATGTGCGTCTTGTCACACTACAAAATAAATGTGGAAAAAAAAAAAAAAAAAAAATTAAATAAACGCCCCAAAAAAAAAAAAAAAGAAAAAAGGGGAGCAATAACGACTTTGGCGGATTGGTCGCACATAGGTCAGCCCATTCACTTGCATACTTTAAAGAGGAGCTTCAGACCCCCCCCCCCCCCCCCGAAAAAAAATGAAAAGGTCAGCCAGCTACAAATCCTATAGCTCCGGCTTTTAGACTCCTTTCACACTTGGACGGTTTTCAGGCATTTTAGCGCTGGACATAGCCTCTGCTAAGTACCTGAAAAACAAAGGGATAGGATGCGCTATGGAGTTTGTTATACAGAGAGTATGTGATGTGATGTAGGTAAGAGCAGCCTCTATTTTGTTTCCATCCAAATGGATGGAACAGTGAGATAGGCGAGAGAAAGAAAATAGATATGGCGCTATACCTTATTAAACTCACTAAAAATGGATGTCATAAAAATGTACAAATTTTCCAGCTTGCTGGCTAATAATTTTAAAATCCCGGATAGAACTAGATGAACTAGATAGTAAGATCAATAAATGATAAAGTGCTAAGAATCAATCAATATTAAATAGTGAATACAAAGTGAATATAAATTTTCCAGCGTGCTGGTTAATAAATTAAAATAAGGATGTAAAATCCACAATAAATTAAATGAATTAGATAGCTGAGATAAATGGATAAATGATTAGGATTATGTTACTAAAATACCATGAATCAATCAATATTCAATAGTGAAATGCAAAAAATACTCAAAGTGCCTGTGCCTGTGATTATGGCGCAACCAAGTAAATGGCCATAAAGGGGAACGACAAAACAAATTGTTCAAAGTTATACAGGTGTGAACACAAGTGGAATAGTGAGTGCAACAAATATATATAACACACTGTGTCAAATCTCAAAACATGCCAAAATGTGCAAAATAAAATAAAAGTAGAAAAAATAATAAAGATTAAGTCCAGAAAGTGAAAAATCTTGCGGTGACAAATCAGATGTGAAAGTTCAATTAAGTAAGGGTTAAAAATTTAAAATTAAAAATGAAATGAAAAATTGATGGTGAAAAGGGTCTTCTGTGTATAGGAGAGGAGTGGAGGGAGTGACTTCGCTATCCGTTCGCAGTGAACGTTTATGAATTTTGCTCTCACCAGAGATATAACCCCGTCCGGGGTGGATCAGCCTCCACAGTATAAGCCACTGTGTTGCTTCTTGGGCTGTCTCTGCTGTGATGCTGGGGAGATCCCTCGTTCCTCCGTGGGGATGTTGTACCTCGTTTTACATGTGATAGAAAAGAGGACTATCCATGGTGTAGTATGTTTGAAACTCAGTTTATTTGAAACAACCTTAAAAATACTCCCATTTAGTACGATAAAACACGTATTGTATTGAAAGCGTTCGGAACATCCGCTCGGCTAACACGCCGTTTGCTCTGGAGGTGTACGTATCTGGCCACGCCCTACGCGTTTCGTCGTTCAGACGTCATCTGGAGCGGCCATCTTCATACACCTTTCCACTTATATAGGGTATAGTTACCAATCACGCATGCGCGGGACCCAACCGCCATGTTTGCTGAGGGAATTGCCAATGCTAAGCCTATTTTTGTGCCGGCCCTGCAGGAAATATATCATTGTGCCTGCTACTAATCTAATGTTAATAAACGCAGATTGGGCACTACTCCTATGTAAGTGGAAAATATACTATACTATGACACCTTTATTGTTTATACAGACACATAAATCGATATAAACATAAAATTAATTTCAATAAAAATATATAAAAATTACAGAAACTTGACAGTATCTATAAAAAATTGACAAGATCTATAAAAAAGGAAAAACTGAAAAATGAAGGAGGAAATTAAAAAATGAAGGAAGGAGGAATACTAAAAGGGGAACCAATCTGTGTATATATGTTTTATAATGGAAAATGGGAGGTAGAATAAATCAATAATAAAATTAAAATTAAATTTACGCTAAACTTCGTCTTAAATGTGAGGGAAGCCAATTGGATTCCAAAAATGTTTAGATAAAGCGATTAATATTTAGCAAACATTAACTCTTTTCTAGTATATTACTTTTAAGATTTATTTCCAGTGTTTTTAAACTATATGCTGTGTTACCCAAGGGCTAGAGTAATTGATTAATTAGAGAAAGAGAATGAATAACATTCGACCTCAGTCGTAATGGCAAAGGTAAAATAAAGAAATATGTGCAAAATTTGTATACAAAGTATAAAAATATGTAAATATATATAAAAAATATGTATATAAAAATGTATATAAAAAGTATAAAAAAAAAAAAAAAAAAAAGGGATATAAAAAAAAGGGAAGACACTAAAATGGTAGAATAGAATGATTATTTTTGCGTTGGGTAGGAGAATTAGGATGTTGGGACATTGGGATATTAGAATATTGGAACCTAAGTTTTTTGTTTCTAAATGCAACCTTATTTCTTATTCCTCTGCAATTTCTGTTAAAGGCCTTGTTGATTGTATTACATTCGACCTCAGTAAAATGTATGAGGATTAAAATTCGTTAAAAATTGGTTAAAAAGCAGTTGAGATCCAAATCTATATTCATTCCATCAGGTTGCAAAGTTTCCATGTTAAAAATCCATCTGGTTTCATTTTGAGAAATTTTCTTGGTCATGTCTTCTCCCCTCCAATGTCCTTTGATTTTGTCAATTGCATAAAAAATCATCTGTTTAGGATCTTGATTGTGAAAGTCTCTAAAGTGACGTGAGACACTGTGTTTATCATATCCTTTTCTAATGTTCTTAATATGTTATTTAATTCTTACATGCAATTCTCTTGTGGTTCTACCCACGTATTGTTTATGACAAGGACATTCTATAATGTACGTAACATGCGTGCTTTTGCATGAAATAAGTTCCTTGATGTTGAATTCTCTCCCATTGGTAGTCGAAGTAAATTTAGTAATTTTTCTGCTGGTCTTTTTACTTTTAAGGCAGGGAAGACATTGGCCACATTTGAAAAAGCCTTTGATGGATTGATAACATTCCATGAGGACAACTCGTAAGATTGTATAGGAATTGCACAAAAAAAAGAAGACTTTAATAAACAGGCCGAAGTCATCATTAATAGGTTCATAAGTAAAGGATACAAAGAAACCCACCTGAGGGCTCTCAAAGAAAATGTAATAAAAATGGACAGGAAGCAACTGTTAGAGAGCAAAACAAATATTAAGAAGACCAGAAATATGGAAACCGCCTTCCTGACAGGTTTTAATAGGCAACACAAAGAAATAGAAAGGATTATCAAAAAACGGTGGCCTATTCTGAAAACAGATGACGTACTAAAACAAATCCTGCCCAATAATCCCTCTTTCATATACAAAAAAGCTCCCAACTTAAGAAATAAATTAGTGAAAAACACAAATTGACCCCCCACGACAAATTAAAATCGCCGAACACCTCAAAGGCTTTTTCAAATGTGGCCAATGTCTTCCCTGCCGTAAAAGTAAAAAGACCAGCAGAAAAATTACTAAATTTACTTCGACTACCAATGGGAGAGAATTCAACATCAAGGAACTTATTTCATGCAAAAGCACGCATGTTACGTACATTATAGAATGTCCTTGTCATAAACAATACGTGGGTAGAACCACAAGAGAATTGCATGTAAGAATTAAAGAACATATTAAGAACATTAGAAAAGGATATGATAAACACAGTGTCTCACGTCACTTTAGAGACTTTCACAATCAAGATCCTAAACAGATGATTTTTTATGCAATTGACAAAATCAAAGGACATTGGAGGGGAGAAGACATGACCAAGAAAATTTCTCAAAATGAAACCAGATGGATTTTTAACATGGAAACTTTGCAACCTGATGGAATGAATATAGATTTGGATCTCAACTGCTCTTTAACCAATTTTTAACTAATTTTAATCCTAATACATTTTACTGAGGTCGAATGTAATACAATCAACAAGGCCTTTAACAGAAATAAATTGCAGAGGAATAAGAAATAAGGTTGCATTTAGAAACAAAAAAAAAAAAAAAAAAAAAAAAAAAAAAAAAAACTTAGGTTCCAATATTCTAATATCCCAATGTCCCAACATCCTAATTCTCCTACCCAACGCAAAAATAATCACATTCTATTCTACCATTTTAGTGTCTTCCTTTTTTTTTATATCCCTTTTTTTTTTATTTATACTTTTTATATACATTTTTATATACATATTTTTTATATATATTTACATATTTTTATACTTTGTATACAAATTTTGCACATATTTCTTTATTTTATCTTTGCCATTACGACTGAGGTCGAATGTTATTCATTCTCTTTCCCTAATTAATCTAGCCCTTGGGTAACACAGCATATAGTTTAAAAACACTGGAAATAAATCTTAAAAGTAATATACTAGAAAAGAGTTAATGTTTGCTAAATATTAATCGCTTTATCTAAACATTTTTGGAATCCAATTAGCTTCCCTCACATTTAAGACGAAGTTTAGCGTAAATTTAATTTCAATTTTATTATTGATTTATTCTACCTCCATTTTCCATTATAAAACATATATACACAGATTGGTTCCCCTTTTAGTATTCCTCCTTCCTTCATTTTTTAATTTCCTCCTTCATTTTTCAGTTTTTCCTTTTTTATAGATCTTGTCAATTTTTTATAGATACTGTCAAGTTACTGTAATTTTTATTGAAATTAATTTTATGTTTATATCGATTTATGTGTGTGTATAAACAATAAAGGTGTCATAGTATAGTATATTTTCCACTTGCATAGGAGTAGTGCCCAATCTGCGTTTATTAACATTAGATTAGTAGCAGGCACAATGATATATTTCCTGCAGGGCCGGCACAAAAATAGGCTTAGCATTGGCAATTCCCTCAGCAAACATGGCGGTTGGGTCCCGCGCATGCGTGATTGGTAACTATACCCTATATAAGTGGAAAGGTGTATGAAGATGGCCGCTCCAGATGACGTCTGAACGACGAAACGCGTAGGGCGTGGCCAGATACGTACACCTCCAGAGCAAACGGCGTGTTAGCCGAGCGGATGTTCCGAACGCTTTCAATACAATACGTGTTTTATCGTACTAAATGGGAGTATTTTTAAGGTTGTTTCAAATAAACTGAGTTTCAAACATACTACACCATGGATAGTCCTCTTTTCTACCACATGTAAAACGAGGTACAACATCCCCACGGAGGAACGAGGGATCTCCCCAGCATCACAGCAGAGACAGCCCAAGAAGCAACACAGTGGCTTATACTGTGGAGGCTGATCCACCCCGGACGGGGTTATATCTCTGGTGAGAGCAAAATTCATAAACGTTCACTGCGAACGGATAGCGAAGTCACTCCCTCCACTCCTCTCCTATACACAGAAGACACCATCAAATTTTCATTTCATTTTTAAATTTTAATTTTTAACCCTTACTTAATTGAACTTTCACATCTGATTTGTCACCGCAAGATTTTTCACTTTCTGGACTTAATCTTTATTATTTTTTCTACTTTTATTTTAATTTTGCAAATTTTGGCATGTTTTGAGATTTGACACAGTGTGTTATATATATTTGTTGCACTCACTATTCCACTTGTGTTCACACCTGTATAACTTTGAACAATTTGTTTTGTCGTTCCCCTTTATGGCCATTTACTTGGTTGCGCCATAATCACAGGCACAGGCACTTTGAGTATTTTTTGCATTTCACTATTGAATATTGATTGATTCATGGTATTTTAGTAACATAATCCTAATCATTTATCCATTTATCTCAACTATCTAATTCATTTAATTTATTGTGGATTTTACATCCTTATTTTAATTTATTAACCAGCACGCTGGAAAATTTATATTCACTTTGTATTCACTATTTAATATTGATTGATTCTTAGCACTTTATGATTTATTGATCTTACTATCTAGTTCATCTAGTTCTATCCGGGATTTTAAAATTATTAGCCAGCAAGCTGGAAAATTTGTACATTTTTATGACATCCATTTTTGTGAGTTTAATAAGGTATAGCGCCATATCTATTTTCTTTCTCTCACCTATCTGCTAAGTACCTGACCGCCTCCCATTCATTCCAGTGTGACTTTTCACACTGGGGCAGTGCGCTTACGAGACGTTCCAAAAAGTCCTGCAAGCAGCATCTTTGGGGCGGTTTGGGAGCGCTGCATTTGTTGCTCTCAAAATGCCCTGTTAGCGCCCAAAAAAGTGGCGCTGAAGCGTTGCTAAAACGAGAGCCGCTTTAGCTCTAACAGCAGGTGCTTTGGCCCCTTTCACGCTGGGGCGGTTTTCAGGCGCTATAGCCAGAGGGATTTCACACTGGAGCGGTGCGCTAGCAAGACAGTGAAAAGTCCTGCTAGCCGCATATTTGGAGCGAGGAAGGAGCGGTGCATTTACCGTTCCTATCCACTGAAATCAACGGGGCAGCGCGACTATTTGCGGGCTGTTTTAACCCTTTTACGGCCGCTAGCGGGAGTTAAAACCGCCCTGCTAGCGGCCACATACCACAGCTAAAACTACGGTAAAGCGCTGTTAAAAATAGCGGCGCTTGACCGCAGGCGCCCGCACCACCCCAGTGTGAAAGGGGCCTGTCGGTGTGAAAGCAGTCTTCATGCATAAGGAGACTTAAGGCCCGTACACACACAATATGACAATCAGAAGCGACAATCTGTCGATTTTCAGATCATTAGTACGGTGCTTTCGACAGCCGATTCTGATTTTTGCGCCAGACAAAAGCTGGATGTGCAGACTGCTACATTTTTGTGGGACGTGAACACAACGTTCAATTCTCAATTAGTACGGTTTTCACCTGAAAAAAAATAAATAAATAAATAAAAAATCGTAAAGCTCAGAAATGAAAAGAATACATCCAAAAACATTCAACACATTACGTCACTTCTGAAGTTGAATTCTGTCATACGAGCATTTTCATATGTTGAGTAACCCTTCACTTTCGACATGAGACTAGCATGCAACAAAAAACGGTTGTCTGAAAATATGATCGTGTGTACAAGACTTTAGGCCCCTTTCACACGGCTGCGACTTGAAATGTCACGCAATTTTGCAGCAGTGATTTCAGGGAAAGCCTGCGTAAGGTTTATGGACCTCAAAACGCATTAAAGTTGGACCAAAGTAGTACAGGGACTAGTTTGATGTCAGTGGGACTTGAAGTCGCACAGATATAAATGCTTATCATGGGGTACGACTTGTCATGCGACTCTGTCCAAAGTCGCAGGAAAAGTCACACAAGTGGGAAAAGTGCCTTAGCTGTCCTGGAATCCAGTGATGTCGGCAGCCCAGCCAATGTTTCCATCAGCTCTTTGGTGCTACCGCTGTCATTGCCTGTAAGGGAAACCAGCAGTGAAGCCTTGTGCTACCCTACTGCGCATGCACAAAAACATGCTGTGCTTTGGCAGGGAAGGAGGGGGGCCGAACTTCCAGGGGGACTAAACCGCAGCCAAATCTGCCAGAAGTGGCACCGGGGGAGCAGAAAAGCGGAGTAACCCCTTTTTAGGTGGAGCTCCACTTTAAAAACTGTTCTTAAAGAGAAGGGTACATGCATCCAGCTGTAATACAATTATTGATCATCTGCGCAAGAGCGCACATTGAAGCAAAGAGCCGGAGTAGATAGGATCAGTAAAACTATTTAAGTTTACATGCGTATAGACCAGTGATGGCGAACCTTGGCACCCCAGATGTTTTGGAACTACATATCCCATGATGCTCAACTACACTGCACAGTGTATAAGCATCATGGGAAATGTAGTTCCAAAACATCTGGGGTGCCAAGGTTCGCCATCACTGGTATAGACAATTACACATCCATCCATCTTTTAGCCTAGGTTCGGGTCCATCTTCACAGCTCCTGGCCCCTCCCTCCTGTCACGTGCCCCCACAGCAAGCAGCTTGCTATGGGGGCACCCGAGCCTGATGCATTCTATGCCTTAAAGCATTTGTTAACCCGGTGGTCAGAGTACATGCCTCCATCATATGCTGCTATCTGCAGCTCTCCTCTGTCTCCTTCTGTCCTTCTCCCCCTTTCCATACCTGCCTGTCAGCTCTCACTAGCACCGCTCTGCACCTCTCCCTGCTGCTTCAAAACGAACTAACTGATTATACCATCCCCTCTGTCACATAAAAAAAAAAAAAAGAAAAAGCTGTATCCCAATGCCTGTGCTTCATTTAAAAAACAAAACAAACACAAACACAAACACAAACACAAACAAATAGCTCAACAGATTTCTACCTGTTTTAACAGTGTCTTCCAGCAATCACGTGACTCCAGGCTCTCTGCTCCTCTCCACCTTCCTGAGAGGCAGTAGTCACGCCATTGGCTGGAAGACACTATTAAAACAGGTAGAGCTTGGCTTTTTTTTTTTTTATGAAGCACTGGCACTAGGATACAGTTTTTTATGTGACAAACTGGATGGTATAATGATCAGTGGCTTGACACTTTAAAATAAAAAGTCCCTTGGCCATCTGAGACCCTCCTCCTGATTGTCTGAGACATAGCAGTGACGCCATTGTCTTCTGCAGCTATCAAAGTCAGTGAGCCAATCAGGAGAGAGAGGGGACAGGGCCGAATGGCATTTCCGTGTCTAAATGGACACACAAAGCTGCAGCTTAGTTCGGGTGTCCCCATAGCAAAATTCTTGCTGTGGGGGCATTGGACAGGAGGGGGGGATCTAGGACAGTGATGGCGAACGTTGGCACCCCAGATGTTTTGGAACTAATTTCCCCATGATGCTCATGCACTCTGCGGTGCATTTGAGCATCATGGGAAATGTAGGGGGGTGCCAAGGTTCGCCATCACTGATCTAGGAGCACAGAAGAGGGAACCGACAGAGGGGGATCCAGGCTGCCCTGTTGCCTTTTATCTACTCTATTACTCCAATTTCTGCCTTAAAAGTCCAGGGAAGCGGCTCCTGCTGAATTTGTTGCACGTCTCCTTTTCTCATGTTTTAAAGGACAGTTTCATATACCCAATCACTATAAACAAATTTTCTCACAGTCTACAGAGATAGATTTTTCTCTGCATAAACAAGCATTGCACCGCATTCCTGTGCTATTTCACATACGATTTAGTGTGGTGCGCTTTGAGCCCCTTTCCTTTTTTTTTTTTTACAAACTGAAAGCCCCTTCATTTTTAATGGGCCCAAATCGCACCAAAGTAGTGCAGCTACCTTTCCTGGAGCCACATTGCACGGTCATTTTGTACCATGCAATCCGGTGCAGACAAACCACACTGTATTTGCAATGTTTTTGGGGTGGTAACTTTGTATCGACTCCCACAGCGGATCTCAAACACAGTGCGATTGAAATGCGGTGCGGGAAACACACAGGGATCACTGCATTTCCCACACCGCATGTGTGCCCAAGCTAAGAGGGCATTTGCCAGTGCAAAAAATAAAAACAACAGAGGTGATCAAATACCAAAAGAAAGCTCTACTTGTGGGGGGGGGGGGGGGGGGGGGGACCTGTCAATTTTGTTTGGGTCCAATGTTTTGGGACCACGCAATTGTCAGTTAAAGCAACGCAGTGCCGTATCAAAAAATAAAATAAAAAAATCATCAAGCAGGAAAATCTTCCAGGGCTGAACTGGTTAAAGCTATTGTAAACCTTCACATATACCCAGTGAAGGGCCTACCCTCAGGTGATACACAGAGATAAACAAATACAACTTATGTAGGAGGATTTGTTTTTTCCTGCATTCTCCTCACCTATTTATCTGTTCAAAGTGTCGAATTTTTAAGCTTGCCTGAGATATGCAGAAGATACCACACTGATGACAGAAAGTGAAGAACTAAAGAGTCTCTTAATGAAGGTGAAAGAGGAGAGTGCAAAAGCTGGCCTGAAACTGAACATTAAAGAGGAGTTTCCATTAAAAATTTATGAAAAGTCAGCAGCTACAAATACTGCAGCTGCTGACTTGCGGGGGAACGAAGCACCGCTCCTCCCCCCTCCGCTCGGCAGCACGGGCATTCTAACTGGGCATCCGCCTGTGGACTCACGGCTGGGCACTCACTCTGCATGCGGCGCCGTGCACCATGATTGGCCACACAATCATCAGGGACCGGTCATGTGGCTCCGATGACTGGCAGGAGGGAGGGGGTGGAGCTGAGCCCTTCCTGCGCCAAGGGGGAAGTGATGTCTCCAGCCCAGGCACTAAAGGAGGCAGACTACGAGGAACCCCCCTACCAACAGTCATTTAAAGGGGAGTTTAAAAAAAAAAAAAAAAAAAACGTTTCCAAATGTTTTCTTTTAATTTTTTTTTAATTTTATTTTTTTTGGTGTGCAACCCCACTTTAAGAAAACTAGGATCATGACAACCGGTCCCATCACTCCTTGGCAAATAGAAAGAAGAAATGTTAACAGTGACAGACTATCTTCCTAGGCTCCAAGATCACGGCAGGCTGACTGGAGGCGAGGGAAGGCACAACCCCCCCCACGCAGCGACAGGTTAGGCTGTCAATCAGCAGGAGGTCCCTCCTCTGTCACCATTTTTCTCTTGGTGTCAGGAAAACCTTGTCAGAAGTGACTCATGTCGATAGCAGAGGAACCAGACAGAAGTTACACTTAGTGCTTTTAATTGCGACAAGTACACACTATAGAGGGATATGCTTTGTTCATATTTCATGTCTGAGTTTTATTACAACCTAAAATAAGTAAAAAAAAAGTAGAGGCAATGTCATCTCTTGAATACAGCTGCTGCTTTACCATGGCAGATCACTTTTTAGAGGGGCAGCAGAGAATGCCACATTGCCAGAGTTGCAACACTGAATATATCAGATAATATATTGTTTCAAAAACTGCACCGTTTCCAAACCTTCTATTATAAGCCTAATAAACTATATAAACTTTTGTCACCCTAAAATGTGCCATCTGGAAGACGTTTTAGGGTGATAAAAAAACCCAAGGACAAATAGATTTAAAGAGAGCTTCTTTCCCAGGGCTGTTAAGGCTATCAATACAGGAATGGAATTAAAGAGGTTACATAGACCATTATGAGGGTACTTTTTTTAATATGTATATGCAGGGCTCGACAAAACCCGGGCGCCAGGTCGCATTGGCGACTAGAAATAGCGACCTCGCGCCTGGGGCAGCACAGCTGGGGGTATCCTGTGTCTGTGGACCCCCCCAGCGTGATCGCGTCGGGCCGTTCCGCCGGCGGCCGAAAATTTAGGCCGCGGCTTTGAGGCCTTCTGCGGTCCTATGATTCCTTATGGAATCTGGCGCCCTCTTGTGGTCGCCGTTGGTATGACAAACCAGCAATGTTAATGAAGATTCCTCTGCCTGTATTATATTACCTGCCTCTTCTTCCCTTTATTTAGAACCCCCTAAACATTATATATATTTTTTATTCTAACACCCTAGAGAATAAAATGGTGGTTGTTGCAATACTGTCTGTCACACCGTATTTGTGCAGCGGACTTACAAGCGCACTTTTGTTGGGAAAAATAATTTAGTTAATAAAAAAATAAGACAACAGTAAAGTTAGCCCAATTATTTTTTATATTGTGAAAGATAATGTTACACCGAGTAAATTGATACCCAACATGTCACGCTTCAAAATTGCACCCGCTCATGGAATGGCGACAAACTTTTACCCTTTAAAATCTGCATAGGCGACATTTAAAAAAATTCTACAGGTTGCACGTTTTGAGTTACAGAGGAGGTCTGGGGCTAGAATTATTGCTCTCGCTCTACCGATCACGGCAATACCTGACATGTGTGGTTCGAACACCGATTTTATATGCGGGCAGGACAGGGCACGTTTAAAAATTATTATTTTTTCTGCTTTATTTTAACTTTTTTTTTTTTTTCCACTGTTCTTTTAAAAAAAATGTTGTGTCAGTTTTATTCTTATTACAAGGAATGTAAAAATCCCTTGTAATAGAAAAAGCATGACAGGTCCTCTTAAATATGAGATCTGGGGTCAGAGAGACCTCGGATCTCATATTTACACTAAAATGCAATTGAAAAAAAAATTGTCATTTGAAAAAAATAAATAAAATGTCCCTCTAAGAGCTATGGGCAATGACTTGGAGATGGGGGGGGGGGGCGACGCTGCTATCTTCCCCTCACTCGTCTCCATGTCAGGCCAGGGACAGGTCCGGATCGTCGTCACGGACCTGGCTCCTAACTTTTTAAGCTGGCTCCTAGATTCCAAGCAAATTTGTCAACCCCTGTGTATATGTATATATATATTTTTTTTTTATTACACACTTTTGGTATAATTAAATCCTATGTGGTAAATGTATGGTTGGAAATTACGATGTATGAATAATGTGTGGAGTAGAAATGTAATTTCATTGTGATTTGTATTACAATGACAATAAATCTAATCTCATCTCTTTTTGCGCAAACCAATCAATATACACTTATTAAGATTTTTTTTTTTTACCAGAAAGATGTAGAAGAATACATATTGGCCTAAATTGATGAAGAAAGTTTTTACACTTTCTGTATATGTGTTATAGCAGAAAGTAAAAAAAGTAATTTTTTTCAAAATTGACAATTTTTTTTTTTTTTATAGCACAAAATAACTAAATAAATAAAACAAACCACAAAGGTGATCAAATACCACCAAAAGAAAGCGCTATTAGTGGGGGGGGGGACATCAAATTTTGTTTCGGTACAGCGTCAAACGACCGCGCAATTGTCAGTTAAAGCAACACAGTGCCGTATCGCAAAAAAATGGCCTGGTCAGGAAGTGGGTAAAACCTTCCCAGGCTGAAGTTGTTAAAGCGGAAGTTTGACTTTTTGGTGAAACTCAGCTTTAAAGCGGTAGTAAACCCGCAATGTTTTTTTTTTTTTTTTTAACACCTGCAAAGCAAAAGGCATAATGAGCTAGTATGCACCGCATACTAGCTCATTATGAAATACTTACCTTAGAACGAGGCCCCGACATCTGGCCCGATCCACGCTGAGGGAGCTGACATGCTCCCTCGGCGTTTCTTCCGGGTATCGCGGCTCCGGCGCTGTGAGTGGGAGATTTTATTCCGGCCGGCCGGCCACTGACAGATTTTTAGGCCGAGAATCCCCTTGTGCGCATGCGCCACTGCAGTCAGCAGCGCATACCGAGGGGAATATCTGCTAAACCATACAGGTTTAGGAGATATTTTTTTTACCTACAGGTAAGCCTTATTATAGGCTTTCCTGTAGGTAAAAGTTAAAAAAATTGAGTATACAACCACTTTAAGAACTTGGAGGATCTGCAAAGAGAAGTGGGACAAAATCCCTCGTCAGATGAGTGCAAACCTGGTGGCCAACTACAAGAAACGTCTGACCTCTGTCACCCTTGCCAACAAGGGTTTTGACACCAAGTCATGTTTTGGGAAAGGGTCAAATACTTCATTTCACTCATTAAAATTCAAATCAATATATAACTTTTTTGAAATGTGTTTTACTGGATTTTTTTGTTGTTATTTGGTCTCGCACTATTAAAATAAATCTACCATTAAAATTATAGACTGATAATTTTTTTCAGTGGGCAAACGTAGAAAATCAGCAGGGTATCAGCTGTCAACAGTGATTCTGTCTACGGTGCCCAAACCTTATCAGACTCAGGCATCTGGCTCCTTCCTGGGTAACCCTATTGCATGGCAATACATTATTGATTTGTTTTATTCACGCAGAGATAGAAGGCATTGGAGACAGTTTCCATGCACCAACTATTCCAGACTTATTATCACTGGATGCGTTGTGTTGCAACTGCCTTAGTTTCCAACAGAAGCAAAGTGAAGTCAATCAAAGTACCTTTTGTTCAACAGGATTCAGGCTAATGAACCGACATGAAAACACCATGCATGCCGCAGCATTCTTGGTTCACTAACCAGCAGTTTCCCAATCGTCATCTGAACCTTCAAACATTTGCTAAGATGAAAACAAAACCTGTGCCAACAGATGCATTTTAAACCACGGTTAAGAACAGGCACTCAGACACAGGGCTTACATTCATTCAACCACTTGCCTACCAGCCACTTACACACCCCCCCCCCCCCCCCCCCCCTTGTTGATCTATTGACAGACAAAAAAATTAATTATGCATCGTGACCCAGGACTACTGCATTGTAAATGATGAATAAAAAGCATGATAAAATTAAACTGTGCTTCTTACTTTTCAAAAAATATATACAGTATTTCACCTGCACCACCATCTTATGTGTCTGCTACATGCTGGACTGGCACCTTCGTCCTATATGACAGGCAAGGCTGTGACCTATTTGCAGGCGGGCCGTGAAGGCTGCACTGTATGAGGTGCAACGGTGGGTGAGAACAGAGAGAGGACTTCATCTCTCACCAGCCACATCACCGCTCTTCAGCCGTGACAGCGGGGCCGCTACATTGGAGGTGAGGAGGGCAAACAGAGAGATTAGATCATCTTTCACACCTCACCACTGTTCTCCCTCACACAGAACCCACCGCTCCAGGCCTGCCTGTGTGTTCAGTGGACTAATGCGCACATCTGTTCAGCCACAGTTACAATCTGCATATGCTGGCAGGAGACGTGGCAAGTGATGAGCTGCATCTGGTGGCAGGCAATGAGGCAAGAGACACACTGCCTCTGGTGGCCAATTCTGCATTATGGCGAGCTGAACTATTTTATATTAAAATGTAATAATAGAAATAATACGCTTCCATCATCCTGACATCATATTAACCATGGTGTATTAATGACTGAAGCGTTAATACCAGCCATTTTCCCCTGACATATTGCCAGCGAAAAACCTGCATAAAAATGTCCCCCCCCCCCCCCCCCCTCAATGATTATAGTTATGTTTGTACAGATCAAGCGGCCTCATCAGCTCTCCTGGGTTAGAATCACTCAGTCATTAGAAACAGAGCAGCTCAGTTTACATGGAAGCATCAAATTCCCATTTTCCAGCACCTCAGTCTGGAATAATATTCCTGAAATGTGGCACTCAGGAACTCAGGTGAGCTACCAGTCCCGAGACAGAAAATAATCTGCTCATGCCACAAAGAAGCAGTAAAACATTAAAACATTTTCAGCAATCTTACAGTATATTGGTCAAAGAACATAATTTTATCCTACCCTTTAAAGCGGTTGTATAGTCATTTTTTTTTAACTTTTACCTACAGGTAAGCCTAGAATAAGGCTTACCTGTAGGAATTTTTTTCATTATATATATATATATATATATATATATATATATATATATATATTCTATCCTAAACCTGTACGATTTATGAGATATTCCCCTAGCAATGCAGCGGCGCATGTGCACAGGGCATTCTCGGCTGAAAGTCTGGCAGACGCCGGACCCTTTGCAGGTCAAAAAAAATAAATAAAAAATAAATACTTCAGCGGGTTTACTCCCACTTTAACCACTTCAGCCCCGGAAGAATTTACCGCCTTCCCAATCAGAGCCCTTTTTGCTATTCGGCACTGCATCGCTTAAACTGACAATTGCGCAGTCGTGAGACCTGGCTCCCAAACAAAAATTGATGTCCCTTTTTTCCCCATAAATAGAGCTTTCGTTTGGTGGTATTTTATTACCTCTGCGTTTTTTATTTTGTGTGCTAAAAGCAAAAAAATTGCGACAATTATGAAGAAAAGCATTATTTTCTACTTTTTGCTAATAAAAATATAAATAAATATCCCCCAAAAATAGTTTAACAAAACAAACACCTTTTCTTCCTCAGTTTAGGCCAAAACATATTCTACATTTTTTTTTTTTTTTTTACCAAAAATCGCAATAAGCCTTTTTAAATTTAGTCACAATGTTAGCAATCTGTTGAGACCTCCCTTAACATTTTTTTAATGAGGATCTAAATCAGGGCTACTCAACCTTTTTGACATTCCTGGGCCAAGAGGAATTATCTTGGGCGGCATCTGCTCAGGTATGGCAGCCCATTCAATGGTTCCTGCACTATTTTTGAACTGCAGCGGCCAGGAAACAGCATGGTGCTTTTGTACCATATCATTTTATGGCTGTTCCTGCACCTAGAAACTTGATGCATTTTTAGATGTGTAGGGGTGCCAGTGAGAATAACTGGCAGCCCTGCAAGTCTGTAAAGAGCACCATGTTTTGGCTGCAGGTGTGGGAACAACTGCGATTCCTGTACCTGCAACCACCCACAATAGTGTGAACCTAGCCCAAGGCTGCATTCACACCTGAGCGTAGCGTTTTCAAGCAGAAAAACGCGCGATTTAGCGGCGTTTTTTACAGCGATTCGCTGCGTTTTTTAACACGATTTTGTGCAGGGCAAAAGGTCACCAATGTGAGGCTCGGTTCACACAGTGGGCGGCACGACTTGCAAAACAACTTCTGTATAGAAGTCAATGCAAGTCGCCGCAAAAGTAGTACAGGAACCTTTTTTCTAAGTCGGAGCGACTTGAGTCGCTCCTATTAGAACGGTTCCATAGTACAGAACGGAGCGCGACTTGTCAGGCGGCAAAGTCGCCTGGACAAGTCGCCCCTGTGTGAACCGAGCCTTAAAAGAAGAAAAAACGCCCAAATCTGCTCAATTCGAGTGACAAAAAAGGGTCCGGAACTTGTTTGAGCTTCAGGCAACATGTAGTGGAGATGTGAACCATCTCCATTGAGAATAATACATTTTTTTCCCCTCCAGCGTTTTGCAGCTTCAGGCTTCAAGCTACAAAATGCTCAGGTGTGAATGGGGTCTAAATCCGTGATTTTTACAACTGTCTGTGAATATCCATTACAGACATGTAGACTGCATGTCTGTAATGGTATGGACATTCATGCCGTAAAAGACATGCATGGACAGATGTAAAAATCATGGATTTTACAAACTGTGCTTGAATTTAATGAAGGTTGGCAACCATGGTATGTGATACGTGGTTAAGTAGAGGGGGAAGTTGTGGGTAGAGGGCGCAACTGAAATCCTTTTACAAAATCTGCACCCCCAGCATGCCTTTAGCAGTGCCGTTTTCTGCACTCTCTGTACCGCCACAACCTCTATGCATAGATGTATATGGCATCCTCTGCATCACTCCATACATGCCAGCTGCCGTGGATTTATTCTTGTATGGCATTTCTCCAGACATCCTGGGCAGCCCACAGGTTGGACACCGCTGATCTAAACCCAAAGCAAAATAGTTATATATTGCAGTTTAGCAATCCTTAGGATGTGATGGCTGTATTCATTTTCTTTATGGTCATCTGGTGATCCTGCCAGTAACAGGCTTCCTCTATTAGGATGGCAACTCTCACTTACTGTATAAACTAGGCTGCAAGCTTTTGATTGGGAGTACTGAACACCTCCCCTTCACTATAACAAAAAAGGTGTTCTGTAGTTCACAGAGGAGAACTGAACAGGGCTGACAACACTGCTTGTGATTTCTGATAGAAAATCCTGGAAGTTATGAGCTTGCTGGATTTCTAGCAGGATCAAAGGGTACTTTTAATTCTTACTGAACAGATACAAAACGCTTTCAATTGTGTATTTAAAGCAGAACTACATTCAAAGATACCAAAATAAAACTAGACCATTAAAATCTAAAATACCAAAAAGTGGTAAACTTTTGCTGCAATATTCAGCTTAATTTCAGAGATTTTGTCTGTGGTAATTTTTCTGCTGTGAGCGGTCCTCAGTCATAAGGTCAGCATCAATCAGCTCCCTTCCTCTGACCAACCCCAGGTAATCTTGTGCATATATGAAAGGAGCACCAGACCAAAAAAATAAAAGTCCAAATTAATTTATTGATGTTGCGTTCAAAAACATCCAACGTGTTTTGGGGTCAAAGGAACTCCCCCTGCATCAGGGCTACAATTAAAGTGGTTGTAAACCCTTACAACACACTTTGACCTACAGGTAAGCCTAGATTAAGGCTTACCTGTAGGTCCAAGAAATATCTCCTAAACCTACACGCTTTAAGAGATATTTGCCGAAAGACAGGCACCGCTGTCTACGGCGCATGCGCCGTAGATAGCGGCACGCAGGCGCCGTAGATAGCGGCGCGCAGGCGCACTGAGTGCGGCACCGTCAACGACAAAGATGCCGTGCGTGTCGGCTCCCGTGCGCATGCGCGGGAGTGACGTCATCGCAGCTTCACCGAATGACAGCGGCGGAGCAGCAAGACCCACCGAGAAGATGGATGCGCTGGACTACAGGGGACAGCGGTAACTCCGCTGGCTCCTGTGTCAGGTAAGTGACACATAATGGACTACTATGCGATGCATAGTAGTCCATTATGCTTTGCCTTTGCAGGGAATGAAAGAGGAAGTAAACTCAGCAGGGTTTACTTCCTCTTTAAAAATGAGAACCTTGAGTGGACTCAAAATAAAGCTTTCCTGTTTGAATCTGTGCAGGGAAGAGGATTGCCAAATTAGGATTCCTGGCCAGCAGTATCTGCATGAGCAGTCAAAATAAGAAGAAAATAGGTTCTTATTTTGACTGCATACCAACACATTATACCATTATCTTGCAGGTATTTATATTTTTAAGGCTGCAGTTTACTACTGCATTAATGGAAACAATAATCGGCCAACTAATTTATTATGAAAATAATCGTTAGTTGCAGCCACCAAGCTATTTCACTTTATGGGTTACTTTATGGGTTAGCACCTGAGTGTAGTGGGAAATAGCGCTCCAACTTCTGTTTTATTTGTGCTTTTTGAAGTGTATCCACGTGTTGCACATAGGGCAGCCTTTTTCATTTTAATGGGTTGCGACAAACCCTCCAAAACTTTTAATTTTGAGCAGGGCATGGTGTGTTTTTTCACTGCATCTCCTCCCCACACTTGGGGGAACATTAATAATTAATGGCACCACAGGCATGATGCACATTTGCAACACATTTCCAAAATACAAGCAAAAAACACTTTTTTTTTGTTCCAGAAATGGCAGGTGTATATGATGCCTATGGAAGAAAGCTTTAAAGGATACGTTCACCTTTTAGCAAAAGAAAAATGCATTTATTCTTCATTTTTGTTTTTAGAGCTTGCAAAGCATTGCACCAGTGATCAGTAGAGAAGATCACTGCTAGCTGTCAGATTGGCTATATGGAAGGTGCGGGGGCTGGGCCGGTCCAAATGATACATGTTGCACCCTAAACATGATACAAAAAGGTGAGCTGATCATTTAAAGCAGGGCTTGCTTTGCAAATTTGCTTTGAATCGAGGAGACACCAAAAAAAAAAAAAAAAAAAAAAAAAAAAAAAAAAAGAAGGTCAGAATAAATTTTTTTTTTTATTTTTTTTTTTTTTTAGGTTTTTTGCCTACCAGGCACTTTCAACCCCTTCATGGCCAGGCCAATTTTCATCTTTGAATGACAATTGTGTAGTCATGCAACGCTGTACCTATATTACATTTTTATCACTTTTTTCAGACAGATAGAGCTTTCTTCTAGTATTTAATCACTATGGGGTTTTTATTTTTTTGTCAAACACATAAAAAAAAAAAAAAAACACTTTTCTTCATTTGTGTTATAAAATTTAACAAATAAGTAATTTTTCTTCTTCGCTAATGTGCGGTGATGGGGCTGCTCTGATAGGGCAATTATGAGACTGCACTGGAGAGGACGCACCGATGTGCAGGCCTGAATTTGAGTCTCTTCGGGGGGCAGGACCGGAGTTGCCCCCCAGAATCCCTGTGAGCCCATTCAGAGCCACCGGCTCCTGCTGCAGGGAATCTCCCCAGAGAGATCTATAGACCCACACCCAGCAAAAGGAAGGAACATTGCCAGTGGCTCTGTTCCGGCGCACCCTCTCTACTAAACTACAGCCCCGCATCTACCCTAACCCACCGTTCACAGTGCCTTCCACACGTTACTGCCACTCCCCAACCCGGGCATCAGAAAACACCCGCTGGCCAATTTGTGCTCAGCTTTGCCCCCATGCTAGCCACTGGGGCTGACAACTCAGGCGCCAGGACGTTTTTTTTTCTAGTTGCCATTGCGACCTGATACCTGGGGGTTTGTCGAGCCCTGCTTTAAAGCAGTAATAAACTTGATGCCAAAAAACAAACCCTCCTGCAGGGTAATGCTATAACGTACTAGTATACACCGGGTATTGGCATGCTATAGTTGACTTACCTTTTAAATGGCACCCTCCAGCGGTACGCCGTCACTGCTGCAAGCGCTCCCATCTTGGTCCAGCTGTTTGACAGGCCGGCTGTAATGAAATCACTCCGGCACATGCACACATGACTGCGGCACGGTGTTCTCTGCATCATCGGCACACTCAACATTCCCTGAATGCTGAGCGCACCACGCATGTGCAGTCACCTAGTCAGAAATTTTCAAAATCTCCTAAACAGCAGAAAATTGAGGAGATGTTGGCTGTACCTCAGAGAGGTCTTATGACAAGGTCACTTATAGGTACAAGTTTACAAAAACAGTTACCTACCGCTTCAAGTGAATAATTCTCATCCTTCAAGCAAATTCCAGTGACAACAAGCAATGACAATCACCCCAGGACGCTCTTGACACGTTTCATATTAAGTTAAAAATGGAATATCGAGACCAAAATGCACATATCAGCATGAAACACACAACCTGCGCGAACGCTCAACATCTACAACACTACTCATATATTGCGCATGCTCAGACTCGTGGGGGCGCCGTGTACTTCTACACATGCGCACTGGTTCGTATCTGGGGAAATACAGCATATGGGCCAATCAGAATGCGAGGATCCATCCAATAGAAGAGAGTTTCCGCTTGTTTGAAAGTTGTGTTTGGCGGAGAGAGAAGAGCGGGCGGGTGTTCGGAGTTTCTGGTAGTGAGGAGACTTGTGAGTGTTTATTCTTTGGATGTCTTTCTGCTTATAATAGAAGTCCTCAGTGACCGCTCTGGGATGTTATATGAGGCGGGATCGGGCCCTCATACCGGGCCACGTCCTTCAGCCGCCCCCTCAGTCATGTCCTTTGTAGAGCTCACTGGTTTGTGGGTCATTATTATAGTGTGTAGCTGTAGTGGTGACTGTGTCTCTGTCTGTCGCCATTGCTGAGGTTTCCTTTTTTAATAGGACTATAGGCAAAATTCCATTTGGATACAACAAGGAAGTGGGGTGTGGTGGAAGTCTATGGGCATTCCATTCTGTCATTCTTTTAGTATGTGGTGGTGTGTTTTTTTGCATGCCAATGCCACCCCTTCAGAGGTCCATGGTGCAGCTGTGACTTCTGTGCACATACATGGTGGGTGTGATGGCATCACAGCTTGGCCAATCAAGGTGTCCGGAGCTCTTATCTATTAGGAAAACTGGGTGAAGATGAAGTCCTGTCAGTGGTGCCAGCGTGACAAGTCTTCCATCTTCACCCGGTCTTCCGGGCTCGAGTGCTCCAGTAGTCTTGATTGGCTGAGCTGGGATGACATCACATCTGCCGCGTATGTGCACAAAAGTCACAGCTGTGGCACAGAGCTCTGAAGGGATGGCACGTGTGTAATAAATATATATATTGTAATCTCTGTGTTGGAGTAATGTCAGAGCGGGTTCCCAATTTACCCACCAATCAGATAGTAACAAAAAACAGGACAATTGCGCCAATCCATTTACTGAGCATGTTCAAAAATACAAACTTGTAATGCCAATATGCTACTGCACCGTTATGACCATCACTGTTCTTCATCAGTTTGGCATTACAAGCTTGTATTTTTGAACGGATTGCAGCGATTGGCCCATTTTTTTTATGTATATTTTGTAGACTTGGAGAGTAAAATGGCGGTCGTTGCAATGCTTTGTCGCACTGTATTTGTGCAGCAGTCTTACAAATGCAAATTTTTTTTTTCCATATTAACGCTTGCAAGACAAAGGCATAATGAGCTAGTATGCATAGCATACTAGCTCTTTATGTAATACCTGAGATTGAAGCCCTCGCCCACACACCGCTCTAGCAGCCAACTTCACTCCCAGGGGGTTACTTCCGGGTATTGCAGCTCTGGCGCTGTGATTGGCCTGAGCCGCTGGTAACTGCACACTCACTGAAGCAAACGGCACGTATGTGCCATTGCTTCAGTGTGCATGTGCCAATGACAGCACATGTAAATATAGGGGATATCTCCTAAACCGTTTAGGAGATATCTGGGGTAGCTACAGGTAAGCTTTAGTATAGGCTTACCTGTAGCACAAAGTGGTCTGTAAAGGTTTACAACCACTTTACGTTAGCCCAATTATTATTTTTATTTTGTGAAAGATAATATTATGCCGAGTAAATTCATACCCAAAATTGTGCCTGCTCTTGGAATGGCGACAAGCTTTGACCCTTACAAAACCTCATAGGCGACGTTTAAACGTTTTCTACGGGTTACCAGTTTTGGGTTAAAAAGAGGTCTTTTGCTAGAATTATTGCTCTCGCTCTAAAAATTGCAGCGTTACCTCACATGTGTTAGTTGAACACCATTAACATATGTGGGTGCGACTTGCATATGCATTCGCTTCTGCGCGCAAGCATGGAGGTATTGGGCGCTTTCAATCCCCCCCCCCTTTTTATTTTACTTTTTTTACACTGTCCCCTTTTAAAAACTTGATTCATGATTCGAATCAAGGATTGTGTGTTTGTGTGTGTGTGTGTGTGTGTGTGTGTGTGTTTTATTTTTTTGATGGACACCACGCCGGTCCTGAGGAGCTACGGGCAGGACTTTTTAAGCGAAGCCGTGGCTTTGGCCCGGTCCAGCCTCACGGTCCTGGTGAGGAAAAAAAATGTACTGAAATTTTTGAATCAATTTGACCTCTCGGCTCAAGATTTAAATCGAATTATTATTATTTTATTTTTATCTCCCTCCAGCCCTACTTGGAACCCAAATCACTTGTATCTCAAAGCAAATTTCCCCATAAGAAATAATGGAAACTCCAATGATTTGTTCCGCAACCATTTATTCATAAGTCCTTCAGTTTGTAGTCCATATAAAAAGATTATAGTAATAGTTGTGTAACCATAAAACGTCCATCCACAAATGGCAGCCTCCACAAGGGGATTAGAAGCAAAACCCAGCAGGAGACATAAAAGAGAAAGGAGCCAATAAGTGTAGTAATATGGTTACATTTAATGAACGTATAACATTTTAGCAACTTGCATGGTTGATATAAAACGGGCACATCTAAGTATGCAGGCATCTGGGGGTAAAGAGATCCACAGAGTGTCTTCCACACTACCGGCTCTCGCTGCTGTCAGTCTGCAATCGTGGCCAGGAAGACGACGCTGCGGTAGAGCGTTCCTGAAAGTGAGGCTTGAAGGGATGATGTCACTGGCGGTGTGGTGGATGGTCTATGTGGACAGCTTTACCCCAGATGTGCCTGTTTTAATCATCAGCCATGTGAGTTGCTAAATGATGTACTTTCATTAAAGGGGTTGTAAAGGTGTAAACATTTTCACGTTAATGCATTTAATTAATCTCCCCCCCCCCCCCTCTTCTTACCTGACCCCTTGAAAGTCCCGCGCTCACCTCTGGCATCCTCTTCGTTGCTCAGCCTGGCCGTTGATTGGCTAGAGTGGATGGATTGAAAGCAGCGCAGCCATTGACTCTTGCTGCTGTCAATCACATCCGATGATGCGGCGGGGCTGATACAGTGAGCGGCTATAGACGCCGGCTGTAACACGGAAGCGCGCCCGCAAGTACTTTCTCGCCATGCGAGGGAGCTCGCATGAAGTTGCGGAGTCCTTGCGGGAAGGAGCCGAGACAGCTGCCGTAGAACCCCATAAGAGCAGGTTCAGGGCCACTCTGCGAAACGAGCTGCACAGTGGAGGTAGGTATAACATGTTTGTTATTTAAAAAAAATAAATAAAAAAATTCCCTTTACATCCCATTTTAAATGTAACCATATTGCTACACTTAGATGCCTCTCTTCTCTTTTATACTCAGTCGTGATGTGACTTCACTTTTGTCAAGTCAAAACTTAAAAAAATATATATTTTCATAGTCTTGGAAAACATTCTCACCAAGTTACTCTCAAACTAAGGCATACATACGTTATATGGTATTAAAGTATTGGGACACCTGCTTACACCCACATAAACTTTAATGACATCCCAGACTTAGTCCGTAGGGTTCAATATTGAGTGTGCCCACCTTTTGCAGCTATAACAGCTTCAAGTCTGTCCACATTATTGTGATATTTTTTGGAATAGGTATTGGCCTAAACTGATTACAAAACAAAATTTCTTCAAAACATTTTCAGAATTGTTGGTGTGTTTTTTTTTATTTTCTGTGGGAAAAAAAAAAAACCTCAGAGGTGATCAAATGGCACCAAAAGAAAGCTCTATTTGTGGGGATAAGAAAGGGGTAATATGTCACTGGTCCCCCAAAAGTGTAATTTGGGTTCAGATTTGTCTGCCGCAATGTCGCAGTCCTGCTAAAAAAAAAAAAATCAGAGCTCAGCCATTACTAGTACAACAATTAAGTCCATAAATCTATCCCATAGTTAGTAGATGAGAACTTTTGCGCAAACCAATCAATATATGCCTATAGAGAGAGAGAGAGAGCTATATATTTAATAATTTTTTCAGGCTAAACTGATGACTAAATGTGAGGGTTTTTTTTTTCAAAAATTGTCGCTCTTTTTATAGCGCAAAAAACAGAGGTGATAAAACCACCAAAAAGTCTGTGTGAAAAAACGGACGTCCATTTTATTTAGATACAGCGTTGCACGACTGTCAGTTAAATTGCAGCACCGTATCACAAAAAAAAGGCCTGGTCATTAACCACTTAAGCCCCGGATGATTTTGCTGGCTTAAGACCGGACTACTCTTTGTGATTTAGGCACTGCGTCACTTTAACTGACAATTGCGCGGTCGTGCGACGTGGCTCCCAAACAAAATTGACGTCATTTTATTTTTCCCCAGAAATAGAGCTTTCTTTTGGTGGTATTTGATCACCCCTGCGTTTTTTTTTTGCGCTATAAACAAAAATAGAGCGACGATTTTGAAAAAAATGCTTTTTTTTTTTTTTTTTTTTACCTTTTGTTATAATATCCCCCAAAAATATATTTAAAAAAAACTTTTTTTTTTTTTTCCCTCAGTTTAGGCCGATACGTATTCTTCTACATATTGTTGTTTAAAAAAATTGCAATAAGCGATTGGTTTGCGCAAAAGTTATAGCGTTTACAAAATAGGGGATAGTTTTTTATGGCATTTTAACTTTTTTTTTTTTTTAATGGCGGCGACTGCGACATTATGGCGGACACATCGGACATTTTTGACACATTTTTGGGACCATTGTCATTTATACAGCAATCAGTGCTATACAAATGCAGTGATTCCTGTGTAAATGACACTGGCAGTGAAGGGGTTAACCAGTGGGTGGCAGTGTATGGGGCTTAAGGCTTCATGCACACGAGACGCAGATGCAAACGCTGCTGGACACATGTTGAAACCGGCGTTTAGAAACGCGCGTTTTGCCGCGATTTTTACCGCGATTTAGCGGCGTTTTACCGCGTTTGCGTCTAGAAGCGTTTAGTTAAGCTAACATCATAGACCCTCCCCAGCTCAAAAATTAACTATTTCAGCAATTTTGTGAGACCAGAGTGAGTAGCAGCAGCTGTGAGAGCTGCAGTGTACTTGTATTTAGCGTGTCACTTGCCATGTCATCTGCCACAAGTTGTGGATTGTCCACTTGCCACATCACTTGCCACCTGCCATGTCACTTGCCACAAGCTGTGGATTGTCCACTTGCCACGTCACTTGCCACGTCACTTGCCACAAGATGTGGATTGTCCACGTGCCACATCACCTGCCACGTCACCTGCTACAAGTTGTGGATTGTCCACTTGCCACGTCACTTGCCACAAGTTTTGGATTGTCCACTTGCCACGTCACTTGCCACAAGTTTTGGATTGTCCACTTGCCACGTCACTTGCCACAAGTTTTGGATTGTCCACTTGCCACGTCACTTGCCACAAGTTTTGGATTGTCCACTTGCCACGTCACTTGCCACAAGTTTTGGATTGTCCACTTGCCACGTCACTTGCCACGTCAGCTGCCACGTCACTTGCCACAAGATGTGGATTGTCCACTTGTCACATCACCTGCCACATCACCTGCCACATCACCTGCCACATCACCTGCCACATCACCTGCCACGTGACCTGCCACAAGTTGTGGATTGTCCACTTGCCACGTCACTTGCCACCTGCCATGTCACTTGCCACAAGTTGTGGATTGTCCACTTGCCACGTCACTTGCCACCTGCCATGTCACTTGCCACAAGTTGTGGATTGTCCACTTGCAATTGCAATTGTTTAAAATATTTTTCTAATGGTTTTTCATCATTTGCAATCATTTTTGAGATTTTTAATGTAAAAAAAAAAGGTCACCTTTAAAAACGCATATAAACGCAAACGCGGCTAAACGCGGTAGCGGCGTTTTGCCGCGTTTTGCATCTGAAACGTGGAAATTTTTGCTTCTGAACGCATTTTTTTGCTTCTTGAAAAACGAGATTAAACGCAACTGCATAAAAACGGAATAAAACGAGACTGTGTGCATGGACACATAGGATAACATTGAATGAGTTCAGGGGCAGTTGAAAAAACTGTCCAACTGCATCTGAACGCGCGTTTAACTGCGTCTCGTGTGCATGAGGCCTAAGTGTTCCTAGGGATGTGTTACTAACTGGGGGGGGTTGGGCTTTCATTTAGTGAACACTGATCTCTGCTCCAATCACATGGAGCAGAGATCAGCGTCACTTGTTGCTAGGCAGAATGGGGAGATGCTGTTTACAATGGCATCTTCTCGTTCAGCCGCCTCGCGAGACAATCACGGGTATGCCCGTGGCGATCGAGTCCACGGGACCCGCGACCGGACTCGTGGGGGTCCTGACCGGCAAGCGCTGGCGCGCTCGTGATGGCAGGGCGGCATTTAAAACTGGACATAACTGTACGCCAGTATGCCTGCCCATGCCATTTTGCCGACGTACATCGGTGTGCGCCGGTCGTGAACTCGTTAAGCAGCCAAATCTTCCGATATGTAAGCGGTTAAGCATTACATCTAGCCACACAAAATGGTGTATATTTAACAATTATTATGATGATGTAGAAGGGAATAGACATGTCCTGTAGCCAGATTACTTTAACCACTTCCCGACCAGCGCACGACGATGTACGTCGACAGAATGGCACGGGCAGGCATATTGGCGTACAGGTATGTCCAATATTCGATGCCGCTCCCGCGCTGGTTGGGACCCCCGTGAGTCCGGTCGCGGGACCCGCGGACTCGATCGCCGCGGGCATCCCCGCGATCGTCTCACGGAGCGGCCGAATAGAGCAAATGCTGTGTAAACACCATTTGTCTATTCTGCCTAGCAACTAGTGACGCTGATCTCTGCTCCATGTGATTGGAGCAGAGATCAGTGTTCACTAAATGAAAGCCCAACCCCCCCACAGTTAGTAACACACCCCTAGGAACACTTAATCCCTACACTGCCACCCACTGGTTAACCCCTTCACTGCCAGTGTCATTTACACAGGAATCACTGCATTTATATAGCAGTGATTACTGTATAAATGACAATGGTCCCAAAAATGTGTCAAAAATGTCCGATGGGTCCCCCACAATGTCGCAGTCACAATAAAAATCGCTGATCGCCGCCATTACTAGTAAAAAAAAAAATAATAAAAAATTAATAAAAATGCTAGAAAACTATCCCTATTTTGTAAACGCTATAACTTTTGCGCAAACCAATCAATAATCGCTTATTGCGATATATTTTTTTTTTACCAAAAATATGTAGAAGAATACGTATCGGCCTAAACTGAGGGAAAAAAATGTTTTTTTATATATTTTTGGGGGATATTTATTATAACAAAAAGTAAAAAATAATGCGTTTTTTTCAAAATTGTCGCTCTATTTTTGTTTATAGCACAAAAAATAAAAACCGCAGGGGTGATCAAATACCACCAAAAGAAAGCTCTATTTGTGGGAAAAAAAGGACGTCAATTTTGTTTGGGAGCCACGTCGCACGACCGCGCAATTGTCAGTTAAAGCGACGCAGTGCCGAATCGCAAAAAGTGGTCTGGTCTTTGACCAGCAAATTGGTCCGGTCTGAAAGTGGTTAAACATTTTAGTCTTGTTGATCCTGGAGCCCCTGTGTGTGTCTCTGCTCTCCTTGGGACAAACCCCCACCTCCAAAGAACTTAGAATGTGAGACCACATTTTTGGACTTTCAGGGGATGAGGAGAGTGACTAATAATATACGTGTGGTGTTAACCCTGCAGGTTGGTGTGTTGGTTAATTATATACTTATGTTAATCTGGCAACAGATCATTGTATGTATATTGGAATCTGTGAAATCTTGTGGTGGAAATTAATGAGTGTTAATTGAACAAATTACATTTAAATAAGTGATTGTAATGGAATCGGTTAAATATTGAGTGGATGGTGTAGAAAATGAATAAGTGTAAATTCAATTTTAATGAATATTTGTGATGGAATTTACATATGTGAGAGACATACTGGAAAATAAATTACTGTAAAAAAATTTTTAATGAGCTTAATTTTAAAAAGAGAAAGGCCCCTTTCACACCGACGTCCCGTTCAGGCCCGCCTGTCAGTTTTTTAGGCGGACCTGAACGGGTGCTCCATAGAGGTCTATGGAGCGTCGGATGTCAGCGGTGACATGTCCGCTGACATCCGACCCGCTCCGATCCGAAAAAGTGTGACGGAGGAAAAAGCTATTTTTCCATCCGTCTGCGGATCGGATCGGGTGACGACGGGCACTGCGGTCCGTCGTCATCCGATCTCCCATAGGGGAGAGCGGCGCTGTGACAGGTCCGTCCCTGCGCAGTGTGCAGAGACGGACTGGTCATCTCCCTGCTCAGCGGGGATCGGCGGAGTGATCCCCGCTGAGCAAACGGACATCCACGGGGCGGATCAGAACTGATCCGCCCCGTGTGAAAGGACCCAAAAGCTTAAACAAATTGTGGTAGTTTGACTGTTAAGTTGAGTATAAAAAGTTAGTGTGATGTGGTGCCGAAACCACCAATTGCTTATATTGCAAGGAAAAACCCCAAGTAATTACCTTAGGTTGTATAGGAGTTAATCATGACATGCAGTGGAAGTTGTAAAACAAATCTATAGTGCGGATGAAATGCCACAAACTAATTCTAAGCGTCCGTATCTGTATGAAAATTAAATCAGAAAGGAGTTTGTGTTATTCATTCAAAAGCATGAAGATTTTCAAGTAGTTTGGCACATCCCACTCAAGACACTTGCTTGATAATGATATACTACTAGGGATGAGCTTCAAGTTTTCAGTTGAACTCATGTTCGACTCAGACATTGCCTGTTCGTTGAACAGTGAACAATTTGGGGTGTTCACGGCACATCCGAAAAGCCACGGAACACCCTGTACAAGTCTATGGGAGAAATCTAAAGTGCCACTTTTTAAAGGCTAATATGTAAGTTATTGTCCTAAAAGGTGTTTGGGGACCTGTGTCCTGCCCCAGGGGACATGGATCAATGCAAAAACAGTTTTAAAAACTGAAATTTTTTTCAGGAGCAGTGATTTTAATAATGATTAAAGTAAAACAATAAAAGTGTAATATTCCTTTAAATTTCGTACCTGGGGGGTGTCTATAGTATGCCTGTGAAGGGGCGCATGTTTCCCGTGCTGCTCACCTGCGTAACAGAATCCTGTTCTTCATTATAAGTAGGGATGCACCGGAATTTCGGCCGCCGAAACATATCGGTCGAAAATTGTGTTTTTGGCAAATTGCTGTAAGGAAAATCTTGCCGATTAATGGGGGCGGGGCCTGGGCCTCTGTCCTCCCTCCTCCTGCCTGACAGTGCGGTGATCTCCGTGTGTCACGGAGCTGTACATTGAATTGCCTAGGCGGCTGCAGTAACAGTCCTGCCTCCAGTGACAGGCGGTACACTGATCCAATGGCGGGACATTGAATCAGCGTGACATGATTACAGGAGGCGGTACATTGTTACTACAGCCGCCCGGGCAATTCAATGTACAGCTCCGTGACACACGGAGTCGGAGATCACCGATTTGATCCGGGCATGGGTAAGGCTGCATGAGTGGGAAAGAGTGTGCCCAGGGCAAGCATTGCAGAGTTTTGTCCGCAGTTAAATCATACGTTTTTTTGTGCCCACAGTGCTGCTGCATCCAAAATAGTCATTTGTTTGCCTCTGAAACTATCTACCTCTGGCCACTTGTGTGAATGTAGCCATGCTATATAAAACCAGGTCACAGGACAAAGGCTGTACTCCCTTTATTGACCATATAAAAAATAATAATCTTGATTTTTGACCCAGCTAGGTTTTTATCGCCATGTGATAGAATGGGGAAGGGTTAAGTTATTGCTAGTAGAGGTAACGATATGATCATTCCCAATAGAAGTCTGTTGTAACAGAACCAGGTAGCTTGCTTGGGCCAGTTCACACCAGATGCAGTTCTGTGTGTTGTTGAAAAAAAAAAAATGCATGCACAGTGTTTTCCATGTATTCCAATGGCTCTAGTTCACACAATGCAGTCAGTTTCCGCACCCAAAACTGACTGCATGGTGTGAACTAAAGCCATTGGAATACATGGAAAGCACTGTGCATGTATTTTTATCAGGCAGGCTGCATCTGAGGGGAACTGGTGAGGCTGCTTTGATCTCCTATACCATGTTAGCAGTCTCTAGCCATCTCCTGTACCATGTTAGCACTCTCTGACCATCTTATGTATGAAAATATTTTTTTAAAACAGTCATTTTCGTTATCGGTGCTGTTTCGGTTTTCGGACTAGTGTATTTTTCATTTTCGGTATTGGTTTTGGCACCAAAAAACCCACTCGGCACACCCCTATTTATAAGCCAAAAAATCACAAGGGGTTTATTTATTTCTAGCTTTGTGCAGCTCCAATTCCAAGAAAACATGCCCCAATGGTCTAAAGAGAGAAGCTGTGTCAGTCGGATTACAGAGAAAATCAGATTTTTTTTTTTTGTACTTGCGGTAAAATCCTTTTCTCTGTAATTCACGGACCGATACAGCACCCGCCCCTCATATTTTTCTTTACATTATACTGCTTGTTGACGTACTGAGGCTGCAGTAGCATGCTGAGGGGTTGTTACCTAAGGGACCACCCCTTGGGCGGAACTAGAAAGTTCTAGTTTTATTATCACATGTTAACATGTAATGCCTAGTCCTCTCCTGAAGGTGGCATAACAACCCAATGGTCTAAAGAGAGAAGCTGTGTCAGTTGGTGAATTGCAGAGAAAAGGATTTTACGTTGAGTACAAAAAATCCTTTTTTTTTTTTTTTTCCCCATATGCATTAAGCATCAGAGGTTTCTGCGATTTGCAGTCAGAGACGAGCACTACCAATTTGTAGCTCTCCCTTTTTGGCCTGGCATTGGCATTGAGGGTCCTCACCAAGGTGCTAGCCCCTAACCTGGATGACCGCCTCCTGAGAGCAGCTTCCGCCTCAGAATTAAGGGAGGATGTGGCAATCACTATGCAAACTCTTCGGGAATTTGGTTGGGTACTGAACCTGCAGAAGTCGGTGTTGGTGCTGACTCAATGCCTGGAGTATCTGGGCCTGCTTCTGGACTCATAGGTGAGTCTTTCTCTCTTCGGACAAGCTGCCGGGGAAGTTGTTGTCCCCGCAGGTGGTTGCCGCTGTTTGTTTGTTTTTTTTTTTTTTGTTTTTTTTTTGTTTTTTTCATGCGAGTCCTGGTTCTCATGGTAGTCACTTTCGAGGCAGTACCGTATGCTCAATTCCACATGAGTCTTGCAAAAGGAGATCCTGTCCAAATGGGACAAATCACTGTTGTCCTTGGATTGTCAAATTCGAATGAGCCAGCTAGTCAGGGTTTTCCTGCTCTGGTTGCTGAGGTCGCCAGCCCTTCAGTCTGGGAAGTCGTTCCTTCCTCTTAATTGGACGGTTATCACAGTGGACGCTAGCCTGATCGGTTGGGGGGGGGTGGAGTTTGGAGCGTACAGTCAGCCCAGAAAGAATCCCGCCTGCCGTTCATCGTGCTGGAACTTCGTTGCTAAGGGTCTGTCGGATTCGGTAATGTCCACTATCAGGAGGGCACAGAAGTTCTCTCCTCTGAAGATTTATCATACGTGGAAGGCCTACATCTCCATGTGTGAGGAGATGGGGTGGCGTCAGTGCACGTACTCGATTTTTCCAGGATCCTGCTGTTTTTTGCAGCGAGGAGTGTATCAGAAACTTGTCTTGAGCACCATCAAGGGCCAGATATCAGCTTTGGCTGTCTCTCTCTCCTTCTTTTTTTTTTTTTTTTAACTCTCCAGTGACCCTTGGAGACTCATTCAATGGTGGGTAAGTTTGTTCAGGGGGTTTGGCATGTGGTCCCTCCGGTTAGACCACTGCTACCTCCATGGGATTTGAATCTGGTGCTCTCGTACTTCAGAAACCGCCTTTTTTGAAAACATTAGGGAGATTCTCTTATTGACACTCTCGGAAAGTAGTCATTCTAGTGGCTATTACATCTGCCAGGAGGTTTTATGAGTTGACGGCCTTGTCTTGCAAGTCTCCCTACTTGATTCTCCACAAGGATGAAGCATTGCGGCATCCACAGCCTTCATTTCTGCTAAAGGTGGTTTCGGCCCTTCATCTAAATGAGGGCAATGTGCTTCCGTCCTTGGCCGTCACACCCCAAAGAGGTGGCTCTGCATTCCTAGGACGTGGTTGTATCTGTGTATAGCTCCTTTTCCGAGGTCCAACTCGCTGTTGGTATCAGTGGCTGGTCCGAAGAAGGGACTGGTGGTCTCGGCCACCATTTCTTGGTGGATCAGACAGCTTGTGGTTCAGACTTATGACATAAGGAGGCGGGCACCTCCCTTTCCTGTTAAGGCACATTCTACCAGGACAATTGGTGCCCCTTTTGGGCTTTCCGACATCAAGCATGTGGCGACCTGGTTGTCCGTTTACACTTTAACAATTTTACAAGGTTTATGCGGGGGGCGCATGTTCGGATGCTTGCTTTGTCCGCAAGGTTTTGCAGGCGGCTGTTTAAGGTTGCATCTCCTCCGTTGAGGAGCAGTGGTTAAGGGTGGAGTTATTTTCTTGCTGTTCCCTCCCCCCATTTCTTTGACACCGCTTGGGGACATCCCTAAGGTCAAGCTGAAGATGCTGTGTCTGTCAATGAACGAAAGAGAAAATAGGATTTTTCTACTCACCATAAAATATTTTTCTCTGAAGTTCATTGACCAACACAGTACCCACCTCTCCTATTTGTACTGCTTTTGACGAACTGAGCTGCTGGAAGCCGTGTGAGGCGTTTACAGCCAGTAGGACCGCCCCCTGGGCGGTACTGTGCAAGTGTTGTGGTTTGTAACACTTTCCACCTAGCCCTCTCTTAAAGGGGCAATATAACCCTAAGGTTAAGATGAAGCTGTGTCCGTCAATGAACTTCGGAGAAAAGGATTTTACAGGGAGTACAAAAATCCTATAAATTATTTCTATATATTACATTTTGTATCGCTAGTTTGCAAAGCGCTAACATTGACTCGATTTGCCTATGCCAACTTTTTAATTGATCTACAAAGGTGTAGTTCTGCTAAGTGGTTAACTTTTTTTTATATTTTGTGTAATGTGACCTTTTTCTCTTCTAGGTGGCAAGCAATCATGGATACTAAATCTCAGTTTGTTGGACGTTATAAAAAAGACCTGAGTATAGACCACTTAAGAGCGAAAGTTGCCAGACGCAAATCCATCAGGCAGAAGGAGAACAGAGATATAGAGTTCCGGAAGAGCAGAGGTCTGGCACTGATGGATTCAAATGTTTCATTTGGGAGAGAGCAGGACCTGCCAGTGCTAGATGAGGTCAATGAGACAAAGGTGTCCATGGATAAAACTGGTAAGATGTGATTGACAACTAATGTATATTTTGAGATCTACAGATGTCATTTTCTTTTCCATTGAGTACAACAGTCTTTAAAAATTGCTCTACTTCCTACAGGTAAATTGGACACTGGCAAATGGTAGACCTTCCCGTGATAACCTCACCTGCTAGAAGCATGCGTGTGCGTGCGTGTGGGGGGGGGGGGGGGGGGGGGGGGTTGTCCCAGGAAGATATAAAAACACATATTAATTTTTTTCCTAGCTCTTCTATGAACCCTAACCTGTGATTTATTCAATAAAACCTCACCTGTCCCTTGATTTCTGTAATTTTACACTAATCAAAACAGGATATGATTCTGATGGGGTACATACCCCATACACTAAACCGAGCCTAAATAAGGGTTAATTGCACTCGCAAATGACAAAATGTTACAGAATGTCTTATTACAAATATACCAGAACACTTTTTAACCCTCCGCCATTAAAGCAGAGCTCCAGGCTCCTTCCAAAAAAAAATTAAAGTCAGCAGCTACAAATACTGTAGCTGCTGACTTTTAATATTAGGATACTTGCCTGTCCACGAATCTAGTAGTGTTTTCATACGAGCTGATTTTTCTATCTGCTGTCGGGTGCTGCCGCTGCCATCTCGGCTTGTTCCATACTGCTCATGTGCAAAGCACGCTGCGCTTTGTGAATGTTACAGAGGAGCTCGCAGCAGCCAAGTCAGCCGGGAGTGGTTACCTGCCACGTGTTTGCGTGGGGGGGAGCCCAATAACCGCAAATCATTACCTCCTGTAGACCTGCACGAATGTCATGATGTTTTTGTATTGTTAGGCAATGTTGTCTGTTTTTAGATGGGGGTTATATGTATTATAAATGTGGTGTGTGGTGGTTTTTTATTTATTTATTTATTTTTTTTTTTTTTTTTTTTTTTTTTTTTTTGTGTGGTTACAAAATTGTTCTGGTATTTTTGTAGTAATATAGCTTGAGCTTTTTCTATAGTTCATGTCTGAATAGGTGTACATTCTTATTTGAACCTATGACACATCTGTCTCCTGCTACCTCCTAAGGCTGAGAATTGAGTGATCAAACACCACTGACTGCTCGGTTATCAACCTTCACTGAGCCCAAAAAAAAAAAAAAAAAACTAATATATAATTTTTTTTTTTCTTTAGTCTTGTTTTTAAATGCCTAATATTTTATTTTCAATACTACAGCAGTCCCTGGTAAAAGGAAAGAAAACATTAACTCTGGGCGCCAGGTACTTCTGAAGCGCTATTTGGAAGAAAAAGAAATAAGGAAACTTAAGGAACAGAGAGAAAAAGCAAACAAAGCAGTCTTCAAATGCGGTCTATACAAGCCTGAAAATCCATTTATTCCAGTCTTCCACCCCACAGCCCAGCATGCTTTCAAAGTTAAAACAAAAGAAAAGGTTAGTTTTTAGTAATAACAATCTGGTAGTGGCTGTGCAGGTTTTGTCATTGGGTGTTAGATTGAATTTGTGAGTTGTCTGCAAGGTCCACTGGGGGGGACGTGTGTCTTATTAGCATGTTGTACAGGGTGGCTTTGATTTAAATCACTAGTAAAAAGGCTTGATTTACATCATTTTTAAAGAGCAACTATCATCTCTGTCCTGCAGCAGGTTCTCCTCTGCCCTGCTGTTGACTCAGACAGTCCCATTCACTTCACTTTAATGGGGCAACTGGTGATCTGGTAGTCTACTATAAGGTGAGGGATGTGGCGGCAGCAGTTGAGGGAATGCCTGCTAACAGGCGCTGCCATCATGGAACTGAAATGACAGGTGCTCTTTAAATGTAAGGCCTTATTCTTGCTAGCAGTTGGCCTTCATTGCATTTGCAAATATTGAAGATTCTTTTTAGTTAGCATAAGCTGTCAGCTTAGTAAAACAGCGATATCTGAATCGATTCAATCATACAGTTTTTGGTGTACGTGGACTTGCAAAACAATGAAAAAAGGAATATTCCTGAACTTTGTTTTATCTCAGTTACTGTGACATTGTGAAAGCATCAATGCAATACATGTTATCTCAGCTTGCAGAGCTTGGATTCATTGAGTTTACCAGAAAATGAATGCCGAATATACTGCCTCATGTTGCATAACTAAGCTCCACTTCATGCTGAATAAATTAAGTTTATTAATGTATCTTAGTTTTTATATTCAGAATTTTAAGAGTGGTAAATATAAACTAGCTATGTTTGGGGAACAAAAATCTCTAATCCACTCTTAGATTAAGGTTATGTTTCCATTATTGCATTCCATATTTCCATTATTATTATTTTTTACCGCTACTTTAAGCAATGCCTGTGCAAGTCCCATCAAAGTGGTAGCAAAGTAGTGCAGGGACTACTTTTTGAAGTGGCTGTGTCTTGAAGTCGCACAGATATCAACGGTACTCATTGAAAATCGTGGGGTGTGACTTGTCATGCGACTTTTCAGTCCCAAATCGCATGACGTTGCACTAATGGAAACCTAGCCTAACACAAGTGAAATATATCCTGCATATGCTATTAGAGGTTCGATCTGGTACATATAATCAGACTCAGATCAACTTTTTATTTAAATTTTTTTATTTTTTATTTAAATTTTTTTATTTTTTATTTAAAGAACATTTCCAAAAAAAAAGACCTAAAATGCTGTTTCACAGGTTTTCAGACAGGTTTGTAATATGAACTACTGATTCCTTTGTCATTGATACAAGCTACCTGCACCTGCTGTCACGTATGCTGGCCGTACAACTTTTCCTTCAAATTCAATTTAAGAACATTCAATGTCCTAATCATTAGTGGGGTCAAATTAACATTTTGTTTTGATCACAGTGATGGTTAAATTCAAAGGAGCAAACCAGAAAACTACACTGATCGCTTAAATTTTCAGTTAGAAATTACATTTAATTTTATAACTTGAATTTTGAAAGCAGGTGAAGCTTTTGAATGACATTCCTCGAATGTACAATCAATATTTGTACAAATATATTCTTGTCTGAAAATTGAATACGTGTATGGCGAACATACTACAATTTAGTAGCAGCAACTAATGCAGTTGGTAAAAACCAATTTTTTTTTTTTTTTTTTTTTTTTTTTAATTGTATAAAAACAGCAGATAATCGCTACTAGAAGGGGTTAATTTATACTGTGTAAAACATATCTATCTCTGATTTGGGGGGGGGGGGTTAAATCGTAGAGTGCCCTTATAGCAGTGATGGCGAACCTGTGGAACGCGTGCCACACCTGGCGTGCAGAGCCATCTCTGTGGGCACCCATGAAAGTCCAGGTTTGCGGCGGTTAGAGAACGGCAGCGTTAAGGTGCAGGAAGCTATCTGCACGAGTGAGTGGGCAGCCCCACAGCCTCTGTGTGGTAGGTTACAGGCCTTGAGAGCATGGGAGGGAGAGAAGAGCTTCACCGCCTCCCTGATGGCCAAAGAGGTGAGCAGTGGGCACATCATCCTCTGTGCCTTCTGGAGCCTCGACTCCTCAAACGCCCTCTTCAACAGAGAGGCATGGAGAACAGGCTGACTGGGGGCCCGGAAGACTAGAACAGGTGGGAGGTGCTGGATGGAGCAGAGAGCTCCCCAAAATCAAGCACGGAGACTGGCATGGAAGGTACCGGACAAAATCCTACACAGACTACTTGCAGACAAAGACTGGGGCAGAGCAGGGACTGCAGATAGGGGTCTCTGGTTCTCTCGTTTCAGTTTGGGTACTGAGGCTCAAAAAGGTTCACTATCGCTGCCCTATAGCAAGGCCTTCTGCCCTGGAATACTTGTCCCCATGAGGCCTTGCTCCTTTCACATTCGCAAGTTCTCAGGAACTTACTGACATGTATGAATGATGTACTGTGCTATAGCTCTGCACAATTGTTAAAAAAAATTGTGATCTCGATTCAACCCCCCCCCCCCCCCCCCCCGACGATCTCTATTAATAATGATCTGTAAACGCATAATGCTTTCTGTATGCTAAGGAATCGTTTATAAAAATAGTTGACAACTATGTTCATAATCCTAATATGTTGATTAGTTGTTTCAGCCTTAATGCACAGTATATTTTGCCTATTTTGTTAAACTTCCAAGTGAAAAGGCCTCTCCAGTGATGTCATGATTTTGCTGCTGTAATGGCCAGCTTTCTGATATGAATTGGGACCTATTAGTGGCTAATTGGTATCCTTTAATTTATTTTATTAGACTGTGCCACCTGCTGTGACCAGAGTTACCAGACCAGCAGCCAAAATAGATGCTCCAGTTTCTTCTACTCGAGCTCGGCCTCTACAGGTAGGTTCTGTGGAGGGAAGGTTTTTATTGAACGTATTAAATAGTTTACAATGCACAAGCCATACATTTACTCAGCAGTGACAGTTAAACAGTCAAGTTGACGTTGCAGTTGGTACATATCCAAACCTATTGACAAACGTTTGTTCACTTCCACACTGCCCCCTCATGGACACAAATCACTTCATGCATGGGTCAAATAGATGGCATGTTCACCCCTAAGGACAATGTAGAAGTCTAGATAGCACCAATTCTCTGGGACTTAGTCCAGGTGTATCCAGCCAGCATGACCATAGTTTTTCAAACCCACCCCGGGCATCTCTTGTGCTGGTAGATATACGGTTCCCCATATGTGTAATCCAGGAAGTGGTAGGCGAGGTTGACTTCCATCCCATTAAAAGTTTTCTGGCTTGAAATGGTGCCCTAGAGAATGTGATAAAAGCAGTTCCTTCAGGGGTCACGTCCTCCAGGACCCCTAGTATACAACTTATTGGGTCTATGGGTACTTTTTTTTTTTTTTTTGAAATACTTGATTGTGTTACAACCACCTCGCACCAGTAGCAGTGGAACTTCGGTCCGCGCTACAGGAGATGTATGAGATCCCTGTTGTGTTGTCTGCACCGACAACACAAAGGATCCACCAGTCTTCACATTTTTATGCAGTTTTGTCAGGGTGTAGTGTGCTCTTAGTATAATATAGATTTGGGGACATTTTTTGTGCCACATTCAGAGAGCAGGTGGTTATGGACTGCAGGGCCTCCTCTCACTGATCTCCTGTAATTTGCCCCAGGTCTCTCTCCCACAAAGACAGTACCCTACTGGGGTGTGTTCGTAAGTGATGTGTTAGTAGCTTTAAAATCGAATCCCTTTTAGTTTCAGTGCTGGGTTGCAGCACGTGGAAAAAGGGAGTGGGTGACAGTGCCCACTCTCCATCTCCCTGGGCAGCTTTATAATACAGCTAAAGGTTTGGGACTGCCAACCCTCCACTGTCTTTAAAGTGCTGCAACTGCTCCAGTTTAACCCTGGGAGGAGCTTAGTGTTCCATAGTAACCGCCGGAAAAGGGTGTTTACCACTCTAAAGTTTAAGATATATCGCAATGGGCATGTTGTGGAGGAAATGCAGCAGCTGGGGCATGCCTTATTGGCATTGAGTGAGGGAGAGAAGAGCCCTGTGATCCCCCATTGTCTGCTTACAGTTGCATGTTAAGTCTCTCATAAGGTTGGTAGCCGTTGACTTTTGTGGCATAAAGCAAAGTTTATCTGGGTGGATATTAGAGGATACTATCCCATTAACCCTAAGTGCCCAGGAGCTTTGCAAGGGTTTTCACATCACTCTGCAGCAGTGAAATGGGTCTGTAAGAGCCTGGGTCAACTGGGTCCCTCGCTGGCTTAAGCAACATCGCATTTGCTCTGGCCATGGAGGCAGGGTGTCTACCCTCATCAAAAGATACATTGAATACCTCCAACCATTTTGGCAGTATTAGTTTGCCAAATTGAGTTTATACTTTCATGAGAAGGCCGTCCTCCCCGGGTGCTTTTACAAGTGGAAAAAGAGCAGACCTCCACCTGTAGTTCCTCCAATGTCAACGGAGCATCTAGTTGTTTAGCTTTAGGGTAAATAGTGGACATATAATTTGGCTAGGTCCTCATCAGAGTAGGCCTCCCTCAACCCATATAGATCTAAATGGAAGGATGCCAGCTCGAATATGATGGCCTCAGGAGAATTGACCACCCTGCCACTGGAGGTGTAAATGGCACCAATGGCTGGGGACTGTTGGTATCAAGCAATTTTGTTAAGTAGGCGGTCTGCCTTCTCCCCCAAAAAACACTTGCACTCTGGACAACCCGAGATCCTCCGCTGCAATGTATCTCAGTTGGGTTAGTCACATAGGTCAATTCCAGCTGTCTCACCTGCTCCAGCTGAGCAGAGGAGTTTTGCTTAACAATTTGTATTTCAGTGATCAATACACCCCTACGGTATGCTTGGAAGGTCCCCCATTTCTGCAAACTGTTGGGGTACTGCCGGTGCATCAGGAAGAAGTCCCCAATCTGAGAGAAAATCCGTTCCTGCGATGTAAATGGTTTGAGCCAAAAGGCATTGAGCTTCCATGGGGCTCGGAGTAAAGAATTGGGCGGTTGGGTTATCGGCCTTGAAGCCAATGGGGAATGGTCAGATAATCCCCCATGGGAAATATTCTACCCTGGAGGTGTAGTTTACCATCTTAGGGGTGCCCACACAAAGATCAATACGTGACTAGGAACCATGGGTTTTGGAGAATTGTTGTCTGGGTTGCGAATTTGCCATATGTCCGTCCATCCCACCTATGCTAGTAAGCGACTAAGAGCAGTGCCCTGGCCTTCCTTAGGCCCCATTCACACCTGTGTGTAGTCTTTTCAGGCAGAAAGTAGCATGTTTTTTGTCACGCTTTTGGAACAGGTCAAAAGGTCACCAATGTTAAAAAGCAGAAAAACGCCCATATCTGCCAAAAAAAAAAAGTTCTTGAGCTTCAGGCGTTTTGGAGCTTCTGGCTTCAGGCATTTTGAAGTGGAGATGATCAATACCAGAGTATAAGGTTTGTTCGCCAGGTATGACAGCAGCAACTGTAACACCTCCCGAGAAAACGGGTCATGAAAGCTAGAATCATGGTAATTGTATACAGCTTACAGTACAGAAATACATATCTGAGATATCAATTAGAGTCCAACGCCTGATAGGCCAGCGCCTTGTGTATTAGTACACTCACCCCACTGTGAAAATGCAGAGTGAGTGATGGGCTTTCCTAACCCAGGCACATAGTAATAACCTAACAGTATCCCCCTCAAGGTGGGTCTCTTGCAGGCCAATAATGGTTGGATGTAATTGATGCATACATGTAGAAATCATGTTCATTCATTCCCCCCCCCAAATTCCATGATATATGTGTAGAAGACATGGCTAACATATACATATAGTTGCGAAAGTGTCTCGGGTATAGGCAGTGTTCTGGTAAAGCAACAGCATCTTGTTTGTGTACAATCTGGTGCAGGTTCATGGACAGTGCATCAAACATAGTGTAATTCTTGAGTAAAGTGCACATTGGAAAGGTATCTGGACTATAAGGTAGTTCATCTTGTGCAACTGCGCAGCAGAGAATACTGACTGCCAAATGTAGCAGTGGCATTCAGCCTGTGGCCCATATACCGCCAACTGGGCGTAGCTAAGGCCTCCCAAACAATGTAGGGCTCGATCAGTAATGGCCCTCCTCGTGCCAACAGGGCAGAAAAACTCAAACCATAACAGGCAAAGCAACAGTACAGGTGTCGTACACAGTAGCATTTCACTTGTACGCACGTGCCATTGTGTTTAAGAAAAATTGCGATTTCATGGATTTTCACTCGCTGAGGGTGGGTACCATGTACAGGCCGCCTTGGGGAAAAATTTATATTGTAGGGGTAGTTGGACTCTCTTCATGCCGTAGAGGAATTCCAAAGCTTCAACCTTCGCCGTCTTTGCAGCCCCTTCAGCGTAGATCTTTCTGCTTTCTGATCCAGCTACATTGCAGCATTTTTAAGGGACTGATTCTGACCTCTGGCTGTAAGGCATAGCTTGGCCGGAAATGTCATCCCATAGGATAGCTGTAGCCTTTGCAATCGCTTTTTTACTTCTGCGAATTTCGATCTCCTGTGTTGAATTTCTGCTGAGGTCAGGGCATAAGGGATTATTCTGGTGCTTTTGTATTGTACAACCTCCCAGGTCTTTGTAGTTTAGGAGTCTGGCTGGCATCTATCTGGGAGGGTTACCTGGTGGTACCCTGTTGGCCTGCTCCACCATTTAGATTGGAGAAAAGGCCTCTTTACCAAACACTTCTTACAACCAGCCTTCAATAAATGCAGTGGGGGGTCTCTGCCCTCCACTTTTTCAGGGAGCCCCACAATGCAGACATTGTTGAGTCTGTGGCAGTTCTAAATGTCATCTGTTCTATTGATGGCCTGATATGCTTGCTGTGCTTCCATTCTCGCATCCCGGTTCATATGGGGCATCTGGTGTGCATTGTCATTTACAGCAGTGGTTCTCTCCCTGATCTTCTGAATGTCCTGCGAAGGAGGGACACTGTCTTCTTCAGCCTCCAAACTTTAATTTCAAATCATCCACAGAGGCAGTGCATCTGTATACAGCATGTAGTATTTCACTGGGTGTGGGGGGCTATCCTCCGATGGCATATTAGACAAGTCGGGCATGGGAGCAGTGTCAAGCTTGTCTGCCTTCTCCCTGTCCAGAAGTCTGGGGCTCTTCATTCAAGACTGCTGAAAAACGGTATTCTGTCAAATTGGAATAAGAAGGTCCAGGATTTGGACTTTCCAATGTGCTTATCCCCCCCCCCCAGGTGAGTCAGCCTCAATTGGTGGTTTGATATACAGCAATCTTCAACAGGGAAGATCATTTCTACCAATATCCTGGAAAGTGGTAATAACAGATGCCAGCCCTCTAAGCTGGGAGCAGTCCTGGAAGAAGCATCTGTCCAAGGCAAGTGGTCCAAGTCAGAGGACCTTGCTCAACAATATTCATGAAATTCGGGCACTAAGTCTGGCCTGTAGGCTCCGACTACGGAATCGGAATTGTCCTGTCGGGATTCATCACAGTTCTACATCAATCACCAAAGGTGCACAAAGTCATGCAGCCCAAAGGGAGGTGAATTGTTATATCTTGGGCAGAAAGTAACATCCCTTGCGTATCGGTGATTTTTCATTCCAGGCATACAGAATTAGAAGGTGGACTACTTGAGTCGCCAGCCATTGTTTCCAGGAGGTCCATTCACCCTGACATTTTTCTGTCCATGTCAAAAATGGGGTGTTCCGGACGTGGATCTGTTCATGTCCAGATTCAACGACCAGGTTGACAACTTTGTGTCAAGGACGAGGGATCCGCTGGCATGCATAAGACTCCTCGGTCTTTCCATGGGATCAGTTTTCACCAATCTATGCGTCCCCTCTGGTTCTGCTGCTTCCACACCTTTTCGCGAGACCAAGCAAGAAGGGAAGGGGATGATTCTGGTGGCCCAGGAGATCTTGGTTTGCTGAGATCGTAAAGAAGTTATTGGTAGGGGACCCTTGGACCCTGCCACTGTGGCCAGACCTTCTCGCGCAGGTCCGTTATTCCATCCTATCTTACAAACGCGAATTTAACGGTTTGGCTATTCTAAAGGACCATGGGCTGTCACCTTCAGTAGTTTCTACTTTGGTTAATGCTAGGAAGCCGGCCTCCAGAGTTGTAAAAAACAAACCAAAAAAGTTGTAGTGAGAGCAGTCGAGGCCTATCAGAAGCGACTGTTCAGATACGGAAAAGTGTTTTTGTGGAGCTACCAGGAGGTCTTAGGAAAGGGCAGATGGCGTCTAAATTAACTTTTTTAATGTTGATTTATTATTCAGGCTTGCAGTTTGAAGAAAAGGTTTTCTCCTTTATAGTGCGCTTTACCAGGGCAGTAAGCTCTTCATGGGCGGTGCATTACCAAGCCTTTGACTCAGAAAAGGTCGCTACTTGGTCATCTATACATACATTCACTAATTTCTATCAGGTGAATGTAAGACGGCAAGAGGATGCCACTTTTGGCACCGTGTACTGCAGGCAGCAGTATAGGTCCTCGCATCTGGCGATTTGCGTTTTTATTTGTGTCTCCCTCCCCTCCAGTAGGCATTGCTTTAAGACATTCTCTTAGTAATTACTATGAGCCCTCTGTGTCCGTGATGTACGATAAGAAAATAGGATTTTATAACTGGTTAACTGTGAAATCCTTTTCTTGGTTTACATCACGGGACACAGAGCTCCCCACCCAACTTGTGGGACACTTATTGCTTTGCTACAAAAACTGAGGTACTCTCTGTAGGGGGAGGGGTTATATAGGGAGGAAACTTCATGTCCTAATTGATTACACCAGTGTCCAGCACCTGAAGGTGAGATATAACCCACTTAGTAATTACTATGAGCCTCTGTGTCCTGTGATGTATTCAAAGAAAAGGATTTTAAAGGGAAGTTGTTATGAATAATCAAATAGGATTTTTATAAGGGCCGGTTCACACAGCAGGCGAGGCGAGGCGACTCCGACTTGCCTCGCCGCGGCCTCAGCGGCGACTTGCAAATGACTTCTGTATAGAAGTCAATGCAAGTCGCCCCGAGGTCGCCCAAAAGTAGTACAGGAACCTTTTTTCTGAGTCGGAGCCGCGCCTCCTCTCAGAACGGTTCCATTGTACAGAACGGGGGCGACTTGCGAGGGCGAGGCGAGTCGTGTCGCCTCGCATCGCCCGCTGTGTGAACCGGCTCTAAGGAGAAGGTGGTATTACAGCCTCATCCTAAATTCCTACCCAAAGGTAGTGACAGGTTTTCATTTAAACCAGGATATTGTCCTACCTACTGTGTGTTTTTTTTTGTTTTGTTTTTTGTTTTTTTTGTTTTTTTTTTCCCTTCCTTCCCAGAACCTCAGTCTATGGAAGAGAGGTCATTATATTCTCTTGATGTAGTGAGATCGGTCAAAGTATATTTAAAGGTGACCCTTCGGATCCGCAAAACATGTTTTGTTTGTATTGCCAGACTGTCCTAAAAGAGGATAGGCTGCGTCAAAATCTACTATGTTTAAAATGGATTTGTCAAGTGATTGTTCAGGCTTAATGGTTTAAAGAGGAAAATTCCTCCATTTCCATGTTAAAGCGCACTCCACAAGGGGCTGTTAGTGCTTTTTGGCAGTGCTTCAGCAAGCCTCCATGGCTCAGATCTGCAAGTCCGCAACTTGGTCTTCAGTCCATAAATTTACCAGATTCTATCACCACGATTTAAAATTATGAGTGTATTGCCTTTGGGTGCAGTGTACTCCAAGCTGCAGTATGAGTCCTCTAATCTCTTAATGCCCTAATTTTTGTTGCATCTCCCTCCCTTCAGTTGCCATTGCTATGGGAGATCCCATGTAGTAACTATGGCTCTGTGTCCCGTGATGTACGATAATACAATAGGATTTTTTATAACTGCTTACCCGTAATCCTTTTCTTTGAAGTACATCACAGAGACGGAGGTCCCTCCTTTTGGTTTACATGTGTTGCTGGCTACAAAACAGGTACTCCCAGTAGTGGGAGGAGTTATATAGGGAGGGCACTTATGTCTTGGGGCATGCCAGTGTCCATCACCCGAAGGTGGCCTATAACTCCATAACTACTATGGCTCTGTGTCCCATGATGTACTAAAAAGAAATAAAAAAAATAAGGATTTTACAGGTAAGCTTTTATAAAAGTCCTATTTTTCCTATATTGGCAGACTTTCCTACAAAAAGGTCTCTCCAGTGATGCGATTTTTATTATTTTATTTTTTTTCTCCTTGTCACCATTTACAGTTTCACCTTCAGGTGATGAGATTATATATTATAATTTTTAGCTGCAGTAATGACTAACTTGCTGATATGGATGGGATCCATTGGTGATTGACTGGTATCCTTTGAAATTACTTATTTTAATTTTATGGGGTTTATTTATTTTTTTGTTTAAGACTATGCCACCTGCTGTGACTAGAGTTACCAGATCGGCAGCCAAAATAGAAGCTCCTGGTCATAAACCTCTTTCTCGGCCTGCACACGTAAGTTATAGGGTATTTTTATGGTGTGTGGCGTCCTCCCCTCCTTCTTTCTTCCTTTCTTCCTTCTTCCTTCTTTCTTCTTTCTTCTTCTTTCTTTCTTCTTTCTTTCTTCTTTCTTCTTCTTTCTTCTTCTTTCTTCTTCTTCTTTCTTTCTTCTTTCTTCTTCTTTCTTCTTCTTTCTTCTTCTTTCTTCTTCTTCTTTCTTCTTCTTTCTTCTTTCTTTCTTCTTTCTTTCTTCTTTCTTCTTTCTTTCTTCTTTCTTTCTCTTTCTTTCTTCTTTCTTTCTTCTTTCTTCTTCTTTCTTCTTTCTTCTTTCTTCTTTCTTCTTTCTTCTTTCTTCTTTCTTCTTTCTTCTTTCTTCTTTCTTCTTTTTTTTTCCCCTTCATACTCAGTTTTGCTCATTGTTGCAGGTTCCTGTAGAAAACAAAATCTCTGACCAAATTGCTTCAAAGGGACGTGGACAAAAGTCTGCCCCGAAAAAGAATGAGAAGGAAAACAAAGGTAATGGGCGATGGCTGGTTCCTCGGGTGTTTGGTGTTTCTTTATTTTTTTTGTCATTATTCAATCACTTGGGACAAAAAATAAATAAAAAATAAAAAGTTTACAAAAAGTTGTCACTAAATGATATATTGCTCACACATGCCATAGTTCTATGTGGAATTGCACCCCAAAATATATTCTGCTGCTTCTCCTGAGGTACGAGGATACCACATATGTGGGACTTTTTGGGAGTCTAGCTGCGTACGGCACCCCGAAAACCAATCACTGCCTTTAGGATTTCTAAGGGTGCAAATTTTTTGATTTCACTCCTCACTACCGATCACAGTTCGAAGGCCATAAAATGCCAAAATGGCACAAACCCCCCCCCCCCCCCCCCCCCCCAAATGAACCCATTTTGGAAAGTAGACACCCCAAGCTATTACTGAGAGGCATGTTGAGTCCATGAAATATTTTATATTTTGCCACAAGTTGCAGGAATATTACTATATATATATATATATATATATATATATTTTTTTTTTTTTGCACAAAGTTGTCACTAAATGATATATTGCTCACACATGCTATGGGCATAAGTCAAATTACACCCCAAAATAAATTCTGCTGCTTCTCCCGAGTACGGGGATACCATATGTGGGGGACTTTTTGGGAGCCTAGCCACGTACGGGACCCCGAAAACCAAGCACTGCCTTCCGGATTTAAATATAAAATGCTACCAAAAAAAACTGTTAGCGATCGCAGGGATCAGGCCTGACTCTGTGATCGCTGCAGTTATGTGTTTAGTGTTTTGTAAGTGACAGTGATCGATACTGCACTTGGGTGGGCTGGGCGGAGGGGGAAAACGCAGGTGCTAGCAGGTATCTGGGCTGATCCTGCTAACAATGCGTTTTTTTTGGAACCCTAAACTGCTGGGGACGCTAGTATAGATCTGATCAGATCAGATATTGATCTGTTGAGATTTCTATACCACTACGGGAGGTGTATGCTCTGCGCGTGGGTGTTAGCGCTACTGGCACTAACCTAGTGCTGCTTGGGGCGATGCAGACCCTGACCCTAAAACCTAATTGATATCACCTGCCGGGTGATCAGGGGGTTAAACCTTTATTGGGTAATAAATGGTGGGTGCCCTGATGCTATAAAAAGCAAACTAACCAGAGTCACCCGTAACACTTACAGTGATCACTGGTGAAAGGGTTAACTAGGGGCAATCAGGGGGTTCAAATTTTTATTAGGTAGTATATGGGGGTCCCTGGCGCTATATAAAAACCTGACTGGGAACCTAAATAACTAACTGGCTAACTAGCGTCACCAGTGACGCTTATACTGTGATCGCTGGTGAAAGGGTTAACTAGGGGCAATCGGGGGGGGGGGGGGCGGGGCGGGGGGTTAAAACCATTCTTGGGTAGTATATGGGGGTACCTAGCGCTATAAAAACCTGGCGGTGAACCTTATAAAATAACTAGCTACTTAGCGGCACCAGTGACACTAATGCAGCGATCAGAAAAACGATCGCTTAGTGACACTGGCAAAAGGGGGTGAAAGGGTTAACTCTAGGGGCAATCAGGGGGTTAAACCTTTATTGGGGGGTGGTAGGGGGCTACCCTGGACCGAACACTAACTGCCCTGACACTGAATGCAGTGATCAGTAAATAAATGATCACTGCAATCAGTGACACTGTGACTGGGGGGGGTTTGTGTGCCTACATGTCAGTGTAGTGTTGGTGCACACTTACTTTCAGTGTTCTGCTCGTAGTCCGGTCAAAAAGACCGCCCCGAGGAGAATGACATCACTTCCTCCCTGCCTGTGTTTACTATACACAGCGGGAGGAAGCTTCTCATTCGCCAGGAGCGATCGTGAGGGGGTGGCCAGAAACCAACGGCCATCCCCTCATCCCTTATCGCTCCTCAAGCGAAACGGGCCGCCACATCCAGCGGGAGGGGGTCTGATCAGACCCCCTCACCCGCTGGAAGGCAAGCACGTACATGTACGTGCTTGTGCCTGTACATGAAAATTCTGATGACGTACAATGGCATGCGGGGTTCCTTAAGTGGTTAAATGATCTTATTAAAAACCACAATGACTATCTACCCAAATAGTAATTTTGCAAAGTACCTGTGTTAGTGTGTGTGTTAGTGTGTGTGTTAGTGTGTGTGTGTGTGTGTGTGTGGTCAGTATTTTATTTTTTATTCACCAAATAAAATCCTGCTTTCAGGCACGGTATAACCTCAGATGCCACAACTACATTGTATGTATTGTGCTCTATTTCCACCGATTGGAAGGTAATTTTTTTAATACAGAAAAATGCAAAGGAAGGGGGTGGGTGGGTGTGTCTGGGTTTTTTATTTATTTATTTATTTTTTTTCTCCCATCCACTCTACCCAAAAAATGGATGGTTAGTGCCTGGCTATGCTCCAGGCCAGGGCACAATATTGTGGATTTATATGGATTGAGTACCTCGCTGTTCATGCTAATCAAACTATTTTGTCCTCCCATTTTTTCCCTTGTTCAGTCACAACTATTCCATCTGTCAGGACTACAAGAGCAACAGCAGCTATAGCTGCCATGAGTCGGCTTCCAACAGTAAAAGCAATGAACACTTCAGGTAACTTAATTGAATTGAAGGCAGTAGTCCTACTGAGGTTGTGTATGAAGTTTGCACTGGCTAATGACAGGATTTATTTGTGCCTGGAGTGTTTGTTTTTTTTTTGTTTTTTTATATTATTATATCACAATTTACATGAAAGCCTTTAAGTCAATCGCTGTTTTCACCAGTGCAGTATTTGTTCTTTTTAGTGGCCAAGCCTCAAAAAATTACCAAGGAGAACTCTGGACAGGAATCCGCTTTAATAGAACCAGAGGTAAGTTTATTCTGATGTGATCATCCAACGTCCAATTAGTACTTGTAGCACTGAATGCATCTGTCATGCTGTCATAGGTTTTTTTTTTTTTTTTTTTTTTTTTTTTTTTTCTGTAAAAATGCCACTGTAGAGAAACTGTTTATTTGACACTTCCTAATGTGCATTTGCACCCAAAGTTGGAACCTCCACTTGTTTGCTTCATCTGGCAGTTTGGCCTCCATCCTCCACCGCCAGGCCACTTAGAAAGCACAGCAGACAGACAGCTTCAGGGCCTTTTTCCCTTAGTGGAGATGGCAACAGCACCCGGTTTGAAAAACGGCTGTTCTGACATTGCGGGCTCCCTGGACACGTAAGTGTCATCTATTAAAAGTCAGCAGCTGCAGCATTTGTAACTATTCATTGGAAATTTTATTTCTCTTTCGCTCATGACGGACACAGCTCCTTTAAAAATTGACCTTACGGTTATATCGCCATCTTCAGGAATGGACTAAGCAGAACATGTAAAAACAGCAAAACTGCTTCCTGCAGCTCAGTTTTTTTTTTTTTTTTCTTTCTGCCTAATGTAAGATAAGAACCTGGCTCCCTGAGAGGACCATTGGTCCTGGGAATTTTTTTCTTTTTATTTTTTCCTGTAATTTTGATCCTGTGATCTACAATCAACAGCCGGGCTGGGTGACAGGCTGGATAATATATATCCTTGTAGTCTCCCCAGCCTGGCCACCGAGCATGAGAAAACCCTAGCTTTCTGGTCCAGGGACGGACGGTGAGCTATATGCTCCGGGAGCACACATGACTGGGCTACTGCTGTCTGTGTCTCAGTATGCCCTGGCTAACAGTCACTCTGTACTGCTCGGGTGATGGATCTGTGGTAGAATGTGTCCAGCATTCTCGACAGGAGGGGTAAGTACGGCTCCACCTGCTTCAGCAGGATGGAGCAGCTGGGCATTCCCTGTAAGGTCGATTAGGTGGTCTCGCTCTCCCTTTCTTCTCTCCCTGTCCCTCATTCCCTCCTCCCCATGCTGGGGCTGCTGTGTGACTGGGCATGAGGTGCGGTGCATATTCCTCTCCAGGGGGGCCTGCGCTGGCTGTCGGGGGTCCGCTCCTTTCTCACCACTTAGGTGTTCAGGCTGTTTGCCATGAGTTTAGGCCACTGCGGAGCCATTTTCCCATAGCCTTAGTCAGTTTATTGCTGTCGGACATTTTTCTCTGAGGTGTTTTTTTTTTTTTTTTTTTTTTTTGCTAGAACAGCCGGCAGCCTTTTTCTTGTAGCCTCAGCGTGGTTTACAGCTAACACTGGTGACTGCTTCCAGAACAGCGCGGTCTTTACTCAAAACACCTCGTGACTGACACGGGGGAGAGCAGATGGTGGCAGTACCTGGGTCAGGGTGCTAAGTACTGTGGGCGGGGGCCCTTAGTCTTTGAGCAGCTAGGAGGGTGGGTTTTTATGTACCTTGCCTTAAGTCCCTGAGTAGTGACAGGCGAGTGAGGGTCAGCATGGCGTCAGAAGCTGGCGCTTCTTCCCCAGACATCCCTGTTATTGCAACCAGCTCACTTGCAAAAAATTTGGTGCCTATGGACGCTTTGTCGGGGTCCTGGAGTCCTTTGTTGCCAGGGTAGAGGCGGCGTGCGGGCACAAGGGGGGGGGGGGGTCCCCCATCTTCTGGGCAAAGCTCTGATTCAGACTCCTCTGGCCCGCTGTGACAAGCGGCCCCTGTTCTGGTGTTTCGGAGGATTCAGACATTGAGGATGACTGTGTCTGGGTTAGCGCGGGACAAAGCGCTGGTAGGAGCACTTATCACAGCGGCGCGGGATGCCCAGGATACAGCCGGGGCATCTGCAGTGGTGACAGTCCCTTTTGGGTCCCGCAAACCGGCCCACACGCCTAAGGTGTTTCCGTTTTTATAACATTATTTTGATAAGTTAATTTACAAGGAATGGGGAAGCCCACAACGTGCCTTTTCCATCTTGAATGGCTGTGTGTTAGCCCTTTGAGGAGAGCCTCCAGACGTTGACCCCAGTTGAATAAAGTAACCACGATACCGGTAGAAGGGACTCCTGCCTTCGAGGGCCGAGGCAGTGGGCGGTCCAGGTTTACGGTGGTGGGGTCAGCGTTACGACTTCTGTTGGCCACGGCCTTGGTGTCGCAGACGCTTACTGAATGGGCAAAGTTGTTACACTGTGAATTGGAGAAGCAACAGACTTCCCCGGTCTGCGTAGAACTGGCAGATCAGAAGCAGACGCCTGCCTGACCGGTTGGGGGGGGGGGGTGTTTTGGACATAGTCAGCCCATGGCCGTTGGGGGAATCCCACCTGCCGATCAATGTGCTTGAGCTTCGGGCGGCCTCTCCACATGGTCAAAGAGGCTGCAGGGGCGTCCGGTCAGGATCCAGTCAGACAACGCCACGGCGGTGGCATATGCCAACCATAAAGGAGGAACAAGGAGCTCAGCTGCAGCATGGGAGGTCGCACACATCCTACAGTGGGCAGAGCGGCACGTGCCAGCCGTATACATTCTGGGCTTAGAAAACTGGTAGGTGGACTTCCTAAGTCATCAGATGCTAGACTAAGGGGAATGGTCATTGCATCCGAATGTATTCTGGCTCATTTACCTAAGGTGGGGTTGCAACATATGTGGATCTCTTGGCCTCTCGGCTCAATCGGAAGGTGCAGAGGTTTGTGTCCAGGGAGGATGCGTCAAACGCGTTGGTGGCTCCATGGGGGCATTTCATGGGGGGGCCCCCCCTAAAAAAAAAAAAAAATAAAAAAAAAAAAAAAAAGTCCTGCTACGCAGAGTGAGGCCAAAGGGATTCCGGTTGACTCTGATTGCCCTGGATTGGCCTCGGTGTCCTTGGTACACTGACCTAGTACGACTCGTGGCGCATGTTCTTTGGCGGCTGCCGATGCGAGAGGACCTTCCATCGCAAGGTCCGATACTTCATACTTCATCCTGCTTTAATGGCATGGCTATTGAAAGCCAGGTGCTAAGGGACCTAGGTTTTTTCAGACTCTGTAATTTCCACTATGCTGGGGACACGGAAGTCATCTTCGCTGAAGATTTATCTTCGTACGTGGAAGGCCTACATCTCAATGTGTTAGGAGATAGGGTGGCGTCCGCGCACATACTCAGTTTCCAGGATCCTGCTGTTTTTGCAGCGAGGAGTGGATCAGAAACTTGCTTTAACCACTTGCCGACCGCCGCACGACGATATACGTCGGCAGAATGGCACGGGCAGGCATATGGGCGTATATATAAGTCCCTGCCTGCCCGCGGGTGGGGGGCCCGATCGGGCCCCCCCCCGGTGCCTGCGGCGGTCGGCATTCCTTCGAGAGCGATCCGGGATGAGGGGGCGGCCATTCATTCATGGCCACCCCCTCGCGATCGCTCTCGACGAATGGAAATCCCCGGTGACATCACTTCCTCTCCTGTAATGTAAACACAGGAGAGGAAGTGATGTATTCTCTCCTCCGTGTCGGTATTTTTCGTTCCGACACGGAGGAGAGCGGATCGGTGAGTTGCACCAACACGCTACACACACAGTAGAACATGCCAGGCACACTCACACCCCCCCTTTACCCCCCGATCACCCCCCCAATTACCCCTGCCCCCCAGTCACAGTGACACCAATGTCTTTTTTTTTTTTTTTTTTTTTTTTTTTTTTTTTTTTTTGCATTGGTGTCATTTGTGACTGTAATAACTGTTAGGGCAGTTAGAGTTAGCCCCCTTTAGTTCTAATGTGCCCCCCTAACCCCCCCCAATAAAGGTTTAACCCCGTGATCACCCCCCGTCGCCAGTGTCACTAAGGCTGGGTTCACATTGCAGCGGTTTATGAGAACGAATGTGATTCGCACCGCACTGCAGTGCAAATCACATCCGATCTCTGTGCGATTCGAGTTCAGCCATTCGCCGCACCCGCCACACCCGCCGCACATTCCCACGGGACCCTTTTTTTGGTCCGCAGCAGAATCGGATCGCATGGGTGTTCACACCATGCGATCCGAGTTTGCAGATCGCACTGCGATATGCGAACTGATCTGGGGGTGTCAGTAACATTTCACTGACACTCCCAGCAGTTCGCATAGGGCAGTGTGAACTGCCGCCGGGAGGCATGCGATGCGGGAACCCGCCGCGGATTCGCGGCGTTTCCGCATCGCTCCAGTGTGAACCCAGCCTAATAAGCGATCATTTTTCTGATCGCCGTATTAGTGTCACAGGTGACGCTAGTTAGGCAGGTAGGTATTTAGGTTCGCCGCAGCTTTTTATAGCGCCAGGGACCCCCATATACTACCGCATAAAGCCCCCTGATTGCCCCCTAGTTAACCCTTTCACCTGTGATCACCATATAACTGTTACAGGTGACGCTGGTTGGTTAGTTATTTTTTTATAGTTTCAGGGCACCCGCCATTTATTACCTAATAAAGGTTTAACCCCCTGATCACCCGGCGGGTGTCATTTGTGACTAATAACTGTTAGGGCAGTTAGGGTTAGCCCCCTTTAGTTCTAAGGTACCCCCCTAACCCCCCCAATAAAGGTTTAACCCCGTGATCACCCCCCGTCGCCAGTGTCACTAAGGCTGGGTTCACATTGCAGCGGTTTGAGAACGGATGTGATTCGCACCGCACTGCAGTGCAAATCACATCCGATCTATGTGCGATTCGAGTTCAGCCATTCGCCGCACCCGCCGCAAATTCGCACGGGACCCTTTTTTTGGCCCGCAGCAGAATCGGATCGCATGGGTGTTCACACCATGCGATCCGAGTTTGCAGATCGCACTGCGATATGCGAACTGATCTGGGGGTGTCAGTAACATTTCACTGACACTCCCAGCAGTTCGCATAGGGCAGTGTGAACTGCCGCCGTGAGGCATGCGATGCGGGAACCCGCCGCGCATTCGTGGCGTTCCCGCATCGCTCCAGTGTGAACCCAGCCTAATAAGCGATCGTTTTTCTGATCGCTGTATTAGTGTCACAGGTGACGCTAGTTAGGCAGGTAGGTATTCAGGTTCGCCGCAGCTTTTTATAGCGCCAGGGACCCCCATATACTACCGCATAAAGCCCCCTGATTGCCCCCTAGTTAACCCTTTCACCAGTGATCACCATATAACTGTTACAGGTGACGCTGGTTGGTTAGTTATTTTTTTATAGTTTCAGGGCACCCGCCATTTATTACCTAGTCTCACTAGTGTACCCCTAAATTTAGGGGTGTCTACTTTCCAAAATGGGGTCATTTGGGGGGGGTTTGTGCCATCTTGGCATTTTATGGCCTTCAAAACTGTAACGCCCTTAGAAAGCCTGAAGGCGGTGCTTGGTTTTCGGGGCCCCGTACGCGGCTAGGCTCCCAAAAAGTCCCACATATGTGGTATCCCCGTACTCAGGAGAAGCAGCAGAATTTATTTTGGGGTGTCATTTCACATATGCCCATGGCATGTGTGAGCAATATATCATTTAGTGACAACTTTGTGAAAAAAAAAAAAAAAAAAAAAAGTTTGTAATTTTCCCGCAACTTGTGGCAAAATATAAAATATTCCATGGACTCAACATGCCTCTCAGCAAATAGCTTGGGGTGTCTACTTTCTAAAATTGGGTCATTTGTGGGTGTTATGTGCCATCTTGGCATTTTATGGCCTTCAAAACTGTAATAGGTAGTGAGAAGTGAACTCAAAAATTTACGCCCTTAGAAAGCCTGAAGGCGGTGCTTGGTTTTCGGGGCCCCGTACGCGGCTAGGCTCCCAAAAAGTCCCACATATGTGGTATCCCCGTACTCAGGAGAAGCAGCAGAATTTATTTTGGGGTGTCATTTCACATACGCCCATAGCATGTGTAAACAATATATCATTTAGTGACAACTTTGTGTAAAAAAAAAAAAAAAATTTTTTTTTTGTCATTATTCAATCGCTTGAGGCAAAAAAATAAAATATTCAATGGGCTCAACATGCCTCTTATCAATTTCCTTAGGGGGTCTACTTTCCAAAATGGGGTCATTTGGGGGGGTTTTGTACTGCCCTGCCATTTTAGCACCTCAAGAAATGAGATAGGCAGTCGTAAACTAAAAGCTGCGTAAATTCCAGAAAACGTACCTTAGTTTGTAGATGTGACAACTTTTGCGCAAACCAATAAATATACAATTATTGACTTTTTTTTTACCAAAGACATGTGGCTGAATACATTTTGGCCTAAATGTATGACTAAAATTGAGTTTATTGGATTTTTCTAATAACAAAAAGTAGAAAATATCATTTTTTTTCAAAATTTGCGGTCTTTTTACGTTTATATCGCAAAAAATAAAAATCGCAGAGGCAATCAAATACCATCAAAAGAAAGCTCTATTTGTGGGAAGAAAAGGACGCAAATTTTGTTTGGGTACAACATTGCATGACCGCGCAATTACCAGTTAAAGCAGCGCAGTGCCAAAGTGTAAAAAGACCTCTGGTCATTTACCAGCAAAATGGTCCGGTCTGAAAGTGGTTAAGCACCATTAAGGGGCAGATATCAGCCTTGGCTGTCTACTTTCAACATCCCTTGGCAACTCACTCCCTGGTGAGTACATTTGTACAAGGGGTTCGACACGTAGCCCCTCCCATTCGACCACCACTACCTCTGTGGGATCTGAAGCTGGTGCCAACGGTTCTTCAGAAACCGCCGTTTGAAAATGTTAGGAAGATTCCCTTGACTCTTTCTCAGAAAGTAGTCTTTTTAGTGGCAATTACATCTGGCAGGAGAGTTTCTGAATTGGCGGCCTTGTCGTGCAAGTCTCCCTACCTGCTTCTCCACAAGGATAAGGCGGCACTACGTCCGCAGCCCTCTTTTCTTCCAAAGGTGGTTTTGGCTTTTCATCTAAATGAGGACATCGTGCTACCATCCTTATGTCCTAAGCAGACACATCCGAAAGACATTGCTTTACATTCCCTGGACGTGGTCTGAAAAACGTCTGGCAGTCTTGTCGACCACCATCTCGGTGGATCAGACAGATCGTGGTTCAGGCTTATGCTGTAAAGAACCGGATGCCCCCCCCCTTTCCTGTCATGGCACATTCCACCAGGGCCCTTGGTACCTCCTGGGCTTTTCAACAAGCGCCCATCTCTCAGGTGTGTAAGGCGGTGACTTTCACAAAATTTTACAAAGTTGACGTGAGCACATCTTCGGATGCTTAATTTGGCCGCAAGATTTTGCATGTGTAGGGTTGCAATTCACACTTTCAAGTTACAAGGTTGTGAACGCATCTTTGGATGCATACGTTGGCCACAGGTTTTGATGGCGGACGTTTTTTTAGGTGGCTATTTCTGTTTGAGGAGTTCCTCTTGTTGTGGGTGAAGTTTTCTTGCTGTTTCCACCCCTCCGTTTTTTTGACACTGCTTGGACGCCCTTAAGGTCAAGATTTAAAGGATCCGCGTCCGTCAATGAACGAAAGAGAAAATGGGGTTTTTGTACTCGCCGTAAAATCCTGTTCATTGACACAGAACCACCCCTCCTATTTATGTTCTGATTTTTGATGAACTAAGCTGCAGGAAGCAGAGTGAGTGCAGTTTTGCTGTTTTTTGCATATTCTGCCTAGTCCTCTCCTGAAGGTGGCGAAATGACTTTTTAAGGTCAAGATTTAAAGGAGCTGTGTCCATCAATTAACTTCAGAGTAAAGGATTTTACGGTGAGTACAAAAATCCTGTCATCTCTATATCTCTATCCTCCTCTTAACACCAGGGATTTCACATAAAGGAAGCAATACACAGAGAACAGTATACTTTCTTATACAAGTACATGGTACAGCAGAAACATCAGGAATATGATGTGTTGGGGTAAAAAATGCTTTAAAGGGGTTCTGCACTCAAAATACAACATTTGCCCATTCTGTTGCCTATAGTTAATATATCTCATAATGCCACCTGTTTTTTTTTTTTGATTCACCTACCTTTTGTAATCTTTAGTACTTTATTTCAAACCCCTGCGGCGATGGGCGGTCTCTTGCGGGGATCAGCGTAATTTCCTGTTGAAGCCCGCACTGTCTCCTGTGATCTCGTTCGTGTAATCCCAGGAGACATTGCGGCTAATGCACCCGACATCTCGCGAGATTTCGGGTGCTACAGCCGACATCTCGCGAGATTTCGGGTGCTACAGCCAACATCTCGCGTGATTTTGGTAATTACAGCCGAGATCTCGCGAGATCTCGGCTGTAATTACCAAAATCACGCGAGATGTTGGCTGTAGCACCCGAAATCTCGCGAGATGTCGGCTGTAGCACCCGAAATCTCGCGAGATGTCGGGTGCATTAGCCGCAATGTCTCCTGGGATTACACGAACGAGATCACAGGAGACAGTGCGGGCTTCAACAGGAAATTACGCTGATCCCCGCAAGAGACCGCCCATCGCCGCAAGAGACCGCCCATCGCCGCAGGGGTTTGAAATAAAGTACTGAAGATTACAAAAGGTAGGTGAATCAAAAAAAAAAAACAGGTGGCATTATGAGATATATTAACTATAGGCAACAGAATGGGCAAATGTTGTATTTTGAGTGCAGAACCACTTTAACCACTTAACCCCCGGACCATTATGCTGGCCAAAGACCAGAGCACTTTTTGCGTTTGGGCACTACGTTGCTTTAACTGACAATTGCATGGTCGTGTGATGTAGCTCCCAAAAAAAAAATTAACGTCCCTTTTCCACAAATAGAGCTTTCATTTGGTGGGATTTGCTCACCTCTGCGGTTTATATTTTGCGCTATAAATAAAAAAAACTAAAATTTCTCAAATCGCCTTTCAGGACAACCCCGGAGAGTGTAGCTCCACCTTGCAATCAGGAAACACATGCCCACTTTAAAAACACCTCCTCCTCCTCCATGGCTTCAGTTATTGTGTTTCCTCCTTGGAGGAAGCATGTGCCTGAACCAGGGAGAGCTACACTCTCTGCAGGGGAGTAAGGCTTACCTTTTGTTGCAGGTTGTTTCTCTTTGACCCCCAGCAGCATCTCCACGGGGAGAGGACTCCTGGAGCTCCTGGTCCCGCCATCTCACGGGAGTAAGGACCCTCGGAGTGCCGGCGTCGGGTGCCCGGTGTCCGCTTGTTAGCGCAGGGAGGGCTCTGTTGCTGGCGGAGGCCGCTGCAGGTCAGCGGCATGGCTCCGTTTTCGGCGCCGGGTCCCGGGCGGCGACGGCGTCGTTCACGGTGACGCGCGGGCGCTCTGAGGGGGCGTGGCGCCGTGGTTCAGCGCCTGGAACGCAGGGGTCATGGGGCGGGTCAGGTGACCGTGTGCTTCCGCTTCCGGCCGGCCTTGATGACGCGGCGGCCGGGAAAATTTAAAATGAGAGCTGTTTGTAAAATAGCTGCCTCACTCAAACGATGGAAGAGTGCAAGCCAGCTATGGCGGAGACAGGCGCCCCCAGCACCGGTCCAGCCCAGGTACGTAAGGTGCACTGGCACCCTCTGCTTTACTGTGGGTATGTCTTTGTTTGTTCCCCCCTCTTGGGGGCCTGTCGCTGCAGGTCAGAGGTGGACTTCGCTCTGACCTTTTGCAGCCTAGTTCTGGGGTCTCACTAGTGGTCTGTTTGGTGGTGGGTCTCTGCACTGGCTTGGTGTTAAGCAACTGGTTGTTGAGAGCTTTTAGTGAATTAAACCTGTATGTCGTTTCAGGAAAAATCACTAGGAAAAGCTAGACCAGGTCAGAGAAAATGTCCTTCCTGCAAAACCCCCCTCAGAGATTCATGGCAGAAGGCAATGTGCAGAAATTGTATCAGAGAATTGGTGGAAGAGGAAACATCTCAACAATATAAGGATTTGTTTTCTTCGGTTAAAGAGCTGACAAACTCTTTGAGTTCAGTCAAGTCCATCCTGATACAAAACCCTCCCGCACAGACCGAGCCTCAGAACTTACCGCCCAGCCCCAGGGCGTCGTCATCCAGACAGGTGGAAACTGAAGAGTCTGGAGACGAAGGGGGTAGTACTCTCATCTCCTTCAGGGATTCTGAGGAGGAGGAGGAAGAGGAAGAAGATAGCAGGGGCTCCAAATTCAAGCTATCACTAGAGGAAGTAGATGATATTTTAAAAGCAATCTACACTACTCTAGAAATTCAGGAAGAAAGAGTACAACTGTCAGTTCATGACAAAATGTACCAGGGGTTGGACGAAACAAAACGGCGAGTTTTTCCTGTCCACAGGGTCCTCTCAGACTCAGTGAGAAAGGAGTGGAAGGACCCAGAAAAAGCCCCTTTCTTCTCTAAAGCTCTCAAAAGAAGGTTTCCCTTCGAAGATAAGGACTCAGAGGTTTGGAACAAGAAACCCAGAGTCGATGCAGCTTTCTCGCAGGTATCCAGACGAACGGATCTAGCCTTTGAAGATATGGGGATCCTTAAAGACCCAATGGACAAAAAAGCTGACTCCATCCTTAAAAAAGCTTGGGATGCTGCGTCAGTCAGTCTAAAACCAGCAATGGCAGCTACGGTGGTGGCCAGGAATCTGGAATGTTGGGTAGAGAAGCTGAAGAGCCATATTGAGGCGGGGACACCCCGCAAGGATCTCTTAGAGTCCTTTCCACTGATCCTGAATGCAGTCAAATACATGGCGGATGCATCAGCAGAATCAGTTAAACTGGCCGCTAGGTCTTCGGCTCTTGTAAATTCAGCCAGGAGAGCAGTTTGGCTGAAAACATGGTCTGGGGACACTGCCTCTAAGGTCAAGCTGTGTGGTCTTCCCTTTTCGGGTGACTTGCTCTTTGGTCCTGATTTAGAGTCTGTGCTGGATAGAACAGCCGATAAAAAGAAGGCTTTTCCAGTTAAGAAAAAGCAGATGGCTAAAAAGAATTTTCGTGCTTTTCAGCAGTCCCATAAAAAAGACCAGGAGCACAAGAGCAGATGGGGTTCACAGAAGGGCAAAGGCAGGGGTGGAGTCCTCTTTAGATCTCCCCCAGAGCAGTCCCCTAAGAACAAGTGACAATATCTCCCCAGTGGGGGGGAGACTGTCAGCTTTTCGCGAACAATGGGACAGGCTGTCTCCAAATCTGTTCGTGAAGAGCGTTGTCGATCAGGGGTACAGGTTGGAGTTTTCAGAACTACCCCCGAGCAGGTTTTATGTGACAACATTGCCAAGGGATCAGGAGAAGGCCTCTGCAATGAAGCTGTTGTTACAGGAGCTGATACAGCAAGAGGTTCTGATTCAAGTCCCAGTAAGCCAGCAGGGCGGGGGTTTTTATTCACATATTTTTCTGGTGAAAAAACCCTCAGGGAAGTACCGTCTAATCCTGAATCTGAAATTCCTGAACAGGTTCATTCGGTACAAACATTTCAGGATGGATACAATTTTCTCCATCACAAAGCTGTTGACCCCAGAATGCTTCATGGCATCCCTGGACCTAAGGGATGCCTACCTTCATATACCAATTCATCAGGCATCGCAGCAGTTCCTGCGCCTGGCATTGAAGGTAGGGAGTTCGGTATGGCACCTCCAATTCAGGGCTCTGCCGTTCGGACTCTCGTCCTCTCCCAGGGTCTTTACGAAGATTATGGCAGAGGCTTTGGAACCCCTGAAATTGAAGGGGATTCCAGTCGTTCCTTATCTGGACGACCTTTTGTTTTTTGCAGACTCCAGGGAGCAGGTCCTAGTCAATCTCCAGAGGGCCCAGTCTCACCTCGAGGGCCTGGGATGGCTTCTAAACCTAGAGAAGTCAATCCTGACCCCCTCACAGGAAATGAAATTTCTGGGGTATACATTAAATTCGATTCTCCAGAAAGTTTTCCTGCCGTTGGAAAAACAGGAAAAGTTACAGCTAGCTGTACAGCGGATACAGAGCAACCAGACAGTCTCAGTCAGGATGGCTATGGCAGTTCTGGGCCTGCTTACGGCAGCAATCCCGGCTGTTCAGTGGGCCAGGTTCCATTCCAGACCCCTTCAGAGGGAGGTTCTGTCAAGCTGGTCCCATCAGGATCCTTTGGAAAAACAGCTAAAAATTTCGTCAAAGACGAAAAGGGCTCTTTGGTGGTGGAGAGACCAGGCAAACCTCTCAAGGGGCCTGGTGTGGACCTTTCCTGTGGACAAGCGCCTTACTACAGACGCAAGTGCCTGGGGCTGGGGAGCCCATCTGGATGGTCAGACATCTCAGGGGGTCTGGTCCAAACAGGAAGCTCAAAGATCATCCAACTGGAGGGAGTTGAAGGCGATCTTTCTGGGTTTAGTGGCATTTCAGCAGAGTTTGAGAGGCCACCATGTTCAGGTGTTGTCAGACAACACAACAGCGGTTACCTACATTATGAAGCAAGGGGGAACCAGAAGCAGGAGCTTGATGGAGCTGGCCAATCTGTTGTTAGCCTGGGCAGAACAGAACACAGCCTCACTATCGGCAGTGCATCTGAAGGGCTCTCAGAATTTGTTTGCGGACCTCCTAAGCAGGCGCAAATTGCTAGAGGCAGAATGGAGTCTGAATCAGGAAGTGTTCCTGATGATCTCCGAGGCCTGGGGGGTTCCTCAGGTAGACCTTTTTGCCAGCCAGCAGAACTCAAAGGTGGACAGATTCTTTTCTCTTCACCGAGGAGATGCAGCAATAGGGTTGGATGCATTCGCTCACCCCTGGCATTACCAGCTGTGCTATGCCTTTCCCCCCTTTCCTCTAATTCAACTAGTACTGAGGAAATTCAGGGAAGAAAGGACAGACTTAATACTAGTCACTCCTTTTTGGCCAAAAAGACCCTGGTTCGCGGGTCTTCGAAACCTAGCCTCGAAGCCCCCATGGAGGTTACCACTCAGAAAAGATCTGTTATCCCAGGGGACAGTAAGTCATCCAGAAGTGGAACTCCTGCAGCTAACCGCCTGGTTTCTGAGGAGGACCTGTTAAAGGCTAAAGGTCTCTCAGATAAAGTAGTAAAGACCCTGCTGTCCAGTAGGAAGGCAGTTACACAGGCAATTTACATGAAGGTCTGGAAAAAGTTCAACTCCTGGTGCAGTTCTAGAGAACTCGGGGTCAAGAGCACGGTGTCAGTCTTGGAGTTTCTCCATGAAGGAATGGAGAAGGGTCTCGCAGCCAGTACCCTGAAGACTCAGGTGGCTGCCTTATCAGTTTTCTTTGAAAAGACTTTATCTAAAGAAACTTTAATTTCTAGATTTTTTAGGGCTCTTGCTCGAAATAGACCAGTAGCCCTTAAAGACTTTCCCAGTTGGGATTTGTCTACAGTTTTACAGGGTCTCTCGGGAGCACCGTTTGAACCCTTACAGGAAGCTTCTTTGCAGAAGGTGGTTTTAAAAACAATCTTTTTGGTGGCCATCACCTCGGCCAGGAGAGTCAGCGAGCTCCAAGCTCTAGCTATTACAGAACCCTTCCTTAGAATTTATCAGGACAGGGTGGTACTGAGGACGGATCCAGCATTCCTACCGAAAGTATCCTCAACTTTCCATCGATCACAGGAAATAGTGTTACCTACATTCTCTGCAAGCCCAGCAAATGCAGGAGAGGAAGTTTTTCACACATTGGATGTGAGAAGATGTCTTTTACAGTTTCTGAAAGTTACTAAAGAATTTAGAAAATCAAACGCCCTCTTTGTGATATTTTCTGGATCACGCAAGGGGGAGAAAGCTTCTAAAAGTACGCTGGGTAGGTGGCTTAAGTTGGCTATAACAGAAGCCTATAAAGCAAAAGGAGAAATACCTCCCTCAGGTATTGCTGCCCACTCTACTAGATCCACGGCAGTTTCCTGGGCTGAAAGGGCCGGTGCCACGCCTGAACAAATCTGCAAGGCTGCCACTTGGTCCAGTTATTCGACATTTCTCCGGCATTACCGGTTAGATCTACTGTCTGCAGCAGATCAGGCCTTCGGCAGGAAGGTACTGCAGGCAGTAGTCCCGCCCTAGGGTAAGTTTCTCGGTTATCCTCTCCGGGGTTGTCCTGAAAGGCGATTTGAGAAAGACTCAGTTAGACTTACCGGTGACGGTATTTCTAAGAGCCTTTCAGGACAACCGTTACTTCCCTCCCTAGGTTATGCTTAGTAAATGTATTAAGTTCTACCATGGTGTTGTGCTTTCTGTGCTTTGTTTTCCAGCGTCGGAAGGCCACAATAACTGAAGCCATGGAGGAGGAGGAGGTGTTTTTAAAGTGGGCATGTGTTTCCTGATTGCAAGGTGGAGCTACACTCTCCGGGGTTGTCCTGAAAGGCTCTTAGAAATACCGTCACCGGTAAGTCTAACTGAGTCTTTTTGGAAAAAACACTATTTTTTACATTTTGCTATATCCCCCAAAAATATAAAATCCTTTTTCTTTTTCCCCTCCAGTTTAGGCCGATACATATTCTACATATTTTTGGTTTAAAAAAAAAATCGCAATAAGTGTTTGGTTTGTGCAAAAGTTATAGCGTGTATTTTATATCTTTAATCTCTCACATTTTTGTGACCATTGTCATTTATACAGCAATCGGTGCTTTACAAATGCATTGATTCCTGTGTGGAGGGGTTAAGTATGTCCTGGGGAGTGATTCTAACTGGGGTGGGTTCGTGGCTACGTGTGACACATCACTGATATCTGCTCCAGATCACAGGGAGCAGAGATCAGTGACACTCACTAGGCAGAACGGGGAGATACTTGTTTGCATTAGCATCTCCCCGTTCTTCCCCTCTGTGAGATTACCGTGGGTATCCCCGCGGACAACGGGTCCGCGGGACACGCGACCCGACCCATGGAGCTTGCTGCAGGCCGCCTCTTAAAGGGCAACATACAGGTACATTAATGTGCCTGTACGAGCCCTTCTGCCGACTTATATCGTTGAGGCAGTTGGTAAGCGGTTAACCGCTTCCTGACTGCCTCATGCAGATATACTGCAGCAGAAGGGCCTGTACAGGCATATTAACGTACCTGTATGTTGCCCTTTAAGAGGCGGCTTGCAGGCGCCCGCTGGGACCCTGTCCCCTTTGTGACTCTGTCCAAGGGGATACCCGCGATCGCCTCAGAGTGAGGAAGAACGGGGAGATGCTACTGTAAAAGGGAGTGGTGATCAGTGTAGTGTCACACCCCCCCAAGAATCACTCCCTAGGCTACACTTAACCCCTACAGCGCCACCTAGTGGTTAACCCCTTGTCTGCCAGTCACGTTTAGACAGTAATCAATGCGTTTTTAATTGCTTTGATCATATAAATATGATACGAAATGCTGATCGCCCCCATTACTTTTTTTTTTTTTTTTTTAACTAGTATCAAATGCCATAACTATCCCCTATTTTGTAGACGCTATAACTTTTGTGCAAACCAATCACGCGCTTATTGTGACTTATTTTTGGTGTAAATAAAAAATTCTGAATACCTATCTGCCTAAACCTGAGGAAAACTTATATATATTTTATTTTTGGGGATGTTTATTATAGCAAAAATTAAGAAAAAGCAAAGGTGATGAATGCCACCAAAAGAGAGCTCTATTTGTGGGAAAGGATGTAAATTTTGTTTAGGAGCCACGTCGCATGACTGTGCAATTGTCAGTTAAAGCGACAGTGCCGAAAAACACAAACACTCTGGTCTTTGGCCAGCCAAATGGTCTGGGGCTTAAATGGTTAAGGATTGCAGTATGATTGCCAGCTATACTAAAGTAAATTCAGCTAAACTTGAGTAGGTGAGGGTTAAAGCCCCTGTTGAGTAAACTTGGCTTATTAAATCTCTCCAGCCGTGGAAACTTTTTTTATTTTATTTTTTTCTTCCCAAGCTTTTATTGCTGCCCGTGTCTAGGAAAGATTTAATCTTATTTGTCTTGGTCACCATACTGGAAGTAGGGAGATCTTCTTCTTCTGATAGACAGGAATGCAAGTAGCAATAAAAGCATGATTGATTCGAACCCTTCCCCTCCTACCAAATCTTAATTTTTTTTTTTTTTTTCTAGCCTGTGGTACTTGACCAAGAGAAAGCTGAAAACTTGAAACCAGAGGTTGTTTTGAAAGAAAAGCCAAAGCTAGCTATTACCGTCAAAGTGACACCTGTAGAAAGTGAGAACCTTGCAAAGGCCACCGTACGAGAAGAAAGAAAGCCATCCTTTGCTCCAGAGAATTTTGAGTTTCAACCATTGGATGGACTGTCATCTTTTAAGTTCCAGCCATTGACTCCCAAAAGAGCCAATGCTTTCTTGACACCAACATTCACATGGAGTCCTGTAGATGGTAAAAGGTAGGTCTAGTGAAGTAGGGATTTGGGTTTGATCTGTGTGTGGTGGGGTGTGTTTATTTTTTTTGATGTGTGCTAAATTTTTTCTAAAATGTTTTTATAAAGGAAACTTATCCTGAGATGAAACTTGTTTATTTATATTTCTGGGTGGTGGGGTGCACTTCGTCGTCTTCGTCTTCTTCTCGCCAACAGTTTACGCAGCGCTTTACAATGTATAGGGGGGACAACACAATTACAGTACAATACAGGAGGGCCCTACTCATAGCTTACATTCTAAACGGAGGGGGTGGTGTATGGGAGAGGCTCTGGAGAAGTCTTTGAAGGCGAGCATGAGAGGATGTAACGAGGGAGCTAGAAAGCAGGAGGAGCAGAGGGGGAAGATTTGGGCGAAAGCTGCAGATGAGGTTGGTGATGTAGATGGGGGCGATGTTGTGGATGGCTTTGTATGTTATGGTTAGCATTTTGAATTTTACACAGTGGGGTAGGGGCAGCAGTCACGGAACGATTAGTATTAGTCTAGCAGCAGCATTCACAATAGACTGAAGGAGGGATAGCCTACTTAAGGGTAGGCCATTAAGGAGAGAGTTGCAGTAGTCAAGGTGGGAAATAATCAAGGAGTAAACAAGTTGCTTTGTGGTGTTATTAGTCAGGAAGGGTTGAATTCTGGAGATGTTGCGGAGGTGAAGGCGGCAGGATTTAGTCCGTGATTGGATGTGGGGGCTCAAGGAAAGGTCAGAGTCAAGGATTACACCCAGGACCCTGGCATGTGCGGAGCGACCAATGGTTGTGGTGTTGATATTAATGGTGAAGTCACGGCGATGGGATCGTGAAGGAGGAAATATAACAAGCTAAGTTTTAGAAAGATTGAGTTTGAGGAAGTGGTGTGACATCCATACTGATATGTCATTCAGTAAGTTGGAGATTGAGGGGGTGAGTTGAGGAGTGGAGAGATAGATCTGGGTGTCGTCGGCATAGAGGTGGTATTGAAAACCATGGGAGTTTATCAACTGGCCCAGGGAAGAGGTATAAAGCGAGAATAGGAGGGGCACAAGGATAGAACCTTGGAGTACCCCAACAGAAAGAGGAAGGAGAGCAGAGGAGATGGAGTTGTGTGCGCTGAGATAGGAGGAAAACCAGGATAAAGCAGAATCGCCGAAATCGCATGTGCAATTCATCTCTCCTTGCACATTTCTAATTCTTTCTCTTATCCAAAACGCACTCCCCCACTATGGAGCACAGACGACAACTGGACAGGGTCTGATAATGCTCGTTGGGATTTTGGATGTTAACCCAAAAATGTCATATATTGCAACTTGCCAATCAGATGTGGTGGGAATGAAATCTTTAGATCCATCGGAAAAAGTCTCTCTCTATATCTCTATCTATCTATCCATCTATCTATCATTCAGATATTGTTTCCCTTTCTTTGTTCTTATGATGCACAAAAAAAAATTGTAGCAGCATTTCAGCCAATTGATCATTTTTAGATGAGACTGGAGGGGACATCTGGTGTTTCTATGGTATTGCCCATACGATCGGCAAGCCCGGATAATAAAATGGTTGCCACCGGAAGTTAGCCATAGAGATATATCTGGTGAACAAAAGGTCCCAAGTCATCTCAATGACCCTTGTGATGTCATGTCCGGGCCGGTATATGTAAACCATACCGGGGCTTCGGCTGGAAAGGCCAAGACAGGGTGGTTTGTGTGTGTGTGTGTGTGTGTGTGTGTGTGTGTGTGTGTGTGTGTGTGTGTTTATTTTAAAAAAAATAAATAAATTGTGTGTATATATATATATCTTGGTCTTTCCAGCCTAAAGGGGAGATCTGAGATCTTGTAGACCCCAGATCTCTCCATAAAGAGGACCTGTCATTCATTATTCCTATTACAGGGGGTGCTTACATTCCTTGTTAATCGGCCACGATTATCAATTCAGCCCCCATCAGAGGTGCCCACCACATCTGCCTGTCAGTGCCTTTCAGTTCTACACAATGCCTCCATCAGTACAGCTTCATCGGTGCCTGTCAGCGAAGGAGAAAACATAATTTTTATATTTTACTGAAATTAAGAAAATTCAATGTTCAACTTTTTTTGCTAAAAAAAAAACCCAAAGAAATTTGTCCTGGGCAGGAAGTGGGGAAGTGCCCTGTATTGAAGTTGTTAAAGTACAGCCCAAGCTCATTTTGGCTGTACTTCTGTGGTTCAAAGGACTGCAGTCTGTTCTGCACTCGTGACCTGTTTTGAAGTCAGCCCACTGTCCACTGAAAAGAGCCGGTCCAGGGTCAGGATCCACCCGCATGCCTGGACCTGCACCCAGCTCGGGCTCTCAGCGAACCACTGAGAAGGCTGCTCGCGCCTCTCCACAGCACTCAAGGGAGCGCAGGGGAGGCAGAGCAGAGAGCCGTAGAGCCGGCGGGGGACAGATGCAGCATCGTTTCAGCTGGGTAAGTATGATTCTAAAAGAAAACCCGATTACCATACTCTTGCCCCCTTCCTGCCCTGGCCAATTTTCAGCTTTCAGTGCTGTAGCACTTTAAATGGCAATTGTGTGGTCATGCAACGCTGTACCCAAAAAACAAAACACATTTCATCTTTTTGTTCACACAAATAGAGCTTTCTGTGTGTTGCTTATTGTGTATTACATTGCTATAAGCAAACATTTTACTGAATAAAACGGAATCATTCAGTCTGTTTTGTTGTGATTGGTTAAAGCTAATCACATGGTACAGATGGGCCGTGATTGACCCTGTAATGTGATCAAATGGACCGATCACACCTACCAACATGGCTGTACACACTGGATGGCATAAAAGGAAGCCATCTGTTGTGTACAACAATCATGTGGGTTGCTGTGATTTGTCACATGGTACCGGCAGCGAGCCAGTACTCTGAGCAGTCGTCAGCTGTGTCTCGTTAACATGGCTGGTGAAAGGTCTCATGGCACCACAATTGGCACTTCCAGTCAGGATAGGAAAGCCACCATCCAGCCATCATTTGTCTATAGGATGGGTGGGAAGGGGTTAAACGGGAAGTACACTGAAAAGACCAAATGGATCGAGACCTCCTACAGTGGGTATAGAAAATCGCTCCCTTGACAATCTTATAATTTCATTTTTTTTCAGAATCTAGTCACACTCTATTTTGACGGAACATGGTGAAGTGGCAATGGTTACTTTGATTAGACCTACCTCTGGCTGAGCAGAGAATAAATGCAAAACCTGTAATCTTAAAATGATAAAGGATGCATCTGATTTGCTCAAACAATTGGTCCTATGAAATATGATTGCTCTTTACGTTAAACAAAATATGCTCTACCTAGCCAAAAACAAGGGGAGGTATACCTTCAACCTGAGGGGACTTTTAACTTCAGCTCCGGAAGGATTTACCCCCCTTTCTGATCAAGCTATTTTGACGGGTGGACGTGCGACATTGTACCTAATTAAAATGTATGTCCTCTCCTCTTCCCCCACCCCCATAAATAGAGCTTTCTTTTCTTTTGGTGGTATTTGATCATCTCTGAATATATCTTTTTTTTTTTTTTTTATTTATTTTTTTTCCACTATAAACAGACAATTTTGAAGAAAAAACACTTTTTGCTATAATATCCCAAATACTGTAAACTGCATCTGTTTAGGTCAATATGCATTCTATTACATGTTTTTGGTTAAAAAAAATTACAATAAGCGCATAATGATTGGTTTGTGCAAAAGTTATAGTATCTACAAAATAGGGGATAGATCGTTGACCTTTTATACAGCGATCAGTGCTATACAAAAAAAATGCCCTGATGTATAAATGTCACTGGCAGGGAAAGGGTTAACACTATGGGGCACTCTGAGTTAAATGTGTTCCCTCCCCATGTGTGTTCTAACTGTGGGGGTGTGAGACCAACTTGGAGAGGAGATTGATCGTTGTTCCTATATACTAGTAACACACAATCTGTCTCCTCTCCCCTGACAGGACATGGATTTGTGTGTTTACACACATAAATCCCCGTCCTCGCTCTATCGGGAGCAATCGTGGGTGCCTGGCAGTCATTGTGGCCGCCAGGCTTGCGCATCGTATCCTTAGCGACGCGGTGCAGGATGGCCATCAGAAATTTTGGGGCCCCTTACACAGCTTTAGGCCGGGGCCTGCCCACTGGCCTTCCCCACTGAATCCGCCCACTGGCCATCCCACTGAGTCCTTTGGTGTGATGTGATTAGATGAATGAATCAATATAGCAACACTTGACTGACTAAAGCACAATACCTTTTATCAGCATCCTGGAGAGGAATGGGTGATGCTGGGCATGGATGAATGAGGCATTGCTTTGTGAAAATGGATGCGGATGAGTTGCATAGTGAAGAGGCTCTCCACCATGAAACTCATCTCCACCTAGAGTCATCCTCATCCATTTTCGCAATGCAACTCCAGCGTGCCAGCTTGGCAGCCTCAGGTGTTCCATCTAAGGCGAAGGATATTAAAGTCTAAATATAAAGCACAGGGGGCAGTGGTGTCACCTGGTGCAGCAAAACATGGTGTTGCCCAAGCCAAACCCCCCCCCCCCCCCCAATATTTTCGGCCTGGCAGTCATGCATTGGAGCTCGTTGGTGCGCGTTTTGTCGATCAATAAGGCCTAGAGCAGTGATGGTGAACCTTGGCACCCCAGATGTTTTGGAACTACATTTCCCATGATGCTCCACTACACTGCATAGTGCATAAGCACCATGGGAAATGTAGTTCCAAAACATCTGGGGTGCCAAGGTTCGCCATCACTGGCTTAGAGCTTAGCAAGTTGGTCAATTCCTAATGGATCGTCCCCTGAAGCATTAATGGATAATGGCCATCATGCCCTCTTACCAGACCCAGTGAAACTGCAGCAGTGATCCCTCTTGCTGGACATTTGCTCACTTTGGATTGCCCAGGCCAACTCTGGTCACTATTGTAGCGTGTCTTTACCATGGCAGTGAATCAGTCTTTCTCCCTCTCTGATGGCACGGTGTGGCTCCTTCTCTGATGGCGTGGCTTCCTCCCTCCTACCCCCAGTCAGTCTTCTGGGACTAAATGTCGCATGATGCTCCCCTAATCTCTAGTCTCTATTCTGATTGGCTCTGCTGTGGCCAATGGGGAGGGAAACTGACCAGGCAACAAGCTAAGCGGGAAACCAGGTGAAAGCCGCTCTCTTCTCCACTACTGACAGGAGAAAGGCGGGTGAGGTACACTGACAATCCCGCAGCTCGTCTCTCTCTCTCCCTTGTCGCAGCCCTGCTTGTATTCGCTGGGCAGATTGAGCTGAGGAAAAGAGCCCTCTTTATTGGTGAAGCGGGGGGCAGGTTGCTGCTAGTTAAAGGCGACGGTAGCTCAGACTACTAGGCTCCCTTCTCCTTCTCTATAGTGGGCGCCGCACAGGTTCGGCCGGTGCATGACTGTTTCATGTGTTGCTGAAGGAGCGGGCCCGACAAGCGGTTAAGACACCATATGGAAACAAGGAAATAGATTTATTGAATTGTTTTAAAAGTATTTGGTTGGGTAACATCACCTCCAAATAAAATTCATGCGTATAATTACGTGGAAAAATAAAAGCATGCTAATGTAATCTAACAGTAGCCAACGCATGTCACAGTACATGACATACACCTTGACTCATAAGATGGCGTCATAAATGGCCTATAGAACCCCAAGAAACATCATCAGAGGAAAGGGGCAGGTGGAGAGGTGAAGGCCCCAACCAGACACACTGTACAAGCTTATAACAAGTTTCCAATGAGCATGGCACAGCCAGCAAGCAACACGCATACTCTACCTGTTTTTGGTGCTACTTTAAAAAAAAAAAATCACTAATGGCCGCTTTATGAACTGGCAACTGATATTTTCAATTTTTTTTTTTTCTTTTTTTTAAATAAAGCAACTTTGTGTTTACACGAGCGCTGGAAACTGAAACAAATAAGAGTCCTCAGGTGTCCCCTCCTGACTTGGCCATAAAGACCACAAGTGTTGAACAGAAAATGAACACTTGTACTTCTCCTGAAGCCAAAGGTACACAAATATGATCCTAAGCACATGGTTTTGTTTAACTTTTTTTTTATTTTTTTTTATTTTTATTTTTTTTATTAATTTTTTTGGCAGTTTTAAAGTTTTGTTTGTTTGCATAAAATTATAGGTGATGTCTGTGCAGCTCTGCCTGTTGGGGAAGAGAGCCTTCCTCCATGTGAGCAAGATGCAAGTACACCAACCAATAATCCTCAATCAGATCAGACTCCTCACGATGTGCCATATTTCAGGTAGGTTACTACTACTTAAGGGGTCTTTTGGGGAGATCACCCCCTAGATGTAATGAGCATTTGACCCACTGAAAGAGGAATTTTATAAGGATAGTTCTGCTTTGTTTGTTGTGTGCCATTCCTCAACCTTTCACTGTCAGTTTTTGTACATTTGCTTTGCTAATAAAGGCAACTATAAAGCAGTTTGCAGTGAAGCTGTTCCAGCGGTGATGAAAAATGTTTGAGTGCAGAGGCGTGTGTGTGTTTGTTTTTTTTTTTTTTTTTTTTTGTTTGTTTTGTTTGTAGACACTTTTTTAACTTTACGATGTTGACGGTGCAGTGCTGATGCATTAACCACTTGCTTACTGGGCACTTAAACCCCCCTCAGTCCCAGACCAATTTTCAGCTTTCAGCGCTGATGCACTTTGAGTGACAATTGCGCGGGCATACAACACTGTACCCAAATGAAATTTTTATCATTTTTTTCCCACAAATAGAGCTTTCTTTTGGTGGTATTTAGTTACAGCTCGGAGTTTTATTTTTTGCTAAACAAACAAAAAAAGATGCAAAAAAAAAAAAAAAAAAATCATGTTTTAATAGTTTGTTATAAAATTTTGCAAACGGGTCATTTTTCTCCTTCATTGAAGTGCGCTGATTAGGCGGCACTGATGGGCTGCATTGGTGGGCACTGATGGGCTGCACTGGTGGGCACTGATGGGCTGCACTGGTGGGCACTGATGGGCTGCACTGGTGGGCACTGATGGGCTGCACTGGTGGGCACTGATGGGCTGCACTGGTGGGCACTGATAGGCATAGTTAAGGCGGCACTAATAGGCACAGATAAGGCGGCACCGATGGGCACAGATAAGGCGGCACTGATGGGCAAAGATGGGCACAGATAAGATGGCACGGATGGGTGGCACGGATGGGCACTGATAGGTACCACAGATAGATGGGACTGATGGGCACTGATAGGTGGCACTGATAGGTGGCTCTGATAGGTGGCACTGCTGGGCACTGATGGGCGGCACTGATGGGCGGCACTGCTGGGCACTGATGGGCGGCACTGGGGTGCAGCACCTTTGAGGCAGATTGGGTGGCACTGTGGGTGGCACTGTGGGCACTGACGGGGGGCACTTACTTTTTCTTTTATTTTACTTCAGGATGGCACTGCGGGAGGCAGGTGGGCACAGGCAGGTGGCAGGTGGTCCCTTGTATTGATGGCCGTGATCGGGACTGATGTCCCGATCACGGCCGCCGGTGATCGGCTTTTTTTTTCTCTCCTCGCGCTGTCAGCGCGAGGAGGAATAATAGCCGATTACCGGCTCCGTTCTATCACATGATCAGCTGTCATTGGCTGACAGCTGATCACGTGATAAGGGGTCGGGATCGACCCCTTACACGGATCGGTGATCAGGCGAGTCTCACGGACTCGCCGATCACAGAGCGCGCGCCCCTCAGGGGGCGCGCAGGCCGCTCGTAACCAGGACGACGTCAATAGACGTAGTCCTGGAAATGTAGGTCCGCGCTAATGCCGTCATTTGGCAATAGCGCGGATCTGAAGTGGTTAAGGATCACTAAAGGCAATTTTTTTTTTTTTATTAACAAACATGTTCTACTCGCCTCCACTGTGCAGCTCATTTGTACAGAGTGGTAAAGAACCTGCTCTTCTGGGGTCCCTCGGCGGCTGTCTCGGCTCCCTCCTGCAAGGACTCCACAACTTCATGCGAGCTCCCTTGCATAGTGTGGAGTGCTTGCTTCCGTGATACAGCCAGCGCCCACAGCCGCTCACTGTATCACTCAGCCCCGTGCACCTCGTCATTAGATGTGATTGACAGCAGCGTGAGTCAATGGCTGAGCTGCTTTCAATCCATCCACTCTAGCCAATCAACGGCCAGGGTGAGCGGCGATGAGTATGTCAGGGGCAAGCGCGGTACTTTCGAGGGGTCAGTTTAGTAAAACTTGGGGGCCGGTTTTGTCAAATGTTTTTTTCACCTTAATGCATCGAATGCATTAAGGTGAAAAAACTTGTACCTTTACAACCCCTCTAAAGGCCATGGTGCATAAATGATTAGCATGACTCCATCCACCACTTTAGCTTTACTGTACACTGGGGCTGAAACAACCAATCGATTATGAAAATAGTTGACGACTATTTTTATAATTGATCAATCGACCAGCTGATTAGTCGACCTGCATAAAGAATGCATTAATTACTTACCGGGAAATGCAGTGCAGCACATATACAGCTCGGTACACCATCCATACATGTCAGTATGGGACATGTAGTCCAGGGCAGAAGGTAGGGTTGTGTGTGTGTGTGTGTGTGTGTGTGTGTGTGTGTGTGTGTGTGTGTGTGTGTTTGTTTGTTTTTTTGTTTGTTTTTTTGTTTTTGTTCCTTGCTATTGGCACACTGAAGGCAGGAGGGACCAGGAGCGTCGGCAGGGGACCCCAGCAGAGGAGTTTCGGGGCTGCTCTGTGCAAAATACACAGAGCAGGTAAGTATGACATAGTCTTCAAAATGATTTTTATTTTTTAAACATGTGTGTGCTGAGAAGCTTGGCATCTGAACCCAGAGAAGGTGTAGTCTGATAGACTGGAGGTAATAGTAGGCATTACAATGATATTTTTAAAGTAATCTTTTGCCAGTTTTGTGCACTGTATAATTTAAAATTATCATGAAGAAAATTCTCAGCTAGTAGTACTACTTTAATATAAGATTTATATCTATCCTTCATATACAGTGCCTTTGCGAAAGTATTCGGCCCCCTTGAACTTTTCAACCTTTTGCCACATTTCAGGCTTCAAACAAAGATATACAATTTTTTTATTTTTTGTGAAGAATCACCAACAAGTGGGATGCAATTGTGAAGTGGAACGAAATCTATTGGATAATTTAAACTTTTTTAGCAAATAAACTGAAAAGTGGTGCGTGCAAAATTATGCGGCCCCTTTACTTTCAGTGCAGCAAACTCACTCCAGAAGTTCAGCGAGGATCTCTGAATGATCCAATGTTGTCCTAAATGACTGATGGTGATAAATGGAATCCACCTGTGTGTAATCAAGTCTCTGTATAAATGCACCTGCTCTGTGATAGTCTCAGGGTTCTGTTGAAAGCGCAGAGAGCATCATGAAGACCAAGGAACACACCAGGCAGGTCCGTAATACTGTTGTGGAGAAGTTTAAAGCCAGATTTGGATACAAAAAGAATTCCCAAGCTTTAAACATCCCAAGGAGCACTGTGCAAGCGATCATTTTGAAATGAAAGGAGTATCAGACCACTGCAAATCTACCAAGACCTGGCCGTCCCTCTAAACTTTCAGCTGAGACAAGGAGAAGACTGATCGGAGATGCAGCCAAGAGGCCCATGATCACTCTGAATGAACTGCAGAGAACTACAGCTGAGGTGGGAGAGTCTGTCCATAGGACAACAATCAGTCGTACACTGCACAAATCTGGCCTTTATGGAAGAGTGGCAAGAAGAAAGCCATTTCTCAAAGATATCCATAAAAATTCTCGTCTAAAGTTTGCCACAAGCCACCTGGGAGACACACCAAACATGTGGAAGAAGGGGCTCTGGTCAGATGAAACCAAAATCGAAATTTTTGCCCACAATGCAAAACGATATGTTTGGCGTAAAAGCAACACAGCTCATCACCCTCAACACACCATCCCCACTGTCAAACATGGTGGTGGCAGCATCATGGTTTGGGCCTGCTTTTCTTCAGCAGGGACAGGGAAGATGGTTAAAATTGAGGGGAAGATGGATGCAGCCAAATACAGGACCATTCTGGATGAAAACCTGTTGGAGTCCGCAAAAGACCTGAAACTGGGACGGAGATTTATCTTCCAACAAGACAATGATCCCAAACATACAGCAAAATCTACAAAGGAATGGTTCACAAATAAACGTATCCAGGTGTTAGAATGGCCAAGTCAAAGTTCAGACCTGAATCCAATCGAGAATCTGGGGTAAGAGCTGAAAACTGCTGTTCACAAACGCTCTCCATCCAACCTCACTGAGCTCGAGCTGTTTTGCAAGGAAGAATGGGCAAAAATATCAGTCTCTCGATGTGCAAAACTGATAGAGACATACCCCAAGCGACTTGCAGCTGTAATCACAGCAAAAGGTGGCTCTACAAAGTATTAACGCAAGGGGGCCGAATAATTTTGCACGCCCAACTTTTCATTTTTTTTATTAGTTTAAAAAAGTTTCAAAAATACAATAGATTTCATTCCACTTCACAATTGTGTCCCACTTGTTGGTGATTCTTCACAAAAAATTAAAATGTTATATCTTTTTGTTTGAAGCCTGAAATGTGGCAAAAGGTTGAAAAGTTCAAGGGGGCCGAATACTTTCACAAGGCACTGTAGCTTCATGTCTGAAGCCTAGTTAAAATATATATAGATATATATTATGTTTACATACCCTGGCAGAATTTGATTTCTTGGCTTATGAATGAATAACACAAACTCTTCTTTCTCTCATAGTTGGTGTTTGGCTGAAGCCATGTTTTTTCCTTTTTTTTTCTTTTTTTTTTTTTTTTTATCATAACAAAGTAGTCAAATGACCCTGATCAAAAGTTTACATACCCCAGTTCTTAATACTGTGTATTAACATCAATGACAGCTTGAAGTCTTTTGTGTTATTTGTGTATGAGACTCTAAATCTTCTCAGATGGTAAAGCTACCCATTCCTCTTGGCAAAAAGCCTCCAGTTCCTGTAAATTCTTGAGCTGTCTTGCATGAACGGCATGTTTTGAGATCTCCCTAGAGTGGCTCAATGATATTGAGGTCAGGAGACTGAGATGGCCACTCCAGAACCTTCACTTTATTTTACTGTAGCCAATGACAGGTGACTTGACCTTTTTGTGTTTAGGATCATTGTCATGTTGTAATGTCCAAGTACGACCCATGTGCAGCTTCCTAGCTGATGAATGCAGATGTTCCTCCAGTATTTCTTGATAACATACTGAACTAAACATTCATCTTGCCATCAATTTTGAACAAATTTTCTGTGTCTATGTAGCTCACCCATCCCCAAAACATCAGCAATCCGAATTCTTGACTACTCTCCAAATGTAGCGTTTATGTTTGTGTCCAAAAAGCTACATTTTGGTCTCCTCATTTCAAATGACTGTTCCACAAGGTTTGAGGCTGGTCTCTGTGCTGTTTGGCGTATTATAAGCGGGATACTTTGCGCCATTTGCGTAGTAATGGTTTTCTTCTGGTGGCTCGACCATATGGTCCATTTTTCTTCAAGTGCCTCCGTATTGCCTCCTTATTGTGCATCTTTAAACAACCACACCATATGTTTTGGAACAGACCTGGATTTGGGTTTTTCTTTGCATCCCAAAAAAATGTTCCTAGCAGTTGTGGCTGAATTTTTTAGTTGCTCTACCTGACCATGGTTTGGTTTCAACAGAACCCCTAATTTTCCACTTCTTCTTGATTAGAGTTTGAACACTGCTGATTGCCATTCTAAATTCCTTGGATATCTTTTTTTATATATCCATAGTTAAAAGGCATTTTAACTACCTTTTCCTGCAGATCCTCTGACAATTATTTTGCTTTCCCCATGACTCGGAATCAAGAAATGTCAGTGCTGCAATGAATGAAAGGGTCTGTCAGGAGTCCAGAAACTTGTGTGTGTGTGTGTGTGTGTGTGTGTATAAATATATATTATATTTTACACACACTAATTACAAGCAAGCAATGGTGGTTGCCCTTTAATAGCCATTCAAACCATTTTGTGTCAACTTTGTATATGTTATCATTCCCATTCTCTGAAAATAGGCCAAGAAATCATAAATTCTGCAATGTAAACTTATGCGCACAACTGTATATACAATGTAATATTACTTTCACTTCAGAGTTTAAATGAACTCCTATAGTAGCGATTTATCTGTTCTCTTTGTACTTTAAAGGGCTCCTTTTTTTTTTTTTTTTTTTTTTTTTTTTTTTTTACCCTATTAGACTGTACCAAAAAGTATGGTGCCACTACTAATCGTCTTAGGCCTGGTTCACACCTATGCTGTTTTTTGCTTTTCGCAGACACATGCTAGAGTTCATGTATTATGGTTTGCTATGGGACACGTTTACATCTATGCTTTTTTTCACACGCTGCATATTTGCGAAGTTTTAATCACTTTATTCAACACAAAGGTGCTTTCTTCCAAATTTTTTTTTATTTTTCTTCTGCCCAACAACAAATTGGCCAAAAAACACAATGCATGAAAATTTGTGTGGGGGGGGGGGGAAATCACTGCAGAAACGGATCCAAAGCAAACTGCATAGGTGTGAACCGAGCCTTATGCTGGCTATTCGTACGAAAAAATCTTTGTACATTCTATGAATTCAAAAATGTTGTTAGAAAAGTTCACTTGCTTTACATTCAGTTTTGAAATGAATGAAAAACCACAAACCCTGTCTGAAAATTAATTTCACATATATAGTTAGTAAGGATGAATAAAGACACCAGTTCATCCAATTCAACCTGAATGAGTGTCTATAATTATCCCTATCCCTGCACACTCACATCGGTCCCTACCCTCCATGAGCCAACAATCCAAGGTCCCCATTCATATACTAGGGCCAATTTTGAACAGAAGCCAATTAACCTACATGCGTGTCTTTGGAGTCTGGGAGGAAACCCACGCAGGCATGGGGAGAACATGCAAACTCCAGGCACGTAGTGTTGTGGTTGGGATTCAACCAGCGACCCTTTTTACTGCTAGGAGAGAGTGCTAACCACTACACCACTGTGCCGCCCTAAGTTATTTTTTATTTTTTTTTTATTTTATTTTTTTATTAGATTTTGCTTCTTCCAATTTTTCTATCACTGTGGTCGAAAATGACAGTTTATTTGACCGCACTAATGATTAGAAATAAAATTTTCTTAAAAATAAGAACTTTGTTTTTTGTGTGGCCAGCATATAATCTATTACAGGTCTGTCAATATTATTATATGTATGTATATATGGATAGGTAGATAGTCCTGGTGATATTTTACCGGATTCGACCTCCTAATAGTATATACATGATCTCTCTTCCGTCATTCAGAGTGGACTAGAGATTTTGCTCCCTAACAATATAGTTGGTTTATTTAGATTTACCACTGCATATAAATATTTAAAGGGGTTGTAAATCTTTGGTTTTTCACCTTGATGCATTCTATGATTATCCCCTTGGAAGCGTTTCTCCGAGGGGGTTGTCTGCTGTGTGGAGGATCCGCGAGAGCCTCTGGGCTCCAGAAGAGCAGGTTCGCGGCCACTCTGCAAAACAAGCTACATAGTGGAGGTATATGTTTTGTTATTTTAAACAAAGAAACACGAATCCATACAGTCACTTTTAGGCCTTATGCACACAGACGTTTTTACAGCTGCTTTTTTTGGCATTTTTGCAGCTTAAAAATGCCTGTCCATGTTAGTCTATTGCTTCATGCCCACCTAGGCATTTTTGCGCTGTAAATGGCATAGGCGTTTTTAAGCTGTAAAACCAAAAAAAAAAAACCCAGGACCAGTGTATTCTGAGGCTCCAGCGTTAGAGCTGTAAAAACGCCAGACGCCGGCAAAAGGTGTTAAATGCGAATTAATGAGGCTTAACGCTGTGTTAAGCCTGTGTTAAGCCTTGTGTGGGAGCCCATTGATTTGAATAGACATCATACCAGAAGTTGGATCAAGATAATCTGACTTGCGGGGCGACTTGTGTGCTGAGAATCTTTAAGGGGAACCCCCGCAGGATTTAAAAAATAAAATAAAAAATTTGCGTGAGTTTCCCCCTAGGTATGCATGGGGATTAAGAATAAATTGCATTTTATTTTTAAACTTTACATAATCAAATTAATAATTAAATTATACACTACGTATCTCTTTTGTTTTGGATGATAACCTAAAAAACAAAACAAAAAAATAACGGCCAACTAATCTATTATAAAAACAATCGTTAGTTGCAGCCCCACTGCACACACTGGTTCAGGAGAGTTTGTTTTTAGCTTGTGCGTATCTCACCATTGTCTGCCTGCAATTTATGCTTTCTTCATTCATCATTGAAGTATTCGCTATCAACACTGTGGGTTAACTTTTTTTTTTTTTTTTTTTTTTTTTTTTATGTATATTTCTACATTAGACATTTGCTTAAGTCTGAGATTCAGAGGCTGGGCTTGCTGTGCAGTGAGTGGGATCAAAAAATTGAAGAGGATATTCCGGAAGACTGTAAGTGAAACATGCATGCCACTTTTGTCTCCCTTTTTGGTCCTGGTTCACACTGCCGTGACTTCTCATGCGACGTTAGAGTTCAAAGTTGCATGACAAGTTGCGCCCTATTAATGGCAATGGAACCGTTCTAATCAGTCTGTCTTAGAAATACGTTCCTGCAGTTAGAAATGTTTCTTCCTTTTTTCAGCAGTGGGAGGGGAGTCTGGGCATACGATGCATGAGAACTGATTGGCAAAAAGGCACACGCACCCGCCACATAGGCGACAGAACGAAGAAACTTGCAGAGCTAAGCTGTGAATATACAAAGCTCACTGCTTACCTTTTTCTGTTACCTCCCGACACAAATTTCCAAATGCTAATTAGCCACTCAGATCACTTCTTCTGCTTTTAAATGGAATCACCGACTGCAAAGATACATACTGGGATGATGAGGTGCAGGCATCATCCCAGTTTAACCACTGAAACCCATCAACATCCTATGGGCAGTAAATGGCTATACTGGAATAATGCCTGCAGCTACAGTCATCATTCCAGGTTGTGTTTTGTTTTTTGTCTCTCTTCACCCCCATCCCAGCAGTTCGCATATGGTAGTGTGGACTGCTGTGCGTGTCGGGTGCGATGCAGGAGCCTGCGGCTGATTCGCAGGCTTCTCGCATTGCACTAGTGTGAACCGGCACTTAAGAATTGCATATGATGACGTAGTTTGTCGCCGTTTTCAAAAGTGTGTGCGGTTTTGTTTTGGTTTTGTTTTGTTTTTTTTTGTTTTTTTGTTTTTGGTTTTTTTTTGTTTTTGTGGCGTGTACTATCTAATTACTTAGTATAATGCAAAGCTTTTATATTTTACCAAACAGTGGGTATTCTATTTTATTGTGTGTGTATTTTTCAAAAAATGTGCGTTTGAAAAAAACCCACTGCAAATATATTGCGAGACCCGCTTTATTTTTTCTGAAGCTTCGGAGAGAGAATTGGTTTGGGAGTCCTAATTAACTTTCCTAGAGCGAAAAGCAATATATTTTTGCTTGTAAACAAAGTGTCAGAAAAAGGCCTGGGTTTCATGTGGCTTTTAATCAATCAACCTTCAGGCCTAGGCTGAATTTCTATTTCTTTAGATGCATACTATGCTGCACATTTGAAAGGCTGCAGAGAAAAATGTTTAAACTATTGTCCAATTTCATAGTTCAACCTCCTGGCATCCGCGCTATGACCGAATGATGGCCACAGCGTGGATGTGAATTTCCGGGAGGCCGTCATAAGAGGGGAATATCTCCTAAACCGTACAGGTTTAGGAGATATTTTTTTTACCTACAGGTAAGCCTTATTATAGGCTTTCCTGTAGGTAAAAGTTAAAAATTTGGGTATACAACCACTTTAAAGGGACATCGGTCCCGAAAAGGAAGCGGAAATCATGCCTCATTTATAGAGTAATAATGCCCACAAGTGCCACCCAGTGTAACCGATCAGTGCCGCCTCATCAGCGTACATCAATGATGGACAAAAATTACCTGTTATAAAAAAAAAAAATTTTTTTAGTTCTGTCTTTTTACATTTAATAAAAATAAATCGCACAGGTGATCAAATACCACCAAAAGAAAGCTCTATTTGGGGGGGCGGGAGTGTTCATTTCATTTGGGTACAGTGTTATGACCACGCAGTTGTCATTCAAATTGCGACAGTGCTGAAAGCTGAAAATTGGTTTGGATAGGAGGGGGGTTTAAGTGCCCAGTAAGCAAGTGGTTAATTAGTTGAACTCCTGTGGTATTCTAGTTCTACTTGGATTTTAAATAAATGTATGGTTTTTAAAGTGTTGTGTGTGATTTTTTTTTTTTTTTTTTTTTTTCCTTCTCGGTTTAGCAAAAGATCTGATCAGAACGACAGTTGGGCAAACCAGGCTGCTGATAACCGAGCGGTTTAAACAGTTTGCGGGTCTGGTGGATAATTGTGAATTTAAGCGTGGAGAAAAAGAAACCACGTGTACAGATCTTGATGGATTTTGGGATATGATTTATTTTCAGGTTTGTGCTGTCTGTTTACATTTTTAATAAACCTCCCAAAATACACGCATCTTCCAAGTATCTGTCTTTTACATACACTTTTTTTTTTTTTTTTTTTTACCCATTTGTTAGGTGGAATGTTCTGAAGTCTTTCGTCAGTATAGTCATAATGCCTCCTCTTAAATGTGTAACTTAAAGCTGATTTTGACAGCCTTGCTGATGTGTATTAGGAAGTAGAGCTCAAATATTTCCCTTTTCCTGGGAAAATGCTTTTCTGGGCTCCCATCCATACTGATCATGTGACCAAATATCTAGGCTGCATTTGGGAAAACCTAAAAGCACATTTTATCCTGGAAAGAGATTTCATAAAACCTGTTATTTGTCTAAACAGACTTGTTAAAGCGGTCCTGTATTGAGCATTAAATTGAAGCTAATTTGAATTATTTGTCATATTTCAAGAGGGGTTACTATGAAGTTTAACTCCATAATGAGTGACAAGACTTTACGCTTGCAAAATATAATGTACATTGTTGTGGAAGACCGCTTACAATGCAAGCTTATGCATTTGTTTTTTATTAGATTGAAGATGTAACCAAGAAGTTTGGTAACCTTGAGAAACTGGAAGCGAACTCCTGGCAACAGACTACAGTTCAAGCTAAAAAGGTGGTCAGGGTGAGTCTTCAGTTAAAGAAATATATGTAATCCTGTTCACATTTTAAATACAGTTTCTCTGTATTAACTTTCTATTTTTTTTTGTAGAAAAAAGCTCCTTCGGCTCCAACCGTGAACAAAAGCCAGGGAGAGAATGCACGAGCAGCTGCCAGAAGTCGCCTTGCTGTCATCAAAGCAGCAATGAGAAACAGAGTGATTCAGGAGGACGTGGCTGATGAGGCCTTAGTCTCAGAACAGCCCATGCAAGTAGATCCTGTTGTATTTGATGCAGGCTTTTTTCGAATTGAGAGCCCGGCAAAACTACCTGGCTGTAAGTAACTAGCTGCTTATCTGTAAAGGTTCTGAATAGATTGGAAAACTTTAGCACACCTACCGCTAGACTGCATGGGTCCTGCTCTAATATTTTCTAGCATACAGAAAGTCTAACTAATTGGGAGGCTTAAAGGAACACTGCCACAGAAAAATCTTTTTTTTTTTTTTTTTTTTTCCTGCTTCAGAAAAACAATTCATTGGCACCCCCTTCCCTAAAGCATGTCATAGCCCCACATCTCTGGACTTTTGGTTATCTACACATGGGTGGTTTTTACAGTAAAAAAAAAAACCTACCTAAAATATCTTAAATACACATTTAATCTTTCATAGGAGGATGTCTGGTCTAGTGGCAGGGTCTTTTTAAAACTGAGCTCCAGCTGTTAGACTTAGTTTGTCTGTGCCGGCTTGACCCAGAGGAACTATATCCCTCACTAACATGAGGCCACTGTATGTCCGGTATAAACTGTATGTAGCTGAGACTAAATGCAGCCTACTGTGCTGTGTACCGGATTCAAGACTAGACTTCCTGTCTCATATTTGGAATACAGTAGATAATATCTGATCGGCGCTCAACCATTCAGAGAGCAACTTTTTAGCAATGAGTACAGAGTTTCCCCTGATTAGCAGAGTCAGATGTTTTGACATCATCATCCTGCCTCTTACTCTGCCAATCAGAGGAATCTTTGTATTCATTGCTAGAATACATTGCTTTCTCTGAATTGCCAAGCAGCGATTGGGTACTGTACTGTGTTCTGTCAGAATAGGCGACCCATCAGATTAGGTAACGAAAGTGATGTTCCGTCAGCTGATTACTTTGCGCAGGTTTGCTAATCTGATATAACTGCATTCGTAAGGCACCAGCGGACATCTTCCTACACCCATCTACGTCTTGAATTTCACAGTCCTTTAATGAAAAAGTAAGCCTATATAGATCAATATGGTATATTAAGCACTGTCATTCTGTTTTTCAAGTTACAATTTCAAAGCCTAAAGGTTTAGCGTTGACTAGTGCATGGTGTACCAAGATGGCCTCCGCTACCTTCCTACTGCTTGTGTACAGCTTTTTTCAAAATGTAACATTCAAAACTTTAAGTGCAAGGTTAAGAGTTAATGGTAAAGGAGAACTTCACTCTTATAATATTTGCCCTCTTTCACTCCTCTAGCACCTCCTCTTTAAAGTGGTCCTACAGCCTAGTTTTTCATAATTTTTTTAAAATGGTGGTAAAGTTACCTGCTCTGTGCAACGATATTGCGTAAAGATGTCCCTCACCACCTCTACTGCAAGCTCCTTTTGCGGGTGCAATCCCCTTCATTCTTTTCTGGCTGCCTCCCTTAGCAAGCCAGGTGCATGCACGTTTCTGGGCTGTGTGTGTACATGGATGCATACAGACCCGGTGAGCCCCGAACCTGCTCCCTTCCCACAGGAGTTTGACCGACAAGAGCCTATGGTTCCACTGACCTCAGTTTCTCCTGGTGATGCAATGGAGCAGTGATGGAAACAATGCAAGTGCTTAAGCACCAGGGTCGTCTTGAGATATATAATCTTTCTGTATGTATGTATGTATCGTTTTATTTTATTTTTTCTTCTATAATGCAGAGAATGTATTGGGGTAAAACTTTTAGACTTTAGAACCACTTCAACAATCTGTACATGTGCAGCTCTTCTGCAGATCTCTGCCATACTTGCCAGAGGCCTATGACAAGTCTGCACATGTGCAGAGGATCCCTAATTACGCGCACAAATGTCAACAATATCTTGAACCTTGCCGAGACCCATGACATCTGTGCACATAAAAGAAAATGTACCTGTGCGTGCTAAATGTTATCTAATGCCTTTATTTTGGGATAGACAGCTGGTTGACATTGCCTTACAATTGTTCGTTGTACAATGAAGAAAAACGCTAAGGTTACAGAGGCACTTGTTCACATTCTTGTGACACAAACACTAACAATTTTGGTCTGTGGTAGAATCGTGCACATATTGTGGCATCGTCAGGTTTTGCTTTCTTGTTCTGTTCCAAAGTAACTGAAATTTTACCTTCTTTTCTAGGCCTAAGAACAAAAACTTTATCCCAGACATCAGATACACCCAAATCAACCAAAAAATTACAAAATTCTGACAAGCCATCGAGGGATGGTACAGAAGAGGCTGCTGATCATATTAATGTGCAAAAGTCCCCAAGTCCCGAAAAATCTCCTGTGAGAAAAGCGCTCTTTGACACAGAAGAGGAAAGGTAATTTCTACTTTCAAGGTTATCCCTCTTCTTTGTTTTGACCTGCCATTTTTCTTAGCTGGTGATCAGTGAGCTCATCCCCAATATTTGAAGCTTGAGTGGATTTGATTCTTTCTGGTAAACAATTTTCTTGTACAAGACAAAGGCTTCTTGAAATAATTACAACTGGGTTATAAGAATCGACGAGCAGACGCTACCAAAAATTGCTAAAGGTGCAATCCCTTTTTTATAACCTCCCACTCACAGCTTAGCTAGTATCTTTATGTGATGGGCCACATCTCTATACTTTACTACCTTTTTTTTTTTTTCTTTTCTTTTTATACTAGAGGTTTTCTTCAGGGATGGTTCCCTTGTCATTTAGCTGCACCGTAGTCGTCCATGTGGCTATTGATGGGCACCTTCAGCAGAGCTTGTGGGGGGAGGGAGGGAGAGGGAGAGACACCTTTAACAGCTTCCCAACCAGCAGCCGCAGTTATAGCAGGTTGGCTCCCCTGGGCGGGATCTCATGGCTGTACGTCAGCCACTTTAAGACAACAAGGGGGCTGCGGCAACGACGGCCGATGCGCGTGCTTGGGAATCGTGATGTCCCCCAGGCACCCGTGATCACTCTACACATAGACAGAATGGAGGTCTGTCAATGTAAATAGACAGCTCTTCGTATGTCGGGTGAAGAGACTGATCAGGTGTTCCCAATGCTTGGGGACAACAATAGGTCTCCTCCCGAAAGGCAGTCCTATTCGCCCCCCCCATAGTTAGAAACACTTCCTAGGACACACCTTTAACCCCTTGATTGCCCCTTAGTGTCAACCCCTTCCCCGCCAATGACATTTTATACAGTCAGTGGCTATTTTTAGCTCTGATTGCTGTATAAATGTCAACAGTCCCAAAAGTGCCCGATCTGTCTGCCGCAATGTCGCAGTCCAAATATAAATCGCAGATCACCGCAATTACTAATGAATAAAATGGCATAAATCTATCCCCTATTTTGTAGACACTAGAACTTTTGCGCAAATCAATATATATGCTTATTGCGATATTTCTGATTAAAAAAAATACATATTGGCCTAAACTTGAGGAAGAATTTAGTTTTTTTTTTTTTTTTAACTTGGCATATTTTATTATAGCAAAAAATATATATTTTTTATTTTTCAAAATTGTCGCTTTTTTTTTTTTTTAAAGTGCAAAAAATTAGACCGCAGAGGTGATCAAATACCACCAGAAAGCTCTATTTGTGGGGAAAAAGATGTCAACTTTGGTTTTGTATGACGTCGCACGACCACACAATTGTCAGTTAAAGAGACGCAGTGCTGTATCGCCAAATTTTCAGAGGCTTAAGTGGTTAACTGAGCGGCATTAAAGTGATAAGCAGACTTTAACCACTTCAATTCCAGGCACCAGCCCCCCCCCCCCCCCCCCCCCTCCTGCCCAGGACAATGTTTAGCTTTTAGCTCTGTCGCACTTTGACAATTTCGCAGTCATGCAACACTGTACCCAAACTACATTTTTTCTTCCCACAGCGCTTTCTTTTGGTGTTTCATCACCTCTGCGGTTTTTCATTTTTGCTCTAGATACGAGGAAAGACTGACAATTTTGGGGGGGGGGGGGGGACTGATGGGTGCCACTTACTGGCACTGACAAGCGTTAATAGAGGGGGAACAGGCTGGCAAAGCAACACTCCCCACCCTCCCCTCCCCTGATTGCTTTGTACCACATTTGGAGTTGCGCAGTCCTGCTTTTATCCTGATCACATTCATATGACGTCCGGTCAGGATAACGAAACCATTTGCCGCCGTAATTTTCCTATATGGTGGGCAGCAAGTGGTTTAAAATGCTAGCTATATAATTGTTTTCCTCACCTATGCATTATAGATAGCGGGTGTATAAAGAGGCCAATTTATGCATCTGCCATACATTATTTCTACAGGAAGGCATGTGTCATAGTGTACAGGATTGATGGGGTTAATTTGCTGGCTCTCCATTTAATCTCCGGGGTGGTACAGCTTGTTTAGGCTGAGGTCATCACCCCCAAAAATGCGTATTATTGGCACTGATTGGTGGGGGGGGGGGGGGGAGAATGATAGCTCCATGTCCTGGGTTCATCTAGTCTGAGAGCAGGCAGCATTTCTGTAGGCAAGAAATGTGGACTTACTCCTGCCTGGGAACCTTGTGGTCAGTGTTAATTTTGTTGCGAAAAATATTTTTGTCGGCCTAAATTAACACAACTTTAGAATGCAACTAAAGCTAACAAGATTATGACTAAAACTAAATTGAAATGTGACATAAAAATTAACAATGCTTGTGTCTTTGGTCTGTACAGCAATCTTCCCCATGCCTACTTTTGTGAGTGCTTTCCATTAGTTTGACTTTTTTTTTTTTTTTCCATGTAACCAATAAACTTCTTACATATTGCATTTATCAGGGCTGTGTGCCATTTTTCTGCTTCTAAGCTTGGTTGATCACTTATATGCTGAAATAGTCATGCTATCTAGTCAGTTGCTTGCTTTGGTTCTTGACTGTCCACCTGAATTAGTCTTAAAAGTATCTCTTTGTGTTTGTAGTTTAAGGCCCCCTTTATTGCCCTCATACTCTGTTGGCAGCTCTGTGGTGTAAAGTAGGCATACGTGACTGCTATCTATCTGCCTTCCTTGCCCTCATCCTTAAAAGTATTAACATAAATATACCGTAAGTGAGCTATGTTAAATATTGCAAGTCTGTTGCTAGCATTTACATGGGTGTGTGCACAATGTATGTGATTGGGGGTGTTAGATGGCACAGATCACAGGCAAAGGCACAGAGGCAATTGGTGTGGATCTATGGTTGGGATGAGTGAGAATCGCAAGTGAAAATACCTGGCTGTGTTTGCAGCCTGCCCTCCCATTCTTCTTGCAGAGGCCAATAACTTGATATCAGTACCAGGTACTCATCCACAGTGTGGACCCTGTTTTACCCTTAAGTACATTATACTTCCATATGTAGCACTTAAATGGAGCATGCTTAAAGAGGGCCTGACCAGTTGCTTTAGGAGGGGATAGTTGCCGTGTGCTGGAAAAAGCACTAAAACACGTGTCGCATGTGCTTTCTTGCACTGCCGTTGTAGTCGGTGGGGCCCACAACACATTTTGTAGCACTAAAAACGGACGTTCACTTTTTGGTCAGTGCAGCATAGACAACTAACACCGTTTAAAATTAGAGCACAGCTGTGTGCATGTGCTGATGCACATTAAAACAGTTGCATTCAATGGCGAAGATCTGAACAAGGTCACAATTCCAAATGTACAATTAATCTTCTTTTTAAAGAAGGCTATGATTAATAATATGACAGTTTTTTTTTTTGTTGTTGAAAACCCAACTTTTGTTTTTTAAACCATTGTTATCATTGGGCCCCTTTCGCACAGGCGATTTGCAGGCGCTAAAGTGCTAAAAATAGCACCTGCAAAGCGCCCTGAAAGAGCCGCTCAATGCATTGAGGGCTGCACTGAGCCCTGAGGGCTTTCACACTGGAGTGGTGCGCTTGCAGGACGGTCAAAGTCCTGCAAGCCGCATCTTTGGAGTGGTGTATTTACCGCTCCTAAAGCGCCCCTTCCCATTGAAAACAATGGGGCAGCGCTCCAAACCCGCCTGCAAAGTGCAGCTGCGCTTTGCCGGCTTTTTTAACCCTGCCCGCAAAACTGTTAAAACTGCCCCGCTAGCGGCCGATCAGCACCGCTAAAACAATAAAGCGCAGCTTTACCGCCAGCGATTTCAGTTTCGTTTCTTGTAAAGTAGACCATTGTATCTGCAGCTGTACAGTACAATCGGATTAGACATAACCCATCTAACAGCTGTGTAGCTTGATTGGCTATGTCTAGAGAGAAAGTGGGACAGGTTTATTATTATCATTATCATTATTATTATTATTATTATTATTATTATATATTTTTTATTATTTTAAGGTTTATAAAAATCTGCTTTGGTATGTTATCTTGTGCCATACTTTTGCGCAGAGCCATGCTAGTTATACGCTACCTAGTGGGCTACTGTTGAACTGAAGGCAAGTAACCAGTCACCTCGTCTCCTGGTCAGTAACTGTATCCAGCAGGTGGCGCTGTGATACTGGGTCATAAATGGGCAATATTCATTGTGTGGTTGACACTTATTTTAGTAGAACAGTAAGTAAGTAGTTCTTTTTTTGATTCCCTCCTCTCTTCAGTTTGCAGCACCATCAAGAGGATCCTGTGGTTACCATTTCCGCAAACACGGAATCAGAAATTGTGAGTAGTGTGTGTTTTTTTTTTTTTATTTTTTTTTTTTTATTTATGTTTCCATGCTGGACATTGTTGTTACAGCACACTAACCACACATTGAATCTCCTCCTCTCTACCCTTTTAGGTGTCGCAAGAAGTTGACCTGACCAAGTATTTGGCTCATACTAAAGAAGTTACTCAAAGTGTACCAGCTGATTCTCCAGGGTTTATGGAATTTTCAAGGTTGGAAACCGGAGGAACTGAACTGGAAGAGGACAGTGTATTTGAAGTTCCATCCACATGCGTGGATGACGTTTTCATGTGCAGTCCAGAAAAAGTTGCGCAATCTATAATTCTGGCCCCTGAAGATGGCATGATTGAAATCTTGCCTGACGAAGGTATACCTGTTTAAATTTCAATTTGAACTGTTTGCTTATCCAGTGTAATGGAGCAGGGATTTTTTTTTTTTTTTGTGGTTCATGGGTTTTTCCCCAAATTTATTACCTGGAGATCTTTGGCAGTAACTGTGCTTCCTATTGCAGGCTGTGTTAAGACCACTGCTTCACAATTGACATACTTGTGTGTTTTCCTATTAATAGGGCGATCTGTCTGCTAGACCTGATGGGCAGCCCAGCAGCCGACTAAAGGATAGCACAAAGGAAGCTGACAATCGCTACTGCTGATTGCAGAACAGTATCTTGCATCTTATCTCACACTAAGAAAATCTGGCTAGCTATCGTCCGCTTTTCCTCCTTTGTGTGACAGCAAATTAGAACTGATGAAAAAAACTTTGTACAAAAAATCTTGTAGTACAGCATTTTTTTTTTTCTTTTTTTTTTCTTTTTTTTTTTTTTTTTTTTTTACTAGTAATGGCAGAGATCAGCAACTTATAGCCTGACTGTGGCAGACAAATCAGACACTAAGCAATGCTTTTTTTAGGGACCAGTGATACTAATACAGTGATCGGTGCTAAAAAATATGCACTGTCGCTGTACTGACACCCTCAGGATAGGGGTTAAATGTGTCCCGTGGAAGTGCATTAACTGTGAAAAGAGATCTATATTTCTGCTTGGCAGAAACACAGGATCTGTCTTTCCTTGTCACACATAATGGTGATCCGCCGGTCTGCCTCTCTTGGGAACAATCAGCGGACATCAGGTCCGCTGGACCCGCTTATTGGTTCCCTGTGTGTCCAATCACAGTTTTAGCTAGTCACCAGTAGTGTACATGCGTGCCACAGACCCAGAAGAGCGAAATCGCATACCTGTATGTGATTTCTCACAAGAGCCAGGGCGGTCGGCAAGTGGTTAAACTGCCACTTGGAAGCACCCCCTCCTGTTACTTGCTAGTGGATACTAAACCGCATTAAAAAAAATGGGTCCAGGGTAGTTTAGATTATTATGTGCTAGTATACATGACAGACTTGGAGCAGAAGGGGGTGCAACAGTGCTACAGTGAAAAATTAAAAGCAGCAGCATATAGTGCGGCAACACCAAAATACAATAACAAGCTGTGCTTATCCAGATATTACATTAAAGTTCATGATTTCATAAGTCCCAAAAAGCGACATTGTTCAAATAATCGCAGGGGTAGAAGGATTATTGAAACCGCTAATTGCTGACACCGGTGTGCATGCATAGACTCCAAACAGTGCCCGATCACCGTAGATATAAGTTGCGCTTACCAAATGGCAATCATTAAAGGCGGTTGGCTGAACCCAGCCTAGGGCCTTCATGTTTGCAGATGTCCACACTAGGTCCGTCCGGAAATCCGTATGCTTTCGCATTTACTCAAAAAGAATTTAGATTTATTTAAAAGTTGCACTTACAATTTCGTAACAAGGAAAACTGCATGTAAGCACTGCCGGCCGGCATATGCAAACGGAGCCTGTCCTCAGACAAACGCGTGTTGACATCACTGCATACCCTTCCAAACGCGTTTTAGTCATCAATCGGACATTTTCAAAGACAGACTTGCCTGAAAATTAAGCCCGTCACTGTTTGCGGCACAACTCATGCCATTCCTTCAGACATCACCGGCTGCACTTAAAGTAAATATCTTCTAAACCATGCATGTTTGGAAGATATTTACTGTACTTATAGGTAAGCTTTATTATTGCCTTGCCTATAGTTAAAAACCATACAAGGAAGTTTAATTTCACTTTAAGTGGATTTTTTTCATTGAAGACAGTATGTTTGAGTTAAAGGAAAACTTCTTTTTTTGCTTTTCTTTTTGTTCGGTGATCGGGTTCCCCAGCCGCTCCTGGAACAGCCTCGTTTCCCTTTACAGCCTCAATTTAGAAACTTTTCAACACGGAGCTCCCTCACATTACCCTGAAACGATCCAGTTTCCAGCAGGCTACAGCACTTGGTTTTACCTCAGGACCCACAGGAACACCCGCCGCACACCCCAACAGTGTTGACTGCTAAAAATAGTCAATGATGACATGGGGAAACAAAGACTGACCGTGATCTGAAATCCAACATGGCAGTGCTCCGTCCTCGGCACAGAAGGTCCCGTGGGGGAGACACATCTGAGGTGTTGAGTAAACACCTTAAAGACCTAAAGGACGGGACTGGAGACCCCCCCCCCCCCCCCCTCAAAAAAGATATGCGCTACTATGCAATGCAATGACAGGAAAGTCTGAACAACTTAATCAGCCTGACCCAGTCGCAGATACAGAGCAATGTGATACAGGCATGGAGGACAGTGAGCTGGGGCGGGGCGCAGCGGCCATGCTGATGCAGACAGATGTTCACACAGAAGAGATAGAAGAGCCAGAAGACTGAGGAGGAGGGTAAGCAGCCAACTTTGGAAACTAAAAATACACAGCTTCTGTTAATAACCTGCAAGCCCGCTTTGAAAGCTTGAAAGAGGTCACCCTGGTCAGGCAAGGTATTCAAAAGATAAAAGAGCGAACAGCAGCTGAGAGCAGGATCAGTGACATGGAGGACAAGCTGCCAACCATGATTGGAGAATCTCAAGCTACTACTCGTGTAGCTAAGCCACAGACCTACGCACCGAAGATTTTGAAAACCGTTTGAGGCGCAATAATGTGCAGATCGTAGGGCATCCTGTGAAGACAGAGGGCCGCAATCCCATTAAATTTGTGAAGCAATGGCTCACGGATACATTTGGCAAAGAGGCAGTTACTCTTTATGCGGTGGAAATGGCCAACAGAGTCCCTACCAGACCACTACCTCCTGGCCACCTCCCACACCCGATGCTAGCAAGGTTGCTAAACTACAGAGACAGAGGAATTATCCTATGGTTGGCAACGGAGCGCAGAAACATCAAGTTTAATGGTACAAGAATATTTTTACCCAGCCTCATACGCCATGCTATACCCAGTGGAGCTTCGCATCACCTCTGGGGGGCAAGCCCACTTTGAGAATGATGCTTCAGCGTGGCTGAATGCCAATGAGAACACCCTCAGACAAGTACAGAGACCAATAGCGAAGGAAGACTGAATACCCCATCATATAAAGTGATGCTGTGCAACATTAACCTATTAGGTATTGCTATGAACACACCAACATAACTTCTACGCCTCGCACATGGCCAGGACTATAGGTAACTCTGTTTTTTGAATTTCCAGGGAAAAGATGCTTCCCTCATTACTCTAAAATGGCCATAAATACACTTTTAAGATAACGGTGGTATCAATAATTTCATGGAATGTTGGACTAAATGACCACTTAAAGCGCACCATGGTGTCTTTTTTGTTACGAAAATACTTGCCTGCCATTTGTTCCTTATAGGAAACGCACCTTACTGCTGAATCAGTGACTTGCCTGGGTTTCATATGGGTGGGGCATACCACTCCACTTGCACCTCATTCTCCAGAGGTGTGAGTGTACTGGTTCATGGTTCCCTGGACTACAAGGAGGTTGATTCAGTGATTGATGGTGAGGTAGGTGTGTGTGTGTGTGTGTGTGTGTGTGTGTGTGTGTATATATGTGTATACACACACACACATTTTTTTTTATTTTTTTTTGTGTCAGCTATATACTCTTACATGTATTCTGGCATTTGTGTGTATACCTCCACCTTACGACAATCAGATCCTCGGAGCGCTATTGGAGTTTTCAAATTAAATTCCCAGAGGTACCATTGTATGTTCTAGGGGACTTTAATTGCAGACCCTATTTTAGATAAACATCCACCTATTATAAGGGGAAGTGGGAACAATCGCACACCCATTATAGATGAGGTAGGATGGCAGGATCTGTGGAGATCAAAACACCCTGGGACAAAAGAGTTTTCATGTATTTCTAAGAGTCACTCTTCGCTGTCACGTATACATATATATTCATATGCGGCAGAACGTTATGGCCCCCTGAAGTGTCAGACCATTCCCCACTAGTGGTATAGTTGGACGTACTCATGCCATCTGAACTGGCTAGAGCTCCTTGGAAGTTAAACGCTTTCTGGCTCCATCTCACATGAGTTTGTGATACAAATCTAGACTTTTGGCGCAGCCATACCAAGGAGGTAAATATTAATATTACTTGGGAAGCCTTTAAGGCGATTCTCAAAGAAATCTTTATTAGAGAGATTCAAGCAATTAAACGCAACACCAATGCTCAGAGGGAGCATTGGTGATGCCCCTCTTAAAGTGGGGTCGCCCTGGGAATGGGATGTGGGCGCTTTCGAGGAAGAGCAGTGGGAGGAGGCCCTACAGGCAGTTCACCCGGTGCTCCCTGAATGTGGCTCAGTGTTTCACAGCTGTCCATTCGGCTAAGAGCACATTATACACCTGCCAGATTGGCCTCTATTGGGGTAAGATCAGATACTGGATGCAACACGGTACATGGAGATTTAGGCTGGATTCATACCTATGCGTTTTTTTTTTTTTAACAAGAAGAAATGTTTATTCGATCTTTACAGTACAAGCGATGCATATACACAGTTGTTCACAGGAGTATATCATATAAATTGTCACGGGTCAAATAAGCTGTACATTAGGGCAGGTAGAAGGTGCATCAGGCTGTTGAGCTATAGTACATGAGGATATAGGTCGGAGGAGGTAGCGCTCAGCAGGACTAGATAAGGAGGTCCTAGGGGGGAGGGGGACAGCAGGGTATGAGGAGGAGAAAAGGGAGGGGGAGGCCGGGCGGGGTGGGAACAAAGGAGGGACTTCCATATAGTGTACCAAGTTCACTCAGTTCAGACAATTAGACAAGCAAAGGAGCCCAGCAATGAGGCCTTGTTTTTTATTTTCGGGGGGAGGGGGGCAGGACCAGCAGCGAGGTTTTAATGATTGTCTGCCAGTTCTGCGCCCCAGGCATCTATCCATCCAGACCAAATTTTATCAAATTTGCCCAGGCAGTTGTGATTGGTGTAAGTGAGCTTTTACATTGGCAACACTGAGTTCTGTGTCAGGCGCAATGAGGACACCCTGGGAGGTGCAGCATCCTTCCAGTGCAGGAATATCTCTCTACGGGCATAAAAGGTAGCATAACTCAGAAACAGTCTAGTATATTTGCCCCTTCTTCTGGAACCAAAAGCATTTAGCAGCAGCATTTTGGGGTCCACTTCTAACTCCAGGGAGGTAGCTCGACCAAGGGTATCAGCTATCTCTGACCAGTAGTCCCCCAGACAGGGACATGACCATATCATATGAAAGAACGGGGCAGAGTATTGGTCACATCTGGGGCAGGCCACCGGATTGTTAAGGTTCATTATTGTCAGTCATTTAGGAGTGTAATAGGCTCTGTGGAGGAACTTAACCTGCAGGAATCGGTCTCTTGCCGAGATCATATTGGTGACAGAGGATACACATCCCATTCCTCTTCTGACAGATCTGGGATGTCTAGTTTCCACTTTACCAAGGTTTTTCTCATCTTCTTCACTGGAGCTACAGATAAGTGGAAGTAAAGGGAGGAGACGGGTTTATCTATGGTCTTGGCAGTAAGTAGCCCCTCTAGAGTCTGACCTCAGTATGAGCTGCACTGGGAATTGCTTTCTATACGCATGTCTAAGTTGATATTATCGGAACATCCATCCCAGCAGGGAGTAGTCGCTTTTAAGATCAGAGAAGGTCCTCAGCTGACCCCCCCCCCTTGACTATATGTTTCAACTTAACAATACCCTTCTTTGCCCAAATTTGTGGGTCCGGAACTGTATGCATATGTGGTAGATTGGGATTGCCCCAAAGAGGGATGTGAGGAGAGAACGTTTCAGGGGAACTAAAACGTGCCCTGGCCTTATTCCATATATTAATGGTTGTGCGCATCAGGTCCGTAATGCCAGGGTGTGATCTCGACCCTCTTAACACCACGTTGCTTAGGGAGGAGTATGAACCCATTTAGGGCTGCCTCCAGGGTCACTGCCGGATTGTCTTGTGGTTGGGGAAAACCACCATCTTGCAGTCACCTGGACGGCCTCCCAGAAGTAGATCTGAAAGCCAGGCAGGGATAGGCCACCCTGGGTGACGGGCAACTGAAGAGTGGCAATGGCCAGTCGTGGGGGTCTAACGTTCCAGACAAAGGTAAGAAATTATGCTTTTTACTTTGGCAAAGAACGAGGCTGGGGGGATTAAAGGGGTATTTCGAAATGGGTATAAGAATTTGGGGAGATAGACCATTTTCATTAGGTTAACCCTACCTACTGGTGATAAGGAAAGGGTCCTCCAGTCTACACACTTCTGTGAGAAGTTTTTTTAGTAACTGTTGAAGGCTCAACTCGTAATACGAGGATAACTGAGTCCCAATCCTTACCCCCAGGTATTTGAACTCTGATGCCCAGCTTAGGGGGGGGGGGGGTACCTGTTGGTGGGTGATGGTCCGACGCGTTTAGTGAGATTATTTCCCCCAATTAACTTTGATGCCCGAGAATGAGCAAAATTCATCTATTTGGAGCGCCGGCAGGAGGGAGGAGATGTCTTGAAGAAAGAGAGTAGGATATCATCTGCATATAAGGATATTTTATCTGTTATTGCGCCAACTTGGATTCCCTTCACCGAGGTGGTGGACCGAATGTGAGCCGCCATGGGTTCCATGGCTAACGCAAATAATCCAGGGGATAGTGAGCATCCCTGTCTAGTACCTCTAGATGGTAAACGGCAGGGACAGAGTGTTATTTATTCGTATGTGGGCCATGGGATTGTGGTACAGCATTTGCACCCAGCTGATAGTGTGGACCAAATCCGAACCTGCGAAGGACCGCCCAGAGGTAGCGCCACTCAACCGAGTCAAAGGCTTTCTCAGCATCTAGAGAAGCGACTACCTTCAGGCTGCCTCCCCCCGCTCTGGAGAGATGTGTCAGGAGATGTCGGATGTTTATATCTGTCCCTCTGCCTGGCATAAATTCGGACTGGTCCACGTGGACCAGCGCCGTAATTAGTGTTAAGTCGGCCCGCCAGCACCTTGGCCACCAGCTTGGCATCCACATTGAGGAGGGACATCGGCAGTACGAGGAGCACTGTTCGGGAGGCTTAAGAATGATCACTATAACTGCCTCAGCCATTGTCGGGGGCAGTAGCTCCCCCCTCCATGGCTTTTTTCAGTACTGACTTAAATGGCGGCAGTATTTCTTCTGTATAGGTTTTAAAGAATTTGGCGGGTATCCTATCAGGGCCCGGCGTTTTGCCATTTTGTAAGGAAGCTGCTGCTTTCTGTAATTCCTCCAGATGAATGGGGCCATCTAAAGCTTCCCTAAACATGGACGTCAGGCAGGGGAGTTCCACCCCATCGAGGTATGTCGTTAGCTCTTCGTCTGTGCACCTCATTCGAGAGCCATAGAGGTCTCGATAGAATGAAGCAAATCTGTCGTTGATGGAGGAGGGATCTGTCAGTCGTGCCATCCGAGTGGAATATGTGGGAGATCATCACGGGGCAGGAACCTTCCCTTGCCAACCATGCCAACCTACTACTAGTCTTTTCTCTATGTTCAAAGATTCTTTGCGATGGTGTACAAAATTTTATTTTTGGTGGCTGATGTTTGCAACAGGAGAACATCCCTCAATGCTGCCTGCAAATTAGAGTATGCCCTTTGAGTCCCTGACTCTGAGTATTCCTCCTCCTAATGCTGCCACTTTCCTCTCAGCCTTTTGAGTCTCCTCCCCTAGGTCCCTACGGATCTTGCGTATATATGACTGCAAGCTTCCTCTAGTAAAAGCCTTAAATGCATCCCAAGATGTAGTCAGATATCGAGCAGTCCAGTTCCTGAGTGGCATGTGTAGGCCCTCCGAGGGGATTGCGCCATCTCCAGACATCAGTAAGATTAGATGCTTCCGCCCAGACAAGCAACTCTAGGGATGAGCCCGCACCTGGTGCGAGTCTGTCCATCCCAGGATCAGGGGCCAGTTTAAAATCTCCCAGTATCACTAGCACTGGCGTATAGAGCAATTTTGGAAATTATTTATTTTAGTAACCTTGTGGAAGCCGGGGGGGTGCAGATATAGTCCTACTACCACTAACTCTAGTCTATCTACCATGGCGTGAAGTATAACAAATCGTACCTCGGGGTCTAGCTCTAAGGCCAGCAGCTTAAAGGGCTGGGAATTTATGGACAAGGATACTTACTCCCCTAGAGTAGTTAGTATATGTGGAGTGGTATTGGTGTCCCACCCAGGGCCGCCTAGGATTTGATAAATTGAAACACCAGTGACCTCTTCACAGAGGAATTTCAAGCCCCTAGTGTTCCATGAGAGAATAGTACAATCAGCCATAGTTGTCTAAGGGTACATTTTGAATCTGTGGCCCACTGCTCAAGATCAGATGCAAGGTCCAAACCACTGTGCGGGTCAAGACATGGTATCTCAGACATCCAGCGACATACATTAACATTGCTTGTAGAACAATTGTAAAACCAAACATAACAAAACAAACCCACCCAGGGATCGTAGTGGGCAAATATATACTGTCACCTTGACGGAGGCCTGGGTTCAAGGCAGGGAAGAAGGGAGCTGGAAGGAGGCAGGGAAGGGAGTAAGAGGACCCAGAGTAATGAGTGAAAAAAGTTGCTAGGGAGAAATGCAGCAAGCAACAATAGCCCACTCAAGCGGGCAATTCAACAGGGTACTCAGTCAGCCAGGAGTGTCGATCCATCCGGAGGCCTCCTGGAGAGGGAAAGAACCGAACGGACTCCCCATCCTCAACCTTCAGTCTAGCCGGGAAAAGCATGCTGTACTTTATATGACGGGATCGAAGCCTCGCTCTCACAGCGTCAAAGGATTTCTGCTGCTTCTGGGTTTCCAGTAAGTAGTCCGGGAAGATCAGAAGTTTCGTGTTTTTCGAAGCTGAGTTCACCCTGGGTTCTGGCCCCTCTCATCACAATATCTCTGTCCTGGAAGTGAAGGAGTTTGAAGATAAAGTGCGGGGTGCTGCTCTCTGAGGCCCCCTGGTGCCGTGAGCCCTTTCCACAGTAAAAAATGGGGAGACGCGTGCTGAAGGGAGTAGTTATAGCCGTTCAGCAAAGACCCCTTAGGGCTTGTGCCCTCAGCCCCTTCAGGAAGACCCAGGATACGTAAATTGTTACTCCTGTTGCGATTTTCTGTGCGGATATAGAGCGTCTTCACCCTAGTTTTGAGCGTGTGCAGGTCAGCTCCATGTTCTTGTACTGTATCCTCAGCTTGAGAAACCCTCTGCTCTACCTCAGTCATTCTGCCACGAAAGATATCAGTCTTTCCTAATAAACTCCACACTGGCTTGAATATGGTCCACCTTACCGTTCAGGGTAGTTATGGCTTGTAGAACCGCCTTGAAATCTGCCGCAGCAGCAGGCAGTTTATCCAGGTCCTCAATCTGTTCTTCCATGCTGGAAGGATGTGTAGGTGAGGCCACAGCTGAGGTCCGGTCCAGAGTGCCGGGTTTCTGAGCCCTCTTTCTGGATCGAGGCCAATTCTTCCTCCTTTGCATAACCCAGGGAGGGCAATAGCAGGGGGGGCAGAGGGAGACCTTCAGCCAGTCCTTTGTGGGCACCCAGGAGAGCTCCGCGATGGCCCTGCGAGACCGTGGGCAGGGTAGATCAGACAAGGACATGGGCTCGGCCAAGGCCCCATACCACTGCTGCTTCCGGGGTCCAAGCCAGCCAGATTCTCCCACAGGAGCAATAGAGGGTGGTAGGAGTGGGGAGAAGCCGTCTCCTGCAGTCCCCAGGGCTCTAGACTCGGTCCGCGCCGACCCCGCAAAGCCGCGGGCATGATTTTCAGGCAAGCCCCCGGCTTCGGCCTAGATCAGGATGCCCTCTACCGCTGCTGTTTTTAGGGATGCAGCCGGGCGGTTTCTCCTGCGGGCACACTGGAGGGCAGTAGGAAGGAGGAGGAGTAGGGAAAGGCCGCAGCCCTCAGACACCATCCGCGCCGACCACCCGCAAGGCTGCGGGCAGGATTTATTACGCAAGGCCTCGGCCTAGTCCGCGAGGCCCGCCGCCCTCCCCCGGGAGTTTGTCTGCTCTTTTTTTTTTTTTTTTTTTTTTTTTTCCCCCTCTCAGGCAGTTCATGGTGGGCCCCCCCCCCCCCCCCCCAGCAGCGGAGAGTAGTTGGTAGGCAGGAGGATGAGTCTGCACCCCAGAGAAATTACAGAATTATCAGCTCCTCAGGGAGCTCAAACGCATATGCTCCCATTGCCATCCTGGACACACACTACAGAACGTGTTCCATAGGAAATAATGTTAAATGGACTGTAGTGCAAATCTGCATAAGCAGAAAAACTGCATAGGTGTGAATCCAGCCTGCGTAAATCTACTTTGGAGATGCCCAAAGCTCCACAGGTACTGGACGTAGGTCCCAGATAGTTTTTAATAGGGTCTTCAAGGCCAGGATATAAATATACTTTGTCATTGTATACATGCAACACAATTATTCCGGGTACTCGTTACAGGTACCAGGAAGAATGGGTGTGACCCTAAGGTATTTATGTTGGGTATACTAGATGCACTACCCTTGGAGGAAACTCCCCAGACAGGCTGTAGAGAGGGCCCTATTCTAGGCTCGGAAGTTAATACTGAGACGCTGGAAATCCACGGAACCCCCCCCACACTAAAGGAGTGGATCACCCAAATGGGTGACCTTATTCGCTTGGAAAAGATCATATATCGGCACATTTGACAAACTGATCTTAATGGTTAGATGTTCCAGGACTAGCCCCACTAGACCTGGTCTATGACCGATTGTTCTGAGGATTGATTCAATGTTTACCACTGTTTTTACTATTCCAATGTATGAGGAAAATTTATTATCTATATGTGCACTACTGAGAGTGGGCTAATACCACTCTGTCTCCAGATGGTTAGATATAACATGCTGATACTAGATTTGGTGGAATTGGTAGTTCACATGTGCTTTGTTCTGAACCATGTATGCACATGTACCTTCGATGCTTAATGAAAACATTTTGTTTGATAAAAAAAAATACTTTTTTTTTTAGAGATTAATTTTTAGGGGGTTCATCCCCCAGAACTTTCAATCCACTCACCATTCACATGGTTGCACCTTCATGTATCAGCATGCAGATGCATGCCTTTTTAATATTGTGTGCATTTCCTCCTTTAGTTTGTTAAAAGTATTATGTACATGTACAATTAGTAGTTATTCACAACTTTACTGCAAGGCATACTGGATTAGGTTTGCCCACCGGGAGTGCAGGGGTAGGTGTGTGACTTTATTTATTCATTTTTTTTTCCTTGGTTTTTAACCATGTTTTTTTTTATTTTTTTTTATTTTTTCCCCCCAGACTTCAAGAAATCTGACAATCCACTAGACTTCCTTGAAAGCAGTACTTCAAATATGGTAGATAAGTAAATCCCTTTCCCTACAATCTTTATCTACTTGAGAAAATGCAATCTACACACTACAGTCTGTGCCCACTCCCCACCCTTCCACCTCCATATCAGAGACTGGAATCCGATCTATTTGTGTGTTTTTGTTTTTTATATATATAATATATATTGCACCATTTTTTTCCTATGCAATATTAAAAGTTTCTATTTAAAATTTTGTGTGGCTTTTTCCTCATTGTAACCATTACTACTTTAACCTACTCTAGTGTACATGAAATGTTTAATTTCTATTTTAGTAGAGGAAGGCTTGAAGTGGCTTCTGCTTTTAGTATTGAGGATTATTTTATCAAATTTAAAGTAAAATCCTCTGTCCCAGTATATCTGAATACACACACTAACTGAAATATACCAAGACAGGGAACATAAGGTTTGTACTTGCAGAGGCAATCGCAGACCATAGCCTGTAGATACCAGCTGCAAAAATATTCAGCGGCTTCTAGTGTAACTTATAAGTTCTCTAAAATTCAGACAGTGTGCTCATTTAAAATGTAGGCAAACTGTCAGACAATATTTTTATTGTACAAGCAAAGGCAACGTTCTGCCATATCCTTAAGCTAGGCAACAGTACAGGAACAGCTTACACACTTCATGAAAGTACAATGTTGGCAGTATTTGCCTTTTCTTAGTTTACCCCTTTTAAGCAGAAAACTGAAGTAGTTTGTACAGGCTGCATTACTACAATACCATATTGTATTAAAGAGAAACTTTTTGGTCATTTAAAAACAAACAAATCAGCAGCGGTAAATACTAGTTCAGAGTACAGATCTATAGTTTTACATTGAAACTGCCAGACAATGATTGTGTGCAAGTGCAGTAATCTAGTTACTGATGTCACTTTATCAGTCTGACTGAGATGGTAGCTATAGTTACTGACCTTTTGTGTATTTATTTGTTTAGAACTATGCATAAATGGATTCTTGGCTGTGAGCAAAGGTGCCTTTTTTAAAATGCATGGTGAGTCCTCCATTGAGAGCAGAGCCAAGGCAGCAGGACTTGGCGCTGTAAAGATACCACATCCTGCATGCAGCAAACCTGTACTGTATTACATACAGTACTTGCCCCTTGCTTTAAAAAAAGAAAAAAATCTTGCATAATGGATGTGAACCACCAGTCTTTTGAAAATAAGACCTTCCTGGCTCCCTTCTGATACAGAAAAGTATGTAGAGGGGTTCTGATTTGCATGCTTGTTTCAATTCAGTCAGGATCCAGGTGATGGGGATAGCCAAGTGACTGGCATTTTCAGAAGATCAGCAATTTTCTTCCAAAATGTTCCTTTAGTAAAGGGTTTCTTAACATGCAACACTGGTGTGAAGTGTATATTATGTATAGCTTTTTCACAACTTATTTTAGGGACATGTTCATTCTCATTAGACCATACCCTGTTTTATTCTTTGTACCAACTGCTAACTTGTATGTCTAATTGCAGATAATGCGTACCCCCTTGAAGTCTGAATCCATGACTGCAGTGTCTGATTTAATGGTCTTCTCACCGATGGAAAGTTAACATTTTGTGAAGGATTGAGAACCCTATGCCTGCCTGTGCAAACCAGAAGATATCCACTTTTTTTTATGTATTTTTATATTTTTAAGATCAAAACTGTTTTTAAGAGTCATTTTTGGATGCTGTTTTATCACATTACTGTTATGTTACATGTTTCTGATAAGCTAATTGTTTAGGTTGAATGTTTTGACTATTCATATGCAGAGGCTTTAAATTTAGGAGACTGCAAAGCCAAATTGTAAATTAGTAAAACAAGTCTGATACAGTTATAAAGTATAGTTGTATTTAATGCACATATGCTTGTGTTATAGATAAGCTAAGTATAACTACAGTAAACTGCTTGTCAAAGTTTTGTTTGCATTTCATTTCTCCAGCCCCCCCCCCCATGGTACCCTCTGCGCAGGTCGTTTCAATACAAATGCCTTCAGCGGGGACCAGTATGAAGTGATCAGCACCTAATTTTAACTAAAGTTCCACTTTAAAGATAAACTGTAGATTATGGTTGCACACACAAATATTTACAAATTCTTAACAAGCAGTAAAGTGCTTTGACACAAGACACCCTGTATCGCCTCTGTCACTATAAAGTGGACATAGAAAGGAATCGTCCTCCTTTTTAAAATTGCATTTTGTTGCTTTGCCGCCTGAAATTAAGATGGACACAGTTTTTGCTTTATCCGGCTGTATTTCACTTCTAACATCCAAGTGAAAGAACACCACAATGTCGTCATAAAAAAATAATAATTCAAAAACCGAATCGCTGAGGAAAAAGGCCCACCCCCTCCTAAAAAATACTTGTAAATTCAATCAGGTGTAGTTGGTCACTTTCTATATGGTGCACACAAGGCCATTTGACTTTTTTAGCTGTGGTCATTTTGATTAGCTAGTAAAGTGTTTCTGGAGCAATTCAGTCAAGGGTAGTGCAACTGAAGCAAACTAACTATGGGGTGGCAAGGCTGTCAAAAGGTCTCCAGGATAAAGTTGTGCCCATCTACAAGTCAGGAGATAGATACAAAAAAAAAAATCTTTATGGGCTTTATCAATGTCTAGAAGCAGTGAAGTCTATTAAGAAATGGAAGGTATTTGCTACGAATACAGACTCCCTGATTCAGGATGTCTCTATAAAAACTGGATGAAGGAGCCAGGAGGAAACTGGTTGGTCTGTCAAATTCCTGTAACTGCTTCAGAGTTGCTGTAGTTTTCTTGGTAGTGGTATTGTGTGCATATGACTATCACAAATGTGGCTTGTATGGGGTTTCGGAGAGACACGTGAAGTCAGGATGAGCTTTTCCAAAAATGCACCTTGAAGATTCTGAGGCCGTGTGGAAAAAGGGGTTTTAGTCAGATGAGAGTAAAATTGGATTATTTTGCCTCTATAAGAAATGCTATGTCTGGTGGCAATTCAATACAGCTCACCATCCACATAAAAGCATTCCTACAGTAAACCATAGAGGTGGTATTCTCCTGTTATGTGGGTGCTTCACTGGAGCACTTGTCAGAATAGAAGGAAAAGTGGATGGGGCAAAATACTGTCAAATTCTTGCAGAAAACCTGAGAGAACATGAGAAGGTTTGCTTTCCAATGTGACAATGACCCAAAGCACACAGCAAAAATGACCACACAGTGGTTGAAGGCTAAAAATGATTGTCCTTGCATGGCCTAGTCAGAGTCCAGACTTAAACCCCATTAAATATGTGGAATGACTTGGAAGACTGCAGTCCACAAATCATCACCATCAAATTTAACTGAACCTGAGCAGCTCTGTAAAGAGTGGCCAAAGTTAGTAGAGACATATCCGAACAGCCCAAAGGCTGTAATTTAAAGCAAAATGTGGTATAACAAAATACTGACAAGGGATAATCCTTTTTCCAACTTCGTCATTCTGTTTTTTAATTTTTTTTTTTGTTATACATTTTCTGACATGTTGGTGTTTTTTCCACTTGGATGTTATAAATTGTTGTGTACATACAGCTGAATAAAACAAACTGTTGGTCTTCATTTCAGGCAGCATTCTCTAACTATCACCATTTGGGTGGGAATCTGTATGCTACCAGGAAAGGAAAATGATGTAAGAGGAGTATACAATTTTACGGTTTCCTGGAATGTTATGGCAGCATACAATGGAAACGAATTTGCCATATGGGAGGGTGCAAGAAAATATTCATAATGGTCAGTGTAGCACAACAAATTTTACTGCAGTGAGCTGAGCCAGGTTCACCTAAGGGTGGTCTGGGAGGACCATATTGCTAACTTGCAAATGGCCACAGGAGACACTCAACACTGCTATCCACAGAGCCGTTGCTGACCTGGTTGAATGTGCTTTTAAGCCTTCATGAATAGGAAGGTCTTGTGAAGCATAGACTGTTAAGACCATTTAAAAAAAAAAAATCTAGGAAGCGATTGTATGCTATTCTGACTAACCCTGTTGGGACTAAGCACAGAATTCGGCTTTTCTGAATGAAAAGGGGGCTGCCAAACAGGCCATTAGCGTTTGACCAAGTTTAGGGGATGTGCTTCTCTCGTGTCACCAAGAAAGATGGTAAATTTGACTTCCTGATTAACGTGCAAGGAGAAAAACCCCTTATGGATAAAAGTAGTCTGGGAGTTTTAGGACTATTCTGTTTGGGTAGAATGTTGGGTGAAGTTTCTCGAGTACAAAGCCTGCAGCTCTGACACCCTTTTCACAAAGGTTTTAGCAAGCAGAAATGTGGTCTTCAGGGTTAAAGTGCAGCCAATTCTGTAGGACAGATGAGGCCTTGGTAGAGCTGAGGACCCTAGGCAAGTCACATTTAGGGAACAATGGTTTCCTGGCAGGTCTATAACATCATGCAAACCTTAAAACAATTGCATCACTAAAAGGTTCAAGGCCTCCTTGTAAGTGTGGAGGAGGCTGAACTTTAAATGCATTTGAACCTAGTCTCTTGTCCAGCTCCAGTTGTAAGAACTCTGGAACTTTGGCTGGTTTTGGTGATCAAGGAGTCCATGCTTTTGCTCTGTTAAATATGCTAATGTTACCCATATTCTCTGGTATGTCTTATTCATGGAGACCTCCTAAGGCTTGACACAAGGTAGCCACTATGCGCACTGAGCACCCTTGACTTGCTAGCCTCTGTCTCAACTTCAATGCCATCAAATGTAGTCTCCTGGGGCTGGATGACAAAACTGGCCATGAGAGAACAGATCTGTTGGCAGAGGTAGTGGTAACTTAATGCTCCACTGTAGGAGAGCTAGACACCAGAGCTGCCTCAACCAGAATTCTACCATCTCACTGCTGTCTAGGCACAGTACAACTCTGGTCCCTCTTAAAAAAAAAAAAAAAAAATGAATGCCAGAAGGTCTTTGAATGCTGCTGTGAGTTAGAGAGCATTCAATACTATGACTTGTAAGCTGAACATCCCATGACCTTGAGCAGCCTGCGCTTTTAAAATGTGTCCTCCAACCTTTCTGGCTGGGGTCTAATATAATTGACCAATTGTCAATTTTGAATGGAACATTAAGAAGAACCAGACTTCACTTCCCAAGCACCTTTAACTTTCGTGGATGTTCTATTGAATTTTTCTGTGTATCCAAAAATTCCCCCAGGAACCTCATTCTTTGGGCTGGGCAGAGGAAGTTCTTCCAGTTATTTAGCCAGTGAGCTTTTTTTTAGATTGTGTGGCAGACAGGGGCGGACTGACAACTCATGGGGCCCCCGGGCAATAGAAGATTATGGGGCCCCTAGGCTTACAGGTGGCCGCCATGCCAGGAGTAAGTAACATACAAAACAACAAGTACAGTCAGGATGAACGCCAGGCTCACATCAGCCCTACCTTACATCATAGTCCTAACATTCTCCCTATATATCACAGTCCACAGAGTCCTAACTTATGGCAGAGCCCCCCCAGTGTGTCACCTTCTATCAGTGTCCCCTTACACACACCTTTGCACCTTAATTTAAAGGCCTTTAAATTAGAAAAAAAAATCCACTGTTCCATCTCTGAACTGTGCAAGTGAGTCTTAGCCCTTGTACACATGGTCGGAGATTCCGACAACCAAATCCTTCGGATTTTGTCCATCGGATCTTGTCCGAAACTGTTGCATACACACGGTCGGACAAATTTGTCAAAAAATCTGATCTTTCAGAACGTGATGACGTAATTTCGTTACGATGGGACTACGTTCAGGCTAGTAGCCAATAGCTTTGATGAAGGAATTTGATCTGAGCATGCGTGGCACTTTGTCCGATAGGAATTCTCTACACATGATCGGACTATGTCCTATCGGACCAGTTTGTCGGAAAATATTTCCAGCAAGTTGGAAAATTTGGTCAGACGGATATTCCGATGGAAACAGTCCGATGCATACCACACACAGTCGAATTATCCGACAACACGGTCCGATAGGACACATTCCGATGGATTCTCCGACCGTGTGCACAAGGGCTAAGAGCCAGCGAAATAGTAAACTGCTGTGGTTGGCCTCAGATCTGGCAGTGGGGCGTGTGAATAAAAGCCATACTTGATGTGTGCCAAATCACGGCACGCACCCAGACCTGCCCTGCTGCCTGATCCGAGGCCGGGCTCAGCAGTTCACCATTCAGCTACCTCCGAATGGCTGTGGATTTTTCAGGGGCATAGGATTGTTAGATCGACTTCTGTTTGGTGGCAGTAGGGTAGGCACAAATGAAACATACAGTATACATATACACATACGCACATTATACACATATACGCATATACACATAGACACCAGTGGTGGCTGGTGCTCAAAATTTATGAGGGGGGGACACAAACAAACTTAAAAACACAAACAAAAAAAACCCCATCAATTGCAGCCACTGTGCCCATCAAATGCAGCCACTGTCCCCCATCAAATGCTGCCAGCGTGCCCATCAATTGCCGCTACTGTGCCCCATCAAATGCTGCCAGTGTGCCAATCAATTGCTGCTACTGTGCCCATGAATTGCTGCTAATGTGCATCGCCCCGTACTTACCTGTCTCGGAGTGGGTCAGCGGCGGTGTCCTGCACACCCCTCGATGTCTTCTATCCTCTGTCAGGCATCCAATCACAGTGCCTGACGCTTCAGCCAATCAGGTGACAGGTAACAGACCCGAGCACCTGATTGGCTGAGAGGCGGTTCAGTGTTAGCAAAGTGAATTCCTTTGCTTTTCTAACACACACACACACAGCTGAGTGAACAGTGAACGCCCAGCATGACGCCTGCTGTTCACCTTTGTGGGCGCCTATTAGAGCCTAAGGCTCTAATCAGGTGCTTCCCAAAAACACACCCACCGCTGTAATTCAGGTGCCTGAAAAGGAGACGGGTATCTGAATAGGGGGTGTCAGCGGCAACCATAGATAGATTCATGCAATGCATGAATCTATCTATGGTGATAGAGAGGTGCCAGGAGAGTGGGGGCAGCGCCCAAGCGCCCCTTATGGACGCACCACTACTGATAGACACACAGACACACACCATACACATATACATATATATATATATATATATATATATATATATATATATATATATATATATATATTTTAGGGCTGGGGGGAAAAAAAAAAATCGATTTAAATCTTGAATCGAGCTGAGAGGTCAAATCAATTAAAAATGTAAGAAACTAAGCCAAAGCCGTAGCCTCGCCTAAAAACTCCTGCCCGCAGCTCCTCAGGACCGGCGCATTGTCCATAAAAAAAACAAAAAAAAAAAAAAAAACACACACACACACACACACACACACACACCAACACCTTGATTCAAACCGTGTTTTTTTTTTTTTTAATTATCGCAGATATTTTTTTTTTTTTTTAGAAAAATCGCCCAGCTCTAATAATAAAAATAAATAAACATATATATATATATATATATATATATATATATATATATATATATATATATATACACACACACACAGTATATAGACACCAGCACTTTTCACCCAACGAATCAGCCTAAAAAACACTGCTGCCACCATCTCCAGGCATGCTGGGACTTGCAGTGCCCCAGCAGCTCACAGACACTTGATGAGTCTGATGAGACAGGTAATGAGTAGGCAGGGTAGCAGAGATTGGGGGAGGAAGTTCCTTCCTCCAGAAGCATGGCACTTCTCACATAGAAAATCGATCACAGTTTCAGAGCCCTGCTAGAGGAAAAGCACATCCACCCTCCCTCCTGCTCACTAGGTTAAGCCACTGACACTCAGTTCATCTCAGCAAGCTTACCTTCCAGCAGGTTGCAGCCCTTCCCACACTGCACGTTGTGTCCCCTCCTCCAGCTGTTGGCAGTCTCCTGCTCTGAAATCAAATGAGCCGCGGAGAGGAAGGGGGCGTGTACACTGTTTCCATTGGCTGAGGAGGCAGTACAGAGGCGGGGCATCTATAGCTTCTTTTTTTTTTACAGCAAAATGATGTCGGCTTGGGACATTTCAGGGACAGATGTAAAAAAACACAGATTTTTACATACTGTCCCTGCATTTACCGAGGCTGGCCAGTCTGATGGGGCCCCCTAGTGGCATGGGGCCCTCGGTCCGTGACCGAGTGCCAGAATGGTCAGTCCGCCCCTGGTGGCAGAGCATCCCAATGCTGGATATGCATCTCCTGTTTGCTGGCTAGAAGGATGCTGCCCAAGGAGTGGTGTATTTTCATCCCACTCGCTATTGAAGAGACTTGCATCTTTGTTAATCTCCTAGGGGAAGTGGACTGAAACTGGTAATGGAAATTAAATGCAGGATGTATTGGGACAAGTAGGTGTCTGATAAATCTGGGAGATTGGATGCTCTCTCTAGGTTTATCAATTATGAAATTGATTGTAGGTTCTCTATCTTCCACTACTCCAATTTACTGTGCTTGTTGAGGTTTTTTTCAAGTTTAGCACTGGGCACAGATTACCTGATTTAGATTTTTTATTTTTTTTGCTCATCTAGGAACAGAGGTGAGCCAAATTGTCATCTCCTGTGGGCACCTGGAACCCTCACGATTGCTCATTTGGATGTAAACTGGACCAGAATTTTTTGTTCTCCCATCAAATCTGGTTGCATGGGTTGCTGGAGGTGATCTGAAGGGGTGGACATCCCTTCAACTTTCACCAATGTCACACTGATCCTGAATATTTTTAGATGAGCGCATCCTTAAGATGACTTCTTGCTGTTCAGGTGCCTTCAGTTTTTAGGACTTCAAGTTCCTGTTGTAATCTTTTCCCAGTCTGTAGGATTGTCCCTCTTATCTACCCAGGAGATGCTACCTATATGCTGTTTCTAGTTTTTGTCAGATGATATCCACCCTGACCTGCCCATGGTCACCCTTGAGATGGCTGTATCCAGTCTACTCCAGATTGGAGCCGTTGTCTGGTATCTTGCACTTTTTTAATTTTAAAGGTGGGATCCGCTGACCGTGGCTTCAGCTCCAACTCCACCCCCCCTTGCCATAACCGTGGGCAGCATTTCTCCTAAAGAATTTCAAGTGAAGTCTGACACCTTCACCACAGTCTCCTTCCATTTTCAGCTCTTACGAAACCGTTACCACCATATCTCCACTTCCTCTAATATTAACCATTAAACTCCATATTGTTTTGCCTAACACTGCAAATGATATTGCTGATCTGCAGGCACCTGCAGATGCTACAGTACATAAGGGCATGTCATATCTAGAGCAAATTTTTGGTCCTTGACTGTAACCACAAGGTGATGTGTCTTGCAAGTCACATTAAATGATGCATCCACCACCAGATTGACCTGTGGCTCTTGCAGGGGATACAGTTTTGACAGCTTGTTCATACAGGTCTTTTTTTATCTGGCCCGTGTCTTTCCTCCTGGATTAACTCCTCCAGTCCTCTATTAGGCAAAAGTCAAAGCCTGTGGCCCCTTTTAATGGTTTAGTCCTCTGCCAAGCTCTCCCATTCAGACACCACATACTGGCTCTGGGTGGAAGTGTTAGGAAATTCAACCGCAGATTGAGGAGTAGAGGTCTCATGCTTCGACTCCTTGGCTTATTCTTTAATCAAGGCTGCTACTTCCATTTTGTCAGTTGCCGCTTCCTCCAAGTGGACTAGCTTGTCAGGCAATTACTTTCCACCACAAATGCAGCAACCATTGGGGTTGGTAACCTGTGCTGTTTGTAGTTGGGGAGCAATATTAAGGAGAGGTTAGATAATGATCTTAATCGACATTGGCCTTCAGAGGGCTCCCTCCAGCCTCTTGCTCCAGGTAGACTTGATATACTCGCTTGACAGGCAATAAGTTCTCACTATAAACGCAGCATTTATTAGGGTTGGTAACCTCTGATGTTTCTACATCGGGAGCAGTGATGGTGAGAGGTGAGAATGACCTTGACCCACATTGGCTGTTGCAAGAACAGCCAATGTGGCAGCTTGTTTTGGAGGTCCTTACAGGGCTGTAGATATTGGCTCTTTTTTTTCCCCCTCACGATCTTCACTACTTCGCTAATCCCCTTATCTTTCAAGCAATGGGTGGTCTGACTGGGCAGCGTTCCTCATAGAAAGAGCAAACTGAAATGAAAAACAGCATGACATCAGTACTCGGGTACTTTTGACAGTGATACCAGAGCAAAGTATTGAGGAGGAGATGGGAAAAACGTACCTGCAAAACAATAACTACATAAGCATCAGCATGCACGAGTACAAATCACCATGTGTTGCCCAAAACCGCTTTAAAACGGTATCGTTGGCATTATTAGCTCGCAACCTACTGTCATCAGTCACCTGATGACGTGAGGTTGCAAAATGTTTAGAGGGCCGATTGTCGCTGCAATTCCGATGGACCACAGGTGACGTAACATCCGGTTAAGTAGTGAGACAGACTGCATCTTTTCTTCTTGCCATTTAAAAACGTCAGTGTGTTGGATAGTACATATTGAGATTAACATTTATGGTGGTCGAGCTGGTGCTGGTCTGGGCACCCCGACATGTAAGCGCATGAAATTGGGAAATGGTTTTAAATTTTAAATAAAATTGTGTTGCACAAGCCCGATGTCTTTTTTTTCTGGGTGATTGGTGCATATCCCTTTTGGAGGGGAAGGAGCATCTGCGAGTTGGAGAGGAAACCATCAAGAATCCCATGCAGGCAGATTGCAATATATTTATTGCACGTGCTCTGGGGTCCAGCGGACCTTTGGGCTCTGGTGAGTGAGCATTAGCATCTTTGGTGGTGGAGCACATGCACTTTGGAACTATACAAGGCTGCACGGTGGATGGGAAGCATTAAATTAAAGTGCAAGATACGGATGAATATGGACTTTTTTGTTTAGAACATGTTGGTTTAAGCATTTATCACGCATAGCATATTGCTAGAGTTACGGTTTGAGATACATTTCATAGCAAATTGTGTATATTTATTTTGCACTGTATTGAGTAGTAGTGTGTAAGATTCATATCAATTAGCACATATAGGCATTAGGATGCTTATAGTTTACATAGCGCCTACTTCATATTTTCTGTTTGATTCATTAGTGTGGTTCACACTTGAAGTGGCAGCGCCTTTTATATTTAGGAATTATTTATGCCTGCTTGTGTAGCTCTCCAAAAGCTCAGAGACTGCAACTAGGCGCACCATCTTGAATGTGATATCATTAGACTCCAAGCTTTCATTCAGGTTGCAGGCCAACTTATTCCCCTTTGACAGTTTATCCAATATAAATAGAAAATAAAGTTTGACACATCTATAGGTTACATTTTTATTGGTTTCTACTAATGTATTTTGCCAATATACACAAATAGTCTTCATATAAAAAGAAACTCTGAAACAAAGCGGCATTTTTCACATGATTCATTGACTGCTGTTTGCAAAGAGATTACATCATGCCAACAGTAGCCGCATTCAAGGTGATGTCACCACTAATGACCACGGCTTTAGTCAGTTGGAAATCTCGGTTTCGGTGCTTATACTGGAAGAGGTTTTCATTGTTGACAGCTACGCGATAGATTTCTGCTTCAACAAAGATTTTCAACTGGAAAATAAAAGGAATTACATGTCAAAATCCAAAATGGACAAAAAGGTACCACAAAAAAAAATTTGATATCATTCAAACAAGATTCAGACTCTTAAATCCAACCAGTCAGGAACAACAGCTACCGCTGGAAAGTGTAACAGCTATATCACTACATCAGTGTAGTTTGAGTTTAGGGAAAAAAAAAAAAGAAATTGAGTGTGCGTTGGATGAAAAGTGCCCACTGTTGCGATTGCGCTTCAGATGCCTTTGAGTGGGCTGCTTAAGTACTTAAGGACCGCCGCATGGCATTGTACGTCGGCGCAATGGCACCGACATGCACAAGCACGTACGTGTACGTGCTCTCCTTCCAGCGGGTGGGGGGTCCGATCGGACCCCCCTCCTGCAGGATGCGGCGGCCCGTTTCACTGCAGGAGCGATCCGGGATGAGGGGATGGCCGTTGGTTTCTGGCCATACCCTCTCAATCGCTGCTGGCGAGTGAGAAGCTTCCCCCGCTGTGTATAGTAAACATAGGCAGGGAGGAAGTGATGTCATTCTCCTCGGGGCGGTCTTTTTGACCAGACTGCGAGGAGAACAGAGAAAGTAAGTGTGCACCAACACTACACTGACATGTAGATACACAAATCACTAGTGCCACTAGGTAGCTAGTTATTTTTTTTAGGTTCACCGCCTGTTTTTTTTTTTATAGCGCTAGGTACCCCCATATACTACCCAATAATGGTTTTAACCCCCTGATTGCCCCTAGTTAACCCTTTCACCAGCGATCACCGTATAAGTGCCACTGGTGACGCTGGTTAGCCAGTTAGTTATTTAGGTTCCCGGTCAGGTTTTTATATAGCGCCAAGGACCCCCATATACTACCTAATAAAGATTTTAACCCCCCGATTGCCCCTAGTTAATCCTTTCACCAGTGATCACCGTATAAGTGTTACGGGTGACTCTGGTTAGTTTGCTTTTTATAGCATCAGGGCACCCACCATTTATTACTCAATAAAGGTTTAACCCCCTGATCACCTGGCGGGTGATATCAATTAGGTTTTAGGGTCAGGGTCTGCGTCGCCCCAGGCAGCGCTAGGTTAGTGCCAGTACTGCTAACACCTACGTGCAAAGCATAAACCTCCCGTAGTGGTATAGAATCTGAACAGATCAATATCTGATCTGATTAGATCTATACTAGCGTCCCCAGCAGTTTAGGGTTCCAAAAAAAAAAAAAACACGCATTGCTAGCGGGATCAGCCCAGATACCTGCTAGCACCTGCATTTTGCCCCTCCGCCCAGCCCACCCAAGTGCAGTATCGATCGATCACTGTCACTTACAAAACATAACTGCAGCGTTCGCAGAGTCAGGCTTGATCCCTGCGATCGCTAACAGTTTTTTTGGGTAGCGTTTTATATTTAAATCCGGAAGGCAGTACTTGGATTTCAGGGTCCCGTACGTGGCTAGGTTCCCAAAAAGTCCCCCACATGTGGTATACCCATACTCTGGAGAAGCAGCAGAATTTATTTTGGGGTGTAATTTCACGTATGCCCATAGCATGTGTGAGCAATATATCATTTAGTGACAACTTTGTGCAAAAAATAAAAATTGTAATATTTCTGCAACTTGGGGCAAAATATAAAATATTTCATGGACTCATCATGCCTCTCAGTAAATAGCTTGGGGTGTTTACTTTCCAAAATGGGGTCATTTGGGGGGGGGGGGGGGGTTGTGCTATTTTGGTATTTTATGGCCTTCGAAACTGATAGGTAGTGAGGAGTGAAGTCAAAAATTTGCACCCTTAGAAATCCTGAAGGCAGTGATTGGTTTTCGGGGTGCAGTACGCGGCTAGACTCCCAAAAAGTCCCACATATGTGGTATCCTCGTTCTCAGGAGAAGCAGCAGAATATATTTTGGGGTGCAATTACACATATAACTATGGCATGTGTGGGCAATATATCATTTAGTGACAACTTTTTGTAAACTTTTTTTTTTGTGTCATTCAATCACTTGGGACAAAAAAATAAATATTCAATGGGCTCAACATGCCCCTCAGCAATTTCCTTGGGGTGTCTACTTTCCAAAATGGGGTGATTTGGGGGGGGGGGGTTGTACTGCCCTGCCATTTTAGCACCTCAAGAAATGAGATAGGCAGTCATAAATTAAAAGCTGTGTAAATTCCAGAAAATGTACTCTAGTTTGTAGACGCTATAACTTTTGCGCAAACCAATAAATATACGCTTATTGACATTTTTTTTTACTAAAGACATGTGACTAAATACATTTTGCCCTAAATGTATGACCAAAATTGAGTTTATTCGATTTTTCTTATAACAAAAATTAGAAAATATCTTTTTTTCCCCTCGAAATTTTCAGTCTTTCCATTTATATCGCCAAAAAAAAAAAAAAATCACAGAGGCAATCAAATACCATCAAAAGAAAGCTCTATTTGTGGGATGAAAAGGACGCAAATTTCGTTTGGGTACAACATTGCATGACCGCGCAATTACCAGTTAAAGCAGTGCAGTGCGAAATTGTAAAAAGACCTTTGGTCCTTAGGCTGACAATTGGTCCGGGGCTGACAATTGGTCCGGGGCTGAAGTGGTTAAAGTGATATTAAAAAAAGGCAGTTTTTTTTTTTTTAAATAACAAACATGTTATACTTGCCTGCTCTGTGCAATGGATTTGCACAGACCAACCCCGATTCTCTTCTTCCTCGGGTCCCCCACTGCCAATCCTGGCTCCTCCCCCTTGACCAGTGCCCCCCTCCGCTCGCTCATTGGCAGCAGTAGGAATCAATGTCTCCCGTTGCTGTGTTTCAGCCAATGAAGAGAGCGAGACCAAGGCTCCCATGCACATTGCTGCATTGAGAGGGGGCTCAAGTGAGTATTGTTGGGGGAGCAGCACGTTGAATGCATATAGGTAGAAGCCCTTAGAACCATGCACCACAAACAGATAATACACTGTTGTAATGTAGCTCACCACAATGCACTGTGGTGTGCTGCAGCGCAGGTTCATTGGTAAGGTGTGTTCAAAATGAATGTCACAGCAACTCACCAAAGTGCATGACTCGCCAATTACTGCAGCACAAGACTGGGAACCTGCCTTAAAAATGACACTGTCATTAATGGAGGCTGCCATTCTGATGCTTCTGACATGCATTTACAGTACGCTTGTTTTGGGTCTGACCAAAACATACAAAATTAAGACTCAGCCAAAATATCAAAAGGCCTGTAATGGCAGCCCCATACTTCTCTCATGACAGAGTCACTGTAAGCAGTACCAGGACAGGGTCGTCCAGCACCCAGGCCAAGTATCCAGAATTTTGTCCCCCTCCCTCACTGTTAATACATGCCATAGAAAATATATACACCACTCTGCATCTATTCTTTGCCTCCTTGCTAGTCTGTGCCCAGGGCAGCTGCCCATCCTTTGTCCCGGGCCTGACTGTAAGGGCCCATTACCAAACCACCACCCGCTATGACACCCCAGCGCACTAAGGTGGCGCTCCTCTTTTGCACATGCACTGCATCACAACACATGTACCAGGACAGGTAACAGGCATTTCTCTTATATTCACCGACCGACACAGCCCCTCTCTGTAACAAATGGGTGTTAGCCTTATCACTAGGAGAATACTAGGCATAGTTGTAACAACACTCACAACTCTTAGTTCTGCCCAGGGGGGCAGGCCCTCAGGCTCGACCCTCCACTCTGCAAAGCAGCCTCAGTTTTACTTTGCCTAGTAAAGGACAAGGACCTAGGAACCCTGCGGGCCCATCGCTCCATGCTTTTTATGCAGAAGCTTGGATTTTTGCTCAAGATGAATGATCCTGCGATCTATTTTTCAACAGTCTGCAGGGTGACAGGCTGGATACCCTTATCCTTGTAGTCTCCCCAGTCCGGCTATCGAGCGTGTGCAGGTCGCAGCTACGGCTCGGCAAGCCATGACATATCTCAGCTCCTGAGGTGGTCGGTGAGCTTTTATGCTCCAGGGCATACATATGACCGGGCTACTGATGTCTGCGTCACAGTATACTAAGGCCAGTAGCTACCCTGTACCGATCAAGTGTAGATCTACAATGCAATGTCTCCCAGCTTCAGGACTGGTAAGTACAGCTCTCCCTGTCTCAGCAGGGTTGAGCAGCTGGGCATTCCCTGGGAGGTCCATTCGGGGGTCCCTCACCTCCTTCTCTTCTCTCCCCTGTCCCCATCTTCCCTCCCATCCCCCTCACGGGGGGGGGGGGGGATTCTGCATGTGGTACTGAGCAGTGTGTGTGTGTGTGCGCGCGCGCGCCCAAGATCCCTGAGGGCTCTCACCTGGGATCGGGGACTGGCTGGTGGTGCCTGGATCCTGAGGTGCTTGTGAGGGTCTGGCTGTGTCTCGGTGCAGCGCTGGGTCTCTGCCACGTTTTTTCTGTCTCTGTCCCTCATGGAAGCTGGCCGGTGGCCTTTTTAGGTGTGGGCAAGGGCAGATCTTCTGGGCTTCAAGCGGCCGTTTTCCCAGTGCTTCCCTGTTCGGGACTCTGGTGGCCATTTTCTAGAAGCCTAAGCATGTTTCAGTGTTCTCCTGCAGCAGCTACCTGTGGTTTCAGCTTCCTGTCTGTTTACTGGACGCTGGGCGGCCGTTTTATGTAGTCTGAGCATGTTTTTCAGATCGTTCTGATGGACTACCACCAACACAGTTTGGATTTCCTCTGCACCTGGGAGCACTAGGGGTCTACAGGCACTGCTGTGAACAGCGCAGAACACCTCAGGGTGGTGAGTCCGGCGGGTTAGAGCCCCTCTGTCAGCGGCAGCAAGGAGGGTGGGGCTGTCACTGTCCTAAGTTCCCTTCGGGTGGCAGACAGGGTAGGTTCAGCATGGCTTCAGAAACTGGTGTTTCTTCCCCCGAAATACAGGCAATTGCAACCAGGTCACCTGCAGACTGCGCAGTCCCCATGGACACCCTGACGACGGTCCTCAATTCGTTTTTTGCCAAGATGGAGGCGGTGCCGTGGGAAGAAAGGTGCTAAAAAGTGTCCCCTGCCCCCGTCCTCTGGGAAGAGCTCTGATGCAGACTCAGGTCCTGCTGAGGCTGGTGACCCCTGCTCTGTCCAGGACCGTTCGGATAGTGAGGATGAGTCCCCGCCTGGGTCCGGGTGCTACAAAGGGATTGTTGTAGCACTTATCACAGCTGTGCGTGATACCCTGAAGATTCAGCAGCCAGTGGATCCCTCTGCTGATGTACCGGTCCCCTAAGCCAGCATGTTCACTTAAGGTGTTCCTGTATCTGACTTATTTTGACAAGTTCATTTACAAAGAATGGGGTCGCCCGCAATGGATCTTTTGCCGATGCGTAACCCCTTTGAGGAAAGCCTTCTCAAAAAGTGGTTGGTTCCTCCGGTCGTGGACCTCCGGGATCCAGGTTAAATAAAGGAACCACGATCCTAGTTGAGGGAACTCCTGCATTCAAGGATCCCACGGACAGGAAGGCCGTGACAGTGGCTCGTACCTTGTTTACGGTTGTGGGGTCAGCCGTGCGACCTGTACTGGCATCCTCACTGGTGTCACAGACACTGAGTGGGCAAAACGTTTTCACCAGGAATTGGGAGAGCAACAGGCTTCCCCTCTCTACATGGAACTAGCAGACCAACTAGTGCAAGGCCTTAAGTACATCATTGACGTGGCCCTGGATACTCTCCCTCTGTTATCCAGGGCTTCAGTGTCAGCTGTGGTGCTGAGGCGCCTAATTTTGCTAAAATGCTGGTCTGCTGACCAGGCATCCAAAAAAGCCCTGACGGATCTTCCCTTGGCGACCGGCTCTTTGGAGCCTCATTAGATGACATTATTAAAAATGCCACTAGTGGTAAGAGTACCATACTCCCACAGGCCAGGAAGGCTAAGGAGCTATGCTGTAGGCAAGGGCCCTCTTTTTCCGCTCACAAAAGGCTTTTTCGTCCGTTCGACAAAGAGTCCTCAGCTTGACAGGACGCCCAAGGACATCCCGGGAGTGGAGAACTGGCAGGCAGACTGTCACCAGATGCAGGACCCAGGAGAATGGGCGTTGCATCCAGAGGTGTTCCGGCTACTGTGCCTGCGGTGGGGCACACAGACATGGATCTTCTGGCCTCCCGTCTCAATCGGAAGGTGTTGAGATTCATGTTCAGGACACGGGATCCGTGGGCTGATGCGTCAGTCACGCTGGTGGCTCCCTGGGATCAGTACCAGCTGATCTACGCCTTTCCTCCACAAAAAAAAAAAAAAAAAAAAAACTGTTACCACGTCTGCTTCGCAGAGTGGAATCCGAGGGGATCCCAGTAATATTGATTGCCCCAGATTGGCCTCAGCTTCCCTGGTACGCAGACCTAGTGCGCCTGGTGGCAGACGCTTCCTGAAGACTGCTGTTGCGAGAGGACCTTCTGTCTCAAGGTCCGATTCTCCATCCTGCCTTACCATCGCTGGGTTTAACTGCATGGCTATTGAGAGCCAGGTGTTGAGGAACCGGGGTCTTTCAGACTTGGTGATCCCCAACTATGCTGAGAGCATGGAAATCCTCTTCTCGGAAGATATATCGTCGTACCTGGAAGGCCTACATCTCCAGGTGGGAGGAGAAAGGATGGCGTCCGCGCTCCTTTTCTGTATCCAGGATCCTGCTGTTTCTACAGCAAGGTGTAGATCAGAAACTGGTTTTAAGCACCATTAACCCCCCCCCTAGCAGTAATCCCGAGTCTGGCTCGGGTTGGGATTTTACTAGCAGGAGCGGTAACCCCTAGCCAGACTCAGGATCGCTTCGCTGGATGCAGGAGAGGACACAGTGAGAGTTACTCACCTTGTTCCCTGGATCCAGCGATGTCCTCCGCACTGTGTGATCGAGCTGTCCTCCGCTCGATTCACAGTGCCGAATGCCGCCGAGCTCCGTTCCCTGCGGCGTTACGGCGCACGGGAGCCGAGAACGGCGGCAAATTCAAAAAAGTAATCTTACAGATTACAGTGCTGTATAAAAAAAAATTACACACCCCTTTTGTCCCTAGTGGTCTGTGCAATGCCCTGCATGCACTTTTATATTAGAAATACTGTTTTTTCTGCCTGGAATTTGGAGATTGTCCATAGCAACCAAAAAGTGTCCCTTTTTCAGTGTTTTAGGATTTGATTACATTGAATAATTTTTATTATTCTTTATTATATTATAAACTTTATCATACCCGGGATGCCTGCTAGACTCTGGTTTGAACAGATTTAAGAGAGTTATTCCTAAGAATTACAGGACTACAAAATAAAACACCAAATTTCCATGCAAAATAATTGTACCGCTTTCAGCACCTAAATCCAGACTGAATCATACCGCCAGGGAGGTTAAGGGACAAATATCAGCTTTGGCTGTTTTTTTTTCCGGCGACCCCTGGCGTCTCACTCGCTAGTGAGCACTTTTGTTCAAGGGGGTCCAACATGTAGTCCACCGTTACCCCCGTGGGGTCTAAATCTGGTGTTAGCAGCGCTTCAGAAACCGCCATTTGAATATATCAGAGAGATTCCCCTTTTGACTCTTTCCCAGAAAGTGGTCTTTCTAGTGGCCATCACTCGGCCAGGAGGGTTTCGGAACTGGCGGCCTTGTTTTGCAAGTCGCCCTATCTGGTTATCCACAGGATAGGGTGGTGTTGCGTCCACAACCTTTTTATGCCGAAGGTGTTTTCGGCATTCCACATCAATGAAACATTGTGTTACCATCTTTGTGTCCTAAGCCGAGACATCCTAAGGAGGTGGCCCTCCATTCCCAGGACATGGTTCCAGCTCTGTGGGGTATTTGTCTGTCCCGGCTCCCTTCCGGATGTTTGTTTTGGTGGCTGGTCCAAAAAAAAAAAAAAAAAAAGGCATGGCAGTCACGTTGGCCACCTTTTCCAGGTGGATTAGACAGACTGTTGTACAGGCCTATGCCTTGAAGGGGCAGGTGCCCCCTTTCCGATCACAGCCCACACTACAAGGACAATCGGAACGTCTTGGGGCCTTCCAACAACATCAAGCGTCTGTCGCTCAAGTGTGTAAAGGTCGTCTGTTCACACTTTTACAAAATTCTACAAGGTAGATGTCAGTGCATCGGCTAATGCCTGTTTTGGCCACAAAGTTTTGCAGGCGGCTGTATAATGGCAAATTGCACATACAATTTTTTCCGTTTTTTTGGGGGGGTAAAAACACAGTACCTTTAAGATAATGCACTGTTGCATTTGTTGCCGCAGTTTTGGTGCGGTTTGAGGGTAGTGCTTCTCTGTTGAGGAGTGCCCTGGTTTTTTTTTTGTGGTGGTTATTCCACACACTGTAGTTTTTTTTTGTGGGAAAAGTTTGTACTAGCTCCCACATGCCATGGTGGATGAAGTTTTTTGCTGTGTTCCCACCCCTCGTTTTAGCACTGCTTGGGGATGTCCCAATGGTCTAAAGAAAGAAGCTGTGTCAGTCGGTGAATATAAGAGAAAATAGGATTTTTTATACTCACTGTAAAATCATTTTTTCTGCAATTCACCGACTGACACAGCACCCGCCCCTCATTTTTCTTTACGTTATACTGCTTGTTGACGTACTGAGGCTGCAGTAGCATGATGAGGGGTTTTTACCTAAGGGACCACCCCTTGGGCGGAACTAGAAAGTTTTAGTTTTATTATCGCATGTTAACATGTAATGTCTAGTCCTCTCCTGAAGGTGGCATAACAACTCAATGGTCTAAAGAGAGAAGCTGTGTCAGTCAGTGAATTACAGAGAAAAGGATTTTACGGTGAGTACAAAAAAAAAAAAAAAAAAAAAAAAAAAAAATCCTATTTTAGACTTTAGTACTACTTTAACCACTTCCCGACCAGCGCACAACGATGTACGTCGACAGAATGGCACGGGCAGGCATATTGGCGTACATGTACGTCCAATATTCGTTGCCGCCGTGCCATCGGGAGCGCGCCGCCGGCGGCGCGCTCCCGCGCTGGTCGGGACCCCCGTGAGTCCGATCGCGGGACCCGCGGACTCGATCGCCGCGGGCATCCCCGCGATCGTCTCACGGAGCGGCCGAATGGAGGAAATGCTGTATAAACAACATTTTTCCATTCTGCCTAGCAACTAGTGACGCTGATCTCTGCTCCATGTGATTGGAGCAGAGATCAGTGTACACTAAATGAAAGCCCAACCCCCCCACAGTTAATAACACACCCCTAGGAACACTTAACCCCTACACTGCCACCCACTGGTTAACCCTTTCACTGCCAGTGTCATTTACACAGGAATCACTGCATTTATATAGCAGTGATTACTGTATAAATGACAATGGTGTCAAAAATGTCCGATGGGTTCCCCACAATGTCGCAGTCACAATAAAAATCGCAGATCGCCGCCATTACTAGTAAAAAAAAAAAAAAAATTATTAATAAAAATGCTATAAAACTATCCCTATTTTGTAAACGCTATAAGTTTTGCGCAAACCAATCAATAATCGCTTATTGCGATTTTTTTTACCAAAAATATGTAGAAGAATACGTATCGGCCTAAACTGAGGGAGAAAAATGTTTTTTTATATATTTTTGGGGGATATTTATTATTACAAAAAGTAAAAAATAATGCGTTTTTTTCAAAATTATCCCTCTATTTTTGTTTATAGCGCAAAAAATAAAAACCGCAGGGGTGATCAAATACCACCAAAAGAAAGTGGTTAAGACAACTAATTGTGGTCAGTTGCAGAACTGTGCAGAGGAGTGGCATGGCAAACATTCTTCAGCTGAACATTTCTGGATCAAGCAAAGTCTGTTTCAGAGATCAGCTGAAACATTATATTCCATGCAATGTAGAAATTTTATTATTATTTTTATTTTATTTTTTTACCGTAAATGCTTGTCCTTTCTGAAATGGAAACTTGGTGGCTTCCCGCTCTTCAGCTCCCCACCGGCCTTGGAGCATTGAATTGCGCACCAATACGCTCGGGTGCTCATCGAAACGTGGATTGAAATGGAAAACAATATCATTGCCATTTTTAAAATCAATAGTCCACCTAAAAGATATAGATCATTAACATTTTTTTTCAATACACAAATTGCAATCTGTTTTAGATCAACAGTGTGAAATTATTTTCTTGATAAATTGTTTTATGCTGTGAAAAAACAAACAAAAAAAAAAAAAAACACATCTATATACTTTTCCCAAATATTTATTTGCTGAATCATTTATTCATTTATTTCTCCTTGAGAAAGTCCCTCCACCCAATAGCAGTATTTGGTAGCTGGTACAAGGCAGTTATTCACTGCAATCTCTTGCTGGCAACAAAGCTTCATTTACATTAGAGCAGCAGAAATACCTGCAGGGATGAAACATGCTAAATGGAAAAATACTTCACATTCCTCCAAGTGTTGGTTCACATTTTCAGAAAAAGTGAACTAACACTGTATCCAACCGCCCCCCCCCCCCCCCCTTCCTGAGTTTTACTTACCTTCCCGCAGCAGTTAATGCCCACATAATCGGTCACGTGGTCTGGGGATTTGAAATCCCTGCTATTCTCCCTCTTCCCTGTGTAGCACTTCCAGAATTGATCAGAGTGACGCTCTGTGATGGCACCAACCAATCAGAACCGTTCTGATCTGTCCCAGGATGTATGATAAGCCAATGCGTTTCAGATTTAAAGGGTCTCCCTTAGTACTGTTCAATAAAGTATGTACAGGACTGATAAAACTGGGGGGGGGGGGGGGGGTCCTAAAGGGGAATTGGTATGACCAGTCCAGATTATGGTTAAGCAGTAATCTGCACCTACATCACAAAAGTATCCAACGCCAAAAACTTCGGATAAAGTGTTGAAGGTTTAGAACTCCCTGAGGTTTTCATTGATGTCTGGTAACCATTAGAATTGGAAAATAATGTGATGGAAAAATCTAAAAGGTTATAGTTGTCAATAAAACAGGAAAGGAAGAGTAATATTAGGTGGGGACACTAGTGACTCGACTTGTTCTAGTGTTGGAATTTCCGCACCTTTCTGCTATGTCTCTGGAAGAGGAAATTAAAGTGGTTGAAAATGCAGAAGATTTTTCTTTTACATTACAGCATTTCATGGAGGGGAGCCAGGAACACCAGTGGGGGGCCCAGAGAAGAGGAGGATTGGGGCTGCTCTGTGCAAAACCATTGCACAGAGCAGGCAAGTATGACATGGTGACACTTACAAATCACTTTAATAGAAATTTCCTCAGGGGACACTGAAAAAAAAAAAGAAAGAAAATTAACCCTTTACAGTAGTGGCAGCCCATCCATTAGGGGTCCATGGGTGCCCCCCCCCCCCCCACATGCACCCAGCCCCCTAATCTACATGCGAGGTGCTGGATGCATGGATTCCAATGGGGGATATTTGTATTTTTTTGAAGCACGTGATTAGAGCCAGAGACTCAAATAGGCTTCAAAAAAGGGCAAGCTCGGGGTGCAGGGCACTGCGCCCACCCAGTTGTGTTATAATTGCAAATTAATATTTGCTATTGTCACACCGATTCTCCTCCCAGTCAATCAGGAAGTGGTTCGTGAGAAATTTCGCAACTGGACAAAAGGAAAAGCATTCCAATTGGCCTAGGAGAAGGCGGAGGAGACACAAGGGAAGTCTGACCGACCCACCCACGATTCGCCAATGACTCCTGGGATGGCTCACCTGCAGTGACTCAGGCATCCAGCACTCCCGGCTCGGACAGGGGTGGGAGATTGGAGTCCTCCTGGGCAGGACACCTGCATCCTAGAGAAGTAAGGCCATCTCCCGAGGAGGGGGGGGGGTGTTGATGGTGTTTCCTGCATTCATGTTAGTCTAGGGGGGTGGCTAATGGTTTGCTTCCCCCCCCCCTCAAATTATTGAGTACCAGCTGCCACTGCTTTACAGATATAAAAAGACAAAGTTATTAGAGCTCTGTAATTACAGGTCACAGGTGTGCAGTTCGTTCGCAAGATTGCGACAATAAAGTCAGGATCCGCCGACATTCCTGGACCAGCACCCAGTTTGGCCTCAGAGCCATGAGGCGGCTGCTCCCTCCTCAGCCGAACACTACAGTGAATGGGGGTGGGGGGGGGGGGGCAGACAGGGGTGGCTCAGGAAGCCCTGAGATTGGGCTACTCATTTTATTTTGGTTGGATTTCTGCTTTGATGTATGTTTTTTTTTAATTCTCGATTCTGGAGTATATTTTGTACAGAATTTCATATATATATTCATCCATTTCTCATAGCGGGTGAGCCGTTTAATATTGCTGTGCAGTGATTGTTCTTGAATGATATCTCCACCCCCCCCCCCTTACTGCAAGTCTATCAGTCACCACACCTCATTTTAAATTTTGTCTTAGCAGAGAAAAATATGTTAATGCAGGAAAGGAGAATCTTCAAGCATGTACATGCAATTCAGTCAGGGAAACCTGGAACAAACATGTTGAAATGTGAGTGTATCCAAACTGCTTGCAGCTTAATGATACCATGATGCCTGAAAATGGCTTTATTCAATAGGCTATGCTAGGAACCGAGGAGGACAGCAACCAGGGCTGGACTTACCATTGGGCTTGTCTGGGCTCAAGCCCATGGGCCCTGCCCAATAGGGGGCCCCGTCGAGATACATAACCGAGTGCACTTGGCTCGGCTCCACTCACAGTCACGCTCAGTCCCGCCCTATGATGGACATAACACAGGGACTTGGCGTGACTGTGAGCTGAGCCAAGTACACTCGGCTACTCTTGGCTCCAGTCGGGACTGCGAGAGGACCCGAAAGCCGCCAAGAGGACCTGAGAGCCGCCGAGATACAGAGTCCCATTTTTAAACTTCAAGACTACAATGACAAGGCTGCAAATGATACTGGGGCAAGGCTGCAAATGACAAGGCTACACTGGCAAGGCTGCAAATGACATTGACAAGGCTGCAGATGCAAGGGCAAGGCTGCAGATGGACACTGATAAGGCTGCATTGATGGGCATTTAAATGTAAGCTTTTTCCTTTAACTTTCCTCATAAAAGTTTTTTTCCTAAATTTGGGGTGCGTGTTATACACCTATAAATACGGTAATGTATAGAAGGTAGGGCCCGAAAGTGACTCAAGCCCAGGGGCCCCCACCACCCTAAGTCCTGCCCTGACAGCAACCCACACTAGCCAGCCAATCAGAACTGACACCACTGCAATCAAATCAGTACAATATTCTTTCTGATAGGTTGATATGTTTTATTAGCCCTTTACTCCTTGAATTATTTTGTTGGGTACTTTTACTACACATTTATAAAGCAGAGAGATAGGCTTTAGAGATGTGCTCTGCAGTCCACTGGCTGAAGTTGGTGGAGCTTTAAAAAAAAAAAGTAATTGTTGCCCAACCTTGTGACCTGTCAAAGTCACATGATCAGCTCTTCTCCAATCGGGAGCTCTCTCTGCTGCATTTAGTACTCAAGCCTACATTTTATGAATGGACCATAAAATGTGAGCCACAATGTGCGTAGCACATTTATAAGGCACTGCTACGTGCTTTGTGCTGGTCTTGGAATGCTAAAATAAGCCAAGCCATATTTATTCTAATGAATCTGGAAAAAAATTAATAAAAATGATGCAGAAAACCGATCGCATATCATCCCTTTCCTATCCGGGAGTGTTCTCTGCAACATCAATCAGGACATCAGAGGCTCCTCACTGTGTTCTGCATAATATCTATGACACATAGCATGCAGTATTTTTTTCAGAGATACATCCATTATAAAAATGAGACCCATAGGTTCTACCAAGATGACAGAAGAGGTCGTCTCCAACGGATATTACCTTTTGCAATTATTGCTCACCACACCTTGAATAGTCAGCACCAGGCCAGGCATAATTCCAGGTGGCATGGGTAGTGTATATGGTAAATTCTGAAAAAAATATAATTGGTTAAGACACGCTGTTGTATCATACATGTTATAAAAAGCAAATAACAGTTATTCAGAGCTTTTTTTTCCAATAGTTTCATTTATTACGCACTCACCAGTGGGCCTGCAGGAGCTGATGGAAAAGGAGCTGATGGAGTGGGACCCGTCTGACCTGCTGTTTTTGGGTCAGGCTGCCCAGGCACAGGAGCACCTGGGTATTGCTGCCCTGGTGCTGGGAAGCCTGGAAAGCCAGGATATCCCCCTGCGCCTGCTGGTGGAAATCCCCCTGGGTACTGCTGACCGCCTTGAGGGAACTGCTGACCGCCTTGAGGGAACTGCTGACCGCCTTGAGGGAACTGCTGACCGCCTTGAGGGAACTGTTGACCGCCTTGAGGGAACTGCTGACCGGGCCCTGGTGCTGGGTATCCTCCTGGGTATGGCTGTCCAGGACCTCCCCATGGATTATTCCAGTTCTGACCTTGTGATGGGTTTTGCAGCCCGCCGGCATTGGTTTGTCCTGATACGGCATCAGTCAGCTGTTGCAAAAAAGAAGGAAAAAAAAAAAAACTGAAGGCAAAGCATTGATGAATGAATGAATTACTGAGTTGATAATACTCAACTGCCTATCAATACGAAACCAATAGCAGGTTGTTCTGTAATATAACATGCATTCTACTTTGTGAGACCACGGCAAAGGCCACTCTGCCAAACACTGCATCAGTCAAGCAGATTTTTGTGTTTCTCTTTTTTTTTTCAGCACAAGGTAAGGTACCTACATTCATCCATTACCTTGTACTGGTGGTTGCCGTATTACTTGAAATCTTTTGATCTCTGTCCACCCTATCCATCCCCACCCCACACAGGGGTAATATAGCTGCTGGGTCTATCATAAGCACTCCTCCATTCATATAAACTGTATTATAACTTCCATGAATGAAAAGTACTCCAAGAATAGAGGACAAGTCAAATAAAAAATTCAGCCTCCTCCATTCATAAAGCGCTTTTCTTTGATGCAAGTTACAGTACAGATTTTATGCATGTGGGGGAGGGGGGGGCTCAAAAGGGTATGCATAGCCAGCACTTTTGGTGAGTGCTTATGACAGGTCTGTATTAATCCCCACAGCACTGTAAGATTATGGCTGGGGGGGAATGGAAGGGAATGAGGGAGGTCAGAGGACAGAAGATTTCAAAAGCAGCCACCTCCAGCACAAGGGACACTGCTCATTAAATGTAGGATCCTGTTCCTTTAAAGCATGCTATACAGTGCTTGTGCTATGCAATTTGGCCCCATGTCTCACCTGAAATACCTGCTGATCCTGCCCTCCCCTCTGTAAACTGACCACGGTTCATCATGGCTGCTGATCCCTGACACCATGGTCAGTTTATGTGCCTCCGTAGGCATGTAAAGGAGGCATTAGCCAACAGAACACCTGGCGTTCATGTGAGCGCCAACCGGCGATATGGATTGGGGTACACAGAAAAAAAAAAAAAAAAAACACACACACACACACACACACACACGGGAATGGAGAGACTTTACAACCACTTAAAGCAGTTCCCAATACATTGATCTCCCCCACCCCCATTTATCTCAGGTGCAAAAGTTTGACCGTAAAATAAATTGATTCTCTATGGGAACTATTCTATTTTTGCAAGATCTGTCACAGAAACAGGATACCACAAAACCAGAATCTCAGCATTAAACCATAATTTTAATCGGCTAGAAGCAGCAAATTTAAAAAGAAAAGAATTACGACTTACGTTAAATTCGTCTGCCATTTTCTGGGGAAAAAAAATAAAATAATGAAATGTTCTGCATAAATACACTTAATTCACAATAAAGTAAAAAAAATACACCATGAAAAAACAAACAAAATAGAAGTGATAGCAATTCATTTTTTTTTTTTTTTTTTTAATGGAAGTTAGGACCAGTAAGGCCCATATAATACATGACCTTTGTCTGATACCTGGAATTTTAGCATGATGTGACAACACTACACAACTCCAACAGTCAACCATACAGAGCTAGAAAAAAAAAAAAAAAAGAAGAAGGGCTAATTTCTCTAAGGTAAGCAAGATCAAATCACTTCCAAGATGCTTCTAAAATGATTTCTTGCTCTCTCTCTGTATATCTCAACTGACTTACAGTTGGGGTCTGGGGGCCGTAAAAACAGGTGGTTGATTTTTTTTACTGTTCCCCCTTAAACTGGAAAGGCAGCTTGATGGGGTGGTATATATGCCATTGCTGCAATGCTTTGCTTAGCAGCCATGGCTAAAATTGTAACTTTTGTTTGATGCAGCCAGCAGTACCTACACAATTAAGACCCATCCAAGTGAATGAGGCCGCAACGCAACCACCCTACAACAGCCGGCATGGTGATGCAGGATTTAAACAGTTTAAACAGTCAAATGCCTCTGAAAAGTGATTCACCACAGATTGTATTTCAGAGGGGCAGCAAGGTCGACTACAACTTGGCCCAACACTCTCTCTTTTATAGTAATGGGTATAACGATAATTTTTTCTGATTTAACGGGCGATTCTCTCTCATAATGACTGGGATAATGATAATTATGAGTTAAATTCTACCCACAGAAATGCTTTGTGATTTAGAGTTGAGCTCAGTTGCTCAGATCCCCTGCCATAATCCACCATGCCTCAACAGTGGTAGGCTTAGAGATAAGCTACCATTATCATTCGCCTTAACAATAAGTTAGTCCTGTGGATTGATTAGAAGGTGCCGTGTAGAGATTACAACCAGTGGCGACTGTATTTTTTTTTGGGGGGGGGGGGGGAACTACCCTCCCCTTGCCTGCTCTAGGTGGGTCAGTCAGGTCACCCGAACCTTCACCCAGGTCGGTCAGCCGTCTACAGGCGATGGGCTGTGGCTCGTGGGTCCTCTGCTCCTCTTCTGCATCACAGCACCTTCCGTCGTGCCTCTCCTCCCTCCTCCTAGTCGTCCAATAGAATCATCTGTCCTTTCAGCCAATCGGGTCCAGATTGGCTAGGAGGAGGATCAGCGACGATAGCGAATGTTTATTCGCCATCGTCACACAACTGGGTTGGCTCGGAACGCAGTGCTCTGCGCCCCAACCTTTTTTGAAGCACACCCCTCCCACTCCATTGGAATCCATGGTTTGGGGCCAGACACATGGATAGACGGGGTAGTGCCTGTGAGCCCCTAAATGGATGGGTCTACCGCTGCTTAGAACATATTGAGAACTCCAATGGTCAGGATGCAGCGTGCGCCCCCCCCCCCCCCCCAAGGCCTCTAGCCAACTACAGAGAACTTAAAGTGGAAGTAAACTCCCCTATTTTCAGCCAAGGAAGCTGCCATCTTTGCCTCTGTTTAATCTTCAACTGCTATGGTGCTGCACGTGTGATTTGTTATGACACAAGTTAGCATTCCCGGCATGCCTTTTTTTTTTTTTTAACTGTTTAACCACTTGCCGCCCGCCCTAAAGGCAATTGACGGTGGCAAAGAGGTTGCATAATCCTGATCGGACGTGATATGACGTGATCAGGATTATGAGCCAATGCGCGCACTCGGGGGCGCGCATCGCGGCGATCGTTGTTGCGGGGTGTCAGTCTGACACCCGGCAACTACGATCTCGGTAAAGAGTCTCCGACGGAGACTCTTTACCACGTGATCAGCCATGTCCAATCACGGCTGATCACAGTGTAAATAGGAAGAGTCGGTGATCGGCTTTTCCTCACTCGTGTCTGTCAGACGCAAGTAGAGGAGAGCCGATCGGCTGCTCCTCTGACAGGGGGGGGGGGGGTCTGTGCTGATCGATTATCAGCACAGCCCCCCCGAGGATGCCCACACTGGACCATCAGGGACGCCACCAGACCACCAGGGATGCCCAGCAAAAGGTAATCCTCCCTAGATCACCAGGGATGCGAGTCAGTGCCACAATGGATACCAATCAGTGCCCACAATGGATGCCAATCAGTGCCCACAATGGATGCCAATCAGTGCCCACAATGGGCATCACTGATTGGCATGCATTATTGTTTGGCACTGATTGGCATCCATTAGTACAGTATAACAATACAATGCCGCCTATGAGTGCCCACCTGTGCCGCCTATCAGTGCCCATCCGTGCCGCCTATCAGTGCCCACACATGCCCATCTGTGCCACCCATCCATGCCAATCTGTGCCAGCTATCAGTGCCAATCCGTGCCAGCTATCAGTGCCACCCATCAGTGCCAACTATCAGTGTCCATCAATGCCACCTCATCAGTGCCACATCATTGGTGCCCATCAGTGCCACCTTATCAGTGCCCATCAGTGAAGGAGAAACTGACTTATTTACAAAGTTTTGAAACTGAAACAAAAAAAAAAAAAGTTGTTTCTTTTTTATTTGTAGCGCAAAAAATAAAAACCGTAGAGGTGATCAAATACCACCAAAAGAAAGCTCTATTTGTGGGAAAAAAAATGATAAAAATTTCATTTGGGTACCATGTAGCATGACCCCGCAATTGTCATTCAAAGTGCGACAGCGCTGAAAGCTCAAAATTGGTCTGGGCAGGAAGGTGTTTAAGTGCCCGGTATTGAAGTGGTTAAATCGATGGGTTTACTTCCACTTTAACCTTACAGTGCCTCAAAGTTCCCATAGTGTTCCCCAAACCTACCATAGTTGCCCCATCCTGCTGAAGAGCCTCAAGCTCTACATAGTGCTCCAACCTCCAGAATTTCCCCTTGTGCCCCCCAACCTCCCCAGACCCCTACAGAAACCAAATTTCCTACCAGGGTGACTAAGCCAGCTGTAGAGTCCCCCAGCCTACTCCCTAACCCACATCGCATAGCTCCCAACTGTCCCCGATTTGGAGGGACTGTCCCTCATTTTGGTCTCATCTATATAGTTGTGTATAAAATTCACTTTTTATCTTTCAAAAAGTATTTCCCGGTGCTAAACCTTTTATCCAATTTCTAAATTGCTGCATTTGTACATTTTAAAAGCCAATATAAAGAAATAGTATTGGGGAAAAAATAAAAAAAAATAAAGCACTTGTGGATTTGATTTACCTTTTTTTGGTTAATTCACCTTTATGGGGGGTGTGGCAGGGGGCGTGCCCTATGCCTACATACGTTTGTTAGTAGGTGTCCCTCATTCCCATCTCAAAATGTTGGTGGGTATGCACATCGACCCACAGTGACACCCAGCCCCTTCCAGCATTTCAATACATTTTGCATTCCCATACTTTTGTTGTGTATGCATAAACTATTTGTTACTGTTGAGGCAAAATAACGTACTGTGCCCTTGTCTCAAAAAAGTCAAGGACCACTGGTTTAGGAATCAATGTGTCATCCTACTGAACGTCAGCTACAATTCACTGGAAAATCTGACAAAATGCAGAACGCGCAGAATCCACGGCGCATGGCTACAGAGAAAATTTGAATATGACAATCAGAGCAGTGGAAGTTAGCCGCAGATGTTTTGCATTGATAAACACTGTAATGAGTCATCATAGGATGGCTGCTGAGCCTGAGGGGAAGGCGAGGCCCTGACTGCTCCCTTGGATACTATTGCCAAACCATAGTGAGTGGGAATTTAAAAAGGAATGCCACACCCTCACAACAACAAAACTTGTTGGAGTCCATGCTCATTGCTGAGAAAAATCCCTTAACTATTTCAATACTCTTTTCTATAGGTTTGTCTGTATTCAGAGTCTGTGTCTTGCTGGCCATAGGCTGGTACAATTTCTGACGATTCAGGGAAACCAGATGAAATTCTAACAATTGGTGGCCCTGCCAGCTCGACAAAAGTTGACAAATTCAAAAGGAGCCAGACTGAAAATTGTTGGCCGAACAGCACCCGTCCTGCAGCCACCGTTTAGGTATTCTGATAGCCAGAGCTAGCAGCCATCAGAATACAATAGCCCAGCTAGCAGCCATCATATTTTAATTCTAGTTAGAGTGGGGAAAATTAGCATTTTTGTTTGGTTGGCGTTGTCTCCAGGTCAGGGTGAGGGTAAAATCTAAAGTCACAGTTTTCATTGGATTGGGAGTTGAGGGCAATTGGGGGACACTTCTTCTGAAGCAAACTATCAAAGGCATGGTTCCTCCTTAATAAAAAGGAAGATGTCCATTAACTTTCTGATAGGTCTCCAGAATAGGAAGTGAAGGAGTGTGTAAGTAAGGACACTGACTGGAATAAAAAAAAAAAAACGAAAAGAGGTGCCAACACTTCCCAATCGCCCCAAATATATCCAGAACTGAAAAAAATAAATAAAAATAAAATGTTTGGCTGTAGCAACTCTTTAAAATCGACATATTTGTGAATATGATTAGTAGCTCTTTTACATAAACCTGTTTTATTATTGGTCCTTCTTGTGCATATGACTAAAATAGTGGTCAAATAAAGAAGAAAGAACTGGGTATGTACCTAGTGCTTATATGACAGATCTCGTGGTACTAAACATCAGGAGTAGACACACTGCATAGGAATCCAAAGTAGTAAAAAAACACACCTCACCAGATATGTGCTACAGCAGATATGTCCTCACCAGATATGTCCTACATTGAACCAAGTGCAGGTGTTCCAGTGCATTTTTTTCTGCATCAAAACCGCATAGAAAATAGGTTATATGGTTTTCAATGGCATAGTTCACACTAGTCCTTGCAGTTCCAGAAAATTAAAAAAAATTAAATAAAGGAAACTAGAACATGCAGCATTTTTCCTGCACTGGAACGCTGTAAAAAGCATCAAACACTCACGAGAACGTACCTAAAAAGGCACCAAAAATGCACTGAAACACCCCTGTTCTTATTTAAGGTTAAGAAAAAAAAAAAAGGGAGGGGGAGGGAATGCACTGGACTGCATCAAAAACACGCATGCAAAAAAGCATCTGGAGCACAACTAAACTGGCCCTTAATCTACAGGGATCGGTTAGAGTGGAACCAAAACTACATCAGAGAACCGAAAGGCTTGTTAGCAAAATTTAAGGAAAACTGGTACCAGTGATGGGTACATGATAAAAATACAGCATTTGGTAGAGCAAAAACAAAATTGAAGAAATGCAACATTTAATGGGGGTGGTGGTGGCAGTGGGAGAATCAATTTAGGGATCCCCCTCCTTCACCTATATTATCAGTGTCCTTCAAGATCCATTGCTGCCAGGTCAAGCAATACCTGAAGCACCAGGTGATGGACCTAATACCAAAACTCATGTAGTACCCAATCAGGGATCAAGATGTTTTGCAAAAGGCACCATGTTCCAGTATGCCTCAGTTTACCATCTGGTTTTGCAAAGAAGAAGAAAAAAAAAAAAAAAAAAAAAAAAAAAATCGGTAGTTCATGCAGCAATAGGACCAATTAGGTTACAACCATTCAGAAAGTTCTCTGGGCGATTCTAAACCACGCTACGGAAAATCCCTTTTGTTCATTGTTCTACAGGCACTCACATAGCATATTGTGTCAACATTAGTCATATGCGTAACTGGTTGTTCTTCCGTGCAATTATGTTTTGAGAATTAAAGCAGACCTATCAAGTATGTACTGTATGAATGCATGCCTGGCAGTGCACAAAATACTTTGAAACTATACTGTGTATATGTTTTAATAAAAACTATCTCTTATTAAATATCCATGCTAGAGTTCCAGCGAGAAGACTGTGCCTTAACCAGTAATTGTAAATATTCCTTCTCAGATATATCCAAGATGATCCATGTTCAGTTTATCACCACCATCATTTTAATGCAATACTAACCACCAAAGGCCACAATTAACATTTATGGGGTTTGTATTGAATGTAGCGTTCTTTTCAGTGTACTTTGCTTGGGTTCAATGTTACCTTCTGGTTTTATCTTCGCCTGTACCAATGATGTTACTGTATTGTTGTTTTCATTTCTTCTAAAAAAATGTTTTTAAATATATTATAATTACTTGAAAAACAGTAAGGCTGGCCATACACTTTTTTGTTCAGCCTCTGCGGAGCCTAGTGAAATAATTGTAGCGGATTCCTTCATCCACATTAAACAGCATGGATGGCTGAATTTCCCATGCCGGCTATTTTCTGACAGTTAGCTCCAGCAGCTTTCAGAATACCCAAAATATACCTGCATCTGATTTTATTGGGAATAATTTTTCACCAGGCTCCTTCAACAAAAGTGGTTTGTACAGCTGACTTTTGTCAAGCTAGGTGGTGCCAGCAGAATTTGTCCAGAACTCAAGCCATTTATGGCAGACTTAAGTCTGCAGCCTGGCCATCCCAAGTGACAGCAAAGGTCAAACAACTCTTCTCTAGCCTGACTTGTTCACAATTATGGGAGGACATACCATTTGTACAGACTGTATAGCTATGTATAGCTGTCTTCCAATAGCACCTCTACTCCAATGACATCCAGATCTCTCTCTCCACTCCTCAACTCACCCCCTCGATCTCCTCACGGATCTCAAACTTACTGAATGATATATTCGTATGGATGTCACACCAGTTTCTCAAACTCAGTCTTTCTAAAACTGAGTTTGTAATATTTCCTCCCCCCAATTACTTCACCATTAAGATCAACAGCACAACCATTGGTCCCTCTACACATGCCAGGGTGCTGGGTATAATCCTTGACTCTGACCTCTCCTTCAGCCCCCACATCCAATCACTGGCTAAATCCTGCCGCCTTAACCTCCGCAACATCTCCAGATTTCCACCCTTCTTGATTAAATGGCACCACAAAGCAACTTATTCACTCCTTAATCATTTCCCTCCTTGACTACTGCAACTCTCCTTAATGGCCTACCCTTATGCACGCTATAGCCCCCTTCAGTCTATTATGAATGCTGCTGCTAGACTAATACACCTCACTAATCGATCTGTAACTGCTGCCCCTTTCTGCCAACCCCTTCACTGGCTTCCCCTACCCCACCGTATAAAATTCAAAATGCTAACACCACAACATCGCATCCATCTATATTATCTGCAGATAATCACCCAAATTGTCCCCTCCACTCCTCCCAGGACCTCCTGCTCTCTAGCTCCCTTGTTACCTCCTCTCATTCTCACCTTCAGGACTTCTCTAGAGCATCTCCCATCCTCTGGATATACCGGGGCAGGGAATTCCAATCAGTTCCTAACCTGTCCACCTTTAGGAGATCCCTGAAAGCTCACTTATTCAGGGAAGCCTATACTACACCCACCTAACAACTGTGCCTGAGCCACCCCCCCCCCCTATCAAATCATTCCCTGCATCCATTACCTTTTGTACCACCACCCCCTGTCCCCCCTCTACTTTTAAAGGGCTGAGTAAACTGTTGGCGCTATATAAAAATGGTGAATAACAACAACAATAATAATAAGTAGGACCCTATGGGCTTTGGAGGCCAAAGTCAAGCAGGTGCATGGTATCCCTCCTACTGTCACACTTAGTTATTGCTAAATTATAAATCAGGTGAGCTGGTAGAGGCTGCTTCATGATACCCTAACCATTCCCACAGTTTTTAAATGTGGGCATCTCTTTTACTCAATGCCCGACTGGCACAGAGACATACAGAATGGAAGAAAAAGAAGAAAAAGAAGAAAAAGAAGAAAAAACAAGAAGTTTATAATAGGAGTCCAGGTAATGCGATTCCGAATGGTGAACAAGAAACCTTCTGAGCAATCTTCCACCAGCGGGTGTGCACTTCCTTTTGACTGAGGCTATGTTTCCACTATTGCGTTCCCAAAGTCGCGCAATTTTTACCGCAATTTTTTGCCGTGACTTTAAGCAATGTCTGTGTATCCTTGAGGTCTATGGACCTCAAGTCAAATTAAAGTGGGACCAGAGTAGTGCAGGGAATGCTTTGAAGTCGCTGCATCTTGAAGTCACACAGATGTGAACGGTACTCATTGGAAATCATCGTACCGACTTGTCATGTGACTTTTCAGTTTCAAATCGCATGAAAAGTCACACTAGTGGAAACTTAACCTGAAAGCAGGTTATATATCTCTCTCTCTCGTTATACACACGCTGAATAAGTGTTTGCAGTAGTCGTTTGCAATAACTAAATGTGGCTTTGCATAGTGGCGTCTTGCTGACTATGCCTGTCACTGTGTACAATGTACTGCAAGCAAAACATGGTTATGCAAACTGTACAAATGGAAATCTTTAGACTAGTTCTACCACTTATAACAAAAATAAGTGTACTTACAACCAACAGTATCAGTGATTTCAGAGCCCCCCCCCCCCCAAATCAATTGCAGCCTCACTTTGCCCAAACACAGCCACTTGTGCCCACTGACCCCCCCCCTCACGGCTCTGACAGGCCCCCCCCCCCCGCAGGTGGTTTGGCACATACTGCCAGTCCTGAGTCCACCAGAGCAGCCGTGACGGCGGGGATGTCTGTCCTTGTGTCTCTTCTGTGCCACCTCTTCCTGGCGACCTGCCTCCCTGATTGGCATGGAGGAACATTAGCGAAAATTCATTCACTATCGTCACACAATTGGGTGGGATCAGGGCACACTCTCTGCACTCTGAGTCCACTCTATTTTGAAGCATATTAGAGCCCCTGGCTCTAATCAGGTGCTTCAAAAATGTACCACTCCCTCCTGCCATAGGAATCCATGCGTCCAGCATCCTGAAAGGGGCCAGGCACATGGATGGGGGGGGGGGGGGGGCGCGACGCCCATGAGCCCACAATGCATGGGCCACCCCTGGCTTAAAGCCAAACACCAGCCCAACTTTTTGTGGAGAAAACTTCAAATTTCCATGGAGGTTTTTATTTCCATGTGTGACCCTATTTAGAGGAATGCTCTTTTTTTGTCCCCGAGATGCCTGTACAAGAAAGCAGTAATACGTGCGTCCTTGGAACATAGTCATGGTATTAGGCTTTAATCAACTTGGGCTTACATTTTGGATTATCTTGGTCATGGTACAAATTTCTCCATTGGCAAAAGTTTCGTAAGCGTTTGATGACCACACCTAGTATGGGTTATGTTAAAATGTTGAAAGCTTGTCTCAGGGATAGAGGAACAATGACTCATATTTATTACGAATGTCATGTGGTGAAGGAATTATGGTATATAATATTTGAAATATACAAAATGGTGTCTGGAAATGAGATGCAACCAAGCATAAAGGTCGATACTGTCTATAATACTTGGATCACTGAAATCTATAAAGACGGATATTCTTCACCATATGATAAATGCAGCCAGGACAATAATAATGGAGAAAAATAAACTCGTCCGACAATAGTGGAATGAATATGTGAAATTAACAAAATACAACATATGGGGGAGCAGATTAGGAGAGAGGGTACTGAAAAGAACCAAAAGCCCATAATATGGCACCAATGGGAAACGTTTCTTACGTCAATAAAAATGATACAATTTCTATGAAAGGGAACAGAACACCCCGTAGAGATGGGGGGAGACCCTCCACCCCCCCCCCCTTTTTGTGATATGTATGAGTTCTTGATCGTGATGAATGGAATATGGACATTGTAAAGGAATATAAGTCAGATGGATAAGTACAGAACTGGATACTAGAAATCATTGCGGAATGTTGACATCCTATGGCAAGGATGAAAAGAGAGGGGGGAAGAGAGGGGGGAAGAGAGGGGGGAAGAGAGGGGGGAAGAGAGGGGGGAAGAGAGGGGGGAAGAGAGGGGGGAAGAGAGGGGGGAAGAGAGGGGGGAAGAGAAGACGTTTGCCTCATAATTGGAACATCAGATAAGAAATTTCCTGGGGGGGAATCAGAAGACAACCCAGAGCGTGATGCAAATGGAAAATTTTCACCATGGTGTACCCCAAACCTGGATAAAAAAGTCACACAAACACTACCTAGGTGGGCTGCCACCAAACTTGCTGCCCGATTGGAAGAGGCTTGCAATAAAATAATGACTAAGGAGACTGGAAAAAAAAATTACCATTAAACTGCATAAACAAGGAGTACAAACCCCATAGACACAACAGGAGAACTGCCTGTTCTGACTGCTAGAGACATTACCCAAAGGGAATAAATTAGAGGCATTTGAAAGGGTTTGCCAATGCAACTGGTAACTGAATCTCCAGGGTATGCAAGCACATGGGTGTTGCCACTTGTTCTCAATTAAGGAAGGTCTGTATAATAATTTAGTCAGTAAAAGTGACTTATAGAGCCCCAAATTTTTAATTGACTTTAATCGAGTTCAGTTTCTTATATAGCGCTGTCAATTTACGCAGCGCTTTATATATACATTGTACATTTACATCAGTCCTTACCCTCAAGGAGCTTACAACCTAAGGGCCATAACACACATTCATACATATACTAAGGCTAATTTAGACAGGATGCGATTAACCTACCATGTGGTAAACTTAGTTCCACATCAACACAGGTATCTCAAAGTCTGCCTGCATACTAAAGGCCTGTACACACGGTCGGACTTTTTGACAACAAACATGCAAATTAGCTGTTTTGGAGCAACATCCTACTGTGTGTACGCTCCATCGGACAAACTTTTTCTGTTTTCATCTGACTTTTGTTGGCTGTGCGAAGGGACAAACTTTCTGGCAACAAAAGTCCGATGGAGCAAAGTCCGACCGTGTGTACGCAAAAGCATCGGACTTTTGTACAAGGTACAAACACGCATGCTTAGAACCAATGCAAAAGATCAGACTACAATACAGAAGTTGACCAAAGGTGGTGCTGGAGTCATTGAACGTCCTCTTTTGAAGTGGCGTCAGTACGTTGTGAGGTCACTACGTTCGTGTTTGTTGTCAAAAAGTCCGACCGTGTGTATGCAATACAAACTTGTGGACCACGCCCTTTGTACAAAAGTCCACGGAAAAGTTTGTACAAAGTCCGACCGTGTGTATGAGGCTTTAGAAACCTTTACGGCCCCCATGGATTACTCAATTTCCTGCTTAATTGGCCATCATTTGAGTCATGGGTGTCTCTGCAAGAACCACCTGGTTAAACAAAAGGCGATTTAAAAACCGATTCAGAAAGGTGGTAAATAGGATGCATTCACTTTTCAGCTACTTCTCTTGTGGGCTGAATGACCTACGCCCAGCCTTTACTCTCACTATCAGAGTCGCTGATAGGGCAGTACAGCCAGTCCTGCTGTACCAGGCCCGGTCCCTTCAGCTTAACAGAGGGGCCCATCTAACTTTACAGTTCATTTATGCAAAAGCCAATAAAATTATACCCCCACTCCTATTTGCTTAGGAGGATATACAATTGCATTTTCCTGGGCTCCATCAGGTCAGAGCAGCCCACATGGTGTGAGCAGACGAGAGACCATTTGTTAATTTTCAGGGCTCATGTACATTCAAATGCCCCCCCACATCTTGCTGTGCTTCTCATTTAGTCCTGGCCAGCTGCTGCAGCCCACTGCCTTCCCTGGTGGAGATCTCTGTTCAGTTCCTATCCTCAGGTGGCGAGTGACTGATGTGAAGCAGCAGGAGACTGACTGTGTGGCTGCACACAGGGATGAATATCTGCATAGAATCCTCTTAGCGACCTTTCCATTATGATAACACACAGAGCCATAATAGAGCTTCTGCCGACTGTTCTGCCTGTCAGTGTGTTACCTGGCTGTTGGGTGCTGACTATTAACGTAACCACTTCAGCCCCGGAGGATTTTACCTCCTTCCTGACCAGAGCACTTTTTGCGATTCGGCACTTGCTTTAACTGACAATTGCGTGGTCGTGTGATGTTGTACCAAAACAAAATTGATGTCCTTTTTTTACCCCACAAATAGAGCTTTCTTTTGGTGGTATTTGATCCCCACACAATATTTTTTACTATAATAAATATCCCCCCCAAAAAAAAAAAAAAAAATTAATAAAAAATGTTCTCCTCAGTTTAGGCCGATATGTATTCTTCTACATATTTTTGGTAATTTATAGCGGCTAGTTTTATGGCATTTTTTATTCCCATTAGTAATAGCGGCAATCTGCAATTTTTTTTTGGAACTGCGACATTATGGTTGACATGGCGAACATTTCTGACACTATTTTGGGACTACTGTCATTTATACAGCGATCGATGCTATAAAAAAAAAAAAAAAAATGCATTGATTACTGTCTAAATGAAACTGGCAGTGAAGGGAATAACCACTAGGGGGCAGTGAAGGGGCCAAGTGCATCCTTGGGAGCTATTCTAACCGTGAGGGGACTGGACTGCAACAGGACAGTGATCACAACTCTCTAGGCAGAATGGGGAAATGGTTTGTTTACAAAAGCATCTCCCCGTTCTTCTCCGTGACAGTCGCGGGAACCTGGTGGATATAGAGTCCATGGGTCACGGAGACCATGGCAGGCACGCGCCCGCGATGCCGCTTCCTAAAGGGGACGTACCTGTACGCCCTTTTGCCGATGTACATCGGCATGCGCTGGTTAGCAAGCGGTTAACAAAGTCAGCCCCCAACAGCCATGTGACCCCTGTAATAGCGACATGATAGAGCACCTGCTGCCTGTGTGTCACATCATAATTTGTTATGCTGTGTTTTACCACAATGCTGATGATAATATCCTACTGTGCTGTGTGTTATCATAAAGGCCCCTTCCACATGGGGCAGAATCCACTTGCTCAGGGTGGCGATCTGTCTGCTGATCGCCCGCTGAGCAGACACAGCCCACTCTGCTCTATGGGCGGTCAGATGATGACGACAACAAACCAGCTGTCCATTTACACCTGACCATCCAGATAGAGGAGAACGGATCCCTTTTTTTAGCTGATCAGATTGGACATAGGCGGCTGTAAACGGACACAAAAGTCTGTTTGTTATCTGCCGCTCCATAGAAGTGAATGGAGGACCTGATAACAGGCTGGAGAAATATAAATATAACTTGAACACCAACCTGCACCTGCTAAGTAGCACTAACAATTCCATGGAGTTTCATCCAGCTGTGCATGGGGGAAATCAAATTAATTTTTCTACCTCTCTAGTGGGCAGAATGACCTACATTTGAGCCATCTATGCCCAAACTTTAGTCTCACTATCAGGTTCACTGATAGGTCAGTACAGCCAGTCCTACTGTACTGGGCCCGGCCCCTTCAGGTTAACAGGGGAAACACTTTTCCTTGAGACCCTTTGTTTCAAGGCAGGGCCAGAAGAGGTCCAGGGTTGGGGTCGAGGGCAGAGTTGAAGGGTGCCTCGTCAGGTAGGCTATATGGGGCCCCATGATTTCTAACAGCGGCCCTGCTCACTATGCAAAAACAGAATGTCTATTCATAATGCTGCAGGGTGAAATGACGACAATTCAATCCTGCCTTGCATTAGGTCTCTCCCAATAAGTTTTTTGTGTAAACACTGAGCGTAGGAGAGGCTATAGAACATATACTTGTGTGTACAAGCCCAAGCTCTTCATATTGCTTTACCAAAGGAATAGTTGTGCCCAATGATTGTAGACGAAAATCTACTAAATCCTTTTATACTAGTCAATGAAATCACAATACTATAATGTGCTCATCATTAACAAGCCAATCTAGCAATAAAAACATAGCCAAACAACTGATTTACTAAAGACTTTGCAAATCATTCCAAAAAAAAAAAAAAAAAAAAAAAAAAAAAAAAAAGGAGAAGAACACACACCACTATAACTATTTCATGTGAAAAGCAACTGCACATGATTGAGTATTCACAGTGAATTAGCTTTTCACGTCACTGGATAAATTAAGTGAATATTCACAAAAATTGCAAGGGAAGAGTCTCAACTGTTTTAGTAACTTCGCCTGAGGACCTCAGCATAAAGATTATATCTGGTCTGACTTCCCCTTCATGCCGAAAGATCACAAGTCATGACTTGTACTGTCTGCTAGCATAAAATAACAGTGTCATTTAATTCCAGAGTGCTTTTAATATCATTTTTATTGAAAACAAACTTGCCAAAAGGTGGCCACATTGAAGGAAGAAATTTTAAGAGACTAACTTTTCTGTCAAAATTTCGTCAGGTTATTCATAAAAAAAAGTTGGTGATGTTTAATATTTTGGGCAACTGTACCACTTTTTCAAATCTATATAATTCTTTGCAGTAAGGATATACCAAGTTTTCATTGAGATTCATGTCCCCATTGGGGAGATTGCACGCCACTTACTGGTGACAACAGGAAAAAGTGAGATCTTCCTTTGGAGAGGTTTTTCCTTATTTCGCGTCTTAGTGACCACACAGGATGGGAGGTAAACTCTCCCTAAAGGCTTCAGAAACAGCAGTAAACACCTGACAGCGTTGCAACTTTACCCATTCCATCCAAAACGAAAAAAATAAAATTGGATGGAGGAACTCTTTAATCTCCTAATATGCTGTGAACAGTAGAATACAAGTTAAAATTGTTGTAAATCCTTAGATATACCCAGTAAGGTAACTAGCCTCATGTGATTCATAGAGATTAAAGTGGTTGTAAACCCTGTTACACCACTTGTACCTACAGGTAATCCTATAATAAGGCGTACCTGTAGGTACTGTATATATCTCCTAAACCTGCAGTTTAGGAGGTATTTACCATATACGCTTGTGCCAACATCAGCACATACGCACTAAAGAAACGGCTCAAATGTGCTGTTTCTGATGGGCCTGTGGCGTGACCAGCGGCTCCCGTGCGCATGTATGGGAGTGACATCATTGTGGCTTTGCCCAATCACAGCACCGAAGCCGGCGAATCCAGAAATAACTCCAGAAGACATGTCGCCGGTTACAGCGGTGTACAGGGACCGCAAAGGCTTCAATCCAAGTTATGCAATGCATACTCGCTCATTATGCCCTTGTCTTGCAGGAGTTTTTTTTTTTTTGTTTTTTTTTTTTTTTGTTTTTTTAACCATGGGTCTACAACCACCTTAAGCAAAATGTTCCAACATAAGCTGTACCTGTGTAGAATTTATACAGCTTGTCTGAGCTTTCAGAAAGCAGGGAGCTGAAATTACACTCTGCAGAGTTCATTGAGAGTGGATTGGAGGGAAGGGACACATCCCTCTTCACACTTCGCACAGGAACAGAGCTGAGGCTGTAAATCAGAGGCTGTGCACTGGAGCTCCCTCACCCCTTTTTTTAAATAAAAAAAAAAAAAAAAAAATCATCATCTCTGGTGTCAGGAAAACCTGTCAGAAGTGACTCATGGAGAAATAACACTTATGCTGTGTACACACAGCCAGACTTTGACAGCAAAGGTCCGACGGAACAAATCTAAACGTGTGGGCTTCATCAGACCTTTGCTGTCGAAAAATCAGACAGACTTTAGATTTAGAACATGTTTCAAATCTTTCCAATGGACTCGAGTCCGGTCGAAATATCCGTTCGTCTGTATTCTAGTCCGACGGATGAAAACCGACGCTAGGGCAGCTATTGGCTACTGGCTATGAACTTCCTTATTCTAGTCCGGTTGTACGTCATCACGTTCAAATCCGTCAGACTTTGACGTGATTGTGTGTGGCCAAGTCTGTTAGTTCGGGACGACTGTCGGGAAGACCGGTCGTGTGTACATGGCATTAGTGCATTGGATTGAGACAAGTACACACTAGAGAGGGATATGCTTTGTTTATATTTCATGTCTGAGGTCTACAACCACTTTAATGTATAAAAATTAGTCACAAACAGGTTGTCAAACCATGCTTCCTTTGATCTAATTTAGAATCATATCTTTGTTTCTGATGAAAATGTGCACACTTATCTGGTATATTTGTACTGTCTTATACCTTCCACCTGAATACGAAGTTCTCACTTCTGGCATAGTTGGGATGCCCCAATTAGAATATGCCACTGCACAGTTAACAGCCCTCTATTTCTCCAGCAGAATAGATCAAAAGTGCACTAAAGTGCTTCTTCTGGGCCGATACAGAATAAAAAAAAAAAAAAAAATCTTCCCCCTATGAAGAGCGCATCTGTGGAAATTCCTTTACCTGCTGCCAACAGCATCCAATTCCCTGAATGGCACAGCCAGCCTGTACAGAGCTATGCTGGGAGAACGTATCCCAGGGGAATACATTCCATTAGCCCACTGAAGTATGAAGTAAATTCAAACATCCAGGGGCCCATTCAGATGGACGATTAGCTTATCCACAACAAGAATCTGCAGAGGAAAAACTTCAGCCCTATGGACACTGTGTGAGATCAGCCATGCTCAGATTTAAACCAATTGACTGCCAAGCGGCGCCATGCTTGGAAAAAAGCTGTCTGCACCCAGGCCCAGTCAAAGCCCCAAATTACATGTAACTGGATGAACCGTTCCATGCAATTAGTGGCCCTGAATGCAGATCTGGGTTAGTGGCCGTTATACAAATCTGGAGCAAACATGCAAATCAGGAAAGGTGAAGTAAATTCAGAAAGCCTTAAATTGGTATGAAAGCCTTAGTGCCAGTTCACACAGGGGCAACCAGACTTACAGCACGACTTTAGCACAACTTTGAGCAATGTATAACGTGACTTAAAGTTGCCTAAAAGACAGGAGACTTTGACTGAGGCCAGTCACAGAATAATCAGCTCTGTGGGAGTTGCCTGGATAAACATGGGGAGTACCTGGGTAAATTCTTGTTTTATTTTTTCTGTAAAATTGCTTCAATATAGAGGGAGATACGACTTGGAGGGGACTTCCATTGAAATCTATGGGTACAAGTCGCCTTGAAGTAGTACAGGAACCTTTTCTGAAGTCGGAGCGACTTATGTAGTGTACATTAGGATGGCTCTCGTTCACGCCTATGGGATTTCTTATGTCCAGTGACTTGGGGCGACTTGAGGATTTACAAGTCAGATCCCAAGTCGCTGTAGTGTGAACCGACACTTAAGGTTTTTCACCTTCAAGTGATACTAAATGAAATTTTTTTTTAAATTAAAAAACAACAAAAATGTTATACTTACCCGCACTGTGTTTAAGTATACACAGAGCAGCCCTGATCATCCTCCTTCCTGGGTACCTCTCTGGCACTCCTGGCCCCTCCCTCCTGCTGAGTACCCACACAGCAAGCAGCTTGCTATGGGGGCCATTCAGACACGGAGCTATGGTTCGGCCCTTATTGACAGTAGAGGGAGCCAATGGCGCCCTGCTGCTGTCTGAGCCAATGAGTCTCTCGTGCAACATCACTGGATCAAGATGGTAAGCATTATACTTAAGTATTAGGGGGTGCCTTGGGCGGCTGCTGCACACTGCCACATAGGTGGCACTGATAGGCAAAGGTAGGTGGCACAGATGAGGCAGCCGCTGCCCTCTGTGTGAGGGACCGTTGTCCTGACAGAAGCTGGCGATCTGCTCCCACCCCATGCTGACAGCGATTACCAATCTTCTATTTACATCAGGTGATCAGCTGTCATTGGCTAACAGCTGATCACGTGGTAAGAGGCCAGGATCGGCCCCTTACTCTGATCAGCCGAGTCTCAGACTCGGTGATCACAGAGCATGCCGTGTGCAGCCTGCAGATGACCTTCCGGCAATTAGGGCCCGCGCTGTAGCCATCTTTTGGCTATAGCGCAGGCAGAATGTAGTTAAGCCTAGTACACAATCAGAATATCATACAAAAAATAAAAAATAAATAAAAAATAATACCACTTTCTAAGTTATCATATGATAATCTGATCATTAGTACACAGCTTTTGTTTGAAATTTGCCAAAGGGACAAACACGAACATTTCAGGTACGACACCAGGCTGTATGATTTTCGTTTAATCAGTCGTTTTCTTCCAAAAATACAATACAAATCCATTACATCACTACCAAAAATTTTATACTTTAGTAGCTTATTTGTTTTCAATATGAGACCAGCATGAAAAAAAAAAAAAAAAAACACCCCCACACACACACACAACATCATTCGTCTGATAATCTAATCAAGTGAACTAGGCTTAAGAGTCTTTTCAGACTGGCAAATAGCTTCTCGAGTGCAAAAATCTGCTGCAGAGAAACTTCAGCCCCATGCACACTTTATGAGAGAGCAGCTATGGCCAGATTTGTAACCTGTACGGACTAATAACTGCTACTTCCATTTTATAGGCAACTACCCATCTGAGAGGTTACACGTGATTAGAGTTTCTAGCTGGCCTTGGACGCACACCATTTACACCCAAGGGTCGGAGTTACTGGCCACATACGAACTGGCACAGCTGTTCATCAGTTAGCACACATCCATGGCACAGATTGTTGCTGCGTCACAAGGCAACGGTTAACTGCCAGAGCGGCACAGCCTGTATGCCAATCAAAATCAGTGGTTCTCAAATCCTGTCCTCAGGGCCCACTAACAGGCCAGGTTTGCAAGATAACTGAAATACATCACAGGTGATATCATTTGCTTGCAGTATTCTAGTCTGCATCTCCCCAAGGTAATACTTAAAATCTGTCCAGTTAGTGGGTCCTGAGGACAGGAGTTGAGAACCACTGATCTAAATGATCCTCATCCGCATGCTGGTTCTGGTTGCGGATTCAAAATATTATAGTAAAACAGTCAGCAACTAGGTAACTAGCATCAGCAGTTAGCATCAGCAGTTAGCTTCCACCCCCCCCTAACGCATCTTCCTGCAAAAAGGCTCCTTTTCAGATATGTGCAAGTATTAGAAGTTTTTGTATTTTAGGTTTTTGGGCCCTTTAAAAAAAAAAAAGTCAGCCTGTTTAAAAATAGTTCAAGCATCACATTTTAAGGAAACGCAGCCAAATACGCTGTTGGTGGAAAATGTGAGTTAAAAGAAGATCTGTAACGTTAAGTTCTGCAAAGATAGCGACATTGTGAATACTCACAGTTGGATGAAAGCTGGGTGCGCAGGCAGCTGAAACCAGACTTGGGTAAAGAAGAAATGTGGCAGCAGCACGGATATAAAAGCTGCTTTTGACTGCAGGCACTGGATTGCACACGCCTAGTTTTGCCCCACCTATTAAAACCTGACCAACAACCCAGCCTACTGAAAAAAAAAAAAAAAAAACAGTTGCTAATACTAAAAACAATTCCTTTTACATTCTTTTCAGGGGAGGATTCTCGGATTTAGAAAATTGGAAATGTTATTGCCAGAAGATACATGTTAGCGCATTCCCAATTATGCATGTGAAACGGATTCAAGAACCAGTTCCCAAAATCCTCTAATGCAAGGTTTCCATAAGCAGCCCTCGAAGAATGCTAGCAGCCACAGGTCATGTTTTCTAGATTTCTTTAGGCTACATTCACGCCAGTCTCCTGTGTTTGGTTTATATAAAAACGCAGGGGAAATTATCTTTGAAGTAGAAATAAATGTTATGCTTCCCGCATTCTCCTGTGTTTCAATGTACTTGCGTTTACATACATTCAAATAAGCATTTTCAACATTTGTTTCTGTTTTATGCATTTTATTACGCTAGGAAAGTTATTCTAATGAAATGGAAGATAACAGACCCCCCCTACAGTATCCCAATGGGACAGTTTTATTAACAATGTTCTCCCCCCTATACATTTTCACCTACCAGGGCTGCAATTGCCCTTAAAAGTTCCATAAAATCTGTAATTCTCGGATTAAGGTTCATGACTTCACAATTTGATGCTCCCCCACTGTCCTTGATTCACCCTCCCCCTACCTATCCCCTCTACTCCCCTCCTATTTCCTCCCCCCCCCACCCCCACCAACATCTCACTTTATTATCCTTACTTCCCTAATTGCCTTAAGTCCCTACTAATATAAATAGAATGCTATGCTTCTCTACTTATTGTATTAAGGAATACTTAATAGGTTAGTTCCTGGTGTAGGCTTATGAGATATCCTCTGACTGGAATCTGCATGGGGCCATTAGGTTCCTTCCTCTCCTGCCTACTGTCAGAAACCATGAAACAGACTGAGACAGAAGTACAATCAAATCACACTTGTTTATTAATAAAAATAAAAGGTAAATAGAAAAAAGCGTAGTCAAGCATAGCCAGAGTCCTGTAGCCAGTTCGGGTAGTCAGCCAGTCCAAAGTTCATTAACCAGATCGGGTAACCAGCCAGGCCAGAACTCAGGGATCCAAGGAGAGCAACCGCAAGCAGGATAAGAAGCCAGGTGGGATGTCAGCAAGCCAGTTTTGAAACAAACAGACGGAGATGGTTCCCTGTGATGTGATCAACGTGAAGGCAAATGGAAAAGTGAGCAGGAAGGCTTTAAATAGGCAGGTCAGACGAGCATCATCGGGAACAGCTGGTAACTGTGGAAAGAGAAGAGAGCTGGCAATTAGCCGACAGCTGAGCGGCCAGCCCAGAGGAGGAAGGGCTTAGCCAGCCCTGACACCTACCTCTCCTATCTCTTTGAGAGATCCCCCGACCTAGTACTTGTTCGGTTGTGGCTGCTCACGAGGAGCAAGGTCTTGCAGGCCTTTTTTGCTAGGTGGACTTGAGTGTATTTACATGAACTTTTTTGGGTCACTTATTTGTGTTTTGTTTTTGCGCACCACACCACAGGATCAAAAGAAGGAAGAAGAAAAAAAAAATCACGATGACACGCATTATGGCAATGCACAACATTGCACTATATAAGTGTGCTGCAGTGTGTTGCCAAGTATTGTCAATTGCTCCTGTAGCACTGACCCCCGAAGGAGCTGCTGGTTTTATTGGGCTTACCGTTACCTTCTTGACCTCGTCTCCATCTAGGGTTTCCCATGGTAGATGGCCCAAAGAAATGTAGAAACTGACACTGAATCTTCTTTTGGGTTATTTATTTGAAGTAGAAACAGAATCTCTCAGTTTAGGGTAGAGGGTTAGGTGGAACTTAAGGTACTTTGGACTGCCAAACATGGAAAGTCTTTTATAGAAGAAATCCAGAGAATAACCATTTCACAACCCCCGGATAGACCTCCTCTCACTAGGCCTAGCAGTCGGTAGAGTGTTGAGTAAAGTAAAGTCTCTGCCACAGACTTGAGCGTAGAATACTTGAGAAAAAGTCTCTGCCACAGACTTGAGCGTAACTGAGGGACATAGACAAATTTATAGAGCTATCATACGGTACCAGTATCTCTCAGCCGGTCTGGCGATACCGTATGAGTGTAGATCCATGAACTGTCCTTCAACTGAGCCTCCAGGCTCCTTCAGAGAAGCCATCCTTGCGCATAGCCTTCTCCTGAAGAGTCCTCCCCTGGATGCTTCTCCAGTTGCTGGGCCTCTCCTTAGATGAGATGGCACTGGACCACCCTTGAATCTCCAGGCCCCGATATCCATTAAGGCCTGTCCCTGCAATTGCTTCGCCTCGGGCTATCCAGCCCCGAGACTTGGAAATGCATGGAACTGCACCCCAGGCTAAGAGGACCATTGGGGCTGGTCAGGCGTACCAGAACCAAACAGACAGAAAAATCTTCTGGCACGGAACCCCGTAGCACATGATGTCCGTACCTTAAATACCACCTCCCAGAATGCACAGCAGGAAAACGCTCCCACTGGGATGGTTCCGAGAGAAACGTGGCAATCAAAGCACCCAGCTAAACTGCGTTCCCACACTTGCCGGTGACACCTGCGGCCAAGGAGAATCCAGTGCAACCCAGTTGGACTGGTACTAAAATCATAATTTTAGTAAACTTAGCCCTAAATCCCAACTGTGATTTCAGGAATATTAACTTTCAAAATCTTATAGCGCATGCTCGTCAGGAACCAGCGCTACACTCCCCAACACACACCTATAGCATGGCCCCATAAGACCTCTTTACACTGGGGCGTTGAGGGCGTAGGCAGTAAAGCGCAGTGGTTTTAGGGTTAAAAGCACCGGCAAAGCGGCGCTGCCCATTGGTTTCGATGGGCAGGTGTATACACTGCTCCTAAACCCCCTTTAAAAATGGTGCTTTCAGGACTTTTTTTGACGTTCTGCCAGCGCACTGCTCTAGTGTGAAAGCCCTCGGGGCTTTCACATTGGAGTGACAGGAGAGACTCCTAACAGGTGCTATCTTTAGCGCTATAGCGCCTGTAAAGCATGAAAGTGGTCTAAGGGACTGCTTGGAATTAATTTCTCATCTGCACGGCCTGACCTGATGAACATTCCAACCCACCTGACACTCTGGGTTCAGACATCCTTGTGACATCACTTTAGAGCATGGGTCTTCAAACTATGGCCCTCCAGTTGTTCAGGAACTACAATTCCCATCATGCCTAGTCATGGTTGTGAATGTCAGAGTTTTACAATGCCTCATGGGATGTGTAGTTTTGCAACAGCTGGAGGGCCGTAGTTTGAGGATCCCTGCTTTGGAGCAATAAATCAGACAACTCTGTGTATTTATGTTCTGAGAATATTTACTTGAATCAATTAAAGGAGATGTTGTCACAAAAGGAAGTAATAGCTCTGCTGAGTTCTAGGCAACAGCACCAACTCAGAAAAATAATTCCTCCAAAAGGCACGAGAAAAATATTAATAATGACAGTATTATTTAGACGCTTCCTTAAGAAGTAATGTTACCCCCAACGGGATGTTTCAGCTAACTAATGCTAGTGACACTCTGTAGAACAGGGATCTGCAATTAGCGGACCTCCAGCTGTTGCAAAACTGCCTCTGGATGTCATGCTTGTGGCTGTCAAAATCTTGCTATGCCTCAGGGGATTTGGAGCTCTGCAACAGCTGGAGGTCCGCTAATTGCATATCCCTGCTGTAGAAGATGGAACCTGGCCAGCCTATGCTGCTATCCTAAGGAGAGAGAAAGGCCACTATACTATAATTTTTAGATCTGCTCTATCAGTAATGGCAATAAAGTCCACGTTGCAGATCTGATATTCTTCACCGGCATGTAGGAGCTTGTTAACTGTAATCCTATTAAGTGTAGTGGGAAACAATAGGTTTCTTGTAGTGAAGAAAGCTAAAGATTTCTAAGCACAGTGTTCGAATAGATTCAGTAAAGTATTCCTAGAGTAGCGATGTCTGTGCAAAGTGTCCCAATGTAGTTGTAACAAAGGAAGGGTAATGGGTAATGGTTGGATGATTGCCCTCTAACCAACGTCCAGACCAGTGCGATGTCTTCCGCACAGTAACCCGTGTAGCGATACTTGTGCTGCGGATCTGCTGTCTCGATCTCCTGATGGTGAAGCTTGATACACCACCTGGCAGGAGACCGGAGTGGTGCTGGAAATATGTCCAAATGCAAATGCCAGTGCTAGGCACCTCAGATATAGGTTGGAAGGTGGTACTCCGCGTGGTAGGCCGTGACCACTCTCTCCAAGCACAGAGAGGTCCATCTTGTGTCAGGCCCAGAAGGGAGAGGGCTCAGAGCGGGCTTTTTCTTCTTTTATAGCTACTCCCAGCAATCTCCCCCAGCAAAGATCCCTGGGATATGTAGTCCTGGCACATAATCGTGCAAAGCAATTATCTGATGGGAGGACTATTCATCCCACAATCCTTTTGTTTGGCACACAAATATGATGTCACCTGATACACTGATCACTAGAGGGACAGGCAATGCTTTCAGATACTGGAAGGTACGGTGCTTTATGATTGTACTCCGTATTGCTACACACCTATAGTGCTCTACAACAAACCAGCACTACAACAAATGCTCTGTGTATTGTGGTAGGCTGTGTAAAAAAATAAAATAATGCATGACTAATTTGTTTTAATGCAGAGATGCATTGACAGCCATTTTAAATGAGATGTCTGCCTAAAGCAACGCCCCGCACTGCACGCAAAATACATGCATTGCAGTGCAACACATTTTAGTGTAAATGGCTCTAAATGAACAATATGAGAACATAAGGTATGTTCATCTATAAAATCACATTCTACCTGTCTCAGAAGATATTTACTAGGTGTAGGTGTGGGCCCACACTATAATCCACCCTTTAATGGACTGAGGCCACCAGAATAACTACATTTTTTCTACATAATTAGCTGATATACCAGGTTGGACTTGTTATGCAACTGTGACACCAACACCGAAATATTTATGAACATTAAACATAACTTTCCCACTGAATATTTTGTATTTTTCTGTTGTAAGTATGAAGGCATTTCTGCTCTTTGGGAATATTAAAACCTGTGGTAACAATTAAATAGTTTAACACATCAAGGCCAGATTAAAGAGGACTTTAACAGTGGAAGCTGTGCCTAAAAAAGACAGAGGACAAAAGACTACTCACCTGTAGGCAGGTAGAGGTTAATACTGTATAATTAATTGTGTTCCTGGGTGTTTCTTTTGGTGGGCTTTGCTGGGACTGACCCACTTGTTCCTTGTGATATTGTCAGAAACCATGAATCAGACTGAGTACAATTAAATGACACTTGTTTAATAATAATAAAAAAAGTAAACAGAGTGAAAACATAGCCAGAGTTCAGGAACTGTAATGGATAGTCAGACAGATAAAACGTCAGGGAGCCAGAGATAAGCATAGTAGAACAGCAAACAGGATCTGGAGCCAGAAGGAATATCAGCCAAGTAAGTCTTTAACAGGAACACAGGAGAGCGTCTCTAGAGATGTGACCAAGGTGAAGGCAGAGATAATCTGGACTGGACAGCTTAAGTAGGCAGGACTGATGAGCAGGATATCATCAACATTTGAGTCACTGTGGAGAGATAGGAGCTGGCAATTAGCCGACAGCTGAGTGGCCAGCTCAGCGAAGGAAGGGCTGAGCCCAGCCCCGACAGATATAAAAGGAACAGGGGGTCGGAATCTTGTGGGGCCTGGGGTCTGGAGCTGGGAACTAGAGAGGAGACAGCTGGGACTTGCAGTTCTCCTTGAAGAATCCTCAAATGGACTCTACCAAATATGGCCTCTCATCCTATGCAGGTAGCCTGATGTTAGGGACTAGAGATGTTAAGAAAAGACTGCACCCTGTGAATGTCATAATTCTAAATTATTTAAGCAAAGCTTTTAAAACTTTGCCTTTGCCTGATCAGAAGTTACTCAAGGGGTGCCAAGAGTAATACAGTGGAAGATACAGTGGTTACCAAGGGTAATGAAGGTTTCTCTAGCAGCCTGTTGCAAGCGTGTACATGTGACAGGTGAGATTGCCTCTTGCAGCGTGGGAGATATTATTGGCACTCCTTCTGCATCAATCTGTTTCCCATAGCAACAGGAGCCCTTAACCTGTACACAGGTACAGAAAAAAAAGAGGTGAGGTGTACGCATGGAGACCTCTACAAGTGCACAGCGACACCCAATACCATTACTGGGAAATAGCAGTGATACACTGGTCAGGTGGAGAGGGAAAAGGATCTGCATGTCTCTCAAAATTGCATCTAATTAAAAGTAACCAAGGGGTTTATTACAACAAGAGAGTTTATTACTGTCAGGTCACCTTGAGGCCAGGTGACAGATGCACACCGTAGGGATTAGGAGTGCACCGCAAGGTTGTGGACCCTACGGCTGACTGCTGCGGACACCAAGATGGATCCCACCAAGGTTAGAGCGTAAGATTCCCTGGGGTACGGAGTCTAAGAGCCAGCAGGTGTTCACCAGAGCCTCGAGTGGTGAGGATGAACTTGGCTGCAACTGGCTCCAGGTCGCGACCCCCAGGGTCCCCCAGCTCACACCCACAGTAGGCAACAGGAGGATAGGGATGGTGAGGGACAAAGCCAAGGTCAGGGCCACAAGCAGACAGGAATAGTCAGGGACACGCCAAGAGGTCAGGATCACAGGCAAACAGGAATAGTCAAAGACACGCCAAAGTCGGTAACAAATAACAGCAGAGCACACAGCAGGTAACAGGAAGCTAACACACAAAGGTTGATCAGCAGGGCTGACCTGCAGTGCACAGGTTATTATAGAGTTCTCTGATAGGAGCTAGGGTTGAGCCAAGCCAGAGGATGGATTATAAAAGCAGTCAGGTGAGGGTCGGCTGGTCTCTAGAAATAAACACATGGAGACAGGTAAGCAGACAAACTCTATTGCATAACCATGACAATTACATTTCAGTCATCTGTTACCCCAGTGGCGGCCCGTCCATAGGGGGCGCCCGGGCGCCGCCCCCCCCCCCCCTCCAGGCAGTCACAAAAAAAAAAAATTGAAAAAAAAAATTTTTTTTTTTAAATGGCCCTTTAAAAAAAATGAAAAAAAGTCCTTAAGTGCACTGTTTACGAGCGCCGGACACAGTGCAGCGCTGGACACAGTGCACTATGTGAAGCGCCACGTCAACGCAATCACAAGATTGCAGACGCGGCGCTTCATTTGCGGGGTTTTAACCCGCCTTGTGGCGCAACTAAAAGTGCCGATCTGCATCCGCCCGGCGCCCATAGGTTTACTATGCTATGGGCTTTGAGTGACAGACTAGCTAGTCTGTCACTTCCGGTCTTCCCCTGTGTCAGACCAGTGCGCCGAGAGGAGGAGCGGAGGAGCAGAGGAGTGAACTCCTGCACTATGAAACAACAAGGTAGATGCATTGCTGGAAATCCACAGGAGGGGGGCAGAGCTACAGGATGGATGGAGGGGGAGGCTTCACACGGGCTGTGTGTTTATCAAGTGCTGATCGTCAGTGCTTCTATTATCTCCACTGGTGTTGCTGTGTCTCGGTTTGGCAGTGTCAGTGGAGGCTCTTGTGAAACACACAGCCCATATGAAGCCTCCCCCCACCCACCCATCCCTCTGTCCCTGATTCATCCCAACCACCATCTCTCTGTCCCTGATCCCTGATCCATCCCACCCACCCACCATCCTTCTGTCCCTGATCCATCCCACCTACCATCTCTCTGTCCCTGGTCCATCCCACCCACCATCTCTCTGTCCCTGATCCATCCCACCAACCATATCTCTGTCCCTGATCCCTCCCACCCACCATCTCTCTGTCCCTGATCCATCCCACCGTCCTTCTCTCCCTGATCCATCCCACCCACCATCTCTCTGTCCCTGATCCATCCCACCGTCCTTCTGTCCCTGATCCATCCCACCTATCATCTCTCTGTCCCTGGTCCATCCCACCCACCATCTCTCTGTCCCTGATCCATCCCACCGTCCTTCTGTCCCTGATCCATCCCACCTACCATCTCTCTGTCCCTGGTCCATCCCACCCACCATCTCTCTGTCCCTGATCCATCCCACCAACCATATCTCTGTCCCTGATCCCTCCCACCCACCATCTCTCTGTCCCTGATCCATCCCACCGTCCTTCTCTCCCTGATCCATCCCACCCACCATCTCTCTGTCCCTGATCCATCCCACCGTCCTTCTGTCCCTGATCCATCCCACCTACCATCTCTCTGTCCCTGGTCCATCCCACCCACCATCTCTCTGTCCCTGATCCATCCCACCAACCATATCTCTGTCCCTGATCTATCCCACCCACCATCTCTCTGTCCCTGATCCATCCCACCGTCCTTCTGTCCCTGATCCATCCCACCTACCATCTCTCTGTCCCTGGTCCATCCCACCAACCATATCTCTGTCCCTGATCCATCCCACCCACCATCTCTCTGTCCCTGGTCCATCCCACCATCCTTCTGTCCCTGGTCCATCCCACCCACCATCTCTCTGTCCCTGATCCATCCCACCCATCCATCCCTCTGTTCCTGATCCATCCCACCCATCCATCCCTCTGTCCCTGATCCATCCCACCCACCCATCCCTCTGTCCCTGATCCATCCCACCATCCTTCTGTCCCTGATCCATCCACCCATCCCTCTGTCCCTGATCCATCCCACCCACCCATACCTCTGTCCATGATCCATCCCACCCACCATCCCCCTGTCCCTGATCCATCCCACCACCCCTCTGTCCCTGATCCATCCCTCTGTCCCTGATCCCATCCCACCCACCACTGATCCAACTCCCCACCCCACCTCCATCCTTCTGTCTCTGATCATCACCATCCCTCTGATCCCACCACCAAAGGCAAACATGTAAGATATTGCATTATTGCAGTCACTAAATGTGGTGACTGTATTGGTTTTATTTTATTAGGCTTTCTTGTACTTCATTGTCTGCGGTGACCTCTGCCTATTGCTGTTTCCCGAGCACCTTTTTTGTGTTTCCTGTTTTTTTTCTCTGGTGAACGAGGAGTGTGGCTGGGCTGTCAGACATATTGATGTGTCATTAGAACCTGGTGTATAATGTAGAGCCTGGTATATGATGTACAGAGCCCTGTCTATAATGTAGAGCCTGGTATATGAAGTATAGAGCCCTGTGTATAATGTAGAGCCTTGTATATGATGTACTACAGGGGACGGAGTTGGTGGATTCTATAATGGGTGGGGCTTATGAGAAGTGGGATGGGTCAAAAGGGTGGGCGTGGTCTAGCGCCCCCCCATCTTAAAACTTCACCAGCCGCCACTATGTTACCCCATGTGTAAGACCTATCCAAAGTGTCTACGTTGGCCCAGAAGAACCCACCCGGGCCAGGCCTATTATGTGACACTTGCTTGACGCTCAACAAAAAGGGGAACATGAAGGACATGACGACCACCGAATCAACCCAGCCCACACACCAGTATTGCCTCTAGGCTCCCTGCAGCTGATGTTTTCCCCATTCCTGAGTTAGCATTCTTTAATTCTTTGCTCTGCACTTTGTCTCTGTGTGGGGGTGGCTATCTTGGTAGAGGAACAGGGTTTTGCTTGCTTAGATCAGAGCTGCATCCTGTGATGGCATGAAGAAACAGCAGTAAAGGTGGAGGAACACAAAAACACAAAAACAGGAGCAGGGGGATCTTCGCACCAGAGGTCCTGTATGGGATGGGATAGGATCCGGAAGCATGTGGAGATCACTATAGTAGCATGCCTACTTCAGTGATTGCCAGCCTCCAGGGACAACGGTCAGTTATGGTATATGTAACTATGTAAATATTACTATACCTGGAATTCATCTTTAAACAGGCAGGCTGAACAAAAAAAAGATTTTTATGTTCCTCCATTCACACTACTCAGTGTGGATGGATGTGTAGCGGCGGCTCCTGAAGAGCACACGCTATGCGTTTTTTAAACTTAAAGTTATGCCTGAACTCTAAATTTAGACTTCAGCATCAGTTTGACTGGACTGTGAGATGTTCAGCCTAGCCACAGGAGGCACTGTCTCTTCTGGTAGGCATGGAACTATGGTCTGGTTAGGTGCTTAAGTTACTCTCTCTCGGGCCCGCCCAGTGGGAGTGGCGCTCTCGCTGTGCTTTCTGGGAGAGGGTATTTAAGATGCGAACATCACGTGGTTTGGGGTTCCGGTCCAGAATGATGTACTGACTTCATGGTCCTGGTCCTCCTGACCAGCCCCCAAGAAGACTATGGTCTGGGGTGTGGATCCATCCGATTTTGATGTCTCAGGGCTGGCTAGCCCGAGGCAAGGAAACTAAAGGAGGATTCTGAGGTGGTTGGGTGCCGTCTCCGGTTTGGGAGAGACTCAGTGACTACAAGCATTCCAGGGGAGGACTCTTCAGAAGAAGACCAAGTATGGGTTGGTTTCTTAGTAAGTTGGTTTCTTAGTAAGAGCCTGGATGGGCTGAAGTACCCAAGAGAATCTGGTCTCGTGGCTATCGCCAAGCTGGCTGAAAGATCCAGATATCCTACGAGTGTTTTTCAAGTTTAGTTTCCCTAAGTGTTCTACAACAACCTCTGTGGCAGAGACATATCTTGTATGTTCTACAACAACGTCTGTGGCAGAGACTTGTTCCTGAGTAAGCACCTTGTTGGCTGCTAGGCCTTGTGAGAGAGGGATTGTCCAACTTGAGTGAACATCCAGGTGCGAATGGCTATTCTCTGGATGCAGTCAAAGTAAGCAAGTTCTACAACATTTTGACTTTGACATTAAGAGTACCTGAACTTCCTTTCCAACCCTCTGATCCCAATTTAAGAGACTGTTCATTGTCTACATTTTGCAAATAACATCCATTCATGTGGATCTGTTGTCAGTCTCTCGAGTTACTGGGCCATTTACAACGGGACACCCCTAGACGTGAAACGAGGAGAACAGAAGGTAACGGTAAGCCCAAATCTAACCAGCAGCTCCTTCGGGGTAGCGCTACAAATGAATCTCCGGCTGTGGCTATTGTATTTTGACAGACATCCCTGACAGTAGTGATAGACGAACTTCCGACGGGACGTTTCGTGAACGCTGCCCATAGTTCGCGAACCGTAACGTTCGCGTCGGGCCCCATTGACTTCAATGGGAGGCGAACTTTGCAAACATACAGGTCAAATTTGCAGCCACAAAATAATTAATAGCTTTGCAAACATTGTCCCACTACATGGCCAATGACATAACACATGTATGAGGTGAATCTGGGATCGACAACTACAAGCATTCTTTTTTTATATGTGAAATTGTTGTGACAATTCAGGACTGTGGAGCGCATGAAGGCAATGGAGGAGAGGGAAGGTCAGGGTAGGCAAAGAAGAGGGTGCAGGAGATGATCACCAGCAGCGTGACATACAGCAATGACACCTGCACTGTGATAGAGTCATCTGACACCAGCACCATGATAGAGAGCACTGACATCAGCAGTGTGACATACAGCAATGACACCTGCACCATGATAGAGTGATCTGACAACAGCACCGTGATAGAGAGCACTGACATAAGCAGCGTGACATAAAGCACTAACACCAGCACCGTGATATACAGCACTGACAGCAGCACCGTAATAGAGAGCACTGACATCAGCAGTGTGACATACAGCAATGACACCTGCACCGTGATAGAGTGATCTGACAACAGCACTGTGATAGAGAGCACTGACATCAGCAGTGTGACTTAAAGCACTGACACCAGCACCGTGATATACAGCACTGACGCCAGCACCATGATAGAGAGCACTGACATCAGCAGCATGACATAAAGCACTCACACCAGCACCGTTATATACAGCACTGACACCAGCACCGTGATATACAGCACTGACAGCAGCAACGTGATAGAGAGCACTGACATCAGCAGCGTGACATACAGCAATGACACCTGCACCGTGATAGAGTGATCTTACAACAGCACTGTGATAGAGAGCACTGACATCAGCAGCGTGACATAAAGCACTCACACCAGCACCGTGATATACAGCACTGACACCAGCACCGTGATATACAGCACTGACACCTGCACCGTAAGTAGCCCCAGGAGGAAGTCAGCATAGCACAGGGATGGTGGGAGCCCCTCATAATGAGCATAGCACAGGGATGGTGGGAGCCCCTCATAATGAGCATAGCACAGGGATGGTGGGAGCCCCTCATAATATGCACAGCAGAGGTACAGCCCCAGGAGGAAATCAGCACAGCACAGGGATGGTGGGAGCCCCTCATAATAAGCAGCCCCAGGAGGAAGTCAGCACAGCACAGGGATGGTGGGAGCCCCTCATAATAAGCAGCCCCAGGAGGAAGTCAGCACAGCACAGGGATGGTGGGAGCCCCTCATAATAAGCAGCCCCAGTAGAAATATGACACCGCTCAACCTCTTCAAACAGGAGGGTACGGGCATATAGTACGGTGTGCTTTTTTTGGACAAGGAAGTGAGCCAAATGAAGAAAGAAGGTCTGTGTGCTCGATTAAAAAAATAGTTTGTAGACATATACATGGTCTACTGGTCACATGTGTTGAATTCCTCCGAGATCCATGCCTCATTCATTTTTAGAAATGTGAGGTAGTTAACACTGTCGTGAGCTAGGCGAGTACGCTTATCGGTCACGATTCCCCCCTGCTGCGCTGAACGTCCTTTCGGACAGGACACTGGACGAGGGGCAAGCCAACAGTTCGATTGCAAATTGGGCAAGCTCTGGCCAGAGGTCAAGCCTGCCCACCCAGTAGTCCAGGGGTTCATCACTCCTCAGAGCGTCCACATCGGCTGTTAACCCGATGTAGTCGGACACCTGACGGTCTAGGCATTCCCTGATTCTGGATCCGGATGACACCTGTCGATGGGTCGGCTGAAAGAATGACCTCATATCCGAAGTCACCAACACATCTTCAAACCGGCCTCTTCTTGCAGGCGCTGTTGGATTGGTACCCGCAACTCCTTCTCTGGGAGTGGGAATTGCTCCTCTGCCAGCGCACGCAAAAGCAGAATGCAGCATTTCTCGAAGCAAGGCCTGTAAGTGCTCCATTCTGACAGCCCTCTGTGATGGCGGTAACATTTCCGCCATTTTGTGTTTGTACCGGGGGTCTAAGTACGTTGCCACCCAGTACTGGTCCTTGACCCTTATGCTTTTTATACGAGGGTCCCTATTAAAACACTGGAGCATGAAGGCCCCCATTTGCACTAAACTGGAAGCAGTGTGGTGGCCTGGCTCCTGCTCATCATCCAGGATAATGTCGTCCTCTTCCTTCTCCTCTCCCCATCCACGCACAACAGGGATCCCAGAAAGGTTTAAAGCATGCTCTTCTTGCTCCTCCTCATCCGCCCCGGAACCATCCTCCTCTGACTCCTCTTCAGATTCCTGTTGTTGACTTGTCTCAGATAGAGTAGCCCCCCCGGGAATTCATCCAGCATTGCAACTTCCTCATCTTCCCGCTCCTGCTCCTCCACAGCTTGATCAATGACACGATGCAATGCACGCTCCATAAAGAAGGCATAAGGTACCATGTTACTGATGGCGCCATGGCTGTGACTGACCAGTTTGGTGATCTCCTCAAATGGCCGCAGAAGTCTGCACGCGTCGCGCATGAGAAGCCACTGGCGCGGTGAAAAAACCCCCAGCTTACCAGAACCTGTTCTGCCGCAGAGTTCATACAGGTAGACGTTAACTGCACGTTTCTGCTGGAGCAGCCTATCAAGCATATAGAAGGTTGAGTTCCATCGCGTCGGGCAATCGCAAATAAGACTTCTGACCGACAGATTGTGTCGCCGCTGAATGTCAGCAAGGCGAGCCATGGCCGTGTAAGATCTTCTGAAATGGGCCGAGATTTTCCTTGCCTGCCGTAAGATGTCCTGGACCCCAGGGTATTTGCAAAGAATCACTGCACGACCAAGTTTAAGACGTGTGTCATGCATGGCACGTGCGTAATTTTGCCCTGTTTCATTACGCTAAGCAGATTGGCACCGTTGTCACACACCACTTTACCAACTGTCAAATTGAGCAGTGTTAGCCACTGATCTGCCTGTGAACGCAAAGCTGAAAGGAGTGCCGGGCCAGTGTGGCTCTTGGCTTCCAGGCACAACAGACGCAGCACGGCATGGCAACGTCTCATCTGGCATGTCGAATAGGTTCTGGGGAGCTTGGGCGGCGCAGCGGAAGAGACGCTAGCAGCGGAAAAGCAGGAGTCAGCCAAGGAGGAGAGGGAAGAGGATGGAGTAGGAGGAGGAGGAGAAGAAGGGCCAGGCCTGCATGCAATCCATGGCAGTAAAACCAAATCTACACGGGTGCCACGGGTTACATGCTTGACGACCGTCAGAAGGTTCACCCAGTGGGCAGTAAAAGTTATATACCTTCCCTGCCCGTGTTTGCTAGACCACGTGTCTGTGGTCAGATGTATCTTGGCACCTGACACTCTGTGCCAGAGATACATTCACTTGCCGCTGAACCTGGCCATATAGCTCTGGGATGCCCTTCTGTGAGAAATACTTCCTTCCTGGGACCTTCCATTGTGGTGTTCCAATGGCCACAAATTTGCGAAAGGCCTCCGAGTCCACCAGTTTATATGGCAGTAGTTGGCGGGCTATGAGTTCTGACAAGCCAGCTGTCAACCGTTGGGCAAGAGGGTTATCCGGCGTCATCATTTTTTTACGTTAGAACATTAGGCCCACGGAAGCCTGCCTTTTTGCAGAAAAATGTGAGCTTGGCGTGATGGAAGGTGGAGTGGAGGACAATTGTGAGGAGAGAGGAGAAGGAGAAGTAGAAGACGAGGCTGGACGGTGAGAGCCTGGGGTGTGGCTTTGTGTGTTCCGTTGCTTCCACTGGGCTCGGTGATGGCTGCTCATGTGCCTTCTTAAGGCGGTCGTCCCTAGGTGAGTGTTGGGCTTACCGCGACTAATGCGTTGACTGCAAAGATTGCAGATGGCAACGCTATTGTCAGCAGCGGACACGTTAAAAAAAGCCCACACTGCGGAGCCATGTGTCGGTGTCCAGGGAGCGCCAGATGTGACCGTACATGGTCGATGACTCGCTCCTGATACATTTGCAGTCTGCTTTGTCCCTCCTGTGCAATGTAAGTTATTCCTGCTTCTCCTCCCTATCTGCTGGTCCATATCTCCCTCTGAACTCCCCTCCTCTTCCTCTCTTGTGGACACCCACGTGACATCACTAGACACGTCATCATCGACGTCACCTTCCCCACCGCTATAAGTAGAGATCTAGGAGTAGGCAGCAACACCGGGGACCAACCTCCTCCTTGGGCTGATCTGGGTACTGTCGTCAGACTGCTGAGTAGGGGTTGTTGCTACCTCCTCTTCCTGATCCAATACAAAGAGTGGCTGCGCATCAGAAATGTCTTGATATGGATCGGAAAATAATTCCTGTGATTCAAGCGGAAGGTCTTTGGGGGTGCACATAGCAGAGAGTGAAGAAGAGGGTGCAGATCGAGAGGATGAGGAGGGTGCAGAAGAGTAAGGCTGAGTGAGCCACTCAACCAAGTCTGGTGCGTCCTTTAAATTAATTGAACGCACCTTCTGCAACTTCCCACTTTGGCTCAAGCCTGTTGCTCCTGCCCTACCCCTACCACCCCTGCGGAAGGGCCTGCCTCTTCCTCTGCCTGTCATTTTTTAAATGACCCTGTGACAAAACTCTCAGTCCCTATACTGATAAAGGACTGCTGCAGTATAGGGCAGCGGTCAGCAGTAGTGCACCTCAACCCTATGTATTGTGGACCTATACCAGTCCTTACGGAATAGCAGACTGTACCTCACTCAACCCTATGTACTGTAGCACCCTAGACCTTACCAGTCCTTATATGGACCTTTGTGGAACAAGTATGTTGTGACTGATTAGCAGACTGTACGTCAGTCCCTATACTGATGAAGGACTGCTGCAGTATAGGGCAGCGGTCAGCAGTAGTGCACCTCAACCCTATGTATTGTGGACCTATACCAGTCCTTACAGAATAGCAGACTGTACCTCACTCAACCCTATGTACTGTAGCACCCTAGACCTTACCAGTCCTTATAAGGACCTTTGTGGAACAAGTAGGTTGTGACTGATTAGCAGACTGTACGTCAGTCCCTATACTGATGAAGGACTGCTGCAGTATAGGGCAGCGGTCAGCAGTAGTGCACCTCAACCCTATGTATTGTGGACCTATACCAGTCCTTATGGAATAGCAGACTGTACCTCACTCAACCCTATGTACTGTAGCACCCTAGACCTTACCAGTCCTTATAAGGACCTTTGTGGAGCAAGTAGGTTGTGACTGATTAGCAGACTGTACGTCAGTCCCTATACTGATGAAGGACTGCTGCAGTATAGGGCAGCGGTCAGCAGTAGTGCACCTCAACCCTATGTATTGTGGACCTATACCAGTCCTTACGGAATAGCAGACTGTACCTGACTCAACCCTATGTACTGTAGCACCCTAGACCTTACCAGTCCTTATAAGGACCTTTGTGGAACAAGTAGGTTGTGACTGATTAGCAGACTGTATGTCAGTCCCTATACTGATGAAGGACTGCTGCAGTATAGGGCAGCGGTCAGCAGTAGTGCACCTCAACCCTATGTATTGTGGACCTATACCAGTCCTTACGGAATAGCAGACTGTACCTCACTCAACCCTATGTACTGTAGCATCCTAGACCTTACCAGTCCTTATAAGGACCTTTGTGGAACAAGTAGGTTGTGAATGATTAGCAGACTGCAGTAGAAGGGCAGCAGTCAAGTATAATATTCTTTCTATATTTGGAAGAAAGAATATTATACGTGTACAAGCCTGTTACCATACCAGTCCTGAAAAGAACCTTTGTGGACCTAATAGTAACAGCTACTGATTAAACTGACTGTCCCTCACTGCCTCACACACAGCTTCCTGCCTGTCCCTATATAAACTGACAAAACAGAGGCTGCTGGAACAATAACTTGAATAGCACTTTTGTGGACCTAATAGTAACAGCTAATGATTAAACTGACTGTCCCTGCAGCACACAGCGTCCTGTCCCTTTCTCTACACTGACAAAAGACACTCAGGCTGCTGCAACAATCACTAGCACAGCACTGCCTCAAACCTATATCCTGAACTACACCTAACACCTATACCATGATACCAGTCCTTAAAAGAACTTTTGTGGACCTAATAAATAGCACAGCAACCTCTCCATATAGTGACAGAAGAAGGAATGTAAAATGGCCACCAGATCGGGTCTATTTATAAGTTAGGGGGAATGTCCAAGTGTCCATGTGCTGTAATGTCTCAATTGGCTGTCCTGTACCCCATGATGGATGTGTCATCATAGGTCAAAGTTCTTTTACACAGTAAACACGGAAGTCCGCCGGGCGAACGGCGGCAATAGTCAGCCGATCGGGCAGATCGCGAACAGCCGAAATTCGCCGCGAAACGACCGACGGGCGAACCTTTCGGCCATCACTACCTGACAGTTTTCAAAATACCCAAACAGTGCCTGTATCTGATTGAATGTAGGTGCTGCTAGTGTGGCTCTTGCCATTTTTAAATTGAGGGATGCCAGGAGGGAGGCAATCAACAGGGCAATGTGCTGAGCGAATTTAGGCTGGTTTATCAGGAACTGTATGAAATTTGCTTGGTGTAAGGTTAGCTTTACTGTATATAGGTGATTATAAGCATTCAGCAATTTACAATACTTACATGCATGCATGAAGCTACTTCAGAATATACATGCAAACAGGTTGGAAAATCTCTTTACAATTGATAACTGATTTTCCTCAAGAACAAATTTTTTTCCTGAAACCTTCATGGCAGCACACACTGGGGGTTGCGACTCCAATAAATAAATATAAATAAAAAAAAAAAAAATTGATGAGAGACCCCCCCCCCCCCTTCTTTTCTCTTTTTTATCCTGTTTTTTTCAGTGACTCTCTGGTCACTGCATTACATTATGATTATTATGATCTTGCCCCATATCTGCCATAGGGTTTTTGTTTACCTACCCTATTTTTAATGTTCTTTATACTGTTTCCAGGCTTCCTCTCCTATCCTGTCTGCACCGCTCATGGAGACCACTGCCCACGCAGACCACCCTCATCCAATAAGGTAAGAGGCTCTCTGTCATAACAGTAAGTATCACGATCAAAGCCATCACACCCGACCTGCAGCAAATGCCCACTGGTATGTGGCGCTCCCGCCTTGCTAGATAAATTGGCATGCCGCACAAGTATCGTTGAGGCCACAAAGGAGAGAGAATTGACTGTCAGAGAAGTTACTGACCTAATTCGGGAATCTGTGTGGGAATCCATAATGGAAACATTAACACCGGTGCCAGACAGACCAGCTCGTAGCACATCATCAGCTGCTCCCCTTCAAACATTAGAACCAGAATCCCCTTCTGAGAGGGAGGATGCAGAAGTACCAGCTGGATTTTGACTTTTCTTTGGTGGAACCCTTTGCAAAATCAGTCAAAGTGGCCATAGGTTCCGAACGGTGCCCGGTTGCCTTGCTGACCCAGACTGAGCCGCTCAATGCCATCCGGGAGCCAGACATCCGCCATGAAGCGGCAAAATCCACCCCGCTTGGCGGACCTCATGGGCCAAAATGACGCCGCCTCAAAGCGCTCCGCGAAGGACATCCATAGGGAGGCAGCCGCAAAGCTGTTCTCCAAGCTGTCCTCCTCGGACCCGGCCATCTTCCCCAGCAAGGCTGAGGAGTTACCTGGAGGGACATCGGAAGCAGGATGACACAATGCTGCTGGAAAATTCGCATAGCGCCACACTAGCATGGGACACAGTGAGTATGCCAAAAAATGCCTTGGTTGGGCCCTTATCCCAGAGCAGCCCTGACAGTGAAGGGGAACCCACGTTAAGGGACATTTTTACGGCAGTGAACTCCTGTAATGTTTCCATAGCAGCCCTTACCACTGAGATCAAGGGGGTTAAGGCTGAGATTACTTTTCTGCGCCCATGCAGAATGACCTTAGGGTGACATGGCGCCCATGCAGAATGACCTTACCTACAACAATCACCTGCTCTCACAACATGTCACCCATTTGGATGACATGGAGAATAGAACGAGGAGGAATAATGTGAGGGCCATAGGCATCCCGGAACGCATGGAGGGAAAAAACCCGGTGGATTTTATTGAAAGATGGCTGACCAACGCCTTTGGCAAGGAAGTGTTCTCCCCCATGTTTTCGGTGGAACGTGCGCACCGAGTCCCAGCCAGACCGCCTAGACCATTCCTCTTCAAACTCCTTAATTATAAAGACAGGGATGTAATTCTCCTTAATGCCAGGATAAAGCCTACCGCCCTGAAGCTGGAAAATACCAAGCTCTCTCTCTTCCCGGATTTCTCAGCTGATCTACAAAAGAAACTTGCTAAATTTACAGATGTCAAGCAACGGCTCAGAGAGCTCGATCTTAAGTATGCTATGTTATATCCCTCTCGATTACGAGTTGAAGCTATGGGCTCTGTGCAGTTTTTTGATACTCCATCTTTGGCAGTGCAATGGCTGGACCGCAAGGAACAGTTTATCCGTGCAGCCCACACCAGGCGTGGCGCACCCACCTGAGGAACTTATCCTGCAAGCCGTCTCATGTGTCCCATTGCACTTTTTCTCCCCACTTACGTCATGCTAAGGCGGAGGTAACCTGTCATTTGTCTGACTTTGTTTTTGTGTCTGGAACCATGTATAGCTACAGTTCTTGCTATTGAGAAGTTTGGGACACTTCGGTGCACTTCCTCTGTTGCCCCCGGGATGGAGTGGACGAGATCCCTATCCGAATTCCGGAAAGTCTTTAAGGCCCTGTTGGCCTACTGTTTGTGGTTCTTCTTTTTATTTCTATTTTTGTTTTTGATCTCCTCATCTTTTTCTCCTATCTCATTGTTTGCCTTGACTTCCTCAACGCTCACCTTGACAATGGGGAAACTCCCCTCCCACAATGATATTGCTCTAAGTCTATTTTTGTTGTTACTGCTGCTGGACTTACTGCACCCTTCTAGGGGAGCTTTCCTAAACTGACCCTATCCCATACTAGGGTTTTTTCAGCATACTATGGGGTTATATGTATATGCTTTGTTTGTAACATTACTCTTTGCTGATCATGTTATCTTGCTCCAATGTCTATAGCAACAAGAATATTGTCCTGGAATGGGCCTAAACAACCCAATCAAGCGCTTGGCAGTGCTACGGACGATCAAGCGCTTGAATGCGGACGTGGTGTGCCTACAGGAGACTTACCTCCCCCCAACATCTACCCCAGTGTTGGCGAGGAGACAGTTTAGCCATCAATACCATGCCACCTGCTCTGTGTACTCGAGGGGGGTGAGCATCCTGGTTAAAAGCGGCACACAATTCTCCCATTGGATATCAAAATTGACCCAGAGGGTCGCTATGTTTTTTTATTATGCTCCCTTTATGGGACTAAATGTATTATTGTGGGGCTGTACATCCCTCCTCCGTTCTTGGCTACCCTCCTTAACTTACTAGCGGACTATATGTCCCACTTCCCGGGTGTACCTTTATTGGTAGTAGGGGATTTCAATAATTACCTTGACATAGAGCGGGACAAATTGGGTGTCGGGGGAGGAGTTGGGCCTCAGACAAAGGCAACGGGCTACGCCGTTTGCACGCCTTCTCCAGGAGATGGGCCTGACGGACGTGTGGAGGATGCATAACCCCCGATGCTAGGGTGTTCTCCTGTCAATCAGCCTCTGTGGGGGGTTTATCTCGCATTGATCTGGGATTGGGGAATGAAAGTATGTTACCTCTGATTGTCTCCTCGGAATATCATGCCAGACGCATCTCTGACCATTCTCCGCTCTCTGTGGACATTGGCCTGGGGGCGGTTAGGAAGGGGGGCACCTGGAAGCTAAATCCATTCTGGCTGTCCCTCTTGCCGCACCCAGACCTGATACAGCCTCTTCTGGCCTCCTTTTTTCAGCAGAATATAGGATCCACAGATTTGACCATTGTCTGGGAGGCAGCCAAGGCTTACCTCCGCGGACAATTTATAAGGGAAATTTCTTACATTAAGTCCAAAACTAAAGAATGGGAAAATTCAGTACTGACAGAGGCACGAAGAGCCTGACCACAATGACAACACCAAAAGAGAGTGGTTGTCTTCCCAGTCTTTACTTAAAAACCTGACCCTACAACTAGCATAAAATAAACGATTGTTTTTAAAACAAGCTCATTTTGAGGAAGGTGAAAATATGGGCCATATGTTAGCTTTGCTGGCCAAATCACAACAGCCAGCTGTCACGGTCCCTACCGTGTATTTTGGACAGCCAGGTGTAGTCACGCCTCAAGTGGCTCTGGGTGGTATTGAACTCATGACTGCCAGTAGTTGTTCCCGTTACCTTACCTCTGAGCCACACCTCAGTTCTATTCTGCCTGCTTTCCAGCCATGTCTAGTTTTGCATTAGTACTGTGGGCAATTCTGTTTGTACCTTTCACTCTTGGATCAGCTGTGGCAGGTTACCTAATCAGCTAGGATATAAAACACTGCCTCACTCTGAGGGCTTTGTCAGTTCATTGTCTCTTGTTGCCAAAGGTTCCTGAGTTCCTGAGTTCCAAGACTGACCCTGGCTACCGACCCTGGCTTGTATATCGTTTATTCTGTCTTCTGGAATCCCTGACTACGGCTTTACCTGGACAATCCTTTGGCAAATTCCTGTCAAGCCCCCGTGCACAGATTCACAGCCCAGGTAGCTTATCTGTTTGTTACTGTGGGCTGTGTTTATTTGCAAGGGTGAGCCTACATCTCTGCAACATGGACTCCAATCTAGGTAAGCCCTTACATAATGAACTGACCAACAGGGAGTCCGCAGAGATGTACAGGATGCTCACCTCCCTTGCTCTACAAATCTCCAGCTTGGGCCAGACCATTGCTGAGCTGCAGCAAGAAGTCCGTTTGTTTAGAGGCACAGTACACCCAACCCTGGAACCTGCATGTCCAGAACCGTTTGTTTTGATGCCTGAGAAGTTTGATGGTAATCGTGCATCCTTCTTTTGTTTTAAGATGGATTGTGAGCTGTTGTTTGCCCTTAAGCCTAGGACCTATGCCACTGACTTTATTAAGATTCGTGCTTCCATCAACCTGCTCACTGGACAATGCAAAACATGGGCTCATCAGCTTTTACAGGAAAGGAGTCCAGTCTTGGATAGCTGGGAGGCATTCATGTTTGCTCTGGATTCTTACATTCGTGTTTCTAAGACCAGAGTTCCCAAGTCTACTCTTTGCTCACGTGGCCTGCGGGAATCCAAGGACAGAAGTACCCGGTACAGATACGACTCCATGCCATCACAGTATGTTCCAAGTCATGAAGCTGAAGTCCTTACCCCACAAAGCCTAGACGCTCCTAAGGTCACACGCACACCTTCCCTGGGAGACGTAGAACCCATGGAGATAGGGGCCATCCGGCTCAAGCTATCCCAAGGTGAAAGAGAGCGGAGGAGAGACTGTGGTCTTTGTTTTTACTGTGGGGGAAGAGGGCATCTTATATCTCTCTGTCCAATTCGCCCACCTCGGTCTAAGGTTCTCCAAGTGGGTACTTCTAGGATCCTTCCTGCTGTCCCTGAATCTCTGCCTGCTATCCAGCTCGAAGTGTCGGTGCCTGTTTCTCCTGTTGAAGTGCCGGTGTCCCCGCTTGAAGTTCCTGTGCCGGTGTCCCCGCTTGAAGTTCCTGTGCCGGTGTCCCCGCTTGAAGTTCCTGTGCTGGTGTCCCCGCTTGAAGTTCCTGTGCCGGTGTCCCCGCTTGAAGTTCCTGTGCCGGTGACCCCGCTTGAAGTTCCTGTGCCGGTGACCCCGCTTGAAGTTCCTGTGCCGGTGACCCCGCTTGAAGTTCCTGTGCCGGTGACCCCGCTATCTCCTGACTGTACGTATGCCTCAAATGGCACCATAGTCCGTAAGCAGGACCTGAAGACTTTCGAAAGAGCCTTGCGAGCGACGAAAGTCTACCCAACTGGAACTTCTAAAACTAAGAAAGCCCAAAAGAAATAGGATGTTCCATGCTCTGAGGGCATTCCTAAGGGGAGGGAACTGTCACGGTCCCTACCGTGTATTTTGGACAGCCAGGTGTAGTCACGCCTCAAGTGGCTCTGGGTGGTATTGAACTCATGACTGCCAGTAGTTGTTCCCGTTACCTTACCTCTGAGCCACACCTCAGTTCTATTCTGCCTGCTTTCCAGCCATGTCTAGTTTTGCATTAGTACTGTGGGCAATTCTGTTTGTACCTTTCACTCTTGGATCAGCTGTGGCAGGTTACCTAATCAGCTAGGATATAAAACACTGCCTCACTCTGAGGGCTTTGTCAGTTCATTGTCTCTTGTTGCCAAAGGTTCCTGAGTTCCTGAGTTCCTGAGTTCCAAGACTGACCCTGGCTACCATATCGTTTATTCTGTCTTCTGGAATCCCTGACTACGGCTTTACCTGGACAATCCTTTGGCAAATTTCTGTCAAGCCCCCGTGCACAGATTCACAGCCCAGGTAGCTTATCTGTTTGTTACTGTGGGCTGTGTTTATTTGCAAGGGTGAGCCTACATCTCTGCAACATGGACTCCAATCTAGGTAAGCCCTTACACCAGCATCTCACATAGTAGCGGTGAGGGACAAGCAGAGGAATCTTTGCTGCTCTACACAGGCCATTATGGAAAGGTTCAAGCAGTTTTTTCAGGAGGTTTATACATCCAAAGTACACCCTTCTAAGGAGGATATTTGTCGTTTTTTAGACAGATACCCATACCCTGTTTATCTGGGAAAGACACTACCTTGCTGAATGCCTCGCTGACGGAGGAGGAATTATTGGAGGCCCTAGCTCATGCACAGAATGGGAAGGCTTCAGGAGCCGATGGCCTGCCATCAGAGGTCTACAAACATGCCTCACAGTTGATCCCTATCCTTCTTCAGGTTTATAATAGAGCTTTTGAAACTGGGTCACTCCCCGCCTCTATGAGTGAAGCACTAGTGGTGGACCTGTTGAAACCCGGGAAGGATGTCCTGTCCCCGGACTCTTACCGACCTATCTCGCTGCTTACATTCGACGTTAAACTGTTGGCCAGAGTTCTGGCTAACAGATTGGCCAAATGTATTCAAACAGTGATACACAGAGACCAGTCTAGGTTCATTCCAACCAGGTCAACTGCTCACAATTTGCGCAGATTATTCCTCAAATTACAAATCCCTGTCGATAATCCGGGTAATAGGGCCATCCTCTCCTTAGATGCGGCCAAAGCGTTTGACAGTGTTGAATGGCCATACCTCTGGGAGATGATGTCGACATTTGGGGTGGGTCCTTCTTTTTTAAAATGGGTCCAATTACTCTACCATGCCCCAACAGCGAGAATGAGAATCAATGATGATGTTTTGGATCCCTTTAATCTCTTTCGAGGCACTCGACAGGGGTGCCCTTTGTCACCCCTGTTGTTTGCTCTTGCGCTTGAAGCTCTAGCTATCCATATCAGAGCCTCACAGGACATAATAGGGTTCCGCCGGGGCCTTAGACAAGACTCAGTCTCGCTGTACACAGACGACACGCTGATTTACCTTGGGGACACCGACCACTCGCTGAAAAATGTGATGCGTTTAATTGCAGATTTCGGAGAGCTGTCGGGATTTAGTATTAACTGGAATAAATCTGTGCTCCTTCCCTTAGACCCCCTGTCGCAACCTCTTCCTGAGTGTGCCAAGGATATACTCATGGTGGATGAATTACGTTATCTAGGCATACAGGTGACAGTGGACCCCAACCAATACCTTGCTTTGAATTTGGCTTCTCTACTTCGCAAATTTAGAGAGAAATGTACTGCTTGGGTGAAGCTCCCTCTGTCGGTTACCGGGAAAGCGAAACTGATTAAAATGGTGTGGGCCCCACAACTCCTGTACATCTTTCATAACTCCCCATATGGATACCTCACAAATGGTTCACGCAAATAGATGCTCAATTTCGAGAACTAATTTGGGGAAAAAAGTCTACAAGAATTAGTTTACACTCGCTGCAATTAGCGAAGGACCAGAGCAGCCTAGCAGTCCCACATGCTCGATATTACTTTGTAGCTTCCCAACTTCAACAATTGGGTGGGTGGGGGGAACTGGATGTTGAAGACCCTATTAGATCCCTACTGGTCCCACAAGACTCCACGCTTACGGCGTTGTCTCACCTGGACGCAGGCCTAACTCATATAGAGCAATCTATCCCTAAATTAAGGCTACTGCACACTCTATGGAATTATGTTAGATCTATTCTGAAGGTAAGGGGAGCCTGTCCCTTCACCCTTATATGGAGAAATAAATATTATAAGGAATTACGTAAACTTACAAATTTTCATCGGTGGGAGTCAGCAGGTGTGCATTTTATTGCGCAGTTATTTAGAGGTACGGTATTCAAATCCTTTGCAGAACTACAGGAGGAATTCCCAATTAACAGGACACAGTTTTATCAATATCTGCAGCTTCGGCATGCAGTGCATAGCGAGCTCCGGCTGTCCTCTCTGGCGATAGTGACGCATCCCCTGATGTATGATGTAATGTTGTCGGGAGACAGGAAAGGCATGATCTCGAGAATATATGCTAGATTACTTAATTCGACACATGATGCTTCTAAACTGCCCTGCAGACGGGGGTGGGAGAGGGATCTGGGCCCTATCGACGGAGAACAATGGGAATTATGTCTGACATCGGCCCCAGTAGTTTCAGTTTCCACTTCGCACAGGCTGTCACACTTATTTTTACTACATAGAGCCTACAGGATTCCTTCCAAGTTGCGTAAATGGGGGTTTCGTAACTCCCCACTATGCCCAAAATGTAACAGAGACAAGGGTGACCTACTACACATGATGTGGAAATGCCCAAAACTATTCAGATATTGGCAGTATGTATTAACGACTATATCCCAGGTATATCAAATTCCGATTCCACAGGATCCAGTGGTGTGTCTGCTGGGAGCACTGGAGATCCCCTCTCTCTCGCCCAGTGGCCACACCGCAGTTCTACGTTTACTATATCTTTCACGCAAAGCCATTGCAAGGTTCTGGATAACTCCGAAAGTCCCAAAAGGGAAAGGATGGGTCGAATTGGTAAATACTATGCTTATACGTGAAAAACTTACCTACCAACAAAGAAACGTTCTTAAAAAATTTTATGCGATGTGGCAACCCTGGTTGGACACACCTGGACTGGCTCCCACTCAACTGATTATGGATAGGCTTCTGCAGATATGATGGGCTGGTGAATTGGTTATGTGAGGGTAATCCGCTTATATAAGAAATAGCTGTACCTATATCTAGAGGATCATGGCATACAACTATAAATGCATAACGAGTACGATGAGGAAGTTGATTTTTTTTTATTTTTCTTTGTTTGATGTGGTTTGATTGGTTTGACCATTATATGCACCCTGAGGTTTTTATGCTCTTTTGAAATAAATGCAGATCTAGAAGAAGAGACCTCCTGCGGGTCACGTTAGCCCTGATAGGGAAAGGTATAAGAATCTGCTAACCCATTGGTTTTCGATACATACGGCAACATTACTATTATACCTACGCATACGCTATGCATATAAAAGTTAATCCTGTAGATACGACAGGAGGAAAAAAAGGGGTAAGAGGGATATGAATGTATAAATGTATATGCATAATTTTATAGTATTTGAGGACATGACTATGAATGGATTTTATGGAAGCTCATAAGACAGCGATGAATGTAAATGGTGAAATGTATAATGGATATGTAAAAAAAACTAATAAAGAGATATTTAAAAAAAAATATGAATGGGAAAGATCTGACAAGAGGTCTAGCCTCAATAATAGGCTAGCAAATATGTATCCCTTGAAAGAACCTAAGGTTAACCTTTTAATTAATGCTCCAATAGTCGATGCTTCCCAAATGCGCCTGATCAGACATGTCACCCTACCCATCAGGGATGCAGTTTCCTTCTGGGATGTATTCGATCGAAGATTGATCTAGAATTAAAAAAAGCATACTCCACGATTGGAAGACGCATGTAGACCGGCAGTCACCACAGAGGCAGTGGGTACAGCTATCTCTGGTTGGGCTTCTAATATAGGAAAATCATTTTGGGAAGGAGCAGATCAAGAGAAAATAATTACCTCTCAGCAAGAACTCAAGTTGGCAGGCGACTTTGTCGCAGAAGCCTCAGTGGACATTATCAGGCCCTCGGCCCGGGCAATGTTAGCTTCAGTGATAGCAAGAAGAGCTTTGTGGCTAAAACCATAGATGGCCGACGCTTCATCAAAAACGAATTGGAGCAAAATTCCTTATGACGGCTCCAACCTCTTTGACCCCAAATTGGATGCAGCCATTTCGAAAATTACAAGTGGCAAGTCGGGCCTCATTCCCTCTGACAGAAGACCTAAAACCCCAAAGGGCCCCTCCTTACAAACAAAACCTTACTGAAATATACAGAGAAGCAAAGACCTATCGACCGGGGGGAGAGAATGTAAGCGAAACTAGAGAAATACTCAGTCATCTTTCCTGAGAGTGCAAAAAACCAAACCAACCCGTCTGGTGAACAGCAAAAATCCTTTTGAGGGTGCACCCGCCCATTCCCTAAAGGTGCAAACCAGGCTCAGAAAATTCACACAAATATGGACAGATCACATTAGAGACCCTTGAACTCTTTCCACAATGAAATTCGGCCACAGACGGAGGTTCCTAAACAGAATTCCCAATAAACACTTTTATCCAACCAGAACCCAGACGTCTCCGGACAAGAGAAAAATCCTTCTAAAATATATAACAGAGTTAAAGAAAATGGAGGCTATCCTGGAGGTTCCCCTATCTTAAAAGTGAAGAGGGTTCTATTCCCCCTTATTTCTCGTAAAAAACAAAACAGGGGATTTGCGACCAGTATTGGACTTAAAGAGACTCAACAAGAACATAGAGTCATTCAAGATGGAAAGTCTCTAGTTCATACTGTTAGCAGTGAATTTAAACAACTGGATGCTGTCCATAGATTTGTTGGATGCCTGTCTACATATTCCAATACACCCTGCCTTTCAAAGATTTCTCAGTTGTAAGCTGAGGAATAATCTGCGCAAATTGTGAGCAGTCTACCTATTATTGCATATCTCAGAGAGAAGGGTCTATGAATACACCACTAGCTGGATGACATACTGCTTCTAGCAGAAAGTCGCTAGACCTTGATCCAGCATCGGAAAATCTTATTGACAACCCTGCAAGGTTTTGGCTGGCTAGTCAACTGGAAGAAGAGCAAACTACAACCTACACAGAAGATGGTATTCGTAGGTGCAGAATTGGAACCAAACTAAACAAAGTACAGCTTCCTCAGGAAAAAGTTACGCCTCTAATTCAGGGGATAAAGAGACTAATCTCAGCAACACATTTATCAGCCAGGCTTTACATGAGCATCCTAGGGTCTATGTCTGCAACTCTACCCATGATTCAGTGGTCCTAGTGGCCCACAAGAGCGTTGCAAAGTTCCTTTCTCAGATAGTGGAATGGACCATCAATGGGTCAGACAAATAACATCCACAGATACGTGAAACAATCAATGTGGTGGTGGACATTTGAGCAACCTCAGGAGGCACAGACCTATAGTCCCTCCTCAGCTAGAAATAGTTACATCAGATGCCAGTCAGAAAGGATGGGGAGCTCATTACCAAGATCAGGCAGCCCAAGGTCAGTGGCAGTTTCAAGCTCACGGAATAGTTTCAAATATACTGGATTTCAGAGCAGCCTTTCAGGCGCTCATGGCCTTTGCTCCATACCTGATGGGGAAGAGTGTTCTGATTCAGATGGATAACAGAGTTGTGGTGGCATATATCCAGAGGCAGGGAGGTACCAAGACTCGCACACTAATGGAGGAAGTTCGCCCTATCTTGGACTGGGCACAAGTACATCCGGCAGACCTAAGGGCAGTGTATATTCCGGCAGCACAAAACATGTTGGCCGACTACCTCAACAGGGAAATTCTTTCAAACAACGAGTGGTCGTTGAGCCAGCAGGCCTTTTCTCTTATTACAGAGACTTGCAGAATAGAGATGGCCTTGCGGTTTGCCCAGCGGTCGGTTCGCGGCAAATTTTTCTGGTTCTCGATTTGCCAAACCGGCGGACTTCTGGCGCTGTTCGTGCGCCAGACATATGCGTTTACATTGTGAAAGAACTTTGACCCATGATGACACATCCATCATGGGGTACAGGACAGCCAATTGAGACATTTCAGCACATGGACAATTGGACATACACCCTACTTTATAAATAGACCTGATGGCAGCCATTTTACATTCTGTCTTTTGTCAGTGTAGGGACTTGTCTTGACGCTGTGTGGAGCAGGGACAGTCAGTTTAATCACTAGCTATTACTATTAGGTCAACAAAAGTCCTTTTAAGGACTGTTATAGGTGTACAGTATATAGGGTTGTAATACACTTAGAATATACTTTCTTTCAAAGATACAAAGTATATTCTGGTGCGCTGCTGCTAACTGCTGTGCTGCTGAGTGCACTGCTGACCAATTCTGCAGCTGCCTTTTGTCAGTGTAGGGACAGGACACTGTGTGGAGCAGGGACAGTCAATTTAATAAATAGCTATTACTATTAGGTCCACAAATGTCCTTTTAAGGACTGTTATAGGTGTACAGTATATAGGGTTGTAATACACTTAGAATATACTTTCTTTCAAATATACAAAGTATATTCTGGTGCACTGCTGCTGACTGCTGTGCTGCTGAGTGCACTGCTGACCGATTCTGCAGCTGTCTTTTGTCAGTGTAGGGACAGGACCCTGTGTGGAGCAGGGACAGTCAGTTTAATCAATAGCTATTACTATTAGGTCCACAAAAGTCCTTTTAAGGACTGGTATAGGTGTACAGTATATATAGGGTTGTACACGTATAATATAGTGCTGACCGATTCTGCAGCTGTCTTTTATCAGTGTAGGGACTGAGGGACAGTTTGGTGTTTTGGAGCAGGGACAGTCTGCAAATCACTAGCTACTAGGTCCACAAAGGTCCTTTTAAGGACTGGTATAGGTGTACATTATATAGGGTTGTACACGTATAATATGCTTTCTTTCAAATATAGAAAGCATATTATAGTGCACTGCACTGCTGACCGATTCTGCAGCTGTCGTTTCTCAGTGTAGGGAGGGACAGTTTGGTGTTTGGAGCAGGGACAGTTTGCAATTCACTAGCAACTAGCTAGCTACTATTAGGTCCACAAAGGTCCTTTTAAGGACTGGTATAGGTGTACTATTTGGTGTGCAGTATATAGGGGTGTAATACTCGTATAAAATACTTGCAAATATAGAAAGCATAGTATAGTGCATTTCCACTGTGCAGCATTGTGACTGCTGAGCGGTTCTGCAGCGATACTACAAAGAGTGACAAACACAATTAAAAAAAAAAGTATTATAACTGGTGTGATAGACCAGTGTCCCCCCAAAGCGACCGATTGAAGCGGGGTGTTATATACCTTCTTTCACATACATACTGCACTTCTCTAGAGACTTATGTCACAGGGTCATTTAAAAAATGACAGGCAGAGGAAGAGGCAGGCCCTTCCCAGGGGTGGTAGGGGTAGGGCAGGAGCAACAGGCTTAAGCCAAAGTGGGAAATTGCAGAAGGTGCGTTCGATTACGTCAAAGGATGCACCAGACTTGGTTGAGTGGCTCACTCAGCCTTACTCTTCTGCATCCTCCTCATCCTCTCGATCTGCACCCTCTTCTTCACTCTCTGCTGTGTGCACCCCCAAAGACACTACCACCAACACCACCACCATATACCCTCCGCTTGAGTCACAGGAATTATTTTCCGATCCATCTCAAGACATTGCCAATGAGCAGCCACTCTTGGCATTGGATCAGGAAGAGGAGGTAGCAACAACCGCCAGTCAGCAGTCTGACGACAGTACCCAGATCAGCCCAAGGAGGAGGTTGGTCCCCAGTGTTGCTGCCTACTCTGAGATCTCCAATTATAGCGGTGGGGAAGGTGATGTCGATGATGACGTGTCTAGTGATCTCACGTGGGTGCCCACAAGAGAGGAAGAGGAGGGGAGTTCAGAGGGAGATATGGACCAGCAGATAGGGAGGAGAAGCAGGCGGAACTTAGATTGCACAGGAGGGACAAAGCAGACTGCTAATGTATCAGGAGCGAGGCATCAACCATGTACGGTCACATCTGGCGCTCCCAGGACGCCGGCACATGGCTCAGCAGTGTGGGCTTTTTTTAACGTGTCCGCTGTTGACAATAGTGTTGCCATCTGCAATCTTTGCAGTCAACGCATAAGTCGCTGTAAGTCCAACACTCACCTAGGGACGACCGCCTTAAGATGGCACATGAGCTGCCATCACCGAGCCCAGTGGGAGCAACGGAACCCACAAAGCCACACTCCAGGCTCTCACCGTCCAGCCTCGTCTTCTACTTCTCCTTCTCCTCTCTCCCCACAATTGTCCTCCACTCCACCTTCCATCATGCCGTCCTCACATTTTCCTGGAAAAAGGCAGGCTTCCGTGGGCCAAATGTTTGAGCGTAAAAAAATGATGATGCCGGATAACCCTCTTGCCCAACGGTTGACAGCTGGCTTGTGAGAACTGATAGCCCACCAACTACTGCCATATAAACTGGTGGATTCTGAGGCCTTTCGAAAATCTGTGGCCATTGGAAAACCACAATGGAAGGTCCCAGGAAGGAAATATTTCTCACAGAAGGGCATCCCAGAGCTGTATGGCCATGTTCAGCGGCAAGTGAATGTATCTCTGGCACACAGTGTCGGTGCCAAGATACATCTGACCACAGACACGTGGTCTAGCAAACACGGGCAGGGAAGGTATATAACTTTTACTGCCCACTGGGTGAACCTTCTGACAACCGTCAAGCATGTAACCCGTGGGACCCGTGTAGATTCGGTTTTACCGCCATGGATTGCATGCAGGCCTGGCTCTTCTTCTCCTCCTCCTACTCCATCCTCCTCCCTCTCCTCCTCGGCTGACTCCTCCTTTTCTGCTGCTAGCACCTCTTCCGCTGCACCGCCCAAGATCCCCAGAACCTATTCGACATGCCAGGTGAGACGTTGCCATGCTGTGCTGTGTCTGTTGTACCTGGAAGCCAAGAGCCACACTGGCCCTGCACTCCTTTCAGCTTTGCGTTCACAGGCAGATCAGTGGCTAACACCGCTCAATTTGACAGTTGGTAAATGGTGCCAATCTGCTTAGCACATTGAAACAGGGCAAAATTACACACGTGCCACGCATGGCAAACGTCTTAAACTTGGTCGTGCAGCGATTCGTTGTCAAATACCCTGGGGTCCAGGACATCTTGCGGCAGGCAAGGAAAATCTTGGCCCATTTCAGAAGATCTTAGACGGCCATGGCTCGCCTTGCTGACATTCAGCGGCGACACAATCTGCCGGTCAGACGTCTTATTTGCGATTGCCCGACTCCATGGAACTCAACCTTCTATATGCTTGATAGGCTGCTCCAGCAGAAACGTGCAATTAACGACTACCTGTACGAACCCGTTCAAAAGGTTCTGGGCAGCTTGGTTTTTTTTCACCGCTCCAGTAGCTGCTCATGCGCGACGCATGAAGACTTCTGCGGCCATTTGATGAGATCACCAAACTGATCAGTTGCAGCCATGGCGCCATCAGTGACATCGTACCTTATGCCTTCTTTATGGAGCATGCATTGTGTCGTGTCATTGATCAAGCCATGGAGGAGCAGGAGCAGGAAGATGAGGAAGTCGCAATGCTGGATGAATTCCCGGGGGGCTACTCTATCTAAGACAAGTCACCAACAGGAGTCTGAAGAGGCGTCAAAGGAGGATGGTGCCGGGGCTGATGAGGAGGAGCAAGAAGAGCATGCTTTAAACCTTTCTGGGATCCCTGTTGTTGTGCGTGGATGGGGAGAGGAGAACCAGGAGGACAACATTATCCTGGATGATGAGCAGGAGCCAGGCCACCACACCGCTTCCAGTTTAGTGCAAATGGGGGCCTTCATGCTCCAGTGTTTTAACAGGGACCCCCGTATAAAAAGCATAAAGGTCAAGGACCAGTACTGGGTGGCAACGTACTTAGACCCCTGGTACAAACACAAAATGGCGGAAATGTTACCACCGTCACAAAGGGCTGTCAGAATGGAGCACTTACAGGCCTTGCTTCGAGAAATGCTGCATTTTGCTTTTGCGTGCGCTGGCAGAGGAGGAATTCCCACTCCCCTAAAGAGTAACAATCCAACAGTGCCTGCAAGAAGAGGGAGGTTTGAAGATGTGTTGGTAACTTCTGAAATGAGGTCATTCTTTCAGCCGACCCATCGACAGGTCTCATCCAGATCCAGCATCAGGGAACGCCTAGACCGACAGGTGTCCAACTACATCGGGTTAATGGCCGATGTGGACGCTCTGAGAAGTGATGAACCCCTGGACTACTGGGTGGGCAAGCTTGACCTCTGGCCAGAGCTTGCCCAATTTGCATTGGAACTGTTGGCTTGCCCCTCGTCCAGTGTCCTGTCCGAAAGGAAGTTCAGCGCAGCAGGGGGGAATCGTGACCGATAAGCGTACTCGCCTAGCTCACGACAGTGTTAACTACCTCACATTTCTAAAAATGAATGAGGCATGGATCTCGGAGGAATTCAACACATGTGACCAGTAGACCATGTAGATGCATAACTCTATAAACAATTTATTTAATCTAGCACACGGACCTTTTTTCTACCTTTGGCTCACTTCCTTGTACAAAAAAGCACACCGTACTATATGCCCGTACCTTCCTGTTTGAAGAGGTTGAGCGGTGTCATATTTTTGGGTCCCGCAGCGAGTTGTTGGCATCAGTGCTGGTGTCAGTGCTCTCTATTTCGGTGCTGGTGTGGTGTCAGTGCTGTCTATCTCGGTGCTGGTGTCAGTGCTCTCTATCACGGTGCTGGTGTCAGTGCTCTCTATCACGGTGCTGGTGTCAGTGCTCTCTATCACGGTGCTGGTGTCAGTGCTCTCATGGTGCTGGTGTCAGTGCTCTCACGGTGCTGGTATCAATGCTCTCTATCTCGGTGCTGGTGTCAGTTCTCTCTATCACGGTGCTGGTGTCAGTTCTCTCTATCACGGTGCTGGTGTCAGTGCTCTCTATCTCGGTGCTGGTGTCAGTGCTCTCTATCTCGGTGCTGGTGTCAGTACTCAGTCTCTATCACGGTGCTGGTGTCAGTGCTCAGTCTCTATCGTGGTGCTGGTTTCAGACAGTGAGGGAGATAGCAGCGGAGAAGGAAATTGGCAGGCAGTGCCAGCACCATGGCTGAGGATCAGCACTGGACTGGCACCTCCGGACCACTGCACTGGAGCCCTGCATAGGTGGGGGTAAGGGCCGGGCAGAGGGAGGGGCTGAAGCACAGGTTGGCACACTGGGACACTGGCACAGGACTGCACTGCCCTGACTGTGGCACTGATCATCTTCTGCACCCCCTTCATAGCCTGCCCTGACCTTGCCTCTCCTCCATGGCCTTCATGCGCTCCTGAATTGTCAAAATTTCACAGATAAAAAAAGAATGCTTGTCGTTGTCGATCCCAGATTCACTTAATACTTTTGTTATGTCAGTGTCCATGTTGTGGGACTATGTGTGCACAGCTAGTAAGTATTTTGTGGCTGAAAATATGACCTGCAGGTTTTTAAGGTTCGCTGGCCATTAAAGTCAATGGGGTCCACTGCGAACCTTGCGGTTCACGAACTTTTGGCCGCGTTCGCGGTTCGCGTTCGCAAAACATCCCATCGGAAGTTCGTCCATCCCTATTGCAGAATACCGGAGATTGACCTGGTGGCTACACCTGTAAACACCAAATGCCAGAGATTTCTGTTGAGAGAAACCTTCCCATTGGCCAAGGGAATATACTTTCTAATCCATCCCTGGAATTTTAACCTGGGATACATTTTTCCACCACTTACCCTAATCGCAAGGTTTCTGTCCAGACTCAGGAGAACATTGGTCATGGTAATAGCAGTAATCCCATTCTTGCCAAGGAGACCTGCATCAACCACTACCCCTCCTAATAACATCAGACCTCCTATCTCAGGGCAAATTCCTGCACCCATATATGAGAGGACTCGGCTGCTAGAACAAGGCTGCTCACAAGAAGTTTCTACGCTTTTACAGGCCAGAAAGAACACCAGTAACAAAACATACACACAGATCTGGAGAAGAATTTGTTCAGTCGCCCAACAAAAGAACTGGAATCCAATATCACCCGAACCCTCGCAAGTTCTGGAATTCCTCCAAATAAGTGCTAATAAAGGGCTAAGCTCAAGTACCTTTAAAGTTCATGTGTCTGCCTTATCTGCAAAAACAGGCATTAGATGAGTTTTGCACCCCCTGGTAATCCAGTTCATGAGAGCATGCTTAAATGATAACAGATTCTTATCTAATCATCTATCCTGATAGAGTGGTACTGAGAGCTTTGGACCATTTCACTCACAAAATATCATCCTCATTTCATTATAATCAGGACATCAGCCGTCCATCTTTCACTAACAGTCAAGGCGAACCCCATGCATTGGATGTGAAATCAGTTATTACCAGCAATCTGACAGCAACAGCTACCTTTAGAAAATCAGACACTCTCTTGAGTGGCAGCACAGTGGTGTAGTGATTAGCACTTTCCCCTAGCAGCAATAGTGTCACTGGTTCAAATCCCGACCACGACACCATCTGCCTGGAGTTTGCATGTTCTCCCTGTGCCTGTGTGTGTTTCCTCCGGGTACTCCGGTTTCCTCCCACACTTCAAAGACATGCTGGTTAGGTTAATTAGATCCTGTCTAAAAAATTGGCCCTAGTATGGGTTTGTAAGCATGTCACAACCCTACGGATCTAGGATCGCGTTATACCACAGATGGACACTGGCAGCAAAAGCACCCTGAGGCGATTGAGTTCACATAGGTAGTGCTATACAAGTCACAAGTCACTCATTCATAATTCCCCATGGGGCTAGGAAGGGTCAACCAACAATTGCATCCTGGTTGGTCAACTCCATCAAGAAGGCATACTCCATTCATCAACTGACAATTCCGGAAGGCATCAGGGCTCACTCCACCGGGGCAGTGGCAACTTCGTGGGCAGCATACTGCAGAGTTTGAACAGAGACGATCTGTAAAGCAGCGACCTGGTCGTCTAGACATACATTGATTTCTCACTACAAGATAGACTGCTCAGCTAACTTCGGCAGAACCATTGATAGAGCCAATTTTACAGCATTATAGGAAATAAATATTATTTGTTGCACCCACCCAACTGGCTAGTTATTTCCCGGTGTGTGCTGCCATGAAGGCGTCAGGAAAACTGAAAATTGTATACTCACCTTTCCATACATTTTTCTTCTGATGCATTTTCATGGCAGCACACAGGAACCCACCCAATCGTAGATGATAAATACAGAGAATAGAGGGGGGAAGCTCTCTTCAAATTATATAGCTACCCAATTCTGTCAGGTTGTGAAGGCGGAGTCACAAACCCCCAGTGTGTGCTGCTATAAAGATGTGTCAGGAAAGGAAAATTACAAAAAGGTGAGTATACAATTTTCAATTTTTTCACTGCAGTACAATTTAATTGCATTGCTAAGTATAATAGTTTTATTTTTTCTTAATTGGGCAGTATGAAACAATAATGCTAAATGGTTGAGAAGGAGATATGTTTTGCCTAGAGATGGGTTTTAAACAATTTCAAAAAGACTATTTCAAAAAACATTAACAGCTTTTTTTTTTACAGTATGCAACGAGCCTGACTCATCCTGTGTTGCTAAATACAGCCAAAAACAAAGCAAAGAAATATGAGGAACTATGAGGAACTATGACACATAAGCACAAGATGTCTGTAAATAGTAGAAATGTGACTTTCTACATCATTGTGTATGACTTTCTACATCATTGTGTATTTTTCTCCGCCGTCATTCTGCTTGTGTTATTGCTTGTTCTCTTTTTATTCAGATTTAATTTATTAAGAAAAAGTATTTTTGATATGACAGAGACATTTAACTTAGACATATCAACCATACAAAAAAAAAAACGAACAAAAAACAAAAAAAAGGGAACCCCAAGCCCATCCCTAAACTGTCCAGAACCATATAAAAAAAATAAGCACTAAATACAAGTAATACATGTAAATTATGGGATTCCTAGAAGATTCTAACTAGCATTTTCATTTACAGTCAAATTTAAACATAGCATAAAAAAAACATGTTTACTTCTCAAATAAAATACACTTGTTCAACTCCTATAATCATTCAGATATCGTAGGGAGGGAAGCTGATGATAATCATTCAAAAAACGACCTAGAAACCACCATAGTACTTATCCAAAAAAGGGAAATCAAACTATCCCAGGTTACATATCAAAGGGTTTAGACTGATTGAAAAATCTGTTACATTATTAATAATATGGATAACTTCTGTCCAATGTAAATTAAGTTTGGAACAATGCCACAGTAAGTGGATCAAGTCTACATGAGGTTGACTACACCTACTGCAGCAGGAATCTTGTCGTAGACCTATGCCAAAGAGGAAATTGAGCGTTTGATACACCTGAAAGATAATAAACAATTGCATTAGTTGATACAAGGAGGAAATAAGGGGAATCACTTGCAAAACGTGGTCCAGGCACTATCAGAGATAACACCTAACTCCTATTCCTATTTATGTTGGCTTGTCGTATTGTCCATTCCACACTTACATCTAAAGCCAAGATATTTATACAGAGTAAGATAGATTTAGGCTAGGCTCACATTTAAATAAAAGGTTGTGTATTCTTTTGTTCGATTTTTTTTTTGCGTATGAAATCGAAAGCCTTCGCACCTGCATAGGTATGAATGGAGCCTTAGAGCCCCTGTCAAGTTTTTATTGCTGTCTGTGTCCCTACTGCGGACACTTTAGCTATTAACAGAACATCATCTCTATGACAAACAAAAAGGTTCTTGTTGAGCATACGATGTGCTGGCTGTCCGTTTCCTGATGTACTTGCAGACCACTGCAGCGCTTACATTTAGGGGGTCTAATACTGTTTGGAGTGCACCATAGCCTTCTGTTCCTTTGGGGAGAGTCACCCTATTTTTTCTGGTGTCCACTGTCAACATGTATGCAGGTAGCCTACTGTACATTTAGTTTGCACTTGGCTGTCCAGGAGAGAGAGAGAGGGTTAATGTTTTGCCGCCTTCCCCAGTGTGTTTGTGGGCTTTCTTTGGGAAGAGCTAAGTGAAAGCATGCATGAGGTCTGTTCTAGGTGCTCAGCAGGAACCCATTCTGTTACTGGGAGTGAGGTAACAGAGGTACGCTGACTGGTGGAGTGGGCAAAGGCTCAGACTGTCCTTCCAAACGCAACACAAACATCGCTACAAGTGTGTAGAATATGGAACAAAGCAACTTGTGGAGGAATTCCGTACTTTGGGTACTGCACAAATGTGGCAGGGAGGACACCTTAATGTTTGACTCTTCACATGCCCATGGCTCCCGCCCAGTCCCTGGCATTGGTGAGCACACCTTTGAGCGAAGTGTTACCCCATGTGCAAGGGTTAGTGACCCAAATGAATGCCTGGTGTACCCTAAAGAACCCCCGGCAAACAGGACAAAAAGCGATGGAATATAGAGTGAGGGGAATGCTTACCGTATAATTATAGTTGAAACTGCTTGATTCCTTTTTTTTTTTTATGTCTTATAAAGGCTCTGCCATTAAAAGCCAAGGAAGCTTAGACCTCTGTAGTGTATCAATGCTTTTATTAAACAGAAAAGCTGAACAAAAAACAATTCATAGTTACAAACTATGTCTACAACATGCACAAGCCAATTATCCTTTCCTAGCAAAATAAGCAAGTACAATATATATGCAATAAGTAAACTAAAGAGTAACTCAACTTCTTATAATGGAGATGGAATCAAGATATTTTTCTTCATGGTTCTTTGCGCAGAGTCCAACTGCTTTCTCCAAAGTCCACAAATCAAGTCTTCCAGCACACATGTTGTTCCTTTGTGTTCTAAAACAAAGTTTTTTGTCTCTCACATGCCTGTTCAAAAGTCCTAAGCCCCTCCCCTATACTTCCTGTAACCGCATATCCTGTACCTGACTTAAACTAGTCCAAGTGCTTCATTTACATAGAAATAGGGGGAGCATTCGATTCTGAAAACAGCACATGGGCTTAAAAATCTATACAATATAACAAATCAATATGCTATAAAATCACCTAAATATCTATAGCAACACATTCCACCTTGTGATTGTTTAGCATGATATTTGAAAAAATGTAAAACTTAGCAGTTTTCAACAGCTCTTAAAGTGGAGTTCCACCCTAAAGTGGAACTTCCGCTCACCGGAACCCTCCCCCCTCTGGTGCCACAGTTGGCACCTTTCAGGGGGGAGGGGGGTGCAGATACATGTCTAAGACTTCCACGGGAGTCTATGCTTCTTCCTGTCCCGCTGCTCTGTCTGCTGGGACACACACGGGTCCCAGAGACAGTGCGGACCATTCCCATTGCGCTGCGTGGCTCGTGCATGCGCAGTAGGGAACCGGGAAGTGAAGCCGCAATGCTTCATTCCCGATTCCCTCACCAAGAATGGCTGCGGCAGCAGCCGAGAGCTGAGCATTCGATCGGCCTCGGCTGCTGACATCGCTGGACCCTGGGACAGGTGAGTGTCCATTTATTAAAAGTCAGCAGCTGTAGTATTGATAGCTGATGGCTTTAATAAAAAATTTTCGGGTGGACTCCCTCTTTAAAGCCTTTGTCCAGGAAAGGGCAAAATAAACCCCCTTCCCTTTAGACCCCCATATGTTCTGGACGATCAGACTTTTTGTCCCTGGAAAGCTGCAAGGTTAGTAAAGTCCTTGGCAGTTTGGGGAAAGAAAGTTTCAGATGATGAAGTTCCTTGTCCTCCTGGTCAAAAGGAAATGCTCAGATGAAAGTCCACTCCAATTCAACCACCGTCAGGAAATCATCCGCATCTTCCTCTCTCATCTGATCTTCTGGTCAGCTTCATCCCATCTGACCTGGTCATCTGCTCTGCCTGCTCTATTTCTTGATACTCAGTACCTTAAAGCGGAGGTCCACCCTAAAGTGGACCTTCCGTTCATCGGAACCCTCCCCCCCTCCGGTGCCACAATCGGCACCTTTCAGGGGGGAGGGGGGTGCAGTTACCTGGATAATCCAGGTAACTGCACCCACTTCCGGGATAGCTCTCTGCGGAAAGGGCCGTAACTTACGCCCCTTTCCGCAAGTGCCTGCCCCTTCCCGCAAGTGCCCCGCTGCCTGCTGGGAAACACACAGATCCCAGAGGCAGCGGGGAGCGTCCTTATTGCGCAGCGCGATTCGCGCATGCGCAGTAGGGAACCGGGAAATGAAGCCGAAAGGCTCCATTTCCTGATTCCCATACCCAAGATGGCGGCGGCAGGACCCGACAGACGACCTAGATATCGGCTTCGGGTGCCGACATCGCGGGCGCGCTGGACAGGTAAGTGTCACTATTTTAAAAGTCAGCAGCTGCAGTATTTGTAGCTGCTGGCTTTAAAAAAAAAAAAAAAAAACGCGGAGTCCCGGTGGACTCCCGCTTTAACCACTTCAATACAGGACATTTTAACCCCCTTCTTGCCCAGGCCATTTTTCAGTTTTCAGAGCTGTTGCATTTTGAATGACAACTGCATGGTCATGCAACGCTGTACCCAAATTAAATTTTTATCATTTTTGCTATAATATATATCCCAATTTAAATAAAAGGCCGATATTTATTCTTCTACATATTTTTGGTAAAAAAAATCACAATAAGTGTTTATTAATTGGTTTGCACAAAAGTTATCACTAACACTGCAGGTATTCCAAAAATGTCTACCCTTTACCTAACTACCCACCGCTGCGCCTAGACAAAGCCTGCTCCCTCAACTAGAGCTGCCACTTGAAAAAAATGTAAAGTGCAAATCGTATTTTACCTTTTTAAAACTAAAATCTGAAAAAAGGAAAAATAGTGGCGCTTAACTATAAATTATAACTAACTCCAAGAAACGTGACAACAATTAAACGGTATGAACAACATGTGTGAGAACAACAATTGTATCACCCTGTGATAAGTGAACCAAATAAATGTGTCACAGAACAAACAAAATTAAGATAAAGTTCATGAGTGTCCAAAAGTATCCTTTTAAGTAATGTCTCTTCTTATTCCATCCACCAGACCAAAGTGATCAGTGATTCCACTCCCTTAAGAAATGCACTCACCCACTCCCAATGCCTGCACTTTCGTATCAGGCTTAAGCGCTTATCAGCCAAACAGCAAGTAGTGAACCGTTGCTCCAATCATCCATTGTGTAAATTCAAATATTCCACATGTAAAATAATAAAGGTGCTCCAATAGTGTAAAACGGAAGGTAACGCACTGCAATATATATACTGCGTTAAGCTTTTAGTAATGCACTGAACTATACCGCGTTAAACGGAAGGTAACCCACTGCAATATACAGTGTTAAACTTGCAGTAACACACTGAACTATACTGCATAAAACTGAATATAACGCACTGAAATATATGCTATTTAACTTTAGAGTAACACACTGAACTATACTGCGTTAAGCGTGTAGTAACGCACAGAAATGTACCGCGTTAAATGGCATTCAATGCACTGAAATATACGGCGCTAAACTTGCAGTAACGCACTGAACTATACTGTGTTAAACTAAAGATAACGTACTGAAGTATAGGGCGCTACACTTGCAGTAATGGACTAAAATATACAGCATTAAACTTTCAGTAATGCACTGAAATATATGTCGTTAAGCACGCAGTAACACACAGAAATTTACTTTGTTAAATGGAAGATAAGGCACTGAAATATACATGTGGGGTGGGACTAACAGCAATGAGCCATGATTGGATAAAGTCATAGCGACAGCATCCAGTCATGGCTCTGACAATGCTCTGTGCCCTGATTGGGCAAAGCTTTAATTTTTTCAGCCAATTAGGGCTTTCAATGCACTGTGCGGTGGTGCAGTACATTGAGGTCATTCGGTGGGCCAAACAATGAGCCATGATGTGCCTTCTTGTCTATTTCCACCCCAGCCTCTCACACTCCCACCCTAGGAGGTCCAGAGACCCTCTGGATTGTCTGGAATTTTCCAGGGCAGAGAGTGACTTCTCCAGTCCTGGCAGATCCCAGTACAAATAGCGCAAATGCACGCTTGAGAGAAAGCGCATAGCTTCTCCTCCAAAGACTCAGCGCCAAAAGGCAAATGTTTGTCACGTGGAGATGACCCTATGCCGGGAAAGCTAGTTTACAGGAACTACTTTGGGCAGTTTGCCAGAGACCAGGAGTAAGAGAGTCAGCAGGTGTCAACCTTACTTAAGCATGTAGTCTGCGACTCCCAGGCAGAATTTTCTGGTCATCTCGGACAACCAGGGACAGAGGCAGATGAACAGAGTATGGACCTTGCACCAGGTCTAAGCCAAGCCATTCAACCCTTTCTAGTTAGAGAGGGGCCAGGCACTTCCGGGGTGACCCCAGCCCAGCGAATAAGGCGGGCTGATTCCCCAGACCCAGTATTAAAGCCAAGCTTCCAGGCACAGGGAGAAAATACCGCCTCCACGGCAGAGGATCCTGAAGGTTCAGGCTCTGAATTTGCAATGGTGGACCAGCGAAAAAAAAAACACTGTAGCTGCTGACTTTTAATAAGCACTTACCTTTCTAGGGTAGCCGCAATGTTGGCTGCCCTAGGCCAACCTGTCCCTCGGCTCTTGGGTCACGGCGCCACATTCAAAGTAAGGGAAACAGGCAGTGGAGCCTTGCAGCTTCACTGCCAATTTCTACTGCGCATGCGCGAGTTGCGCATCACTTTGGGAATGGGGCGCGCTGTGTTGTGGGACACACAATTCCCACAACACACCACACCCCATTCCCCAGAAGACAATGCGAGGAGGAGAAGACAGAAGATCACAGCGGAATAGGAAGAGGCAGATTAGGATGATCTGCCTAGCAACAGCCATTTCTGGTAAGTTTTTTGTAGCCTTTTTATGCCTTTTTTTCTTATAGGGTGGACCTCCCCTTTAAGGCAGTAAAAGCTGCACTGGAATGGGAAGACCCTGAACCCTCTCCAAAGAAGGAGAAAATGTATTATCCCCACCTAAAGAAACAGGAAGCTATCTTTCCTCTTATGACAGAAATAAGAGGCCTGTTTCAGGAGGCATGGGAAAAGGGAGAGAAAAAATTGTTTTCAACCAACAGGTTGCAGAAATTGTATCCACTCACGGAAGAAGATGTGATACCGTTATCTAACCGACCAACGGTTACTAGACTGGCCAAGGATGTGACACTACCAATGGAATAATCTTCCTTTCGGCATTTCTTGGATAGGCGCATCAACTCTGACTTAAGAAAGTCCTACCTTGAGGCAGGTGGTGCCTGTGAGCCCACTGTGACCTTAACATCAGTGGCAAATGCTATGAGAATATGGGTGCAGAACTTGGAGTATGCAATCAAAAAACAGCTGCCAAAAGAGAAAATCATCAAGGCTCTTGATGAGATAAAGCTCTGAGGATTTTGTAGGAGAAGCAGCTATAGACATCATTTGATGGTATTCCAGAGCTATGCTTAGCTCAGTCACAGCCAAGAAAGCTTTGTGGCTAAAACCCTGGATGGCCGACCCATCCTCAAAGCAGAACCGCTGTAAGCTGCCTTTTGATGGAAAAGCGCTGTTTGGCCAAAAAATGGAGACTGCCATCTCCAGGGTTACAGGAGGAAAATCAGACCTTTTACCCCAAGATCAAAGGTCCAGATGCCAGAGGGGGCAACTAACCAGAGAGGTGCCAAACAGGTACTGGGATTTTGGAGGGTTTCGCCCAACCAAGAACACCAGAAAAGGTTGGAGGTGTACGCAATCAACCTTCTTTGGATCACAGAGAGCTAAATCCCCTGCGGCGATCCCTCAGGTACCCAGAAGCCCTTTTGACGCCAGACCCTCCCAAGGTCGAGGTGGTTGAATCCAGGCTGCTCAAATTCGCCCAGGTCTGGCAAGACCACTGCTAAGATCGGTGGGTTTGGTCCACAGTGGCACAAGGCCATTATTGGCTGTTTAAGCGGCAGCCTCCAGAATTCTCCTCCACCCCTATCAAGACAACCCAGTCGGCCCTGAAGTTATCTGCTCTTCAGGAGTACATAGACATCTTGTTGCTTCAAGGGGCGATCATAGCCGTTCCGGCCTGTCAATGGTTTACAGGCTTTTACTCGCCATTCTTTCTGGTCCAGAAAAAGACAGGGGCCTTAAGATCAGTGATTGACCTCAAGAAGTTGAACCAATTTATCTGGACAGAGAGATTCAAAATGGAGTCTCTCCATACCATAATCCAGATAATTCAACCAGGGGACTGGATGATTTTGGTGGACTTGCAGGATGCCTACCTGCATGTCCTGATCCTTCAGTCATTCCAGCAGTTCCTCAGATTTGCGTTGGCGGACAGTCATTACCAATTTGTCTGCCTTCCCTTTGGCCTATCCACTTCTCCTTGAACCTTCTCCAAGGTTCTGATCACAGTCTTGGCCCCACTGAAGGAGAAAGGGCTCAGAGTCCATAATTTCTTGGATGACATCATCCTCCTGGCCCAGGACCAAGACCTTTTGCGGAGACAGAGGCAGCTCCTGCTGTCCACCCTACGAACATTCGGCTGGATAGCCAACTTTCAAAAGAGCCAGCTCTAGCCTACAAAGAATATGGTCTACTTAGGGGCCCAATTAAACACTCAGGTGGCCATAGTTTCCTTACCTCTACAGAAACTCCCCAAAATAAGGGAGAAATTCCAACAGGCATTGGCTGCAACAGTGATATCAGCATCCCAGTGCATGAGTCTTCTCGGGACAATGGCTTCATGTATCTTAATGATCCCTGATCCCTTGGGCTTACTGGAAACTCAGTTTTCCAATAGGGCTTCCTGATGCAGTGGAAGAAGGTTTGTCTATCCCAGCCAATCAGGACCACCAGTCATATGCACCAGAGTCTCTGGTAGTGGACAAGACAGGAGACACTAGTACAGCATTGTCCATTAGGGCCACAGCCATGGATAATTGTTACCACAAATGCTAGTGCAGCAAGGTGGTGTGCCACCTGCGAACAACTCAAGATCCAGGGCAGATGGGAATTTCCCATTCATGGCCTAGTTTCCAAAATTCTGGAATTTCGAGCAGCATTCATGGTGTTAGCCACCTTGTTCCCTCACATACAGGGTCACTCAATCCTCCTCCATCGGGACAACATGGCAACAGTGTCCTACATACAGAAGCATGGTGGGACGCACAGCCAATCCCTTTTGAGGGAAGTAGAACCGATCATGACATTGGTAAAACAATAGCTCCCAGATTTGAGGGCCTATATCTTGCAGGCTGTCAGAATTTTGAAGTGAACCACTATACAGACAATTCAAGGAAACCAACAAATGCACCCCAAAGGGTTCAAGCAGATCGTTCATGAGTGGGGGCATCTGCAACGGGATCTCTTTTTCTCGTGAACCAACTTCAAGGTGAGCTGGTTCCTCTCACGCAACCCTCATCCATTGGCAGAGGGGATGGGCGCCCTGACCCATCCTTGGTTTGCGCAACTAGCCTATGCCTTTCCACCAATTTCTTTAATCCTGAAGAGACTGTTCGCACAGAATCTGACAGTTATTGCAATACTAGCCTACTGGCCTCACAGACCATGGTTCTCTCTGGCAATGGATCTCAGCGTGTGCCCACCGATTACTCTGCCGGTGACTCCTCATCTCCTGTCGCAGGCAGAAGTCCTAAGTCCGCTACCATCATGACTGGCCTTAGCGGCCTGGAGATTAAAAGGCAGGGATTACAAGGGTTAAGATGCTCTCTAGAGATTATCAGAACTTTACAGAGTTCCAGAAAGGGGTCAACCAACTCTATCTACTCCAGAATATGGGGAGACTGTTCATTATGAGATATCACCTTAACAAACAGCTTTCCTAATATCCATAACTTCAGGGGGAAGGGTGTCGGAACTCCAAGCATTGGGGGCAGCTGACTCTTGTACAATGTTCTTCCCAGGCAGGGTTGTGCTGAGACCATTGAAACACTTTTTCCCAAAAGTGGCATTGATATTTAATCTCTCCAGTGAATGGGTGCTTCCAGCCTTCCCAGCGGAATCAGATGCTGATCTGCATGAGTTGGACATTCCAAAAGTCCTCAAAGCCTATCTCCAGGCTACTTCTGCATTCAGACGTTCTGACAGACTTTTCATCATACCTACCGTAAAGTTTAAAGGGAAATAGGCCTTGGCCAGAACCATCTTGGCCTGGATAGTAAACACTATTCGCCAAGCATATAGAGTGGCCGGGAAGGATCCTCCGGAGGTGGTTAGAGCTCACTCAACCTGGGCAATGTCTTCTTCTTGGGCGGTACAGGCAGCAGTGTCTCTGGAGACAGTCTGCAAAGCGGCTAGCTGGTCATCATATGCTCTTAAAACACTACAGGTTGGATCCAGTAGCTCATACTACAGTAGAATTTTGAAGGAAAACTATCCAAGATTCTACGTCTATTGTCATATAAAGACTAAGTTGGTAACATTAATCCCTCCCCCTCAAAAGCTCATTATTTATCATATGTATGCTGCCATGTTGTTGGCGTCAAGAAAATGGGGGGGGGGGGGTGAACAGTGTTGAGCAGTGAAAGCTACTGATATGACACCAAAAATATACTGACAGCAACCATTGTTTTTTACTGACACAACACATGAAATATTTTACATACACTTCAATATTGTACAATTATCAATATTAAAGCTACAAACATGTAGTTAAAGGGGTTGTAAAGGTGAAAGATTTTTCACTTTAATGCATTCTATGCATTAAGGTGAAAAAACATCTGACGGTGCCTGCTCCCTCAGGGCCCCCCCCCCCCCGTTTTACTTACCAGACCCCTCGAAAGTCCCGCGCTCGCCCCCGACATCCTCTTCCCCGCTCACCCTGGCCGTTGATTGACTAGAGTGGATGGATTGAAAGCAGCGCAACCATTGGCTCGCGCTGCTGTCAATCACATCCAATGATGCTTCGTGCCGGGGGGCGGGGCCGAGTGATACAGTGAGCGGTTATGGTCACCAGCTGTATCACGGGAGCATGCCCACAAGCCCGCAAGCACTTTACATCATGCGAGGGAGCTCGCATGAAGTTGTGGAGTCCTTGCGGGACAGAGCCGAGACAGCCGCCGAGGGACCCCAGAAGAGCTGGTTCGGGGCCACTCTGTGCAAAATGAGCTGCACAGTGGAGGTAAGTATAACACGTTGGTTATTTAAAAAAATGCCCTTAGTGATCGTTTAATGCTTTGTGCCATTCCAAGCTAAATAGTTTGGAATGTCTTCTTTACCCAAAGGGGTCCTTTGTACTTTCCTTTCATGTTAGTGTCTCAAGAAATGAGATGAGGCCATCAGTATATCAGGTGTGATCAATTTTTAGTGATTGGCACCATAGCTTCTAGACGCTATAACTTTGACAAAGACTAAATGATGTACACTGATTTTGGTTAATTTTACAAAAGATATGTAGCAGTATAAATTTTGGCCAAAATTTATGAAGAGAAATTACTAATTTGCTAAATTTTATAACCTAAACAAAGAAAAATGCAATTTTTACAAAATTTTCAGGTCTTTTTACATTTTTATAGCACAAAAAATAAAAACCCCAGTGGTGATTAAATACTATTAAAAGAAAGCTCTATTTGTGTGAAAAAAAGGACAACGATTTCATATGGGTACAGTGATGCATGACTGAGTAAAGCCTCGTACATACGATTTGATTGTTGGCCAACAGAGCATCAGACTTTTGTCTAAAGGGGCGTGTGCCAGGAATTCCACTTGCACACTAACGGCACACAATTGTCGGCCAAACAAACACGAACGCAGTGATGTACTACATGGAATTTCATCTCTTGAGCGCCATTCTTTGGGCACCTTCTACAAATGTCGTGTTTGGTGAGCATTGATTCCGAGCATGCACCGTACATCAGTGAACCGCCGGCCCCCTCGGCAGACTTTGGTGTGACGGACTTGTGTACACACAATACAAAAATCTGACAACAGAACGTTGTCTGCCAAAAATTTACTAGCCTGCTCTCTAACATTTGTTGGTGGAAAGTTGGACAACAATTGTCTGATTTTAGGCAAACAGTCTGTCATCACCCAATTCCCTGCCGAAAATCCGATCGAGGCTTTATTGTCATTCAAAATGTGAGAGCACTGAAAGCTATAAATTGGCCTGGATAGGAAGAGGTGTGACAGAGAGAGGCTCTGTCAGTCTGTCACTATAAGTATTTAAAAAAAAGTATCCCAGGAGTCTCATTAAGGGTTAATGCGAGGTTCAAAATTAGCCTTTCTCCAGATTCTGTAGTTCTGAATTAGAACATTCAATCTTGGGTCCAGGTTTTGCTAGACTCCTGCAAACTGGCTCACTACACAGGTGTGCAGGGTCATTATATGATCAGGTCTCAGAATTGCTCAGAGCTCCCATTTTGGAGACAGCTCCCAGTGTGGGAGATGGAAGGTCTCACCTGCGGTCAGGGGGCCCCAGCCAGAAGGTCTCTTTGAGGGGTCAGATGGCCCAGCCAGAAGCCAAGGGCAGAGGTCTCATTGAGGGGTCAGATGACCCAGCCACAAGCCAGGAGACAGCAGGTCTTGGTTCCAGGAGTTAAGTCAGCTTCTATCAGAGGTGGGCCATGCAGCAAGGCACTGCAACTGAAGGCTAGAGAGCCAAGTGGTCTGAGAAAGCTGAATGACACAGTTAAAGGACTGGTAAGAATGCAGCAGTGCTGCCAACACGTAAGCCAGGTGGCTTGGTATTTTCGTTAATTCATGTCATGTGGAAGAAAGCCCTGCGTGGGGAACTGATGTATAAGTGAACTTTTCCGTTATTAAATAAATGTGGGCTGCCATGCACTAAAATTACAATGTGGACTGGTGCAACTCATTCTAAATGCACCTGCTGCTTGAATTTAATCACCCCAATCTCACAGAGGGTATACGTGCCCAATGGCAAGTGGTAGTAAACCTGATTCATGAAATTTGAGCTGGGCACATATATCTGTAGTGTTTTCTTGCCTCGCTTCAAAGAACTAAGTCCTGTAGCTTTCTCTTGCTCCTTAGCTCTGTTATCAGTCTGATAACGTCTCACACGTTCTCCGAGACGGGAGATAGAAGTGTGTGTCGGGGGAGGTTGCTATAAATAGATTAGCAGCCAGATTGCCGTCTAAGAACAGAGCTATGCCTATTCCTTCCTTTGCCTATGAGGAATGGGAGTGTCTGCCTTTCCTCCAATCAGCTGTCTTGGATGTATTCCAATGGTCCACTCCCAGTGGTAACCAGGAAGAGATAGGCCCCTTTCACATGGGCAGATACAATTCAGCTATTAGCTGTGGATAGATGAGGTTATCTACCGTGGCTAAACTCAAACAATGCTTTCATATGTCCCCATTCACACACTGAATTTACAGACTGTTTTGTTACATGGGGTTTTGTGCAGTTCGAAAAAAATGTATTTGACTTTGTCCAGGACCAATTTAGCGCAGCTAACGGCACATAACCGGAGGTAATCGCAGTGTACTATTTCACCTGCTGATAACAGCTTCAACGAGGAAAGAAAAACAACAGAATACACATCACAAATGGTAAGAATGTTCCACCGCAGCTAAACGCAGCCGCATGTAAACGCACGTAAACGCTGCTAATCGCAGTGTACAACTACAGGTGATCGCTGTGCCTGGAGTATTGGAACTTCAAAATAACAAATCATGCTTTTAACAGAGGCAGAACAGCCGCCCGTATGAAAGAGGCCAAAAATGTTAACATGGAGAGCACTTTCTAAAGGATATATACAAATGAAGACTACAGATATACAAGTAAAACTTATGAAGGGAGATTTGTTTCATCTCTGTGTATCATCTGAGGCTTTTCACTTCCCTGGGCATATGGAGGGTTTACATCCACTTTAAGTTATATTAAAAAAACAAAAACATATTTTTACTATTACATGAAGGTCAGGGTAATATAACCGAGTAAACAGTTTACCCTTACAGCAGAGTTTGCAGGGTTCCCCTTTACAGTGCAAGGGGGAACTCTGCGGACCCTGATGTAAAAGGGAACACTGTGGACTCCGATGGAAAGTAGAAATCTGTGGAGTTTGATGTAAGGGGGAACTCTGCGGACCCTGATGTGAAAGGGAAAACTGTGGACTATGATGTAAAGTAGATGTGGAGTCTGATGTAAGGGGGAACTCTGACGACCCTGATGTAAAGGGGAACTCTGGTGTAAAAGGGAATGTTGGGGAATGCTGCGGACTCCAGTGTAAAGGGAAACTCTGATGTAAGGTGGTCTCTGGTCAACAGAGCCCCCCCTTACATCATGGTCTGCAGCATTTCCCCTAACATCATGTTCTGCAGCATTTCCCTTTACATCATGGTCTGCATGCTGCAGGGTTGCCCTTTACATCAGAGTTTCCCTTTATGTTAGGGTCTGCAGAGTTCCCTCTGTAAAGGGGAATCCTGCAAACTCTGATGTAAAAGGGAACTCTGCGGACGCTGATTTAAGGGGGAACGTCGATAACTCTGATGTGGGGGGGGGGAGACTCTAGTGGCCACAAACCACCTTCTGTAGAGTGAATACACTAAGATAAGGGGTGCAGGGGTTACTGATATCAGGGGATCCTTTATATCAGTGTCCCCCTTACCTTAGTATATTCATTGATTCCCCCGTATATCAGCGAACCCCTGGCCCCCTCGACAGACTTTGTGTGGCCGTTGGAGGCTAGAGCTGCCTGAAATAAAAAATAAATAAAAAAAACACATCTTGGGGATAGGCATGTCCCTGTCCTTTTCGTCCACCTACCTACCTCATATGCCATGCTTGCCCTCTAACTTTCAGGACACCGGTGCGTTCTTACCCACGCACTGGTGTCCTGATTACAGCCAGGTGAGGTGATAACAACTCGCAGCTGTAGTGGGTGGTAGACGGCATTGCCCCTGCTCCTGAGTCCCGGCTCCCCCTCCAGTAAGACATTAAAGATGCCAAGACGTCACTGCACACCTACCTCCCATCTGAGTCCGCCCAGCGCGGCTGCTGTCCTTAGCAGACATTTGAAATCTGTCCATAAATTGACAGATGTTTGGCAACCCTGTGTGTGAGACACAAATAAAGGAGGATTTGGCTCAGTCAGGGATCGCAAATAAAGTCTTTTGTTTATTTATTGAAGATTCTGCATCGCATAGTAACTGGATTTGGTACTTGTTATGCCGCGTACACACGGTTGGAGAATCCTTTGGAATGCGTCTTATCGGACCGTGTCGTCAGATAATCCGACTGTGTGTGGTATGCATCAGACTGATTCCGTCCGAATCTCCGTCGGACCCAATTTTCCAACATGTTGGAAATATTTCCAGACCAACTGGGCCGGACGGACCTAATCCGATCATGTGTAGCGAATTTTGATCGGACCAAGTGCCACGCATGCTCAGATCAAATTCCTACATCAAAGCTATTGGCTACTAGCCTGAATGTAGTCCCATCGTAACGAAATTACGTCACCGCGTTCTTGGCAACCGCTAAATCAGACAACTTGGCCCGACCGTGTGTATGCAACAGTTTCGGACACAATCCGTCGGACTAAATCCGACAGACAAAATCCGACGGATTTGGTTGGCAAAATCTCCGACCGTGTGTACGTGGGCTTAGACTGTCATACAGGGGTGGATCCAGAGTCTAGTCTCGGGAGTGGCACTGCCGGAAAATATGTTTTTTTTGCGGGCAATTTAACAAGGAAATGGTGGTGTTGGTGCTTCAATCATTACGGCACCATAGTTGTTATGGTGTCAGGATGATTGAAGAGCATTATTTATATTATTACAGCGCAATATAAAATGAAATGGTTCAACTCACCATAATGCAGAATCAGTGGGAGCCCTGAGTGTGTCACTTGCCATGTCATCTGCCACACGTTGCGGATTGTCCACCTGCCACGGCACCTGCCACATGTTGCGAATTGTCACTTGCCACCTCACCTGTCACACAATGCGTATTGTCCACTTGCCACGTCACCTGCCACATGTTGCGGATTGTCCACTTGCCACACATTGCGGATTGTCCACTTGCCACTTCACCTGCCACACGTTGCGGATTGTCCACTTGCCAAGTCACCTGCCCCACATTGTGAATTGTCCACTTGCCACGTCACCTGCCACACATTGTGTATTGCCCACTTGCCACGTCACCTGCCACATGTTGTGGATTGTCACCTGCCTCACATTGTGGATTCTCCACTTGCCATATCACCTGCCACATGTTGTGGATTGAACTTGCCACGTCACCTGCCACACATTGCGGATTGTCACTTGCCACGTCACCTGCCACAAGTTGCGGATTGTCACTTGCCACATCACCTGCCACAAGTTGCGGATTGTCACTTGCCACGTCACCTGCCACACGTTGCGGATTGTCACTTGCCACGTCACCTGCCACACATTGTGGATTGTCACTTGCCACATCACCTGCCACACGTTGCGGATTATCAACTTGTTGCATCATCACCCACACGTTGCAGATTCTCACTTGCCACAAGTTGGGGGCGGAGAAAGAAGAATGCTGATGCTGGACGCTGGACATTTTAATGAGTCTGTCTAAAATCGAAACTGCAGCAACAACTGTTCCCCTATTTGAGGCTCCAGCTCCTATCACATTGGCTCTGAGACTTGAGTCTGACGTGACTCACTGACGTCACTCGTCTGAGACTCAAGTCAGACATGACTCAGTGCAACTGCGAGTGCGACTGCAACTGTTCTCTCCCTGGCCTGTACTCCAGCAGCTCCTGTTACAGTCGGCTGTGAGAGTGAGACTCGAGTCCGACGTGACTCACTGACGTCACTTATTGCTAGACGCCAGGCAGCCCAGGCCTTAGCAACGAGTGCAGGGAAGAGGCTCCACCCACCTGTTCCTCCTGGATTTAGTCGAGTCTCTCTCTCTGCGCCGCTGATCGGCTGATGCGAAAGAGACATAGCAGAGGCAGCGGCAGCCGCAGAGAATGTGAGACATGTCATGCCAGTCAGTGGAAGTGCTACTATTTTGGGGGGGGGGGGGCAATTGCCCTGTTGCCCCCACCTGGATCCACCCCTGCTGTCATACAGGAGCCTTTAGATGTATTTGAGATGAATACAAGAGACCTCAGGTTATTTTAAATAAGTCCCAGTACGTGGGAGAGCAGAGTGATTTTTGGTTAGGAGGCAGCTGGGGGTCTTTCAAATCCATATCCAATGAGATTAAGAGCCACGTTACCCAATTTTATTTCAGTTTTAGGTACAGGCAGTTAAGTCTTTTGACTTCTGTGGCAGCACGCAGGTAAAATCACCTGGTTGTATTCAGGATGGGAAATATGTGTGTCCTAGATTCAGGCTGTATGCAGACTTTTACAATTAGAGGAGAAGAGTTAATGAGCCCAGCTGTAGTAAGTGGGCTCATTAAGACCTCTACAAAAAACCCCAGCATGCATAGGGAGATGCTCCATCCTGGAACCAGTTTTGTGTGTATAGACTGGGGAGTCTGAGATCTGTTCTGTGCGGTGAGTTAACGCCTGTGTGGCAAACCCCTACAATAGAGACAGGGACTGGGGCAGCACAAGGCTGCACCCAGTTGTTAGACAGGGAGTCTACGTGTGTAGTTAGAGGTCAAGCTGACCAGGATTTATTTTCTTGTTTTATTTTGTTTGGCTGTTATATGTATCACTGCATGTAGCATAAATAAACCGGATCTTTTGTTTTTTGAACCTACACCGCTGTCTGCTGTGCCTGACTTTGTGTTGTGAACCCATCCAGGGGGTCACACACACCCGCTACCGAGCAAACCCCTCACAGTTGGTGGAGAATTTTGGCAGTTTTTTTTCAATTTTTTTTTAAAAGGCCAGCATGGAGGAGATACTGAGACAGCTGGCTCTAGCAAATGCAAATCAGCAGCAAGCAAATGCAAATCAGCAGCAAACAAATGCGGCTTTACAAAAGAGCCTTGCAGCCCAGCAGAAAGCTCATCAGCAGAGTATGGAAGCTCAGCAACAAGCCCAGCAGCAGACAAATGCAAATCAGCAGCAGATAAATGCAACTTTGCAGCAGAGTTTGGAAGCTCAGCAACAAGCCCAGCAGCGATCTGAAGCCCGCTTCATAGACCTGTTGCAGAAGCAAGAGCAGAGCTTTCAACAGCAAATAGAGACATTGATACAGCAACGTCCGCAGACCAATGAAGCAAGTGGTTACAATAATACCGCATCCTTTGGTGTGAGCCGTTTACTGACAAAAATGACTGGAGAGGATGATCCGGAGGTGTTTTTGACCACATTTGAAAGGACTGCTGAAAGGGAAAAGTGGCCTAAGGAGCAATGGGCTGGACTGGTGGCCCCTCTGTTAACTGGGGAATCGCAGAAAGCTTATTATGACCTAGAGCCTGACCAAGCAAAAGACTATGTGGTACTAAAAATAGAAATATTGGCAAGGCTGGGTGTCACCCTGGCCGTCCGGGCTCAGCGTGTGCATAATTGGACTTTTCAGGTTGGAAAACCCCCCCAGATCTCAAATGTATGATCTCATTCACCTGAGCAGGAAGTGGCTGCAGCCAGAGACTTTGACTGCACCAAACATTGTGGAACGTGTTGTTATGGATCGTTTCCTGAGAGCTCTTCCTACTGCCATCCAAAAATGGGTAAGCCATGGAGACCCAGAAAATGCAAATAAACTTGTGGATCTGGTTGAGAGGTACTTGGCTACAGAGAACCTGACCACCTCTTCCAGGGACTCACGGACTTTCCCCCCTAAGACCAGATCATCCCCAGTGGCGGGTAAGATGACTCCAAGGGGTGAGGGTGGAGAGAGTGAGAGGGTGGGAGTTCTACCTAAGGTCTGGCGGGAGCAGCCCAGGAAGCCCATGCTGCAAGAGACAGTGAAAAAGATTATTTGCTACCGCTGCCGGCAAGAGGGACATATTGCAGCCAATTGCCCAGTTGTGGATGAGCCTATGCAATGTGACTTTATAAGGGAGAGACGTCAGTCGCTGTTTGCGACAGTTGCATGCACTGCCATTCGGGGACCTGAGAGACATTTATGTAAAATGTGTATTAATGGTAGACATGTTGATGTGTTGCTAGATTCAGGTAGCCTGGTAACATTGATAAAAGCTGAATTAGTTATTACAGAGGTCTCTGGGAAGAACAGGGTGGCTGTTATTTGTGTGCATGGGGACACCCGAGAGTATCCTGTAACTTCAGTGTTTTTTGAGACCCCCAAAGGTAACCTCTCTCATCAGGTGGGGTTAGTGTCTCACTTACCACATGATGCTATTGTGGGAAGGGATTTTCCAAAATTCTGGGAACTCTGGGATTGTCCTGAGCCCCCCACTGGTGCCCCTATAAACCAGGAAGATGACCAGAATTCCTCTGGGAGTGGTGAGGACTCTCCTGAATTTCCCTTGTCGGTATTGGCGGGGGAAACTCGAGAAACTGGGGAGGAGCCAACATCCTCAGATGAAAACATGCCGTCTGTGGAGTTTTCGGATCTTGAGGTTCACAGGGAAAATTTTGCCACAGAACAGTTAAAAGACCCCACCCTAATAAAGGCACGGGAAAATGTGGTGAAAATAGATGGCGAGTTAGTGAACCCAGATAAGACTTGCCCTTATCCTTACTTCACTATGGAAAGGGACCTGCTGTATCGAGTGGCTCAAAGGGCAGAAGAAACCATTGAGCAACTTGTAGTGCCCAAACCTTACAGGAAGTTGGTGTTAGAATTGGCTCATGGACACATTCTGGGAGGTCATCTGGGGACAGAGAAAACCAGAGAGAGGGTATTGCAGAGATTCTATTGGCCTGGGGTCATGAAGGAAATAGAAAAGTATTGTTCCTCCTGCCCTGTGTGTCAGAAGACGGCACCTATGCCACATTTCCGTAACCCGCTGGTACCTCTTCCTATCATTGAGGTCCCCTTTGAAAGGATCGCAATGGATTTGGTAGGTCCGATAATGAAGTCCGCCAGGGGGCATCAGTACATTTTGGTTATATTGGACTATGCCACCCGTTATCCGGAAGCAATTCCTCTCCGAAATACCTCGGCCAAAACCATAGCCAAAGAGCTATCTCTTGTTTTTAGCCGCGTGGGTATTTGTAAGGAACTGCTTACGGACCAAGGTACACCCTTTATGTCCCGGGTTATGAAAGAATTATGCAAGTTGTACAAAGTGAAGCAATTGCGTACATCTGTGTATCACCCCCAAACAGATGGGTTGGTTGAAAGATTCAACAAAACCCTAAAACAAATGTTAAAGAAGGTGGTGGATAGAGATGGAAAGAATTGGGATTGTCTAATACCCTATCTGATGTTTGCCATTAGGGAGGTACCCCAATCCTCTACGGGTTTTTCACCCTTCGAGTTGCTCTATGGGAGACACCCAAGAGGGCTGCTGGATATCGCCAAGGAAACTTGGGAAAATGAGAGTTCTCCTCACAGGAGTGTGATTGAGCATGTCGCCCTGATGCAAGATAGAATTGCACAGGTAATGCCAATTGTAAAGGAACATTTAACCCAAGCGCAGTTAGCACAGCAGAGAGTGTACAACCGTGAGGCCAAGACTCGTACTTTTTCCCCGGGGGATAGGGTCTTGGTGCTAGTCCCTACGGTTGAAAGCAAATTTCTGGCCAAATGGCAAGGTCCATATCAAGTAATTGAAAAAATTAGTGAGGTGAACTACAGGGTTAGACAGCCAGGAAGGCGAAAGCTGGAGCAGATCTATCACGTCAATCTGCTGAAAGCCTGGAGGGATAGGGAATCCCTAGTCGCGGAGACTTTGTCACAAGCACAGCCTGTTTGCTTAGTTCCTGAGGTTGGAATAGCAGACACCTTATCGAAACCCCAACAACAGGAGGTTAAAGAGTTTGTACTTCGTAACAAAGAGATTTTCTCTGAGCTGCCGGGACAAACATCTGGCGTAGAACATGACATTATCACCCCGCCAGGAGAAAGGGTAAAACTAAAACCTTATAGAATACCAGAGGCCCGACGGGAGGCAATACGTGGGAAGGTTCAAAGGATGCTGGAATTGGGTGTGATAGAGGAGTCCCAGAGTGACTGGTCCAGTCCTATCGTACTAGTGCCCAAACCTGATGGGAGCTGGCTATTTTGTAACGATTTTAGACAATTAAATAAAGTTACAAAATTTGACACCTACCCCATGCCACGTATAGATGAGTTGATTGACCGGCTGGGAACAGCCCGATATATGACAACTCTTGATCTCACCAAAGGGTATTGGCAAATTCCCCTGGCCGAGTCGGCCAAGGAGAAAACTGCGTTTGTAACCCCAGATGGGGCATTCCAATATAAGAGAATGCCGTTTGGGTTACAGAATGCACCGGCAACATTCCAGCGGAAAATGGATAAGATTCTGAGGCCCCATCAGAAATATGCTGCAGCTTACCTGGATGATGTGGTTATCCATAGCACAGACTGGGTCTCACATTTGCCAAAAGTACAAGCAGTCCTAGACTCTATCCGGGAAGCTGGGTTTACGGCCAATCCAAAGAAGTGTACCATTGGACAGGAGGAGGCCAAATATCTTGGGTACACTATTGGGAGGGGGGTGATAAAACCCCAAGTCAATAAAGTCGAGGCCATACAGAGTTGGCCACGTCCCAACAGCAAGAAACAGGTACGAGCCTTTCTGGGAATCGCTGGCTATTATCGACGATTCATTCCCCATTTTGCTTCTCAGGCTGTGCCCCTCACCAACCTGACAAAAGGGAAAGAGTCGGTCATGGTTAAATGGTCCCCAGAGGCTGAAGAAGCATTTCAGTCCTTAAAAACAGCCTTATGTAGCCAGCCAGTGTTGTACTCACCAGACTTCTCTAAGGACTTTGTGGTACAAACTGATGCATCAGACGTTGGGTTAGGAGCAGTGTTATCCCAGGTCTGGAACGGGGAAGAGCACCCAGTCATTTACCTCAGCAGGAAGTTGAAGTCCCATGAGGTAAATTACTCCACGATTGAGAAGGAATGTTTAGCAGTGAAGTGGGCTCTAGATTCCCTTCGGTACTATCTGCTAGGTAGGCACTTTGACCTGGTGACTGATCACGCTCCTTTAAAGTGGATGGTTCAGAACAAGGAGACCAATAGAAGGGTAAATAGGTGGTTCCTGGCCCTACAGGAATTTAACTTTACAGTTAAGCATCGCCCTGGTGTTAAAATGGGGAATGTGGATGCTTTGTCTGGCTGCTTGTGTTACAACCCCAAGGTTGAAACAAGAGGGGGAGGGGTATGTGGCAGCACGCAGGTAAAATCACCTGGTTGTATTCAGGATGGGAAATATGTGTGTCCTAGATTCAGGCTGTATGCAGACTTTTACAATTAGAGGGAAAGAGTTAATGAGCCCAGCTGTAGTAAGTGGGCTCATTAAGACCTCTACAAAAAACCCCAGCATGCATAGGGAGATGCTCCATCCTGGAACCAGTTTTGTGTGTATAGACTGGGGAGTCTGAGATCTGTTCTGTGCGGTGAGTTAACGCCTGTGTGGCAAACCCCTACAATAGAGACAGGGACTGGGGCAGCACAAGGCTGCACCCAGTTGTTAGACAGGGAGTCTACGTGTGTAGTTAGAGGTCAAGCTGACCAGGATTTATTTTCTTGTTTTATTTTGTTTGGCTGTTATATGTATCACTGCATGTAGCATAAATAAACCGGATCTTTTGTTTTTTGAACCTACACCGCTGTCTGCTGTGCCTGACTTTGTGTTGTGAACCCATCCAGGGGGTCACACACACCCGCTACCGAGCAAACCCCTCACACTTCTCATATTGTGGGATTTTTGTTTCTAATTCCCATTTCTATCCACCTGCCCTGCAAGCAATTGTTGGAAGTTGTTGCTCTGCACGTTAATTGTTTTTCTTTTTAAGTTACTGGGAATGAAGAAGATAAAGGTAAAAGATAGAGGTAAAAGTTGAGCATTTAAAATAAGAAAGATAGCTGACATCCTTTAGTGTAGAGTGGGTCACAAGGCATGGTGGGTGTAGTGCAAGATGCACAGGGCGCCAGACACTTTTTGAACGCAAAAACATTTATTGTCTCTTCAAGGATCACTAAAGATTTTTTTTTTTTAAAATAACAAACCTGTTATACTTGCCTCCACTGTGCGGCTCGTTTTGCACAGAGTGGCCCCAAACCTGGTCTTCTGGGGTCCCTCAGCAGCTGTCGCGGCTCCCCCCGCAAGGACTCCACACCTTCATGCGAACTCCCTCACATGGTGTGGAGTGCTTACGGGCGTGATCCCATGATACAGCCTATATAACTCGGCGCCGTGTCACTGGATGTGATTGACAGCAGCGCAAGCCAATGGCTGCGCTGCTTTAAATCCATCCACTGTAACCACTCAACGCCCAGACTTAGTGGCAAAGAAAATGTCGGGACGAGCGCGGGACTTTCGTGGGGTCAGGTAAGTAAAACGGGGGGGGGGGGGGGCTGGGGGGGGCAGTATTGTCAGATGTTTTTTCACCTTAATGCATAGAATGCATTAAGGTGAAAAAACTTTTACCTTTACAACCCATTTAAACAGAACTGTGGGAGAGAGGACTAGGGCCAAGACACCCTTAGGTAGATGCAATGTTAATTGGCAGACTCCAAGACTTCTATAGGTAGACAGCTATACAGGTGGCAGCCTCCAGCTGGACACCATTTCTGTATAGGTAGGACCTCTGTCTCCTAGGGCAACAATCTTATAGCTGTTACTAACGGTAAAAGTATTCAACTTTCTGCAATACAAACAGTTCTCTTTACCCTACACTCACTCACTGTGGGTCTTCACTCAATGAGCTTCCAATCTCTCTCACTAGACTTCAGACCCACTAGCCACTGGATCCCTTGACCTTTTTCACTAGTATAAGCACTCTGTATCTTCCTCAGGTGTCACCCCGCTTCACTGCTGGGTCCCTGGCTTGGCACTCACAGATACTCCTCAAGCTTCACCCCTGCTGACACGTTAGGTCCCTGGCTTGGCACTCCACAAGCGTCACCTCTGCTGTCCCACTGGGTCCCTGACTTGGCACTTGCTGATGCTTTCCCATTTCTTCACTGTCACCGGTTGGTGAGAAGTCTGCTCTATTACTGGCTTCAGCTCGCTCACTGTGATCTCCGACAGCAAGGTTTATGGTCCCTTTGTGGCAACAGCTTCCCCTCTACCCCCGACCACAACAGGTTCCTCGGCGGGCGGAACCATTACTTCTGGTTGGACAAGCCTGCAATCCCAACCCTGCACTATTTCTGGATAGGCTCTCAAATAGCCTAGCAGCCAGATGTCTCCATGATAGGCCTTAGGTTTCTGGACTAGCAGCTTGGGACAAAATGATACATTTCCACCCAGACAGCCATCCAGGTGGCACAGAACCCTGTTTACCTGACTCCACCCAAATAACCGGGCTTTCCCAGTAGGCCAAGGGACCCAGGAAAATTATGCCCATTGGCTGAGACACCCCATTCATTCCTAATCTGTCCTTGCAATATCCTTGTCTTATCTAATGCCACCAGATACCCGGCCATCTAGTGACAGAAGTGAGAAGTGAAACAGTTCCAGAATTAGGGTGAAATCCATTGACCTCCTATCAATTGGCCAAGGCAACTATCAATTGACAAAAAAATAATAATAATAACAGGGTGCTAGATATATCTGACATCAGTGTAGTGCCAATTTAGTGCATAGTAAGCCTGGTAAAAAACAACGGCAAGAGTCTTTGAGGAAATGTTTAGTCTGTGGATTACTATTTTAGTAGCATTTCTAATATTATAGAGACAGATGTTAGAGATTATTTTGTTCAAAGCTACATACTATTAGCAGACATTTGATGCAGAATTTAAGTATAGGTGTGTTAGTGAAAGAAACCAGTCCATTGGCAAAAAACCTTATTTTACTATACCTTACGGGTGTGCCACAGTAAAATCTAGCAACTATGCAACGGCAGCTGAGTCACGCTTTGGTTTTGCAGTAGTCATTCATCCGGGCCCATGGATACCAGAAACATGAAGATTATTATTGATAAACTGTTTGTATTTTTTAGTTGGTGGATTAATCCCCACTCACAAACTTCTGAAACCTAGGGAACAAAATATCCTTGTGTTGTTGAAACCGTTGCCTGATTAAAGCTTGCTCTCCTAAAGCAAACCATTTTGGCAGGAGATGTTCTACTGGTTGCCAGTTTTTGATAAATTAACTATTTTCCCTTTCTTTACCTATAGCACGTGAGCATGTCTAATCTGATAAAGGAATTTGCATTTGACTAGGTAAATAAACCGTTCATTATGAAGGCAGATATGTAATTTAGGCCGTACTTTTACAAAGCTTCAAAGGCAATATTCTTTTTCCGCTAGAAGTCTGAAATTCACTGAGCCTGCTCCCTTTCTGCTGGCTGAGAAGAGAACTGCTGCTGATGACCACACAAAGATATAGTTAAGTAACATCAAGGTTGACTATATGTAAAAATGTTCTCCTCCTTCTGCTGGAAACTAGCCCAGCTCTGGAAACCCTTTTCGTGATGCTACATTTCCAAGGCTAGACAATCCCAAATATATCCATTCATAGCTACATAGTTACATATTTGGTGAGGTTGAAAAAGACACAAGTCCATCAAGTCCAACCTATATATGTGTGATTATATGTCAGTATTACATTGAATATCCCTGTATGTTGCGGTCATTCAGGTGCTTATCTAATAGTTTCTTGAAACTATCGATGCCCTCCCGCTGAGACCGCCGCCTGTGGAAGGGAATTCCTCATCCTCGCCGCTCTTACAGTAAAAAACCCTCTACATAGTTTAAGGTTAAACCTCTTTTCTTCTAATTTTAACCACTTCAATACCGGGCCATAGTCATATGATGGCCACAGATGGGATCTCCCATCCTGGGTGGACGTCATATGATGGCCTCGGTATTTCGCCGCTCCTGCGGGCCCCTGGGGGCCCGCAGCGCGGCGATCGTGGATGAGGGGTGTCCCTCGGACACAGCCCATCCCCAATCTGTGTGGTTTCCATACCCATCCACACCCCCCCATACATGTGACCGGCCGTGTCCAATCACAGGCGGTCACATGTACTGCGCCATTACAGCGCTCGTGCACGCGCCTAGGGCGCGTGCAGAGCAGCGATCAGGGATGCGGCTTGTCACCCTGGCACAGCCCAACCCCGATCGCAGTAAAGAGCCAATGAAATTGGCTCTTTACCACGTGACCGGCTGTGTCCAATCACAGCCGGTCACAGAATGTAAACAAACCGCGGTAAAGAGATGTTACCGGGTTCTCCTCCTCACACACTGATCGTATGTGAGGAGGAGATTGCGGTAACATCTCGTTACCGCCTAGTGTACACAAATCACACACTGATCACCCCCCCCAATAAAGAGGACCTGTCACTACCCATCAAAGTACCTGTCGCCACCCATCAAAGTACCTGTCCTCACCCATCACAGCCCATCTGAGTACCCGAGTACCTGTCCCAGCTCATCTGAGTACCCGAGTACCTGTCCCAGCCCATCTGAGTACCCGAGCACCTGTCCCAGCCCATCTGAGTACCCCAGTACCTGTCCCAGCACATCTGAGTACCCTAGTACCTGTCACCAGCCCGTCGGAGTACCGAGTAGCTGTCACCAGCCCGTCTGAGTACCCGAGTAGCTGTCACCAGCCCGTCTGAGTAACGGAGTACCTATTTGCAGCCCATGCCTCATAGAATACACATTGGGGTGTTTGCTTTCCAAAATGGGGTAATTTTGTGGGTAATTTCATTGTCCTGGTGCTCCAGGACCTTCAAAAGTGTGATAGGTAGGAACGAAATATTGATGTGTCATTTATGCTCCTAGAACGCCTGAAGGTACCACTTCCATGTTGGACCTCTGTATATGGCCAGGCTGTGTAAAAGTCTCACACATGTGGTATCACAATACTCAGGAGGAGTAGCAGGATGTGTTTTGGGGTGTAATTTTTGCTGTATACATGCTATGTGTTAGAAATATCTTATAAATGGACAATTTTGTGTAAAAAATAAAAATAAAAAAAAATAAAAAAAATTTAAATTTTCTTTCCACGTTTTCTGAAGACTTGTGTAAAAAAAAATTAACCGTTCAAAAGACTCATAATGCTTCATAGAATATACTTTGGGGTGTTTGTTTTCCAAAATGGGGTCATTTTGTGGGTAATTCCATTGTCCTGGTGCTCCAGTGCCTTCACAAATGTAATAGGTCGTTAGGAAATTAGAGGTGTCATTTATGCTCCTAGAACCCCTTACGGTGCTCCCTGCATGTTTGGCCTCTCTGTGTGGCCAGCCTGTGTAAAAGTCCCACAAATGTGGTATTGCCATCCTCGAGAAGAGTTGCAAAATGTATTTTGGGGTGTTATTGGAAGTATGCATATGCTGTGTATGAGAAATAACTAGGGATGCACCGAAATTTCGGCCGCCCAAACATATCGGCCGAAAATTGTGTTTTCGGCAAAATGCCGAAAGGAAAATCTTGCCGATAATGGGGCCGAAATGGGGGTGGGGCCTGTGCGGGGCTCCGCCCCTGGTGCCGCCCATTGTCCGTCCCCAGTCCTCTGTCCTCCTTTCGTCCCGCCCGACAGTGCGGTGATCTCCGTGTGTCACGGAGCTGTGCATTGAATTGCCTGGGCGGCTGCAGTAATAATGTCCCGCCTCCTGTGACAGACGGTACACTGATCCAATGGCGGGACATTGAATCAGTGTGACGTGATTACAGGAGGCGGGACATTGTTACTGCAGCTGCCCGGGCAATTCAATGCACAGCTCCGTGACACACGGAGATCACCGCTCTGATCCGGGCATGGGTAAGGCTGCATTTAGACACTGGCAAGCTGCATGAGGGGGAAAGAGTGTGCCCAGGGCAAGCATTGCAGAGTTTTGTCCGCAGCTAAATCACACGTTTTTTGTGCCCACAGTGCTGCTGCATCCAAAAGTCATTTGTTTGCCTCTGAAACTATCCACCTCTGGCCACTTGTGTGAATGTAGCCATGCTATATAACACCAGGTCACAGGACAAAGGCTGTACTCCCTTTATAATAATAATCTTGATTTTGACCCAGCTAGGTTTTTATCTCCATGTGATAGAATGGGGAAGGGTTAAGTTATTGCTAGTAGAGGTAACGATATGAGCATTCCCAATAGAAGTCTGTTGGAACGGAACCAGGTAGCTTGCTTGGGGCCAGTTCACACCAGATGCAGTTCCGTGTGCTTTTTTTTTTTTTTGCACAAAATGCATGCACAGTGTTTTCCATGTCTTCCAATGGCTCTAGTTCACACCATGCAGTCAGTTTCCGCACCGGAAACTGACTGCATGGTGTGAACTACAGCCATTGGAATACATGGAAAACACTGTGCATGTATTTTTATCAGGCAGGCTGCATCTGAGGGGAACTGGTGAGGCTGCTTTGATCTCCTGTACCATGCCTGCAGTCTCTGACCATCTCCTGTACCATGCCTGCAGTCTCTGACCATCTCCTGTACCATGCCTGCAGTCTCTGACCATCTGCTGTACCATGCCTGCAGTCTCTGACCATCTGCTGTACCATGCCTGCAGTCTCTAACCATCTGCTGTACCATGCCTGCAGTCTCTGACCATCTCCTGTATTATGTCTGCAGTCTCTGACCATCTCCTGTATTATGTCTGCAGTCTCTGACCATCTCCTGTATTATGTCTGCAGTCTCTGACCATCTCCTGTACCATGCCTGCAGTCTCTGACCATCTCCTGTACCATGCCTGCAGTCTCTGACCATCTCCTGTACCATGCCTGCAGTCTCTGACCATCTCCTGTACCATGCCTGCAGTCTCTGACCATCTCCTGTACCATGCCTGCAGTCTCTGACCATCTCCTGTACCATGCCTGCAGTCTCTGACCATCTCCTGTACCATGCCTGCAGTCTCTGACCATCTGCTGTATGAAAATATTTTTTAAAAACAGTCATTTTCGGTATCGGTGCTGTTTCGGTATCGGTTTCGGTTTTCGGCCTAGTGTATCTTTCATTTTCGGTATCGGTTTCGGCACCAAAAAACCCATTCGGTGCACCCCTAGAAATAACTTGTTATTATGACAATTTTGTAAAAAACAAAACAAAAAAAAAAGCATTCTTCTTTTTCGTAAGAATTGTGGGAAAAAATTACAACTTCAAAAAACTCACCATGCCTCTTAATAAATACCTGTCTACTTTTCAAAAAGGGGTCATTTGTTTATTTTTATTTTTTGTACTTTTCTGACATTTCAGAGCCTCAAGAAATGAGATAGGCCGTCAGTACATCAGGTGTGATCAGATGTGATCAATTTTCAATGATTTGCACCATAGCTTGTAGACTCTATAACTTTTTAAGCCCTTGTACACACGGTCGGAGATTCCGACAACCAAATCCGTCGGATTTTGTCCGTCGGATTTTGTCCGAAACTGTTGTATACACACGGTCGGACGAAGTTGTCGGAAAATCCGATCGTTCAGAACGTGATGACGTTATTTCATTACGACGGGACTATGTTCAGGCTAGTAGCCAATAGCTTTGATGTAGGAATTTGATCTGAGCATGAGTGGCACTTTGTCCGATCGGAATTCTCTACACATGATCGGAGTATGTCCGATCGGAGCATTTTGTCAGAAAATATTTCTGGCAAGTTGGAAAATTTGGTCCAACGGATATTCCGACGGAAACTGTCCGATGCAGACCACACACAGTCGGAATATCCGTCAAAACGCTCCGATTGGACACATTCCGTCGGAATCTCCGATCGTGTGTACAAGGGCTAAGAGACTAAATAATATCCACTAATTTGGTTTATTTTTACCAAAGAGATGTAGCCATATAGATTTTGGCCCAAATTTATGAATAAAAATGACTTATTTGCAAAATTTTATCATAGAAACTAAAAAAAAGGTGTTTTTTTTTTCAAAATTTTGACTTATGTCACAAAATAAAAAAACCAGTGGTGATTAAATACCACCAAAAGAAAGCTCTATTTGTATGAAAAAAATGATAAAAATTTTGTTTTGGTACAGTGTTGCATGACTGAGTAACTGGCATTCAAAGTGTGAGAGTGCTGAAAGCTATAAATTGGTCTGGTAAGGAAGGTGTATAAATGCCCTGTATTGAAGTGGTTAATGAGTGGCCACGAGTCTTGTTAAACTCCTTTCTGCGAAAAAGTTTTATCCCTATTGTGGGGTCACCAGTATGGTATTTGTATGTTGAAATCATACCCCCTCTCAAGCGTCTCTTCTCCAGAGAGAATTAGTTCAGTGCGTGCAACCTTTCTTCATAACTAATATCCTCCAGACCCTTTATTTGTTGCCCATTGCATGCCATTGCTGAGCCTATCATATACTAGGACCCCCAGGTCCTTTTCCATCCTAGATTCCCCCAGAGGTTCTTCCCCCAGTTTATAGATTGCATTCATATTTTTGCCACCCAAATGCATTATTTTAAATTTTTCTACATTAAACCTCATTTGCCATGTAGTTGCCCACCCCATTCATTTGTTCAGATCTTTTTGCAAGGTTTCCACATCCTGCGGGGAAGTTATTGCCCTGCTTAGCTTAGTATTGTCCGCAAATATAGAGATTGAACTGTTTACCCCATCCTCCAGGTTTATGCACAAATTAAACAGGATTGATCACAGCACAGAACCCTCAGCGACCCCATTACCCACCCCTGACCATTCTGAGCACTCCCCATTTATCACCACCCTCTGAACTCGCCCTTGTAGCCAGTTTTCACTCCATGTACTCACTCTATGGTCCATACACCACGTCTACAGGCCTTCCTTTATCTAGATGGCAACTCATCTCCTCATAGAAGGTTAATAGATTGGTTTGGCAAGAATGAATCTTCATGAATCCATGCTAATTACTGCTAATGACACCGTTCTCATTACTAAAATCTTGTATATAGTCCCTTATCATCCCTTCCAAGAGTTTACATACTACTGATGTTAGGCTAACTGGTCTGTAATTCACAGGGGTGTATATTCCAATCAGCTGGTACCATTAAAGTCAGACTATCAGTAAAAATTAGGAACAATGGTCTGGCTATTACTTGACTGAGTTCCCTAAGTACCCTCGGGTGCAAGCCATCTGGTCCCGGTGATTTATTAATGTTAAGTTTCCCAAGTCTAATTTTAATTCTGTTCTCTGTTAACCATGGAGGTGTGTCCTGTGATGTGTCATGAGGATAAACATTGCAGCTTTGGTTACTGAAGCCCGTCGATTCCCTTGTGAAGACTGAGGAGAAGAATAAATTCAGTACCTTCGCCATCTCCCCATCCTTTGTAACCAGATGTCCTTCCTCATTCTTTATGGGGCCAATATGGTCTGTCCTCCCTTTTTTTACTGTTTACATACTGAAAGAATTTCTTGGGATTTTTGTTGCTATCTTCCGCTATGTGTCTTTCATGTTCTATCTTAGCGGTCCTTATTACACCCTTACATTTCTTGTTGCATTCTTTATAAACTTTGAATGCTGATGATGATCCCTCAACCTTGTATTTTTTGAAGGCCTTCTCCTTTGTTTTTATATGCATTTTAACATTGGAGTTAAGCCATCCAGGACTTTTGTTGGCTCTTTTAAAAGTATTGCCCAATGGAATGCATTGGCTAATGCCCTTTTTTAATATGCTCTTAAAGCAAACCCATCTCTCCCTCGTGTTCTTTGTTCCTAAGATTATATCCCAATTTATGCCTTCTAGCAAGGTTCATAGTTTAGGGAAGTTGGCTCTTTTGAAATTCAGTTTCTTTGTATTCCCCCTTATGTTTACTAATTGTGTGATTTATACTGAAGCCAATTGACCTGTGATCGCTGTTACCTAAATTGCCCCTTATTTCCACATCTGTGATCAGGTCTGTATTGTTGGTAATGAGTAGATCCAGTAACACTTTATTTCTAGTTGGTGCGTCTACCATCTGACCCATAAAATTGTCCTGCAAGACATTGACGAACTGGCGAGCCTTAGATGAATGCGCAGTTCCCTCCGCCCAGTCTATGTCTGGATAGTTAAAATCCCCCATTATGATAACACTTCCCATCCTTGCTGCTAATCCAAATTGTGATAGGAGATCTGTCTCCCCTTCCTCCCTCAGGTTAGGGGGCCTATAGCATATGCCCAGTATTATTTTCCTCTTGGCTTCATCCCTTTGGAGCTTTACCCATAAGGATTCCACCTCCTCTCGAGCTCCCTTAGTGATGTCATCTCTCACATTCACTTGTACATTATTCTTGATATATAGGCATACCCCTCCACCATTTTTACCCTCTCTATCCTTGCGATAAAGGGTATACCCTTGAATGTTTGCCAGCCAATCATGAGAGTTGTTGAACCAGGTCTCTGAAATTCCCACAAAATCCAAAGCCTCCTCGTACAACAGTATCTCTAGTTCACCCACATTGTCCTCCAGGTGAACATGTCATGTAGTTTAGACCGGTCGGATATTATCCTCTTATTAGGTGTTTTGAGATTGCAACTAGGACTTACCTTGGGTTTATGTGCTTTGGTTAACCTACCACTAATGCCCCCAATACTACACCACTCAATTCTACACTCTCTAGGAGCAGTTTAAAGGAAACCTGTCATGGGAAAATCAAGAAGGCTGCTGTTGGTAATTTCCTTTAAATATATAATTGGCCTGGCTGGTTTGGCAGCTACAAGCTTTGGTGCAAAATCGGCTGATCACAAGACCTGTGCTTGTAATCACACTAGGAAAAATACCATTAAAGGTCCAGTTCCCTTTTAGTCCATTCACGTATGTTGGCAGGTCGTAGTTCTCCACCCAGCAGGTGACACCTTTGCCGCTCAGAGATGGAGGGGAAGATGTTCCCCTGAAGCCTCTGTAGCTGTTACAGAAAAAGCAGCTGTCCGATTGGACGCTGCACTTCCAGTGACCTTCTGCAGCCTTCCGCATATTGGTTGAGGGCAGTGCTAATAAATAGAAGTGATCTACTGGTCGTATGCACATTTTGCAAGTGGATAGTGTAGGTAAAGGAACCCTGTCTTGCAGGGACAGAGTACTAGAAACAGGGATATGTTGCAGTGCATGTTGGACCAAAGTAGGAGGACGTGGCTGTCTGCTGTAGTCAGCACCGATCTCTAGAGCCACTGCCACCACTCCACTGTGCCAGCCACCTACCAACCTGTCACCTCTCCAGTAAATGCTGCCCCAGTAAGACCCACTCAATGTTGTGTCCACTGTGCCTGAGGAAACTCCACTGCACAATTGTATTAGTCCACAACCTTCCAACATCGGCAAGTGCAAATGGTGGATTTGCATTCAACTAAATATAATACTGTGAACCTCTTTAAGCCTTTGAGTGTGCTGCTTCTTTGTGCTGGATATCATACTGCCCACATGTAGTTTTCAATAAAGCCCTGATAAAGGGGGCATTTTTGGACCCCCAAAATACATTAGCTTCCCTTTGGACTGTTCTCCTGACTTTTGTTGAAATAAAGTTGTATTTGGACCTTTTCAGCAGTGATATGGCGCTCAAGTTTACTAAACTTAAGTTTATTTAAGTTTATTTTTCTTGCATGTCCCCCTCAGAACTACAGTGGCTGCAATTCAACTGCAGCTGATTTTTTTTTGTGTGATCGGTGCTCATCTCCTAAGGACTTTGCGGCATTATTCTTTGGATAACTTATAGCTAGTGCGGCTCCATTCTGTTTCTATTGTATTTTGTGTGCATCCCACCATTGAACTGCAGCTTTCTTATAATTTACCTGTGTAACATCAGCGTGGTTTACTCATTTCTACTGATCTTCCTATATTTCTTGGCTGATATTAGATGTGAAGCATATATAGCGAAGAGCTTGCTCTCTATCCCAGTTAAAGGATGCCTTTCATGAGAGCAGTATGGGAACTGCCATTGTTGGCCTCCTTCTGGGATTTAGTTTCCTGCTCTGGTTGTCTCTGGCTTTAGAAAGTTAATCCTTACAGACATAGAGCATGCATGCAGTCAGTGAAGACAGTAATCCTGATCTCCATAGTTGTTCTGGGTCAAAGCCTCAGAAAGCCAGGCAACTAGTATTTTCAGAATTTGATCAGCAATGGTAACATACTGTGTGTATTTCTGTCATGGCATGTTCCCTTTAAGGAAAATGGCAGTGGCAGGAAGGCATCATAACATATTTGGTAAGTTGTCTTTGAGTTCCTGAAGATAGCCCTAAAAAGCAACAGAGAACAAAGAATTTTAATTTTTAAGGGAAAAAAAATCTGATGTGATGACACCTCCTCAAAATACTAGCTGCCTGACTGTTATGCTAATTCTCTGGTTTGAGAATTTTCAGTCATCAACCTGCAACGAGCATGTGGTGTTCATTTAGAACACCGGGTCTGCTTATTTTATTTCAGGTCATGTAATGTGCCAGCCAGGCAACTAGCATTTTCAGAAGGAGAGATCACTAACCACATGCTTCTCTTAGTACAGGTTAGCTTTAAGTAAACTTTTTCAGTTAGATGTAATCATGTTTCATTAGTTTATAATTACACTGAAAAAGTAGGATGAGCCAGTGCAAGCTCTCTCCAAATATAAATGCCACGGAACGTTGAAACCTTATGTTAGCTAATGTATAGGCATCGTTTTACCTTTTGTGCCTTTCATGGTCCATTGAACAAAGAGCTATTTTGATATTTACAGCTCATGCCTCTTGGTTAGCATTATTTTAGAATGACAAATCAAAAACTGGCTTGACAAGTTAAACTTGAAACACAGTTTTCAGATAACCATCCTGACTGAGGCCCTATAGCCTAAAGCTAGAAGGTGGATTGAGTAGGTTTAGAAGGGGTATTTATTGTTTACAGACAAATGACGTAAAAAGATCTTTTATAATTATGACAGAAAATGCTGGAAAGAAATTAGAGGAAAGCATTAGCTCCACTTTCCTAGTTGTATGCACCTTTAATTTTGCCTGCGCAAGATTCTGCTAATTTTGCAAAGTGGCACTATTACTGGAGATAATTAAGGACAACTTGAGTTTGCGTACAGAGACAGGCAGAGTGCCTGTCTTTGTAAGCTGTGTAGCAGAGCATCATATTTGTGGACCTGTTCTAAAGCCAGCAGCAGGCTGCCTGTTGTCAATCACAAGGAGATGGACTTGATGGGGAACTAGTGTCAATGAATCCCCATCGGGCTCCAACCACCTAGTTGCCTATAGCAGTGTTTGTGTGACATCTGCAGCAGCGGGGGCGGGGGTTTCTGTTGCACTGAAGTGTCTGTATGGACTCTATGGCCTCATTGCATCTCCACATACAGTGCTTGCCCCAAATCTACAACAGATTCATGATTCTGTAGCCCACACTGACATTTGTGGTCTCAGCCACTCTTTATAAATTCCCCTGAATATATTATAGTGTAGCTCTGCCCCCGTAGGGGCCGCTGGTAACTGACTCTAGAAGTCAGTCCCTTAACTTGTTTTTGTTTTATTAGGTGATAACAACTTGGATAGGGTGAAGGGATTTAAGAGATCCCTAGCAGATGGTGAACACGGCAAAACTTGGGGACATTCTTCCTTTCTATGTACAAAAATCCTGACCGGCTTCCTTCTGTACAAATTTACAGTCCTTTGTAGGTTAATAGCAAAAGTCCATTACAGACTAAGGGCCCTGGGCCCTTCTAGAAAGTAGCACAAACTTGAGGTAACTGCTTGCAGGAGTGTATCCCCTCCCTGCGTGAAACTGGTCCCAGCTCTACGACTCAGCAGATCCTAGTAGCCCTCCTGGCTGCTCGGAGATCTCTCAGACCCCTTTCACACCACACCGCCCATTGCGTCGGCGGTAAAACGGCGCTATTGTTAGAGCCGTTTTACTGCCGGATTTGCGGCACATTTCGGCCGCTAGCGGGGCGCTTTTACCCCCCGCTAGCGGCCGCAAAAGGGTTAAAACCGCCAGCAATACGCTGCAATAGCGGCGTTTTGCCGGCAGCATTATAGCGCTGCCCCATTGATTTCAATGGGGAGCAGCGGTGGAGGAGCGGTAAACACACCGCTCCAAAGAAGCTGCTGGCAGGACTTTTTTCTGATGTCCTGCCAGCGCACCGCTGTAGTGTGAAAGCCCTCGGGGCTTTCACACTACACACAATGGTGCAGCTTCTTTAGGGCGGATTGCAGGCGCTATTTCTAACGCTATAGCACCTGCAAAATGCCCTGGTGTGAAAGGGGTGTCCGGGTAAGGATAAAGGAATGAAGCATACAGCTGTCCCTCCTGATAGCTGACTACATATGGCAGACTTTCCCCTTGTAGTATCCCTGAGTGTGCTGATGTACTCACTGACTTCTTCTTGCTCCCAGGCAGTGGTCCCAAATACACCGCAATGCAGATGGGATTCTTCCTGAGCTAGCCCAAGCCTGTGGGGGCCCCCTAGAAATAGAGGTCCCCTCAAGGCCACCGACAGATTCTTTAGCACTCCATCTCCATCTTTCACCCTACTCTGTGACTTATCCATACTTAAGGGCTGGCTCCACCTCATGGGGAATGGCCAAGCTCCCTTGAGTATGTATAATGACTCTCCTAGCCGCCGCCCTCCAGCTTCCAAAATGTTCTCCAACTTTTCAGAACCAGGGGGAGACACCAGAGGCTTGCCTGCATTAGTCATCTGGCCTGAACTTGCATAATCACTGACCAAGCTTCCATGATTTATAACTTAACAATGAGCCTAAACATGTTTTGCCTGCTCTGATACTAGTAGCACACTAGCGGGTGCTACAATAGCTTGCTGAAAACATTATATCACCCTCCTCAGAGCCCTCAGACCTGGTGCAAGCTGGATTTAGAGAAGACTTATGAAAATATCAAAATGTCTGCATGAAGAGGTGTAAGTTGGGAGGAGTGGGTGTTTTTAGGATAGTTATATTTACATACCGCAACAATATTAAATAATATATAATCAATGTGTGCTAATATATCCCCAAACAGCAATTAACATAGAAAATACTTAACAGTGTTACAAAAATAATGATACATGAAATAGTCACAAAAATGTGAAAAAAATATTCTAAGGTGCAATTGCAAGAAAAAGAATCCAGCTGAAATGTAAATCCTGTAGTGATCACACAATGTCGCAGCCCCAGTATGCAAATTGATTCCAATACACCCGTGGGTAGAAGCAAGAGAAGTTGGCTGCTTACCAGATTACCATGACCATCTCTATCTCGGCAAATGGTCAAACAGCGCTTTCAGGGTTAAAGGGGCTAACCCCAGCTGCGGATTGCCACTGCGCCAAACACCCAGCCATGATGACACTCAGAAACAAAAGGCAGGAAGTGCTTCCATAGTATAAGACTGCATTAAAAAAAGTTTATTGCACATACAATCTATACACTTACAACATCCAAGGGCCATAAACGTCTCACAGCACATTTACTATTTTACATTTAAGTGTGTAGCATTTCAAGTAACATTAATTATACAGCCCATTAGAACACCAACCCCTCAATCCCAAATTATATGAAATCCTGTCAAGTAAAATTTCCTAAAAACCAAGAGATGTTCTTAGCCTTTATTTATCCATGTTAAAGTAGTTGTAGACATCAGACATTAAATATGAACAAAACATATCCCTCTATAGTGTGTGCTTGTCTCAATTCAGAGCACTAAGTGTCTTTTCTGTCTGCTGCCGCTTTCCTCTGCATTCGTCACTTCTGATGAGTTTTCCTGACAACTATTTTATTTAGAAAATATCCATCATTCTTATTTTGAGGTGTATTTTCATATTTACATTCTTAATGTAATTTTTATGAACAATATACCCCCCCCACATTCCTTTTCTTTGCCCCTCTTTTGGGGATAGCTATGTATCTTGTATAGAGACAAGGATCCACCGCTCCCGGCTGGTCCACCAAGAAACTGGCAGCTCCAAACAGATAGGGGTCCCAGGTGCAGGCTGATTGCACTAGCCAAATGAAAAAAAACAAAAGAACTCTGGATAGCCGCACTCCGGATCAGGTAAAATAAATTGTGCCTTTATTGTTTCCACTAAAAAAACCTTCACATCATATGAGTCACAACAGCAAAGGAAATGTGTAACAAGGAATGTTGACGCGTTTCACGCTGAAATTAGCGCTTTCTCATGGCATGTTTTTTTCATATGTATCTTGTATGTCGTCCTACCATCATTTTATAATAACTAGTAAGTATATACATTGATTATCTGTAATCAAGTCACATATGCTTCAAATGTTTACTTACAATATCTTACAAAAGTGAATACATCCCTCACATTTTTTGTAAATATTTTTTGTATATCTTTTGATGTGACAACACTGAAGAAATGACACTTTGCTAGAATGTGAAGTAGTGAGTGTACAGCTTGTATAATGCCGCGTACACACGATCGGATTTTCTATTAACAAATGTTTGATGGGAGCTTGTTGTCGGAATTCCGACCGTGTGTAGGCTCCATTGGACATTTTCCGTCAGAATTTCTGGCAAACAAAATTTGAGATCTGGATCTTAAATTATCCGACAACAAGATGCGTTCTCATAAATTCAGATCATGTGTACACAATTCCAACGCACAAAGTCCACACATGCTCTGAATCAGTTACGAGACGAAAGCGCTCGGTCTGGTAAAACTAGCGTTCGTAATGGAGATAGCACATTTGTCACGCTGCAAAAAATCTTTTAAATGCAGCGCATTCTCTTCTTCTTTATGTAGCGGCCATAACCCTTTGCAGGGTGGCCTTTACTGTTTGGGCTTACTGGTTACCTCCGCTTGGCTTGTTCTTCCACGTCTAGGGGTTCCCAGGGTTAATACACAACAACTTTGGACACTGACACCAATAAAGTCCTTTTGAAAGGTTTTTATTTGCAGGGGTAACATCCAACAACACAGTCTTGTATGGGAACAGAGGGCAAGAGTGAAGAAACTCAGGCACCTTGAACTGCAGATATAACAAAGTCTTGAATCCTCCCTCAGTTACTGCGCCTCGGACCAGCCGGTTCAGACAGATCCTTACCCCAGACCAGCCGGGTCTAATGGGGTTAGGCACCCAAAGCATGTTGCGGAGCGACGAACGCTCCCGTGACCGGGACCCCTCGCAGGGCTACCCCGGTCCAGAAAACAGGAACAGGCTGGTCGAACAAACCACCCGTAACACGTGACCTCAGCATCTTAACCACTTGCCGCCCGCCCTATAGCAAATAGACGGCGGCAAAGTGGTTGCATAATCCTGACCGGACGTCATATGACGTGATCAGGATTATGAGCCGCTGCGCGCCCCCGGGGGCGCGCATCGCGGCGATCGTTGTTGCGGGGTGTCAGTCTGACACCCGGCAACTACGATCTCGGTAAAGAGTCTCAGACGGAGACTCTTTACCACGTGATCAGCCGTGTCCAATCACGGCTGATCACAGTGTAAATAAGAAAAGCCGGTGATCGGCTTTTCCTCACTCGCGTCTGTCAGACGCGAGTAGAGGAGAGCCGATCGGCTGCTCCTCTGACAGGGGGGGTCTGTGCTGATCGATTATCAGCACAGCCCCCCCGAGGATGCCCACACTGGACCACCAGGGACGCCACCAGACCACCAGGGATGCCAAGGACAAGGTATGCCACCCTAGACCACCAGGGATTCTAGTCAGTGCCACAATGGATGCCATTCAGTGCCCATAATGGATGCCAATCAGTGCCCACAATGGGCATCACTGATTGGCATGCATTATTGATTGGCACTGATTGGCATCCATTAGTACAATATATTATAATACAATGCCGCCTATCAGTTCCCATCTGTGCCGCCTATCAGTGCCTGCCCATGCCCACCTGTGCCGCCTACCCATGCCCACCTGTGCCGCCAACCCATGCCCACCTGTGCCGCCTAACCCATGCCTACCTGTGCCACTTATCCATGCCCATCCATGCCAATCCGTGCCAATTTGTGCCACCTATAAGTGCCCATCCGTGTCGCCCATCAGTGCCACCCATCAGTGCCGCCTATCAGTGCCACATATCGGTGTCCATCAATGCCACCTCATCAGTGCCACTTCATTGGTGCCACCTCATCGGTGCCCATCAGTGCCGCCTTATCATTGCCCATCAGAGTAACCCCATCAGTGCCCATCAGTGAAGGAGAAAACGTATTTATTTGCAAAGTTTTGAAACTGAAACAAAAAAAAACATTATTTTTTTCAAAATTTTCGGTATTTTTTTATTTGTTTAGCAAAAAATAAAAACCGTAGAGGTGATCAAATACCACCAAAAGAAAGCTCTATTTGTGGGAAAAAAATGATAAAAATTTCATTTGGATACAGTGTAGCATGACCGCCCAATTGTCATTCAAAGTGCGACAGCGCTGAAAGCTCAAAATTGGTCTGGGCAGGAAGGGGTTTAAGTGCCCGGTATTGAAGTGGTTAAGTACCCCTCCCCAGAAGCTGATACCAAAAACGTCCAACCAGGCCTGGTTCTGGCCTGTCAGGTGCACCTCACTGTACACATGACCAGGCAGAACTCTATCACAACCCAGCCAAACTGATGTCAAAGTTAACCTACATAATTAACCCCCAGAAACCCATTACCGTTCTGAGGCAAAAACGAAATTTACACATTAATGACACTTTGTCCAAAATGTCAACTGCTACATTTATAATGACAGAATAATGAAGTTGTTTTGCTGCTGCTATTCACACAGAGTTCTGATAACCTGATTTCTTTATTCTTGTGATCTCATGAATATTTTTTTTTTTACGTCAGATCTCCATAATAATGTTTAGAATTTTTGTTTATAGTTTTTTTTTTTTTTATCGACATCTCCCATTTTTTTTTTTTCTAGTGATCTCCATAATTTTTTCTTTCATTTTCTGTCAAGTTACCACAACACCATTATTATCTTGTATTTTTTAACCTCAAGGAGATTGGTTGTTGTTGGTGTCCCTTGTTAATTTGACATTGTATTTTTGAAATGTACCTGCCTACTCACAAACAAGCTGTCCTTTTTAAAGTAAAACACATAGGCAAGTATTTGGGAAAAATAGATAGCCATATATTATGGGCATAACAAAAGAAAGTGGAAGGCAACGCTGGAGAAACTGGTGAAATTTGCAAAGTCTTTGTACCCCAGGACAGACATCAATTATTTTACGGTCAAAATTGGTGGCCTGAGGAGTCCTTATAATAGTGAGTACAATCCGGTCCAAGACTACAAGAGATCGGGAACAGCAGCAGATGACATATCTGTCCCCAGGCTGTGGTCTTACCACAGCCTGCGTCTTTTGTCAAAACAGACTGAACCCAGGCCATCACTCTCTTGTCTTCCTTCCACGCCTGCTTCCAGGTTTTAGCTCTGGTGTTGGAGTTGTGGCAGGAGGTGGAGGAGGAGTACCATGCTTGAACTCACAAATGTGGCTTTGGCTTGTGAGTTCAACCCTTAACCCCTTATTTAGGGCTTGTAAGATAACTTCCTCACATAAGAGGCGTTGGCCCTCCTGCAATTTGCAGGCTGCTATGTAGGCATAGTCCTCTTGATTATTTGGGTGGGGGGTCTGAGGGCCGCAGTAGCCTTCCGAAATAGGCCAAGTGCTGCCTCCTCCAGGTTACTCCTCTTCCTGGGACTTTTTTTGGAAGGCGGAGGGGAGGGACCTGGGATTTGGGCAGTATACTGGGCCCGGCCACCTCCTGGCTGCCACTTACCCCGCCACCTCCTGGCTGCCATTTTCCATGGCCTCTTCCTGGCTGAGACTTTCCTGTGTATGAAAACGGGACATAGTTTTTAGTTTTTGGTTCATCAATCACACACAATTTTCAGCTCATGACTGTTGCAAGTTGAATGTTAATAAATAGAAAAGACTATCATTCTGTCCCCAGCATTTTTCATTCTTGTCCCAATCATTTGTGGCCGCTACTGTCAATTGATATGTAAAACACTTTGTAAAATCACAAATTACTGATCAATAATAACATCTAGTTAACATCATTAATAATTTGACTAGAAATATGTTGAACAATGCAATACCTGGCTCAAGCTGGGCTCTTCCACTTCTTCCTGGGTGGAAGGCCCAGGTTGGACATAGGAAGCCTTAGCTGAGGTGGATGGAAGCCTTGAAGGAAGATTGGAGAGTGCTGGCCTGGGTTAAGTCAGACCTGCCAGAAAATGCAGTCTGTCATAGTACCACAGCCTGGGTACATAAATGTCATCTGCGGTAACTCCAGATCTCTGGGAATCCTGGACCTTCTTGCGCTCCCTATTATAAGTGCTTCTCATGCCACCAATTAGGGCCTTCAAATAGGGGATGTCTGCCGTGGGATGTGCGGCTTCACTAATTCCAACAATTGATCCAGCGCTGCCTGCCTCTTTGTTTTATTGTTATAAAAGGAGTGGTTTACCCATCACAGACAGGGCAGCTCCCTGTACATATCAAGGAATATGGGGGATAAAGTCCTTATCATTGAATAGATCCATTTTCACAAAACAAGACAAACCCTAACGTCAGGCTAATCTCTCCTAATCTTGTCCCAATATAGGCCTCAATCTATAAGCAGTATTAAATGCAAAATCAGTCAGCGCAAAACAAAAACCTTCTGTTTAAAGTATAAGTAACGGAGCAGCTGAACACTAAAGGTAAATATAACAAAAACCTCAAAGAAACATCATAAACATAGCAGTGCAGCGCTGAAACAAACCCCCCTATTAGTACTATATAAAGTCTCTCAAGATAAACAACAACATAAAAAGGAAAATAATACAAAGTGAATGAACAGTCTATGATGGTACTGATCGACAATCCTTCCTTCTTCTCAGTGGATAGAATGCATACTGATATCCTTAATCACCAGAAAACAGGTGCTCCCACCATAAGCAGTATAAGCCACTGATGCACCAAGTTAAAATTGTACCTTCGTTCTAACGATCGGCGCTTCCGATACTCCTTCCTCCGTTCACAGATCGTACATATGATGCACGCATGTTAAGCTTTATATACACCGTGCATGCGTGAAACTCCACCCGCCATTGACATTCTTTCTTGTCTATTATCCGCCCCTTGTCTTTTGGCACAGTGGGAGAGCTCATGATGAAGAAAGTGCAAGTGCATGCAGAGCAGAGCAGCAACAAGGAGGAAGACGAAAGGCCGGAGCCACAAACGTCCCGATCCAGGAGATTTAAGGCCTCTAATATGTCCTTTGTAGAGATGGTAGAAATGGTGGACATCTTGAAGAGGGCCGACTATGATGGGAAGCATGGAAGCACCCAAACCCAAATGTGAGAAAGGCCAAGATCATGACTAAAGTTGTGAAAAGTCTGCAGAAGAATTTTGGGGTACGACGATCCAAGGATCAAGTGAGGAAACGATGGTCAGACCTCAAAATGAGGTAGCAGGATCATTACAGAAGAATCAAAAATGCTTCAAAAAAGTAAGTATTTTATTGTGTATTCCTATTATTATTATTATTATTACCTTTGTGCTGCTCCATGTACTTTTCTTTACTGTTGTACAGTTTAAAATGGTAAGTTTCAGGTTAGTGGGCAGAGTAATCATTCGTAGTAAACATTGTTTGTTTGCCCACTAAAATACAATGTTTTTGGCAGATCCAGGTTAACTACATTTGTTCAGGCCTATTTTTATTAAAAGAAATTTGTTGTCTAGATGGGTTTGTAACTAGTATGAAATGCAAACTTGATTCAGTGTAAGGAGAGGACACTCAACAGCTCTTGACAGATCTGGACGCAGGGTCTCCAGTGGATACTATGGGTGTCTCCATGGGGGTAAAATGTACAAAAAAGGTAAGTATTCCAGCTTTATTTAGGGAAAAAAAAAATAATGTCTTCAGCTTGGAACTCTGCCAAAAAAAACAATTGTACGACACTTCCAAGTAATATTACTATTTCTCACATCAAAGAGCTGTGTGCTAAGTGTACCTTTTTTTATTTTTTTATTTTTAGGTGATGTGGATGTTGTGGAAGAAGAATCTCATTTCACAAGTGCAAGTGCACACATCCTCATCTGGGAAATCATGATGTGCAATCGTGATTTACAGAAGATCAAGGAAGACATCAATGATGTGGAAAAAAGACTCAAAAACATCACTGATGTTTTAGGCAGAATCTAAAACACCCCAAAATTCTTCTAGTTTGTTTGTATTTTTTATTCTTTCACACATTTAAAATATTTTTAGAAAGCCAAATCTTGAAGATGCACACAGTGTGTCAACATGTGCTATCTGCCGTCACGGGATATCAAGGTATGCGTTTTGGGTGTGCAACCCCTCTCTCGCAGCTAAAGTAGATGAGAGGAAGGGGTTGCACCCCCAAAACACATCCATTGATCCCCCATGATGGGAGCTAGCACATGTTGACCTTAGGCATGTGATCAGGAGGGAAATCCCAATTTTGAGTCTCAATTTGTGTGCATCTTCAAAATTTGGCTTCCACAGGGGTGACATGACCCCATCTGATGAAGGCAAGATCAACACAGTTTGGCCATACGAATGTCTGATATTGCCTTTACTTTATCAAAGTTGAACTTTGTCAGTTCCTGATTTGTGTATTGTTTTATGGTTTTAAACATGCCTGTTTTTACACAAAAACAACATTTTTCGTTTTGACAGTAAAAATACTATTTCTAAAATATGTTGGTTTGTTCAAAAACCCTTTTCTAACGCACATGTGAATGTGCACAGAGTAAAAAGTTTTCTACTCAACAATGTTTGGCTTCTTCTTTCAATGATCAATATCATTCTTTGAACTAAGTTGGTGTTTACACTGAAATGAGGGTTATTTACTAAAGGAAAATCCACTTTACTCTACAAGTGCACTTTCAGTGCAGTTTCATGTGCACTTTTGCAGTGCACTTGGAGTGCAAAGTGGATTTTCCTTTAGTAAATAACTCCCATAGTGCTTTATAATTTGCCACAATCAGGCCGTTTTCGTGACCCACCAAAATTCATTCATGGTGCTGAAAATTATGAATATTTTTATCATTAATGCATTACATACATTAACAACAAAAAAAGTGTGTGTGTAGCTGACCCAGAACATAATAATAATTTGCTGAAGAAGAGATTGTTACCTCATGTATCAAATAAAATACAAAAAAAGCCTAGTGCATAAAGCACAGCACACACCCCTCAGGATGTTTATTAGACAGACCAGCAAGTATTTAAAAATGTACATTTTATTAGAAAAAATTCACAAAATATATATATGTACATGAAAATACATTATAAAAACGAACAATCAATATATCAGCATATATAACACAGTGTCAGCCCAGACAGGGGCCTAGAACAGGTAAAACGTTGAGGATGATGGCGACATGTTTCAGACTATACGTCCTATTTCATAGGCATTATCATGTGTACATCTTTTACAATGTAAACATATCAATATTAGTACAATTGTAATAAAGATTATTACCGTATATACTCGAGTATAGGCCGACCCGAATATAAGCCGAGGCCCCCAATTTACCCCCAAAAAACTGGAAAAAATTATTGACTCGTGTATAAGCCGAGGGTGAGACATGCCTGTCCATCCCTGTGTGTCCGTCCATCCCTGTGGGTCCATCCATCCCTGTGTGTGTGTCCATGCATCCGTGTGTGTGTGTGTGTCCATGCATCTGTGTGTGTGTGTGTGTGTGTGTGTGTGTGTCCATGCATCCGTGTGTGTGTGTGTGTGTGTGTGTGTGTGTGTGTGTGTGTGTGTGTGTGTCCGTGCAGCCTACCTGTGTCCAGCCTGCCTGTGTCCGTCCAGCCTGTGTCCGTCCAGCCTGCGTCCCGTCCAGCCTGCGTCCCGTCCAGCCTGCGTCCCGTCCCGGCCCGGCCCGTCCCGTCCCGGCCCGTCCCGTCCCGAGCCGAGCCTCCGTCCTTCAGCTCTTCGTCGGCGGCCATTCTAGGATTCAAAAGCCGCGCCTCCGTCGGTGATAGGCGGAACACTCAATTTCCCACTGACTGCTGTTCCGCCTATCGGATGTCCGTGATAGGCGGAACACTCAATTTCCCAGCAGCCTGTGTTCCGCCTATCACGGGCATCGTCTCATCCTCGTCCGTAGTACGAGGATGAGACGATGTCCGTGATAGGCGGAACACAGGCTGCTGGGAAATTCAGTGTTCCGCCTATCACAGGCGAAGGCGGAGGCGGAGTTAGAATGGCCGCTGTCTGTCTGCTCGATACGCTGATCGAGCAGGCAGACAGCGATGACTCGAGTATAAGCCGAGGGGGGCACTTTCAGCCTCAAAAAAGAGGCTGAAAATCTCGGCTTATACTCGAGTATATACGGTAATATGCAGCTAAGGTAAAATCGCCATTGGATATAGCGATAAAATGAACACTGACATGCCCTGGCTTTCCACTATGCCAAACAAAGGGGGGTTGACACTGTGATGCAGGCCTGTATATATATATATATATATATATATATATATATATATACACACACACACACACACACACACACACACACACACACACACACACACACACACATATATATATAGCACTGCGGCGCTGATATAAGGGAGTGTGACAAATGTGTATGGGGCCACTGGATACTGCAAGAGCTCCCACTGACTGAATATCAATTCAGTTCAGTAAATGATTGGCTGAAGTATGCAAATTTTCATGTCTAATGACAAAAAAAAGTATAAAAGGTATATAAGATAATATATCAATTCTATAGTGGACACTATGCATAAGAAGTCCACAATGTCAATAACAAAAGTGAAACGCTCACCTAAATGAAGATTGCATATGGTATCCAGACAGCATGCACCAGCAGTGTGTGTCCCACCGCAGGTGCAAGATTTAAATAGCTGGTGAAGCTACTCAGGAACAGCTGAGTAAAGGCGCCATCGGCAACCGCCTCAGCTGTAGCTGATGAGATGGACTGTTGCACCATTGGCTGCAATCAGTCCGTCTCGGAGATCTCTGGCTGAGCGGCGTGGGGCACGACCACGCCCATAGGGGAAGTGTCCCGCACCACAACGGCACCGGTGCGCGAATAGCATGCCCACCTGCGCTCCAACGCGGAGTGCAAACAGTAAGGCTGCTTTCACACTGGGACGGTATTCAGGCATTACAGCTATAAAATAGCGCCTGTGTAGCGCCTGAAAAAAAACGGCCCCTTTCACTCCAGTGTGAAAGCGGGAGGGCTTTCACACTGGAGCGATGCGCTGGCAGGACGGTGAAAAAAGTCCTGCTAGTCGCATCTTTGGAGCAGTGAAGGAGCGGTGTATTCACTGCTCCTAAACCGCTCCTACCCATTGAAATCAATGGGACACCGCGGCAAAACCACCCCGCTAGCGCCCGCAGACCACCGCTAAAACGACGGTAAAGCGCCGCTAAAAATAGCGGCACTTTACCGCCGACGCCGCTCCCGCCCCAGTGTAAAAGCAGCCTTAGGAGCACAGCCCGTAGGCTGAGCTCAACAGGGCATGAGACCACGTGACTCAGCAAAATAGCAGGGGATGCTAGGTCTCCTGCGCGCCGGGCAGTATCTATGCCCCAAATGTCCGGCTGCAATTGACAAGATATAAAAATAAAAATAAATGTTAATGCCGCAGTGCATATAAGGCTATGGTGGTAAACAGGGATGAAAATATGACCCCCCAGTGGTGGCAAATGGGTAACGCAGGCAAAAATGCAAACATGGATATATCTAAAATGACAAAACAAGAACAATATGAGAAATATAGGAGAAAGCAATTGCATGATTAAACAACAGTAGAAAGAAACGCAGACGATGCATAAATTTATGTGTAGCACTAACCCACAAAAGAGCTGCTGGTTTTTGTTGGGCTTACCGTTACCTCACCTGTTCACTTTGTCCATCCTAGGGGTCCCGTTATAGAGTGGATTAAAGAATGTTAGCTCCGACACTTAGTCCTTTTTCCAAAGATTTATTTGAAAGAACATGAATTTTTCAATAGAGGGATAGAGGGTTAAGGGGGATTCGGTGAACCTTGTAATTGCGGGTTAGAGGTATTTCCTTGATCCAGAGGACAAACCCCTTCCACAGGCTGGATCTGGCAACAACCGGATAGGCCTCTCTCACTAACCAAGCAGTCAATGAGATGCTCGGACAAAGTCTCTGCCACAGACTTGTCAAGTCAACTGAATTGTTGTGCAATCCTCTGCCACAGGAAAGCACAACCAGCAACTTGTTGTAAAATTAAAGCGCTGTCACACAGTACCAGTTTCTTTCAGCCAATCCAGCGGTACTGTGTGGTAGGTGACCCGGGATGCATCTTCCAGCTGAGTCTCCAGGCTCTTCTAGAGGCACTGGCCTTGTTGCTCAGTCCTCTCTCTGATAAGTCCTCCCCTGGATCCTCCAGTCGCTTGGCTTCTTCCAGCCGGCCCCGAGACATAAAGTAAGGCAGAAAACACCCTAGGCCAGGAGGGCCATGAGGTCGGGATAACGAACCCCTAAAAAAGGGTGTCTGTACCTTAAATACCCTTACCCAGAATGCACAGCGGGCGAACCACTCCCACCGAGCTGTTTCTGAGTAAAAGGGGTACCCAATGCATTCAGCCTGTTTCATTTCCAACACTTACTGATGGTGACAGCGACACCCACGGCCAAGTGGAAACTAGCACAACCCAGCTGAACTGGTACAGAAACCAGGACTTTGACATAATTAGTCTGAGCCAAACTGTAGCTTCAGACAAACTTAAATTTACGAAAATAATAGCGACTGTATTGAAAATACCAGCGCTACATATGTGAATGTTAACAATAGCATATAGCAAATAAATGGCAACAGCCATAAAGATATTACATGAAATAGGAAAAATTCACGCAACATAACCACAATTAAAGGTCAAGCTCACAAACTCCCGATTGGAAACCTTCCAAGAAGGGCTTGAAATTAAACCCCTCATTGAGGCCAGGGGGAATAGTAGCTTTGAGGTGGAAAATCCACCTCAGTTCGCTCAGCAAAAGGGAGTTGTTAGAGTGTCCTCCTCTGATACTTGGAGGAATGTGATCTAGGGCTAGGAATCGCATGCTAGGTGTGTGGTCAGGATGCACCAAATGACAATGTCGTCCAATGGGCAAATCAGGATCCTTGGTATTAATACTTACAGTGTGTCGATGCATCACCATAAAGGTAGCTTTGTTTTCCCTACATAAAAGCAACTGCATTCCCACTGCATGAGGTATACAACCCCAGCAGTGCAGCAGTTAACAAAATGTCTGGAACAGAAATTCTCTCCTTAGGGTAAAATCTAATTTGTGCTGGTATCCATATATTTGCAATAACCATAGTTATCACAACGATAGGTGCCTAGAAGTTTAGTAGTTTTTGCTATATTAGTGGTGTACTTACTCTTATCTAATTTATCTCATAAAGAGGGGGCTCTGCGATAGGTGATAAGTGGTTGGGTAGGCACAAAAGGTGCCAATGTATTATCAGTACTGAGTATATGCCAATATTTGGACAACACGTCCCTAATTTGTTGATGTTGTTGGCACTACTGCCCTCTACTGCTGGTAGCAGCTCTGCTATTTCATTGTTATTTGCTTGGTGGATTACTTACGTTTATCAATAAACAGAATAGTAGATTGAATCAGTCATAGGCTTTTGTTGACTGTAGTGAAAATAGTCATTATCCCGAACTAAAAATTCAGCTCTTTAGTTTACAGCCTTAGCAAACTGGGATTTGTCAGAGAAAGTCAAATATTGACAAAATCAAGAGTAACCAGCTGTGCAGCAATATACACATTTTGCCATATTTACTCATTTTGAACCACCTGGCCATGATATTTCATAACTTTTTCTTTTGTAATAAGTTTACGTTCTGTATGATTGTCACAGCTTTCACACAACCATTGCAAATAATCCCTGTAATGTGTCTAATATGTTTATTTTCTTTGATCGGCAGCTCCATCTAGTGGCAATAATGTGCTTATTTTCTTGAAAAGCCTCAATCAGGTAAATTTCACATTATGGCCACTAGACAGACCATAGGGGTCATAGATCATGGGGAATTTGACTTGACATGCACTTTAAAGTGTATGCCTGGACAAAATACATTTTAAAAACTGTATATCTCTGCAATGCATGTAGATTTTCTCGTGTTTTGTCTTTTTAAAAACAGTCCAAGAACGGAAAAATACCAGATAATCTGTCAGAAATCCAGCAAGCTTGTAAATTCCTGTGTGCTCTGCATTTGCTGCACTAAAATCTCAGGAAGTAGTATCAGTTCTGTAAACTACAGAACATTTATACCTTATATTATTGAGATGCAGAGATGGAAGTGTTTCTGTAATTTACAGCCTAAACTGAAAATGCTGCTGCTACATAGACACAGTACAGTGAGTGTGCGTTGTCACCCTAGGACAGGAAGTGTGTAGGCATCTCCTGCCCTCTACTGTTTGTAAGTGGCTCTGCGGCTTGATGTTCACAGAGAAACAATTTCCTGTCTCAGAGTCAAAAAACCCATAAGGAGTCAGTGGAGACAGAGGGAGAAAGTCTCTGTCACTTGTTCTGACCATGCTTCTAACTCCAGGCCAGGAGGGACTGTTATGTAAGTATTCCTATGTTCTAATTGTTTAACTTCCCTTTTGAGTGAGTATCTGTATCTTTTTGACAGACAAGTGTCTGTCCTATTGTTATTATCTCACATGCACAGTGACAGATAGTGACAGATATGTCTGTGCATATGTAGTGGTTACCTTGCTCTATATTAGTAGGTGAATCTGGTTATTATTTAATTATCCTGTTCCTTCTGGTCTAGGATCCTATAACTAGTTTTTGTTTTGGTCTCAATAACCAGCATAGGCTAGCACTAGGTTGGGCATCTGACATCCACTTCTAGTAGTTAGAGGTCTGGTTGCATGTCAGATTAGAGTCTACTAGGCAGTGGCATTGCTATGGGGTATGGGGGGGGGGGGGGTGACAAAAGGGCAGCATAACGCCCTTGCCGGTGACAGAGGCAGAGACAAAAGGCGCAGAGGCAGAGACAAAAGGGCAGCATAACGCCCTTGCCGGTGACAGAGGCAGCGCTGGAGATCAGTAAGGGACCCCATGAGACGCAGAGATAATTTAGGCAGGACAAGGAAGGACTTGAGAAACCAGCCGGGGCTGACCAGGAGCCTGGGATAAAGGATAGAGACCGGAGAGGAGGAGATGATGTAGTGAGCAATACCCATCCTTACAATACTTGGCACTATCCAGGCGCACACACACAGCACATGCCATTCACTCAGTGGTACTGTCTGTGCCCCCAGTAGGGATGGCAGAGCCAGCTGTGTGCCTGGACAGGATGTGCAGGAAACAGTTGAGAGGGTAAGAAGCCAGGAGTAGGTGAGGACCCCCCTCTCTCTGACCCCCCCTTTCAACCCCCTTCTATCTCTCTCAGCCCCCCTCTCTCTCTCAACACCCCTCTCACCCCCTTTCTCTCAACCCCCCTCTTACTCACCCCCCTTTCTCTCAACCCCCTCACTCCTCTCTCACCCCGTCTCTCTCTCTCAACCCCACCCACCTCTCTTTCACCCCCCACCTTCCCCTTCTTCACCCCTCCTCACCCCCCTTTCTCTCTCTCTCACACCCCCCTCTGTCTCACTCCCTCTCTCTCTGCCCCCTCCCTCTCTCTCACCCCAGCTCTCTCAAACCCCCTCTCTCACCCTCACCCCTTTTCTCCTCCCCATCATTCTCTCACCCACCCACTCTCTTTGACACCCCCCACCTTCTCCTCTCTCTCTCATGCCCCACCTTCCCCTCTCCCACCCCCTCTCTCTCTCATTCACCCCTATCCCCTCCCTCTTACTCACCCCCTCGCTCTCTCATTCACCCCACCACAATCCCTCTGTCCCCCCCTTTCTCTCATCCCCCCCCTTCCCTCACCCCTCTCTGCCACCCCTCACTCAACCCCATCTCTCTCTCAGTCCGCTCCCTCTCACGCCCCCTCCCCTCTCTCTCCCCCTTACCCATTCTCTTCTCCCTCGCACCAACTCCCTCTCTTTAACACCCCCCCCCACCTTCCCCTCTCTCTCTCACGCCCCACCTTCCCCTCTTCCACCTCCTCTCTATCTCTCATTCAACCCTATCCCCTCTCGCTTACTCACCCCTCACTCTCTCATTCACCCCACCACCTCTCTCTGCTCCCCCTTTCTCTCCTCCCCCACTTTCCTCACCCCCTCTCTGTCACCCCTCACTCACCCCCATCTCTCTCTCTCTCTTAGTCCGCTCCCTCTTACACCCCCTCCTCCCCTCCACTTTCCCATCTCCCTCCCTCCTATTACTCCACCCCCTCTTTCCCTCTTAGGGAAAATTCACACTGAAACAGCATGACATCACAGAGCAGCTGGCACAATTTGACATTCCAGCCGCTCTGCATTGCAGGCTGCTAAGGGGAAGGGTGATGCACAATTGAGTGCATCGCAGTGCTCCCCTTTTTTTGTACAAGCTTTATTTAAAGTGTATAAAAGGTACATTTCAATCATTCCCCAGCAGTCATATTTCAGGTTCTCAGGGGAAAAAAATGCATCCTCTCAGTAGATTTCACATGTTGGCAGTGATGTTGGGAGGCAAAGAAAAGGGGAGAGAAAGAAGAAGAGATGGAAAGAACAAAAAAGATGGAGAAAGAGAGGGAGAGAGAAAAAAAAGAACAGAGAGAAAACAGCAAGGTAAAAATAGTATCAGCCTGAACTAGATCCACCTGCTGATTTATATTGTCCCTGATATTTGTAGAAATGGTAAATTAGTAGGATTAACTAGATTATGACCTCTCATACTGTGATCTGCCTCATTGTCAGCCTTCTTTAACCAGAGAGTGACCTGCTTTTTTGAAACAACTTCTCAATTTAGCGTTTAAAAGGAAAAGGACTTTTCCAAAAGTATTTCTCTGTAAATCTAAAGCCTCATACACACAATCGGACTTTGTACAAACTCTCCCTTGGATTTTTGTACAAAGGGCGTCAGCCCAGATCTTGTATTGCATACACACGGCAGGACTTTTTCAGCCAACTTTCACCAAATCACGTGGTTTTTCTGCTCTTTACCGCCACCTTTGGTCAACTTCTGTATTGTTCTCTGATCTTTTGCATTGGTTCTGAGTATGCGTGTTTGTACTTTGTACAAAAGTCCTATGATTTTCTGTACATACGATCGGACTTTGCTCCATCAGACTTTTGTTGCCGGAAAGTTTGTCCGTTCGCACAGCCAACAAAAGTCAGATGAAAAACGAAAAAGTTTGTGCGATGGAGCGTACACACGGTTGGATGTTGCCTTAAAACAGCTAATTTGCATGTTTGTTGTCAAAAAGTCTGATTGTGTGTAGGGGCCTTAAGATATAATAATTAATACATTATTCATAATGCATTATATATATCTATTTTTTATCCAAGAAGTGTAAATACTTGAATTTGGCCTGGTATCAGCTTTTTGAAGTCTCTGTATAGCATGGCTGAAGTGTGAGAGGAAGAAGTTTCACAAGGAGCCAATCAGTTCATGTTTAATCCGAGAGACAGAAAGATGAGCCAGTCTGTGCTGCTTCTCCTTTCATTGTCCACTTACCGTCTAAAGCTGGATACACACTATACAATTTTCTTATATGAGGATCAAACCTAAATACTTTAATTTCGTATGCAATCAGGCAGGCCCCTTGCACTACATAGTTGAAAGCAGTGGCAGCTGGTGAAGTTTTAGGATGGGGGCGTCAGACTCCGCCCTTCCCTTTTGACCCCTCCCGCTTGGTGAAAATGGGTGTGGTTTCAGCGAAATAGTGAGCGTGGCTCTAAGGTGGTGTGGTTAGTATCTGAGATGAATGAGGGTCGGAGGGATGGAGGGACAGCAGGGACAGATCCTACACAACAATAGATATATGTGTATTCTAGAAAGTTTAACAATCAGCAGATAAAGATATTTCAAACACCTGGTGTTAGCACTTCAATCATCCCGGCACCATGGTTGTTATGGTGTCAGGATGATTGAAGCGCATTATTTCTATTATAACTAGGGATGAGCCGAACACCCCCCGGTTCGGTTCGCACCAGAACTTGCGAACGACCCCCGCGTTCGGTACGAACGTTAGAACCCCATTGAAGTCTATGGGACTCGAACGTTCGAATTGGAAAGTGCTAATTTTAACGGCTAATATGCAAGATAGTGTCCTAAAAAGGGTTTGGCGACCTGCCTCCTGCCTCAGGGGACATGGGTCACTGCAAAAAAAAGTTTTAAAAACTACCGTTTTGGCGGGAGCACTGATTTTAATGACGATTAAAGTGAAAAAAAAAAAGTGAAATATTCCTTTAAATATGGTGCCTGGGGGGTGTCTGTAGTATGCCTGTGAAGTGCCACGTGTTTCCCGTGTTTAGAACAGTCCCTGCACAAAATGACATTAAACGGAAATAACACCATTTAAAACTGCTTGCGGTTTTAATGTTATATCTGGTTCCTGCAATATGGTTGAAAATCATTCAGAAAAATGGCATGGGTAGCCCTCCCTGCCCATTACCAGCCCCTTTGGGTTTCGTACGCATATTAAGGGGAACCCCGTACCCATATTAAAAAAAAGGAAATGCGTGTGGCCCCCAGGCCCTATATACTCAGAACAGCAGTATACAGGCGGTGCAAACAAGACAGGGACTGTGAAGGTTTGTTGTGTTAAGTTGAATCTGTTTGTAATTTTCAACTGGTACATTTTTAAAGTGTAGCTCCAGTCAAAAAAACTATTTTTAAGCTTTTTGGAAAACATAGGGAAGGGTTATCACCCCTGTATAATTTGTTTTGTCGTCCATCTTTTTTCATCTCACTTGCTGTTGTCTCCTTCCGTTTGCAAGTAGGAGATGTTTGTAAATTGGATGTTTGAAAGTAGGGGCCTGCCCTATATGCTCTGCAGAAATGGCGGAACAAGGTGTTGGTTTTGCAACAACATTGTAAGCCCTCAAAGTGACTCTTGGTGGGCGCTGGAGCGCCCTGCTGTGAACGATTATATCAAGAATTGTAATTACATGCCATTGTTGAACAGTGGTAGAAAAATTGACCTTTGGTGGTTGTGGTGCTGGTGCCACAACACTATAAGTCCTCACCGTTACTCTGGGTGGGCACAGGAAGGGGCCCTCCTGTGAAATATTATATCAAGAATTGTAATTACATGTCCCTGTTAAACAGGGGCAGAAAAATTGGGCCTTAGGCACTGGTGCCATCACACTGCAACCTCTGCCATACACTCTAGTTTTATTGCAGGAATTAGCCCTGCTGCAAAGCATTGCATCAAAAATTGTACTTAAACGCCCCTGTTAAACAGGGGCAGAAAAATTGGGCCTTAGGCACTGGTGCCATCACACTGCAACCTCTGCCATATACTCTAGTTTTATTGCAGGAATTAGCCCTGCTGCAAAGCATTGCATCAAAAATTTTACTTAAACGCTCCTGTTAAACAGGGGCAGAAAAATTGGGCCTTAGGCACTGGTGCCATCACACTGCAACCTCTGCCATACACTCTAGTTTTATTGCAGGAATTAGCCCTGCTGCAAAGCATTGCATCAAAAATTGTACTTAAACGCCCCTGTTAAACAGGGGCAGAAAAATTGGGCTGCTGGCATCACCCAGAACCAAAAATGTTCTTCCAACATATCAGCGGAGGAGGAAAAGGATAGACAATCAACATAACAGGACAGTCACTTAGCATCAGCATAGGCAGTCTTGAAGGGATGTGGTATTTCAAAAAAAATTATTCGGTTACATCAGCTTCAGGTGCTTGGTAGCTGTGGGTGATCCAAGACTGATTCATCTTGATGAAGGTCAGTCGATCAACTGATTCGGTGGACAGGCGCACCCTGTGATCGGTAACGAAGCCACCAGCAGCACTGAAGGTGCGTTCCGAAAGAACGCTGGATGCAGGACAGGCCAGTAGCTCAATTGCATACTGTGCAAGCTCTGGCCAGTTATCCATCCTCAAGACCCAGTAAGCCAGAGGAATTTCAGTGGGAAAGGTGTCCAAGTCTGACCTTGCCCCTAGGTATTCCTGCACCATGTAAATTAGACGCTGGCGATGGGTGCTGGAACCAATCATACCTTGGGGCTGCGGACTAAAAAATTGTCTGAAAGCATCAGTCAGACGGCCACCTTCTCCACCGCTCCTTCTGACTGATGCCTCAGCAACACGTTGTCCAGGACCAGGAGTTTGTGACCTCCCAGTCTCTGGGAACGCGTTGCACAGAGCTTTCTGCAAGGCCTCCCGGAGATGTCTCATCCTCTGCTCCCTCTGCGATGGCAAGATAAGGTCGGCAACCTTACCCTTGTACCGTGGATCAAGGAGAGTGGCCAGCCAGTAATGGTCCCTCTCCTTGATCCGAAGAATACGAGGATCCTTCCGCAGGCTTTGCAGGATCAGGGAGGCCATGCAGCGTAGGTTAGCTGAGGCATTCGGTCCGGAGTCCTCTGGGTCACTAAGGACAACATGATCCGCAGCTACCTCCTCCCAGCCACGTACAAGTCCACGTGTTTCTTGGGACTGTAAATCATCCCTATAAGACTGCTGCTGCTGATGCTGATGCTGAGTGCCAGCCTCCACCTCCATGCTGACACAATCATCCTCCTCCTCCTCTTCCTCCTCCTCACCCTCTTCCTGTGTGATGGGTGGCACAGCAGGAACACTGTCTGGATAAAGGGGGCCTTGAGAGGCAAGGAAGTCCTCCTCTTCCTGCCTCTGTTCTGCCTCAAGTTCCCTGTCCATTATTCCACGCAGCGTATGCTCCAAGAGGTGGACAAGAGGTACAGTGTCACTGATGCATGCACTGTCACTGCTCACCATCCTTGTGGCCTCCTCAAACGGTGACAGGACAGTGCATGCATCCCTGATCATGCCCCACTGGCGTGGTGAGAAAAAATCAAGCTCCCCTGACCCTGTCCTGGTGCCGTAGTCGCACAGGTACTCATTGATGGCCCTCTGCTGCGTGTGCAGCCGCTGCAGCATGGCCAATGTTGAGTTCCATCTGGTGGGCATGTCGCATATAAGGCGGTTCTTGGGCAGGTTCAACTCCTTTTGGAGCTCAGCCAGCCGAGCACAGGCATTAAATGATCGGCGGAAATGCACACAGACTCTCCTGGCCTGTTTCAGGACATCCTGTAAGCCGGGGTACCTGCCCAAGAACCGCTGCACCACCAGGTTAAGGACGTGAGCTACACAGGGCACATGGGTCAGTTGTCCCTGTCGGAGGGCGGAGAGGAGGTTGGTGCCATTGTCGCAAACCACCATTCCTGGCTTAAGCTGGCGTGGCGTCAACCACCTCTCGGCCTGCCCCTGCAGAGCTGACAAAACATCCGCCCCAGTGTGGCTCCTGTCCCCCAAACAAACCAGCGCAAGCACGGCATGGCATCGTTTTGCCTGCGTACTTGCGTAGCCCCTGCAACGCCTACGGAGCACCGCTGGTTCTGAGGACAGAGCACTGGAAGAGGCCATGGAGGAAGAAGAAGAGGAGGGGGTGGAGGAGAGAGGTGTGTCACAACCAATAGTAGCATTTTGGAGGCGTGGTGGCGGAACAACCTCCAACACTACTGCACCTTGTCCTGCATCCTTCCCAGCAGCCAGAAGGGTGACCCAATGGGCCGTGAAAGACAGGTAACGTCCCTGTCCATGCCTGCTGGACCATGAGTCAGCGGTAATATGCACCTTACCGCTGACCGCCCTGTCCAGCGAGGCAAGGACATTGCCTTCCACATGCCGGTAGAGAGCCGGAATCGCCTTCCGTGAGAAAAAGTGGCGTTTGGGGACCTGCCACTGAGGAACCGCACATTGTACAAACTCACGGAAGGGGGCCGAGTCTACCAACTGAAAAGGCAGCAGTTGAAGTGCTAGCAATTTAGCCAAGCTAGCATTCAACCGCTGGGCATGTGGATGGCTGGGAGTAAACTTCTTCCGCCGGTCCAGCAGCTGGGGCAGGGACATTTGCCTGCTATAATCGGATGTGGATGTACCACTAGCAGAGTTTCCGGAAGCACTTGGCTGTGACACACCTAATTCTACACCTTCATTCCTCTCAGAGCAGGTTTCAGAGAGGACTGAAGGTCTAGTGGGGTTAGAGATGCCAGCTGATGAGGAGCAAGGAGAGGTCCGCTTTGTTCTTTGGTGTGGGTCTTTCAGGTACGCTTGCCAACGAGCTGCATGGCAGGTCAGCATATGTCTGGTCAAGCATGTGGTGCCCAAGCGGCTGATGTGCCCAGGCGGAGCTCTGCGGTGTGATTCCGTCGGTGTGCTGCCCCTAAGCTGGCCCCCGGAGGGCATCCTGCCTCGTTGGACATGTGCCTCCTCCTCCTCCTCCTCCTCCTCCCTCCTTCCAGGCACCCACGTGGAGTCAGTGCCCTCATCATCCCCTCCCTCTTCATCGCTGTAGCAAACCTGGCAGTATGCTGCAGCTTGTGGAACATGACTGCCAGATTGCTGTGCTTCTTGAGCATCCTCTCTCTCTGCGCTCACGCTACTGCCTTCCTCTAGCTGAGTGTCATCATCAGAGCCCACCAAACACTGGGCATCCTCCTGGAGCATGTACCCAACACTGTGCTCAAAGAGTTCAGGAGACTCCTCAGGAGGACGTGGTGGGTCTAGGGAAGGAGTCACTGATGATGACATTGAGAGGAGGGACGACGATGTGTTGGCAGCTGCTTTTCTACTACCCTGAGACTGGGTGAGAGAGGATGAGGAGGATGAAGAGGGCTTGGTCATCCACTCTACCAAGTCGTTGGCATGTTGCGGTTCAACATGTCCAGCTGCAGAAAAGAAAGACAAGCATGTCCCATGGCCACGTGCTGATGACAATGCACCGCGTCCACGACCAGCACTGTTGTCTCTAGACACAGAGCCTGCTTGCCCTCTTTTATCGGCTCGCGCATGTCTGCCTCTCCTTGCTGGCCTTCCAGACATGGTAATGGCCTGAAGGGAGTTGGGTAAAACAGTGGTTGGGTAGTTTATATTGTGCTGGAGGCACACAACACCCACTAACTCCTGCAGATGCCTTTTTTATAGAACAGCAGAGTTAAAGGGGTATATACAGATGTATACTGTGCTGTGCTGGAGGCACACACAACTTCCAATAACTCCCGCAGATGACAATCGGGCCCAAATAGAGAACAGCTATGTAGGTGGATAATAGCGGTATGTACTGGGTACAGAGCACGCACACAGCACGCACTATCTCCTGAGTGACACTACTGACTGCAAGCTCTATTGTTAAAGATGGACCACTAGCTATATAGGTGAGGTGAATATCACGGTGTATACTGCAGTCAGGGCACGCAGACAATAACCAGAAAACAGCAGAGTTAAAGGGGTATATACAGATGTATACTGTGCTGTGCTGGAGGCACACACAACTTCCAATAACTCCCGCAGATGACAATCGGGCCCAAATAGAGAACAGCTATGTAGGTGGATTATAGCGGTATGTACTGGGTACAGAGCACGCACACAGCACGCACTATCTCCTGAGTGACACTACTGACTGCAAGCTCTATTGTTAAAGATGGACCACTAGCTATATAGGTGAGGTGAATATCACGGTGTATACTGCGGTCAGGGCACGCAGACAATAACCAGAAAACAGCAGAGTTAAAGGGGTATATACAGATGTATACTGTGCTGTGCTGGAAGCACAGCACAACTTCCAATAACTCCAGCAGATGACAATCGGGCTCAAATAGAGAACAGCTATGTAGGTGTATATAGTGGTATGTACTGGGTACAGAGCACGCAGACAGCACGCACTAACACTACTGACTGCAAGCTCTATTATTAAAGCTAGATCACTAGCTATATAGGTGAGGTGAATATAGTGGTGTATACTGCGGTCAGGGCACAGACAGTAACCACTACACAAGAGCAAAATAGTAAATCAGCCAAAAACGATTGGTGTGTAACTGTGTTGAAGGTACACAGAACACCCACTGCTTCAGATGCTAACAAACACTACACGAGGCCGCCTGAAAGGCGGCTTTATATAGTGTGGGGCGTGCACTACACAGGCTGAGCTATGATTGGCCACAGGCAGGATGCCTGTGTCCAACCATTGCTCTCCTCGCTGCTGGCGCTGCGATTGGCCAAGCATGCGGGGTCACAGTGCATGCTTGGCCAATCGTGAGACAGCAATGCATTGCGCCATCGCAGTGCATTTTGGGCCACACGAATTTTGCCGCGAACGGCCCAAACGTTCGGAATTCGGCGAACGCACGAACGACCGATGTTCGAGTCGAACGTGCGTTCGACTCGAACACGAAGCTCATCCCTAATTATAACATTGTAATATAAAATTAAATCATTCAACTCACCATAATTCAGAATCAGTGGGAGCCCTGAGCATGTCACTAGCCACGTCGCCTGCCACCAGATGCCATCAGGTGTCCCGAGCGGAGTCCCTCCTTACATGCAGCATGTGTCCCACCAAATGCAGCATGTGTCACCATCAACTGCAGAAGTATGTGTCATCACCAAATTGCAGCAGCATGTGTCACCATCAAATTGCAGCAGCATGTGTCACCACCAAATTGCAGCAGCATGTGTCACCACCAAATTGCAGCAGCATGTGTCACCATCAATTGCAGCAGCATGTGTCCCACCAAGTGGCAGCAGCATGTGTCCCACCAAGTGGCAGCAGCATGTGTCACCACCAATTGCAGCAGCATGTGTCCCACCAAATTACAGCAGCATGTGTCCCACCAAGTTACAGCAGCATGTGTCCCACCAATTGCAGCAGCATATGTCACCAAGTTGCAGCAGCATGTGTCACCAAGTTGCAGCAGCATGTTTCCCACCAAGTTGCAGCAGCATGTTTCCCACCAAGTTGCAGCAGCATGTGTCACCAAGTTGCAGCAGCATGTTTCCCACCAAGTTGCAGCAGCATGTTTCCCACCAAGTTGCAGCAGCATGTGTCACCAAGTTAGAGCAGCATGTTTCACCAAGTTGCAGCAGTATTTGTGCCACCAAGTTGCAGCAGCATGTTTCCCACCAAGTTGCAGCAGCATGTTTCCCACCAAGTTGCAGCAGCATGTGTCACCGAGTTGCAGCAGCATGTTTCCCACCAAGTTGCAGCAGCATGTGTCACCAAGTTGCAGCAGCATGTGTCACCAAGTTGCAGCAGCATGTGTCCCACCAAGTTGCAGCAGCATGTGTCCCACCAAGTTGCAGCAGCATGTGTCCCTCCAAGTTACAGCAGCATGTGTCACCAAGTTGCAGCAGCATGTTTCCCACCAAGTTGCAGCAGCATGTGTCCCACCAAGTTGCATCAGCATGTGTCCCTCCAAGTTACAGCAGCATGTGTCCCCAAGTTGCAGTAGCATATTTCCCACCAAGTTGCGGCAGAATGTTTCACCAAGTTAGAGCAGCATGTGTCACCAAGTTAGAGCAGCATGTTTCACCAAGTTGCAGCAGAATGTGTGCCACCAAGTTGCAGCAGCATGTTTCCCACCAAGTTGCAGCCGCATGTTTCCCACCAAGTTGCAGCAGCATGTGTCACCAAGTTGCAGCAGCATGTGTGCCACCAAGTTGCAGCAGCATGTGTCCCTCCAAGTTACAGCAGCATGTGTCACCAAGTTGTAGCAGCAAATTTCCCACCAAGTTGTGGCAGAATGTGTCACCAAGTTGCAGCAGCATGTGTCACCAAGTTGCAACAGCATGTGTCCCTCCAAGTTACAGCATCATGTGTCACCAAGTTGCAGCAGCATATTACCCACCAAGTTGTGGCAGAATGTGTCACCAAGTTGCAGCAGCATGTGTCACCAAGTTGCAGCAGCATGTGTCACCAAGTTGCAGCAGAATGTGTCACCAAGTTTCAGCAGAATGTGTCACCAAGTTGCAGCAGTATGTGTCACCAAGTTGCAGCAGTATGTGTCACCAAGTTATAGCAGCATGTGTCACCAAGTTGCAGCAGAATGTGTCACCAAGTTTGAACAGCATGTGTTACCAAGTTAGAGCAGCATCTGTCGCCAAGTTACAGCATCATGTGTCACCAAGTTGCAGCATCATATTTCCCACCAAGTTGCAGCAGAATGTGTCACCAAGTTGCAGCAGCATGTGTCACCAAGTTGCAGCAGAATGTGTCACCAAATTTCAGCAGAATGTGTCACCAAGTTGCAGCAGTATGTGTCACCAAGTTGCAGCAGTATGTGTCACCAAGTTAGAGCAGCATGTGTCACCAAGTTGCAGCAGAATGTGTCACCAAGTTAGAACAGCATGTGTTACCAAGTTAGAGCAGCATGTGTCGCCAAGCTGCAGCAGAATGTGTCAACAAGTTGCAGCAGCATGTGTCACCGAGTTGCAGCAGCATGTTTCCCACCAAGTTGCAGCAGCATGTGTCACCAAGTTGCAGCAGCATGTGTCACCAAGTTGCAGCAGCATGTGTCCCACCAAGTTGCAGCAGCATGTGTCCCACCAAGTTGCAGCAGCATGTGTCCCTCCAAGTTACAGCAGCATGTGTCACCAAGTTGCAGCAGCATATTTCCCACCAATTTGCGGCAGAATGTGTCACCAAGTTGCAGCAGAATGTGTCACCAAGTTGCAGCAGCATGTGTCACCAAGGTAGAGCAGTATGTGTCACCAAGTTGCAGCAGCATGTGTCACCAAGTTCAGCAGCATGTTTCCCACCAAGTTGCAGCAGCATGTGTCCCACCAAGTTGCATCAGCATGTGTCCCTCCAAGTTACAGCAGCATGTGTCCCCAAGTTGCAGTAGCATATTTCCCACCAAGTTGCGGCAGAATGTTTCACCAAGTTAGAGCAGCATGTGTCACCAAGTTAGAGCAGCATGTTTCACCAAGTTGCAGCAGAATGTGTGCCACCAAGTTGCAGCAGCATGTGTCACCAAGTTGCAGCCGCATGTTTCCCACCAAGTTGCAGCAGCATGTGTCACCAAGTTGCAGCAGCATGTGTGCCACCAAGTTGCAGCAGCATGTGTCCCTCCAAGTTACAGCAGCATGTGTCACCAAGTTGTAGCAGCAAATTTCCCACCAAGTTGTGGCAGAATGTGTCACCAAGTTGCAGCAGCATGTGTCACCAAGTTGCAGCAGCATGTGTCCCTCCAAGTTACAGCATCATGTGTCACCAAGTTGCAGCAGCATATTACCCACCAAGTTGTGGCAGAATGTGTCACCAAGTTGCAGCAGCATGTGTCACCAAGTTGCAGCAGCATGTGTCACCAAGTTGCAGCAGAATGTGTCACCAAGTTTCAGCAGAATGTGTCACCAAGTTGCAGCAGTATGTGTCACCAAGTTGCAGCAGTATGTGTCACCAAGTTATAGCAGCATGTGTCACCAAGTTGCAGCAGAATGTGTCACCAAGTTTGAACAGCATGTGTTACCAAGTTAGAGCAGCATCTGTCGCCAAGTTACAGCATCATGTGTCACCAAGTTGCAGCATCATATTTCCCACCAAGTTGCAGCAGAATGTGTCACCAAGTTGCAGCAGCATGTGTCACCAAGTTGCAGCAGAATGTGTCACCAAATTTCAGCAGAATGTGTCACCAAGTTGCAGCAGTATGTGTCACCAAGTTAGAGCAGCATGTGTCACCAAGTTGCAGCAGAATGTGTCACCAAGTTAGAACAGCATGTGTTACCAAGTTAGAGCAGCATGTGTCGCCAAGCTGCAGCAGAATGTGTCAACAAGTTAGAGCAGCATGTGTCACCAAGTTGCAGCAGCATGTGTCACCAAGTTGCAGCAGAATGTTTCACCAAGTTAGAGCAGCATGTGTCACCAAGTTGCAGCAGAATGAGTCATCACGTTAGAGCAGCATGTGTCACCAAGTTGCAGCAGAATGTGTCACCAAGTTAGAGCAGCATGTGTCACCAAGTTGCAGCAGCATATGTCACCAAGTTGCAGCAGCATGTGTCACCAAGTTAGAGCAGCAGGGCTGCTGATAGGGGGGGACCACCAGCCCTCCTGTACTGGGCCCTGCCCTGCAGGGGGGCCCGGAGGCAGAGAGGGGACTCCCAAATTATGGGGACTATACTAATCCTGAGCTAGGGTCCCATGTAGTGTGCGTGGGAGGAAGCAGAAAGCAAATTATTTAAAGCGGAGGTCCACCCTAAAATGGACCTCCGCTCATCGGAATCCCCCCCCTCCGGCGCCACAATTGGCACCTTTCAGGGGGGAGGGGGGTGCACCCACTTCCGGGATAGCTGTCTGCGGAAAGGGGCGTAGATTACGCCCCTTTCCGCAACTGCCCGCCCCTTTTGCGCAAGTGCCCCGCTGCCTGCTGGGAAACACACAGTTCCCAGAGGCAGCGGGGACCGTCCGGATTGCGCCGCGCGCGCATGCGCAGTAGGGAACCGGGAAATGAAGCCGAAAGGCTCCATTTCCTGATTCCCATACCCAAGATGGCGGCGGCAGGACCCGACAGACGACCTAGCGATCGGCTTCGGGTGCCGACATCGCGGGCGCGCTGGACAGGTAAGTGTCACTATTTTAAAAGTCAGCAGCTGCAGTATTTGTAGCTGCTGGCTTTAAAAAAAAAAAAAAAAACGCGGAGTCCCGGTGGACTCCCGCTTTAAACACTTTTGGGAGTAATCTGCAGCCGTATGTCCAGACTATTACATACAGTACATCACACAATTCCCAGTCTCTTCTATATCAATACGCCTGTCGGGACTTGTGTAATGTAATTTTCTGGACATACAGCTGCAGATTACTCCCGAAAGTGTTTAAATACTTCGCTTTCTGCTTCCGGCTGTCCAACTTCGTGCCCGGGAGGAATTAGCAGAGGTTTTAGAGGAGCTCAGCTTCTGGCCGGTCCCCACGCTCCCAGATCCAGAGGATCCAAGCCCCCCACCCCAGGAGAAGCACTGCATGAGGACCCCAGATAAAAGAAGCCAGCAGGACCAGGTGCTTGTGAAGTCGGGGAATGTTAGGTGGAGGTAGAGACTGGGCCCGGGATCTGAGCATAAATTTGGCCATACTGCATACTGCTCTCCCACATATCTAAAATATTTTGGGTATTCACCGCGCCCAGAGTGAAAGTCTTTTCCCTGCTGTACTTTCTATTGCGTTAATATACAGTATTAATGCTGCCACAGTAACCACATAGCTGGAGTGACACATCTCAGGGGCATAATTGCTGCGTATTAGTGAATGCTTGTGTTGGCCACTGAAGAGTCATCCAGTGGATCACTTTTCAGTGGGTTTTTGCTAGGTGGTGGGGAAGCAATAATTTGCCTCCTGATTTAATCCATTAAAACCTGTACCTGGCTGCAACTACATTCATGGTACACAGTTGCAAGTGGTCCCCTTTAATGGTATGGGTCATTTTGAGCTATCAAATGCCACACGGGAGATAACATTTGTATACCCCTATTTTAGGGTTCCCACTTTTTCTTCATTAATTTTTTGGATTCTGTAAAGGATTGCAAAAGACCTAGGACACCTTTGGGCGCTCCAAGGAGAATAGTAATGTGGCTTGCATAGTGCCTGCTCACCCTCACTGTTCTGAGCTACATTACTGCCTTAATATTGTGTCCAGGTTTCAAGTGGACACATGATTCAAAACCCGAACTGTCCGGATGAATCCTGGACAGGTGGCAATCCTACCCTATTTGCTACCTTTGCCTGTTACCCCCTCCTGACTCCTGCACTCTGTATGCTACATACTCCAGATCCTCTGTATTCTATGTATTACCCACTCCTGACCCCTGAACTAATCAATACCCACTCCTGACCCCTTTATTCTGTACAGGCATACCCCACTTTTAAGTACACAATGGGGTTTATTTACTAAAGCTGAAAATTGAAAAATCAGGCTCACTTCTGCATAGAAACCAATGAGCTTCTAACCTCAGCTTGTTCAATTAAGCTTTGGTAATAAAACCTGGAAGCTCATTGGTTTCTATGCAGAAGTGAGCCTGATTTTGCACTTTTCAGCTTTAGTAAATAAACCCCACCGTGTACTTAAAAGTGGGGTATGCCTGTATGTTACATATTCCAAACCCCCTGCATTATATGCATTACCTACTCCTGACCCCTGAACTAATCAATACCCACTCCTGACCCCTTTATTCTGTATGTTACATATTCTAAACACCTGCATTCTATGCATTACCCACTTCTGATTCTTGCATATGTATATTAAACCCTGCATTTCTCCATTGTACACAGTTCGCGGGTTAGAGGGAGGGGTGTTCAGGCTCCACCCCTGTTATGTGGGGGGCCCCTGCAGGGTAGGCTGTACGGGGCCCCATGATTTTTAACAGCGGCCCTGTAGAGCAGCATGTGTCACCAAGTTGCAGCAGAATGTGTCCCAAGTTAAAGCAGTATGTGTCACCAAGTTAGAGCAGCATGTGCAACCAAGTTTCAGCAGCATGTGTCACCAAGTTAGAGCAGCATGTGTCACCAAGTTGCAGCAGTATGTGTCACCAATTTAAAGCAGCATGTGTCACCAAGTTGCAGCAGCCTCCCATCAAACCCCCCTTACTTACCTTGCAGTGTGTTGTCCTCTCCAGCGATGTCTCCTCATACTTCCTGGTTCCTCTCTCCAGGGCGCAATTGGAGAGAAAAAAAAAGGAAGTGAAATCATCTCAGATATCAATCAAACCGCCCCGCCGTAGTAATATATACTACGAACGGGCAGAAGCTGCTCGGTGCTTCACAAAGCACCACAAGGTGGGCTAAACGCCTGCAAATAAAGCGCCAGGTCTGCAATCTCGTGATAGCATAGACATGGCGCTTCCCATAGGTGCAATTTGTCTGGCGTCAGACTGTGTCCGGCGTCCGAACACATTGCACTTAAGCACTTTTTTTTTTTTTAAAGGCCAGCTTTAAAAAATACTATTTTTTTATTTATTTATTTTTTACATTTTTTTTTTTTAGTGCCTGGAGGGGGGGGGGGGGTGGAGCCCAGGCGCTCCCTATGGATGGGCCACCCCTGGTTGAAGGTGATTCTGAAGTAGGGTTGCCACCTTTTCTTCAAGCCAAACCCGAACACTTTTGCAACACAGGGAATTTTTCTATTTATTTTTTTGCTGTAAATACTATAGGATTATAAAAGACCTGGGATACATTTGGGTGCCCCAAGTAGAGTAGTAATGTAACATTAAGAGGGCTTCTTGGCACACAGTGGCTGCGGCCAAATCACTCAGCCACAGCCTGATCTGAATAATGCGTCCGGGTTTCAGGTGGACTGAAACCCGAACACATATTTCAAAACCCGAACTGTCCGGGTGAATCCCGGACAGGTGGCAACCCTATTCTGAAGGTGAATCTAAAGGAAATCAAACAACAAAAGTTGTACAGTGTGTATCCAGCTTTAGGCAAGTCCAGGACAACCTGGGTTTCAGAGTTGAAAGTGGACCTTCAGACATTTTTTCATCTTTCCATCTACTAAACCATCTGCCCTTGTTGTTTTAACTTTGATTAGTAAAACATTTTTTTTTTGCCAGTAAATACCTTATACAGCCCACTTTCTGTTTATTGTCTGGTAAAAAGCCTAGGCTTATGAGGTCACTCACAGCTCTCTCTCTCTCACTCTTGTGAGAGTTTGCCAGGAAGGGAGGGGGGTCACAAGAGGGCCAATGAGAGCTGCAGGGCTGGAGGTGTGCCTCTGTGTGTCTGTAAATCCATGAACAGGCAGCAGCTTTAGCTGCCCACAGTTAAATATAGGGAGATTTCTGTAGCATATTTGGCAAGTACAGAATAACAGTATATATAAAATATATGCAAAGTGGTTGGGGGAAGCGTCAGAATGGCAAAGATGTTTTTATTACAAATGATGTGAGCAGACTGCAGTTCCTCTTGAATGATGGCGGCCATCAGGCCGAGGACATCTAGCGGCAGAAAAAGTACAGTGGAGGGAAAGCTCTGGAATGTAGCTGAGTTGCAGTAATAGACAGGTTTTGTTTATTTTATCTTTTAATGTGTTATTTATTTTTATCTTGTCATTTCTGGCCAGAATCCTGCTATAAGCAAAAACACCTCACAGTTCCAAAAATATTTTTTTAATGAAGTATAAAAATAGAAACAAAGCGAAATAACAGGTACAAACACAAGAATTAAAATATATAAAGTTACACTAGCCCATTATAAGAAGTAGCTGCCTATATATTATATATGTATCCCTCCATTCATTCTATCTGCAGCTTTTAACCAGTTTTATAATCAATATAAGACAACCTCACCTCTAATTTGTTAAGTATTTAATGTGGAATTAAACTGGAGGATGGAGCAGCAACTGTAAGCTTGAAGTTGCCAGTGCTGGGGGAGAGGCACTTTAATAGGCAAGTATGCCAAAATATACAAATATGCTGTGCACACCAGACATAAAATGAGAGTCTGCCAACAAAGATGTAGACAATAGAACCGAATGGTATTTCCGATCCCTGTCTGTACGGTCCAAAACAAAAACAAAGAAGTAAATTGTTCTGGTTGGTTGTTCTACAGCTGAATCCCTGACTGCTGCAATAGTCGAAGCGCCATAATCAACATAATAACTGCATATGTTAGAATGTAAACATAAACCTCCTTTAACCTGCCAATGCGTTCTTTAGGTACTACCTTGTTATTATATAGCAATAGTAAATCTAAAAGGAGAATATACACAGGTTGTACAGTCAGAGTGTAATATATATCAAACCTAATACTGTTTGGTAGTTGCCTTGAAGAGTAAATGTCGTGTACACACGACCGGACTTTTCGACAGCAAAGGTCCGACGGAACGAATTCTTGGGACAATTCGACCGTGTGTGGGCTTCATCGGACCTTTGCTGTCTAAAAATCAGATGGTCTATAGGTTTAGAACATTTTTAAAATCTTTCCGACAGACTCGAGTCCGATCAAAAAAAAAAAAAACGACGCTAGGGCAGCTATTGGCTACTGGCTATGAACTTCCTTGTTTTAGTCCAGTCATACGTCATCACATTCAAATTCATCGGACTTTGGTGTGCTTGTGTGTGGCCAAGTCCATTCATTCGTAAAAAGTCCGCCGAAAGTCCGTCGGGCCTAATCCATCAAAAAGTCTGGTCGTGTGTACGTGGCATTATAGTTATAGCGTGGGAAAGACACATATAGGAGAGGTATAGGGAAGGTACACCCCAAAACAAATGTAATATGGGATAACTACAGTCCAATGATATGTGATGCTGTAATTTTGTTTTTGTGTTTGCATTTCTGTAATGTGGAATGTTGTTGTTTATCCCCTAACCAGAGTCTACATTTTTAACGGCAAAATGCCATTGTCCTTCATATGTTCCCAAATAAAATACTTTCATACAATTCCTTTTGAATTTGCTTGTATTGCTGATTTAAAGCCCCCTGGGGGAACTTTCCCATATTACAAGAGTAAGCCCTTGTACACACGGTCGGACATTCCGACCGAAAATGTCAGATCGGACCGTGTTGACGGATAATCCGACTGTGTGTGGGCTCCATCGGACTATCCGACGGACAAAGTTTTGGAGCTGGGCTATAAAACTTTCCGACAACATGATCCGATCGGACTTTGTCCGATTGTGTGTAGAGAATTCCGATCGGACAAAGTGCCATGCATGCTCAGATCAAATTCCTAGACCAAAGCTATTGGCTACTAGCCTGAACGTAGTCCCGTTGTAACGAAATAACGTCATCACGTTATGTACGATCGGATTTTCTGACAACTTTGTCCGACCGTGTGTATGCAACACCAGTTTCTGACAAAATCAGTCGGACAAAATCTGTCGTATTTTGTTGTTGGAATGTCCGACCGTGTGTACAAGGGCTAATAGTTTTTGCTGTTGGAAGGACATTGAGATCAAAGTTTTCTTCAAAAATTTGCCAGGTCTTTTTTCAGTTCAGGATGGAGTTTAATTAAGTCATATTCTTTGGGTTCATTTTCATAGTAATTGTTTTTTTCAATTCAAAGGGTTGAAAATAATATGAGGGTTGGGCCACAAAGCCATAGCCTGACATTTTATTTTTCAACATATCTCCTTAACTTCTTCAGATCCGCGCTATAGCCGAATGACAGCTACAGAGCGGACCTACTTTGCCGGGAGGACGTCAATAGATGTCCTTCCTCGCCCGAGTGGCCTGCACACCCCCTGCAGGGCGCGCGCGGTACGCTCTGTGATCAGCGAGCCTATGAGACTGTTCTGAACAGAGCCGGTAATCAGCTATTTTTCAGTTATTTTTACAGCGTGAGGACAAGAAAAAAATCAGATCACTGGTGGCTCTCAGAGGGACATTGGTCCCGATCAAGGAGAGCTGCCGCCAGCTCATCTGTGCCCACCTGTGCCACCTACCTTTGCACAACAGTGCTGCCTACCAGTACCCACCAGCCCCACCTACCAGTGCCCACAGTGCCACCCACCAGTGCCCCCTATCAGTGCCGCCAATCAGTGCCTCATCAACAGTGCTACTCATCAGTGTATCCTATCAGTGCCCATCAGTGTCACCTATCAGTGCCAACTACCAGTGCCCCGTATCAGTGCCCATCAGTGTCATCTATCAGTGGTACCTATCAGTAACACCTATCAGTGCCACCCATTAGGGCCCATCAGTGCCATCTTATCAGTGGCCATCAGTGCCGTCTTATCTGTCCCTATCAGTGCCGTCTTATCTGTGCCTATGAGTGCCCACCAGTGCTGGCTCACCAGCGCATATCAATGAAAGAGAAAAATTACCTGTTTGCTAAATTTTATAACAAACTATGAAACATGATTTTTATTTTTTTTCAAAATTTTCCATCTTTTTTTGTTTGTTTAGCAAAAAATAAAAACCCCCAGCTGTGCTTAAATACCACCAAAAGAAAGCTCTATTTGTGTGAAAAAAAATCATAACAATTTTTAATTTGTCATTCAAAGTGCATCAGCCCTGAAAGCTGAAAAATGGTCTGGGCAGGAGGCGGGTTTAAGTGCCCAGTAAGTAGGGCAGCCATCAGAAATTTTCGGGCCCCCCGGGGCCTGACCACCAACATGCCTGGGCCCACTCCTTCGGTGCACCCATTTTTATTTTAACACTATCCCTACCTCTGCCCAGCACCATCCATCCCTCTCCACAAAGTATCTCCACTTCCTCCCAGCACCATCCATCCCTCTCCATAATATATCCCCACACAACGCTGTATCCTGACCTAGGCTAACAAGGCCCAGGCCTAGGGCAGCACTTTGCAGGGGGGCAGCACGAAAAGAGTCCCCGCCGGCTTGCGCTACACTGTTAGTGTAGCACCAGTCTTATGGGGCGAACTGGGCTGAGAGGCAAATTAGTCCAGCGCCCCCATAAAGCAGCCTCACTGCTTCCAGTATGCGGGGGCGGCTGGTATTCCGCAACTGTGGAGAGGGGGGGGGTCGCTTCTTCTAATTTTGACTGTCCTCTCATCCTGGACCACAAACCTTCCCCACTGTGCTATATGTTTTCTGCTGCACAATTGGCATGGTTATATCTTCTTAGTCCTCTCCATAAAATTATCAGAATTTTGTGCTTAAAGTAGAACTATAGGCAAATTTTTTTTTTTAAATTTGGATAGAGTAAGGGAGGGTTATAACCCCTGTCAGTTTATTTTTTACCATCCCTGCCCCATTGCAGAGATTTCCCTTCACTTTCCGCCCCATAGCCAAACAGGAAGTGAGATGAAATCTAAGCAAATTAAGGGAATCCATTGCTGACCACCCCCCCCCCCCCCCGTTTCCCCACTTAAAAATTTCAGGGCGGGTCTTAAACAGAAAGGGGTGTGGCCTTGGCAGGAAGGGGTGGGTCATATTTAAATTGGGGGTCATGAGTTTAGTCAGGCCTAGGGCATCACAAAACCTAAATACATTACTGTCCCCACCTCTGACCCAGCACCATCTATCCCTTTCCATAATATATCTCCACCTCTGCCCAGCAAAACCCATCCCTCTCCACAATATATGCTCACCTCCGCCCCTGCACCACCCATCCATCTCCACAATATATGCCCATGTCCGCCCTGCACCACCCATCCCTCTCCACAATATATGCCCACCTCCGCCCAGCACCACCCATCCCTCTCCACAATATATGCCCACCTCTGCCCAGCACCACCCATCCCTCTTCACAATATATGCCCACCTCCGCCCAGCACCACCCATCCTTCTCCACAATATATCCCCACCTCCGCCCAGCACAATCCATCCCTCTCCACAATATATCCCCACCTCCGCCCAGCACCAGCCATCCCTCTCCATAATATATCCCACCTCCGACCCAGGACCATCTATCCCTCCCCAGATAATACTTTTTTCCTCTTCTCTATAGCGAGCAAGAGAACGAGGGGGGGGGGGGGGGCTAGTGAAAGTGATAGAAGATGGAGGATTCCCTTTCTCCTTCTCTATAGTGGGCGCAGGCTAGCGGCCACGTTGGTGACAGTTATATTTATGTGCTGCTGTAGGTGGAGCGGGCCCTGGCCAGGCAGGCCCCTTATATGAGTACTGCCTGCAACCCTCTGATGGCAGCCCTGCCAGTAAGCAAGTGGTTACAATTGTGTGCAAACCCTAAGAATCCTTGTATAAAGGGCCAGGTTTGTCTGCTGTGCAACCCTCATGGCCTTTTAGTGCACCCAGAAGGGACAGGTGCAGCATCCAACTCTGCAGCCTGTCAAAGTCTTTGGCAGGCTAAAGCTGAACAGGGGTGGTACTCACGTTTACGGCCCTAGGCATTCAGAGTTTAATGCCTGGAATGCAGGTCTTCTGCATTCCAGGCCTAACAATGAACAAATACTTATTGATCTCCCCAGAAATCTGGAGAGCTGATAACATGCTGTACTTTTTGCCTGGGCTGCGTTCTTTAGCAGTTGCATTACTATCTCTGTGGACTGCAGAATACCTCCACCTATGTTATGGAGCTGGGGACTAGGACAGGAAATGTGAATTCAACAGGATCACCAAGTTAAAATGCGAATGTTCCGATTGTGTCTGCCAAAAATGCCCTGCATCCAATCCGATCTGGGCCACCAAAAACAAACGGATAGGGAGCCGTCTGGCGGATCAGATCAGACGTCAGTCGGATGGAAACGGACAGGCAGTCAGTTTCCATCTGACCGCCACATAGAGGTGTCCTGTCATCAGGTCCCATGCTGAGCAGGCAGATCCACTGGATGGAGTCCACTCCATGTGAAAGGGGCTTTGGGGGGGGGGGGACAAATTTAAGAAATAAAAGTAATGCAGCCACCATATCTGAGGACAGGGAAGATTAAAAAATTGCATTTCTGTTCTTGGGTTTAGATACATTTTAACCCAACTCTCCTCAAATCACTCTTTAATATTATCCATGACTTCATCATCACTTCCGAAATTCCTTCCTTACAAGTGATCTTTTAATCTTAGGAATAGTTAAACCCCCCAAGGACAAGGTCTGGCAAGTAGGGGACAGATTTCACTAGTTCTAATGCCTTGTACACATGGTCGGAAATTCAGATGGAAAAGGTCCGATCGGATTATATTGTCAGAAAATCCGATTGTGTGTGTGCTCTATCCGACTTTTTCCGTCGGAAATTCCGATGGAAAAAATTTGAAAGCAGGATCTCAAATTTTCCGACAAAAAAAATCTGATCTGACTTTTTCCGATCGTTTGTAGAGATTTCCGATCAGACAAAGTGCCACGTATGCTCAGATCAAATTACAAGACCAAAGCTATTGGCTACTAGCCTCAACGTAGTCGCGTCGTAACGAACGAACGTCATCACGTTCCCGAACGATCAGATTTTCTGACGACTTTGTCTGACCGTGTGTATGCAACACCAGTTTAGGACAAAATCCGTCGGAAAAAAAATCTGACGGATTTTGTTGTCGGAATGTCCGACCATGTGTACAAGGCATAACACATTTTCAATGATGACAGCCAAAGAAACAAACGTCCTGTCTGCTTAATACGTTCTCCTGATGGAACAAGCAACTTGTCTTGACTGTTCTCCTGCATTGTAGTTCAGCGGTAAGCATCAAAGGTTAGACTTTTGAAATTTGTTAGACATACAATACAGAACATGCTAAAATCACCCTAATCAAATCACACTGGTTTTATGTTTGGGTACAGGCTTTTGGACCAACTCTTGTAAAGCATCCTCCTGGCTTCTTTCTTTCCTGTGTTGTACTTTCTTGCGTAGATCTTTAAGTATTTTCTTTTCAGTATCCTCCAAAAGTGAAATCAGCAGGTTAATCAGAAGAGAAAGCCACGCAAGACCAAATATGATCCAGAAATACACCAAGGCACGAAACCCTTCAAATGGCTTTTTGCACCGCTGTCCTACAAATAAGAAAAAATTATCTCAGTTTGAGAAATTAAGCCCAATTCCAAGCTCAGCCCAGGCCAGCTCTTTCAGTGCTATCCCCTCCCCTCCGTCTATTAAAAAAAAAAAATACATTTTCCAGAGGTGGGCATTGAGGACTAAGCCTTCCCACAAAATAAAAGTGGAAGGTCAGTACTTTTGGGCCTCGTGAATATAAGATTACTATATATTCCTGTCAGTGTTATAAATATGTCCCAACCCTAATCATTGTCACTTCTGCTGGGGCTTGGGATGTAAAGCAGTTTGGAGAAACATATAAAAGGCCTGGGAAATAAAAAGATTTATAAGCTGAATACAATCATTACATTTTACTAACTGACAATTTTTTCTTTAATCACTGAATCTTCACCCTTCAGGCTACAGGGTGGCAACCCTTCATTGACTGGCTAAGTCTTTAAGGATGAGGGCACTTTTAAAGGAAATGTACTTATCTTTTCTACTCCCTTCTTCCCCCAACCTAAAATAGTCCACCCTTCCATGTCCCAAATGTATACTTACCTGTATCCCAAGGAAATGGCCACTGCAATGTCTACATCCTGTGGTAAAATCTTTGTGCTGGCCATCTTATTTTTCTTAACAAAATGAGCACAAATTAAAATGAAAGGGAAAAAAAGGAAGAGAGCTTGGTCACATGATCTGCCAAAGTCATGTGATCTAACTTTCCTGCAATCACAGGGGTTCCCTCTGCAATGTTAAGCAGAGATAACTTTGTAACATACCATAACAAGGCCTACACCCTGGCCTGCATTTTATGAAGGAGCTGTAAATGCAGGCCACAAGTGGAGTAATTATTTTTCTGGTGCATTGTGGAGTTCAGAAAGCAGTTTAGCCATGCCTCCATAGGGGTTGCTGAATGTTATGGTTCAACGTCACCATGCCCAGCCCAACATCAATCTCTCAGACACTCAGAGGCATAAAACAGTCCATAAGCCTTGTTTTTGTTTGTTTTTTATTGAGGGGAATGGTAAAATATGGAATGCCCAGGAATATTCAGCACAACTAGTGAGGACTTCCATATACACTATAGTATATACACTCAAGTCTTCTCTCCAGCACAAACTCTTGCTTAGGACCTCTTATCCTTCACTCCTTCAGCACTTCACTTGCTGCATTCTGTTACTCCTCCAGGACTTTACTTGCTTCAGACTGTTACTCCACCAGACTAGCTAGCACCGCATGGTTAGGCCTGACACTCACTCAACCTGGCCTCAGTGAACTGCCTTTTGTGGGTAGGAACCTCTGGTGGTGTAGAAATACTTCAGGTGCTAACTGTCCTCTGCACAGCTACCAATCCCAGCTAGCTCTCTTCAGGCCTTGCCAGCCTGGCTGCAGTGACCTCTTTCCACTGTCCTTCCCACAGTCCTCTCTTCTAGTTTTCCACCCATCTCAAACTGCAATCTCCCAGTTCTCTCAGGTGTGCCTCCCCATTCCTCCGGACTGTGCTCCACTCACCAGCCCTCCTGGCTGTGACCAGTTGTCCTCCCTGGAGTCTCTTAATAGTGTTCTCTCCCACTGTTCTGTCTTTGCTCTCTCATGTGCCTCTCCTTCCAGAATCTTTTCACTCCTCCTGGATGCACCCAAGCCCCGGCCCAGGGTCACACGCCCACCCCGACTGGGGAGCTTCCCATGGGCCCCAACAGCCTCCACACTCTCTTACTCCATCTCTGCCACCCGACAACTCTTCCCCAGCTGGGCTGACCCTGGGTATTTAAGGAGGCCTGCCCCTTGCCAAGTTGGGGATTGGTTAAGGCTCTTTAGAATACCCCAGGCAACCCCACCCCCCCCCCCCTCCTCTCTTTCCAGGACCTTCTAGAAAATAGAGGGAGGTGACTGTGAGCCACCCTGCCCTGAGCCACTCCCAGCCCAGAATGAAAACAAACAGGCCTAGCCACCAGCTAGGCCTGCCTACATTTTCCTACTCTCCACAACAAAATCTTTACTCTAGCACCTACCTAATTAACTAGAGGGTGCTACAGCAGTATTTGCACTCCAATATAAATATCCCCCATAGTCTTACTAAACAAGTAGAAAAATAACCATTGCCAACAACCAGCAGCCTATCGCTGTGTCTGCTTTAAACTTAAATCTGAGCAAGTGATTGTTGTGATTTGAGTTTCTCTACTTTGTAGGTCTTTGATTTTTTTTCACAATCTTGTTCATTAAACCTTAGGGAGACTGTCTCACCTTGGCCATGCAGGTAAAGACATAACTCTGCAAAAGGCATCCCACAACCCTCTTCTACTCATCTTTTCAGTGCTCCCTCTCAGCACCTTGCTACATTGAAGTGGGCAATATCCATCACTTCTGGCAATATGAGGGGGGTGAAACATGTGAGCCGTTCTCCTATGACAGTTTCTCGGTCTAGGGAAATAGCTAATTTCATTACTGCCTTCAAAGGAGCAAGGAGCTGCGAGGGAACACAAGTAAGTATGAAGTGTATTGAGAATGTCCTCTGAAGACATTGTTATGTTGTGCTGAATGTTCAAGGTGACAGTTTCTCCTTAAAGTGTGTCGCTGATTAATTGCGAAAAGGTTACATACCAGATCCTACTACAAAATCCCCAAAGCCAATGGTGCTCAATGTAATGAAGGCATAATATAATCCTTCTTCATATGACCAACTCTCAGTGATTATAAATACCAAGGGTGGGATTCCAAGAAATACAATAATTCCCATCACAAGGAAAAATATGATTGTCAGGACCTTTGCTGTTTTCTAAGAGAGAAAAAAAGAAAAGTGCTGTTAATCATTACTGTAAAAGAGCTTTTATTACAGGAAAGCAGGAGGCCAGCAATAGCATCTCCCATTTATTTTCATGCTCCAGGTTTCCTTTAAGATGCACTGATGTTCTGCCACAACAATGGCCCAAGATGATGCAGGAAATAGAAAATACAATCATTTTTAAGAATGTGTATGGATATTTATTTAAATGTAAAAAGTGGTTAAGGGCGCAAATAGAACATGTGCTACTACATTATATAATAAAGTGCATAATGTGTCGTATGAAGGTAAACATTATATTTGTATCATAGTCCAAAGTTCAGAAATCACTTGTATATAAGAATAAACAATATGATATAAAAATAAAATAATAATTCAGGTCTGCAAATTCCAACACCATAGCTCCTAAAGTGCAATGTGCTTCAGTTCTTGACAGAAAAAAGTGCTTCACCCGAAGTGACATATATGTGCTCACCAGATTTCTAAGGCCACAAAGTGACCACCAGGCATATAAATAAAAGGATTCCTTCCAAGCCACGCTCAGCCTTAATCAGCTGCTTCCAAGGTTATCCCGGACCACACTCCAGTCATAAATGGTATGAGATAATATAGTCAACCATACTCTTGTCAGAAACCATGAACCAGACCGAGACAGAAGTACAATTAAATCACACTTGTTTATTAATATAAAATAAAAAGGTAAATAAATAGAGTAAGCGTAGTCAAAGCATAGCCAGAGTCCAATAACCGGATCGAGTAGTCAGCCAGTCCAGAGTTCAATAACCAGATCAGGTAATCAGCCAGGCCAGAAGTCAGGGATCCAAGTGGAACAACAGCAAGCAGGGTAAGGAGCCAGGAGGGATGTCAGCAAGCCAGTCTTTAAACAGAACCACAGGAGATGGTTTCTTGTGATGTGACCAGGGCAAAGGCAGAGATGAAGTGAGCTGGACAGCTTTAAGTAGGCAGGTCAGACGAGTAGGATCAGCAATAGCTGGGTGACTGTGGAGAGAGATGAGAGCTGGCAATTAGCCGACAGCTGAGCAGCCAGCCCAGAGAAGGAAGGCTTAGCCAGCCCTGACAACTCTTGAGTATATATCCACAGCTCTCTTTCATTCAATCTGTAAAGTTAGGCTCCACCATAACCGACAAAAGGTAAAAACGAACAGTGCCCTCTAAATGCAGCGTGTTTTACAAAAAAGTTTAATATAAATGGATTAAAAACACTCACATGGGAGCATTAAAATTGCAGCGTGTAAGAATACTGTTGGAAGTCGACATGGTCCAATGTCATATTTCTGGATTGTCTACATATCTGTTTTTATTCCCAAAATCTGCCAGGCTTCCATGGTTTTTGAAAGGATGAAGATATTCTCACTCCCCGGGGGACAGGATGCCCCCCCCCACGTTGGAATGTAGCCAATTAAGCCTCTAACTGTCCATGACAATACTGACTCAGATCTGTCTATGAGAATTCCTGATTAACTGCTCTGCAAGCGAGCTTCAAAGAGAGCATGACTGGCAGAGATAATTGATGAGTTGAGATACAGAAGATCAAAGACCCAGATATTTATGAAGATTTGACTCAGGTCGGACAGTGGTGATTCATGGACAAACGCTGCCCCCTAGTGGACAATACCCCAGGATGGTCAGTGATATGACCTGTTGAGGAGGAATTCCCCAGGGATACTCTGATTCGTCCAAAATTTAGTTGGGCTGGCAATGGGAGGGGGTTTGGATGAGGTGTGATTGTATAAAGGGCTGTTTCAAATAGAGAGCTCTCTCTTTTGCTGCAGGTCTTTGCCTGAGCCTGGTGGCTTTGCCATCTTGAGACCCCTTTCCCTTTGGATCATGGCTTGGGCCTAAGTCTCATGGCTCTGGGCCTCTCTTCAACATCTGAGCATAGCTGGAAGAAACAAGCCTTGCGGAGGGCCTTGTGATAAGTATCTTTGATATTCTGATATGATGTGTATTGTTGGTCTATGTCTGTTATATCTTTCTCTAGTATTTCATGTTAGCTTTCTTATTTCCTTGGGAAATAAATAAGACTTTATGACTTATAAACCGTGCGTTTGGTTTCATAGCTAACCTTATATTATTGTGATATCAACAGTAACATGTGGTCAGAGATTAATATAGACTAACTATAGGGATTAGACAAATGAATACACAGATACAATAATATTTATTGTATCATTATTACTTCAAATGCAATAGTTCATTCACATGGTCCCTGAATGATATAAGGTTCATGGGCTGATAGAAGTGATCCTCAGTCCTGTAGCTGTCCGGTCGTACTGCATGCACACAGCGCTTCCGGGAGGCTGGGACGTAGAACGTGAATGCTCTGTGGTGTCTTGATGCCGTCACATCCGGGAACGGGGTCAGTGGGTGGTGCTTAGCGTTTGTAGCATGTGTGCTCCTTCCCCAGGCTTTGCTGGTGGCCATCTTGGTTAAGGTAACTTATACCATAAGGCAAGGGGGAGGATTTGACAGTGATTAGGGAGAGGATTGGACTGTGATTTAGTAGACCCGAAGTTAAAAACGAAGTTAAGACAACACAGCTTTGTTTCCATTCCCCCCCCGCGATACAGATAGCATTGCCTTATTGCTAGGCTTTGTTTTTGTTATCACTGTCACCATGGTTACCAGGGAGGGTTTACTAAATCACAGTCCAATCCTCCCACTAATCACTGTCGAATCCTCCCCCTTGCCTTATGGTATAAGTTCCCCTAACCAAGATGGTCACCAGCAAAGCCTGAGGAAGAAGCATGCATGCTCTGAATGCGAAGCACTGCCTGCCGACCCAGTTCCCGGATATGACGACATCACGACACCATGGAGCATCCACGACCCATCTCCCAGCCTCACGGAAGAGCTGTGTGCATGCAGTACAACAGGACTGAAGATCGCTTCTATCAGCCCGTGAACCTTATATCATTTGGGGACCATGCGGATGAACGCTGGAATTTTACTACTCCCATGTGAGTGTTTTTAATCCATTTATATTAAACTTATTGTAAAACATGCTGCATTTAGAGGGCGCCATTCTTTTTTCCTTTTGTCTTGTTCCAGAGCCTCTTCTAGCTTTTATTGACTGGCTGCCTTCTATATATTCAGAAACCTATCATCCTTACAAGGACATATTTATTATGGATTTGTTCTGAAATACCCATATCTACTACCAGTTCCCTTTCCCCGTTCATGTCTCCCCCCCCCCCCCCCTTCTTTTCAGATATTTGTATACAGCCACATCCAGAGTGATTTTAAGAATTGAAGCACATGAAGAACACTTTAGGAGGCACGGTGTTGGAGTTTGCACAGAAGACCTAAAATTATTATTTTATTATTATGTCATATTGTTTATTCATATATGCAAGTGATTTCTGAACTTTGAACTTTGACACAAATATAATGTTTACCTTCATACTTCATATTATGCACTTTATTTTATAATGTAGCTTTTAGATTTTTTTTGAATCTTTAGATGATTAAATAGGGCGTATATGAATGCTGCATAGTTTATATGTTTTAATTTAAAATAATTTAAAATAATTTTGTACATGATAATAAATGTTGAACATGGCTGGAAGATGGCGGATGCTTGTCAGTTTCTGATATTTAGAAATCTTATGGAAATATAAATAATACCTGATCCCATACACGATCGTGACTGACCAATGGCGTTGATTTGTATAGTACTTAGACTCCGGTATCATGGTGGCAGGTCCATTTTGCAGATGACGTGCACATGAGCATGAAATGCTTCAAAATTGAGGCTTGACACACATGATACAGGAGTTGCCACGCTTCTTTTATCACACACAGTGATGGACCGTCCTTTGCCTCTTCCCCCAGCTGTACTGCAACCTGCTGTACCTTACATATGACTTGTAAGTGTTTTTAAAGAATTAAAGACAATATTGCACTATCTATGCCTTTCTGTGGCTCGTTTATGGTGGAGCCTAACTTTATAGATTGCATGAAAGGGAGCTATGGATATTATACTCAAGAGTATGGTTGACTGAAGTCTATATTATCTCATACCATTTATGACTGGAGTGTGGTCTGGGCTAATCTTGGAAGCAGCTGATTAAGGTTGAGCGTGGCTTGGAAGCATCTAGCCAACGGAAGAAGAAATCCTTTTATTTATATGCCTGGTGGTCACTTTGTGGCCTTAGAAATCTGGTTAGCAAATATATGTAACTTTGGGTGAAGCACTTTTTTCTGTCAAGAATTGAAGCACATTGCACTTTAGGAGGTACGGTGTTGGAGTTTATACAGAAGACCTGAATTATTATTTTATTTTTATATCATATTGTTTATTCATATATACAAGTGATTTCTGAACTTTGGACTTTGACACAAATATAATGTTTAGCTTCATATGACATATTATGCACTTAATTTTGTAATGTAGTAGCACATGTTCTATTTGCACCCTTTACCACTTTTTACATAGGCTTTATTAGTTAATACTAATTTTTGGTGCTGCATTTGAATATTTTAGATTAACATATGAGGCGCCTTTTTCTCATTTCTTTTTTATTCCATATTTATTTAAATGCCTATACACAAATGATAATATAATATATTTAAAAAAAAACACACACACAAACATGTTAACTTTAGTAGTAATAACTGCTTATACTCACTTCCCTTCACTGCTCTATTTGCCCAACAGAAATTTGTGAAATGCCCAGTACCACTGGGCATCAAAGGAAAATGTTACTCTTTCCTCCCATAATGCAGCAATAGGTGCTTGGGCAGCCAGTAGCCAAGCACTTTCATGTGGGGACAGGGAGAAAGTTCTCCCCCCCCCCAGTCATAACAGCCCAACACTTACACAAGGCTTTTTCACTTCTTTCTTCAGCAGGGTCGTTGTGTGACACCAGGCACCCAGGGAAAGTGCCCCAGGTCTTCCAAATGTGTGCCCTAGGTCAGTGGTTCCCAACCCTGTCCTCAAGTACCCCCAACAGGCCATGTTTTGGGAATTTCTCTTAGATAAAATAGCTCTCCTTCATAACCAAGCCACTGAATCTGATTTAAAGCACTTGTGCAATAAAAAGAAAACCTGCAAACATGGCCTCTTGGGAGTACTTGAGGACTCGGTTGAGAACCACTGCCCTAGGTCTTCTGTGCAGTAACAGTTGCCATCATCCTAAGAAGAATTCTATAGACCAGGGATATGTATAGTTGCCAACATGGTAAAAAAAAATTCCAGGACACTTTTTTGGCTCTAGGCAGAGCTGTATTATAATTAGGGGGCAGGGGCATGCAGCTATAGGCGTGGCATAGGAAAAGGTGAAAATGCAGCGAAATATGGGCGTGGTTTACGTAAATAGTGGCCGTGGCCTACATGGGTGTGGCTCAAAGGGGTGTGGTTAGAGTCTGAGATGAATGCGGGATGGAGAGGGAAAGGGGGGGATGGAGGGACAGCAGTCCCAGATCCTACACCACAATAGCAATATGTGTTTTCCAGAGTTTGACAATCAGCAGATAAAGATACTCCAAATACCTGGTATTAGCGCTTGAATCATCCCAACACCATGATTGTTATGGTGTCAGGATGATTGAAGCGCATTATTTCTATTATTACATTGTAATATAAAATGAAATCATTCAACTCACCATAATGCAGAATCAGTGGGAGCCATGAGCGTGTCACTAGCCACGTTGCCTGCCACCAGATGCCATCAGGTGCCCCCAGCAGAGTCCCTCCTTACATCAGGTACCCCATCAGACCAGCCTTCCTCACATCTGTGTCTCCATCAGTGGAGCCCCTCCTTACATCTGGTGTCCCCTTCAGTCCTCCTTACATCTGGTGTCCCCTTCAGTCCTCCTTACATCTGGTGTCCCCTTCAGTCCTCCTTACATCTGGTGCCCCTCTGACATCCAGACTGTCCCCCCCTCTGACATCCAGACTGGCCCCTCTGACATCCAGACTGGCCCCTCTGACATCCAGACTGGCCCCTCTGACATCCAGACTGGCCCCTCTGACATCCAGACTGGCCCCCCTGACATCCAGACTGGCCCCCCTGACATCCAGACTGCCCTCTTTGACATCCAGACTGCCCCCTCTGACATCCAGACTGGCCCCTCTGACATCCAGACTGGCCCCTCTGACATCCAGACTGGCCCCTCTGACATCCAGACTGGCCCCTCTGACATCCAGACTGGCCCCTCTGACATCCAGACTGGCCCCTCTGACATCCAGACTGGCCCCTTCTGACATCCAGACTGCCCCCTTCTGACATCCAGACTGCCCCCTTCTGACATCCAGACTGGCCCCTCTGACATCCAGACTGGCCCCTCTGACATCCAGACTGGCCCCTCTGACATCCAGACTGGCCCCTCTGACATCCAGACTGCCCCCTTCTGACATCCAGACTGGCCCCTTCTGACATCCAGACTGGCCCCTTCTGACATCCAGACTGGCCCCTTCTGACATCCAGACTGGCCCCTCGGACATCCAGACTGGCCCCTCTGACTGGCCCCCGACATCCAGACTGCCCCCTCTGACATCCAGACTGGCCCCCGACATCCATACTAGCCCCCCTCTGACATCCAGACTGGCCCCCGACATCCAGACTCTGACTGACCCCCGACATCCAGATTGCAGGCCCCCAATATCCAGACTCTGACTGGCCCCTGACATCCAGACTGCCCCCTCTGACTTCAGACGCCATTGTTGCCGTGTGGAGAGATTGAGCTGCGGCACCACCCACATTCTGCCCCTTTCCATACACTTTACAGGCACTGGCAGCGGGGCGGGGGTGGGCGGTGCCACAGCATCTCTATTGTAGACCAGCTTCTGGGTCTTCTTTAAAAGGGCGGCTGGAGACAATGTCTCCGCCGGCCGCGGACCTCTAGCGGCCGGCGGCGAAAAACCGTGACTAACAGAATTTCCTGGGACATTTGCCAGGACAAAATTAAATCGGGACAAGGGTCCTAATCCCGGGAATCTCCCAGGAAATTTGGGACAGTTGGCAACTATGGATATGCAATTAGCGGACCTCCAGCTGTTGCGGAGCTACAAGTCCCATGAGGCATAGCAAGACTCTGACAGCCACAAGCATGACACCCAGAGACAGAGGCATGATGGGACTTGTAGTTTTGCAACAGCTGGAGGTCCGCTGATTGCATATCCCTGCTATAGACCAATATACTGTAGCACTGAACTTTGATTGTATTTTTATTTTGCACATCCATTCTCATTTCCAGTAGCAGTTCAAATTTCCCACACATTTTAGAATTGTGGTTTATAATTTGTTATTTTAATTGTATTTTTTTTCCAAATATTTCAATCTAGATGGCCATGTGTGTCCTGGGTGTTTAGGAACCCTAGCAGCACTTTTACACTTCAATGAGTGGAGCAAATTAGGGAATTTAAAAACAGCATTTGTTACTATTAAACCTCTTATAGTTTACCCCAACCAACCCAAATGAACTCCTTTTCTTTAAGTATTATTTTCCTGATATTTTATTTATTCATTTATTTTTTACCACTAATATTTAAACTTTTTTCTATTTTGTTCATTAAATAATTTGTGTGTCACGTTAAAGTACAATCCTTTTTTAACTTAAACACTGATCAAAGTAGAAAAAAAAGTATGTTTGTGTTGTTACAGATTGCTTAAAAATTTAAATATTTGTAAGAAAATATCACCAAAAGAAAGTCATGTTTGTCCCAAAAAATATACGAATCCTGGTGTTAACTTAAATAATGACGTTATTGCTGAAAGAAAAGGTTGATAGCTGAAATGTAAAAATTGCTCTTGGCCTGAAAATCCTGTGACAATAACAGTTGCAAAAAAAAAAAAAATACTAAATCCCTTGGCTAGTCTTGTTGCTTTTTTTAAATTGTAATAGTATTGGAAGATGGAATACAGGTAGAAAAAAAAATAACTTACCTTTTTTATTCTTTTTTTTACCAAAAACTTTCCAAATCGTTTACACCAAAGGGAGAGATTTTTACCAATGTGACTAAGAAAAATGATATTGAAGGGGATTCCAAATAGTGCGTAGGCCACACAGAACATCTGTCCACCTGGTGTTCTGGGGGCAATTGTCCCATAGCCTAAAAGGAAAAAATAAAAATAAGTTTTATTTTGAAATGCTTTCTTAAGAAAACATTTTTTCTTTGAGCTTGTGGCCCATAGCAACTATTTAGGATTCTTTTACCAATAACCTATCCTCAAAAAGTTCCTCATGCTGTAAATGTACCTTCTTTAGTCCTTGATCTTCAGCCAGCTGACACTGGGGCCCAATAATACTGCTGGTGCACATGAGAACAGTCACAGTAAGGCCTGCGAGTAATGGACTATAGGACAACTGTGTGGTCAATTCCTAAGGGCTCAGCCCCTCTAGTAGCAATATGTTATGGCCACAAGGCCCTCTTACCAAATTCAGCAAAATCAGTTTGGAAATCACACTGCATGGAAAGGAATTCTCTGTCCCGGGTTCAGCATGGCTCTGGACCTTGCCTCACCTGGCGGTACAGTTTTAGTGTAGTGCTTGGTGGTGCTGCTCCAGGCTGAGTTGTAGGTGCCCAGTTGTACTCAGGATATTAGAAATGCCAGCGTAAGAAAAATCATCCAGTGAGAGAAATGGTAATTTAAAAGCATAAGACAGCCACTCACTATAGCTGATCCTGGTATGGATGTATATATGTGAAAGCCTCAGTCAATGTCGCTCCTCGGGCCATGACCCGATATGTTTTCACCCTGCCAACCAGGGCTTAATTATAGGGGAGGTATATTGAGCCATGGTCTTATGCTTCAGTGTTTTCGTAGCGGGTACCTTACCAAGCTGGCCGCCACTGTACACAGCTCTTCACACAAGGAGAGCGCACCTGCCAGCTCTTGCGGGGGGATTTTCCCTTCTCCCTTTTTCTCCTCACTGGCTCCTGCCAAAAGGGGCCAGGGACGATTTCAGAGACTGCTGTGAGACGGGCATCCCACTAGAGAGACCTCCAGTGCATCTTCAGGCAGCTGAGGGCAAGAGGTGACTAAGTGCAAGGTGACCAGGCGGGCCGCAGAAGTTTTACCTGCCAGGACATACCTACTGTGGTCACAGGACTGGTGAGAGGGCAAATTGCCCACTTTGCTGGCGTACTACCCACTTTTGAACACTGTAGGCAGACATAGTTTGGAAGTGCCTGTTACTGCCAGATCAAATCCTCTGTGCTGCCTAGTGATTTTCTTTAGTTAGACTGAGGATATTTTGCCTTCTATGAGCTCCAACTGCTGGTGAAGACATTTATAAGGCCTTGCCCTGCTGCTCTGCAGTCAACTTCTTCAGGCAGCATCCCTGAAAGCACCAGGATGGACCTTGCTGCTGTGATCCAGTGGTGTGGAGAAGAAGGCTTCCCACTAAAGAGTGTTGATAGAGTTCCCTGAAGAGATCTGCACTGAAAAACAAATCAGTCAGGCAGTGAAGACTTTGTTCCCAGACAGGAAGGTGTGGGTGATCTATGTTAAACCAGACCATGGGCGCTCCTGCACCTATGCGCTACTAGAATGGAAGTGAGGAATTCCAGACAATTTCCAAGGCACCAGTGTTCAACAGGCTAACAAGACTGAGTTCTCTCTCACCCAGCTAAAGACATGTGTCCTGCCAGTTATAGCCAAGTTAAGCCTTCAGAGGAAGACGTCCCTTCTGCGACCCCTCTGGCCACGATTGGCCCTTACTACTTTGCTGTCCTGGAAGACTTTGTGTAAAAATGCCAGAAAGACACTCCAACCAACTCCGGAACTGGGTATCGTAAACTCAGGGCCTTTTCTGGAAGGCAGCCAGTGCCTATAGGGAGGAAAATTTTGAAGAGTGGCTGGACTAGGCCACCCAGGCCTTGGATGAATGGAACATTCCTGAGACCCACAAGAAACAGAATCACAGAGCATTTAAGAGGGCCTGCCTCAGAAGCCATCCACAATTTGAAGCTCAGCAAGCAAGATTGTATCACCCAGGTGTATCTGAATATTCTGCAGGATAGGTTTGGGTGTACAGATATGGTTTCTGATCTCATACCAGTTGGAGCACACCTACCAAAATGAGGGAGAGAAGTTATCTGACTACATGGGACGGTTGGACAAAATTATGCACCAAATTTTATTGAAGAAAGGTTTAAACCCCCCGGAAGGTGGATGAGGTCCATGCCCAACAAGTCTTGATTGGTGCCCAGCCCTTGGACCCCATCACGCTCCTGCTGTGGACCCGGCTAGATGGTGGCATCTTGAAATACCCAGATCTGATCCTGACTGTGCGGGAAGAGGAGGCAATCCTGGAAAAACAAGAAGAGTCAAAGGGCGGAATCTGTTGTTGGAATCAGACTGGCCAGTGTAGCGAATACTGACTCTGAGGTTGAGCTCCATAAGACTCATTTGCAACAGCTGATAGAGATGATGGACCTGCTGACTGATAAACCCACTGTTCCACCTGGAGAAGAAGTGTCTGAGTCCAAAAAGTCCTCAAACTCTACTGTTGCTCAGGTTGGGAAGCCAGCAAATCAAGGAATTTGGAGAAAGTATGGAGAAAAAGGACATTATTGGCAGACGTGTCCGAGTCCAGCGAAGCGTGAAGCACAATGCCAGAAGCCAGTGGGAAACTTCAGAGGGCCCCGGTGAAAGAGCCAACAGGGAGCCCATCTCTATTAGCTAGCTCTGAGAAAAACAACGCAAGGAGATATCGGGGGAAGTATAAACCCTTGCAGAGGACTCCCATTGTTGCCTCCGAGTGACCCAGTGTGCAGTTTCCTTTGACACATGCTGTCTTGCGTCAGAGAGTCTGTGCACACCAGACTCCCAGAACACAGCACAGAAGTTGGAAGAGCTAAAGATATGAGGCATTGGGACTCAGAAATTCCCCTATGATGGCTATCTACCAGTCAAACTGACCTTCGATACCTCCGTGGCTGGGAAAGCTGAGACCTTTGACACTTTGGCAGTGGTCTGTCCTCACCCACTATGGGTCAGTAAGAGTTCTCATCTCATAGGGACCAACACTGATCTTGTCAGAAGACTGTTGACATCTCGTTCTCGAGCCAGACACTTCAACTACAAGTGTGCTCCCCATGTTGAGACAAGCCTATCAAAACCTGGTACAAGAACAGAAGGCCCCAGCTAAAGATCTAGCACTTACACCAATGTGAGAAAGCATTGCAGCCTGGTGAAGTGGCCTGTTTACAAGACTCTATCATGCTAAAGTGGAAGAAATCAGGCCCTTTCATGGTCCTCAAAGCAGATGGACAGAAAGACAAGACATGGGAGTAGAGCATTCCCGAAGTGGTTTCAACCAAAGCGTTACAAAGAAGTCACAGGAAGTTCTCAGTTAGTGTCCGCAACATAATGGCCTCGCCAATGAAGATGCCGGCTCGGATGTTGCTGGGACAGGTAAATCCAGCCACCCCAGTCTCACTTTCTGATTTGGAGGGGGATATAAGAATGTGATCCCTGTTGAAGAGTTCTATCCAAAGAACACTCCTTTTTCACCTGAATGGAAAGAAAGAGCCAAGACTCAGCTCCCGAGATGGCAGATTGCATTCTTTAAGAGTGAGTTTGATGCGGGGTGTGCAAAAAGCAATCCCCAAATCCAACTACAAGAAGATAAGCAGTTCAGAGAAAGAGTCTGATGGATCCCTTTAGGGGATTTGCAAGAAAAACTGGCAGAACTAAAGCGAGCAGGTATCATCCGAGAGTCCCGAAATCCATACGCTTCCCCACTAGTGGTGGTATGGAAGAAGAATGGGTAAGTGAGGCTGTGTATTGACTACAGGATGCTGAATCGAAGGACAATTCCTGACAAATATACCACCCCAAGGATCAAAGATGCCTTGCAGAGCCTGTCAGCAACAAAATGGTTTAGCATGCTGGACTTGAAGAGCAAGTGCTACCAAATCCCCATGCATCCTGAGGATTGGGAGAAGACCGCTGTCATTACCCCAGTGGGATTCTTTGACTTTGACCGCATGCCTCAAGGCTTGTCTGGTGCCCCCACTACTACATTCCAAAGACTAATGAAGACTGGGCAACATGAACCTGATCAAAGTGTTGTATCTAGATGACATGTCTTTGGGAAGACCTTGGAAGAACATGAAGAGCAGTCCTGAAGAGACTCCATGATGAGGGGGTTGAAGCTGTCTCTGGAGATGTGCTTGTTTTATCAACCATCAGTCAACTATCTTGGCCACATTTTTTTTGCCGACAGAGTGGTCACCGTCCCCCAGATGCTGTCACCCCCTGGCCGAGACCTACTAATGTAACTGAGCTTAGGTCATGTCTGGGATTTTGCTCTTATTATGGAAGATTCGGCGAGGGAGTCGCTAAAATAGCTTGTCCACTCAATGAGCTACTGAAAAAAAAAATGGAGGAAAACGATGACCCAGATCTGACGAAGCCTGTCAGACCAGCTGGAGGGCCCAGAAAACCCTGACAGTCCATTCAGGAACAATGGACTCAAGCGTGAAGATTCTTTTAGTCAGTTGAAATGGAGTCTAACAACCGCCCCAGTCCTGGCCTATGCAGATCCAACCAAGCCCTATGAACTACATGTTGATGCCAGTCAAGATGGGTTAAGCGGGGTTTGATATTAAGAGCATGATGGGCACTTACAGCCTGTGAACTATGCGAGTCGGAGCATGGCACCCACCAAGAAGAAGTATCCCACGCATAAACTCAAGTTTCTGGCTCTAAAAAATGGACAGTACTGGATAAGCTGAGGGATTACTTGTATGGAGCAGAGTTTTGTGATTAAGACCGACAACAACCTCTTCACCTATATTCTCACTACCGCAACAGTTGGACGCCACAGGTCACAGATGGTTGGCTGCCCCTCGGAATTCATCTTCAACTTGAAGTATGGACCAGGCGTCAGAAACACAGACACAAATGCTTTGTTGAGAAAGCAGCACTGGAGCAAGCATATACAGTAGTGGCTATCCTGCATGCTTATACCAGCATTGCAAATGATGCCACTGGATACTCTCCCTATCATCTGATGTTCAGATGGGAGGCCCGGCTGCCAGTAGACTTGGCCTTTGGCACATCTCTAGACGATACCTCAGCAACCTCCCACAGAGGGTATGTGGACCATCTGCAGAGAAGTCTGAAGACTGCCTATGATTAGGCCCAAGCCGCCTCAGATGCCCGAGGGCAGAGAAACAAAAGAAATTTTGTTCTCAGGATATGGATGCAGGACTTACAGCCGGGTGACAAGGTACTGCTGAGAAACCTGAGCGTCCCTGGAAAACACAAGTTGGCTGACCACTGGAAGTCGCAGCCTTATTTCATTTGCAAGCTGTTGCCATGACTTCCAGCATATCAAATTCGGCCAGAAGGAAGCACAGGCCCACTGAAGACTTGCCACTGCAATCATCTGTTGCCTCTGTCAGAAGTAGTTTGTGTGCCACAGCAGACAGATTCTCAATACACAGCAGCACAGCAGCCAGATCCAAAATACTAAGGCCTGCTACCCCCCTTCACCTCCCAAAGTGACCGACACCAGAATACTCAGGCCAGAAGCTCCTCAGTTTGTTCCTCAAAGTCCACCTTTTGAAGAGTTGGAAGACCCCCAATCTTCCCTGCCAACAGCAGATCCCAAAGACTTTCCATTTTTCATCAAAGAGGAAACTGAATCTGTTGCGCAGAAAAGCAAGAGTGAAGGGTTATTCACTCACCAAAAAGACTAACATATGATGCTCTGCGTGAAAGCGCTGAGGAAGTTGTTCTCACTGTAAAGAGGACACTTGAAGCACCTAATCCTTCCTTCCACCGCAGATTTGGTGGTGGACAATCCCAACCCACCCCCTGGCACATTTAGCTGGGCCATTCCAATTGAAGTGGCCTGTAGGTAGGACAACCTTCCCTCTTATGCTAATTTTTCTGGGAGATTCCTCTGCCAGATCTTATATGCAAATTGTTTGATTTCTTGTGTAAATTAACTTGCTTTTCCTCCGCGTGTATATATAAAGCATGCAACAGGTCACAGACTCTTTACCTTCTTTGGAGGACCGAAGAATCTTAGTGGGGGATTGTGTGTAACGGGTACCTTATCAAGTTGGCTGCCGCCAGAATGTACACAGGCTCTTCACACAGGGAGAGTGCACCTGCCAGCCCCTGCAGGGGATATGCCCCCCTTTTTCTCCTCACTAACTCCAATGTAATGCAAGCGGCGCTCGCACACAGGCTTCTGCCCACACTGCTCTCTCCCCTGTGTCCCTATTGGCAGGGATAGGAAGCCAATTAGGGGGCCAGCAGCAGAAAAGTACTCTGGGACATGGAGTCCCATCACTAAACTGCCTCATTATCCTCAAAGGGGGCAGATATACAAATCCCAGCCTGTTCTGCAAAAGAAGGGGTTAGCTAAAGACTTCATTTTGAGAACTCTGAGGGGAGATCACCACGAGGCAGAGAGGGAGAAGCCATCCTGCAAAGGGGCCAGGGACAATTCCAGAGACTGCTGTGAGACGGGCGTCTCACCAGAGAGAGACCTCAGGTGCATCTCCAGGCAGCTGAGGGCAAGAGGTAAGTCGCAAGGTGGCCAAGCGAGCTGCTAAAGTACTACTTGCCAGGACATCCCTACTTTGGTCGCAGGACTGGTGAGAGGGCAAACTGCCCACTTTGCTGACACACTACCCACTTTTGAACACTGTAGGCAGACATGGTTTGGAAGTGCAAAGAGGACCTGTTACTGCCAGACTGAATCCTCTGTGCTGCCTAGTGATTTCCTTTCACTGGACTCTGAGGATTTTTTATTCCAAAAATTTGTTTAGTGCTAAAAAATGTGACCATGTGAGTGGAAACATCTGTGCATAAACGTAAAAAGGAACAGTGCACAAACAGATTGGTGACTGGGAACAACCAGTTCTTAAAGTGGTTGTAAACCCTTACAACCAACTTTGACCTACAGGTAAGCCTAGATTAAGGCTTACCTGAAGGTCCAAGAAATATCTCCTAAACCTATACGGCATGCGCCGTAGACAGTGGCGCACAGGTGCACTGGGCAGGCCACAGATCGCAGCGATATGCCACAAGTGTCGGCTCCCGTGCGCATGCGCGGGAGTGAGGTCATCGCGGCTCCGGCGAATCACAGCACCGGAGCTGCGAGACCCGGAAGTCGCTCCGGGATCCATGGCAGCAGAGAAGAGGAAGGCGGAGGACCGCTTCGGGGGCTTCGTTCTCAGGTAAGTTATTCATAATGAGCTAGTATGCTATGCATACTAGCTCATTATGCCTTGGCCTTACAGGGTGTGCTTTTAAAAAAAAATACATTTTTGCCTTTACTTCCTCTTTAAAAGGGGAAATGTTACGGATATCTATATTACTTTATCTCTTGTTAGAATAAAAAAAGTATTATAGGACAGCCTGGGGTTCCCCTTTAGCCGTAGTAATATCTACATCAATCAATAGCTTACTTGGGGGGGGGGGGGGTCCATTTATTACTGTTTATTGCTGTGTACATTGGTGTCATTGACGTGTTGTTGCTAATTGTTATCTGACTGCTTTGAGAACTGTTTCAACTGAGTCTTGGCTGTTTATCCAGGACTTGGCTGACTAATATCCCTTTAAGGCCTGATTCACACCTATGCAGGTTGTGCTGTTTGTAGGTGCAGGTGCATTTTGCGTTTTTCAATACACGCTTTTGATCCATTGAAATCTGTGGAACCAAAAACAAGTCCTCTGCCCTTTCCATAAATTGCACAGATGTGAACTACATCAATAGGGAAACCATGTTAAATGGCCTGTATTGTTTCTGTAAAACTGAAAACGCACAAAAAAGAAAAAATGCATAGGTGTGAAATAGGCTTTAGTCTCTTCTCTTGACTAAGTAAATCTGAGAGAACTAAAACAGTTTGAACTGTGTCTGTGTAGAATTTAATGTGCTATTCCAATAACCTCTTGCTATGTGTGCCAGTATGGACTGAGACAATTCTTGGGGTTGAAGGGCAGGGTAACGGACTGAACAAACTCAAGCGGCTCCTGCGGGGGTAGTGCTACATGTGGGTGCAGTGCTATGCTCTCGCGGTGGTAACAGGTCCAGTCTCCACACTCTACAATATTCTCGCTTTGGTCTCGCAGTGGTATGCCTGAGACCTCAGCTCTGGCTGGTCTGACTCCAGGGTTGTGTTCCACAACTTTCCACAGCAAAAGACCGGGTGTGTCACGTAACAGCCTAGGAAGATACAGTTTTCCTTTCCTCCTGTGTCTCAGCCCCTTTTGGGAGATGTAGTCCATTGGGGAATGAAGGCCCAAATAATTCTCCATCTGGACTTCAACTCCCATCATTCACTGTGGCAGTTTCATGGTCAATTGGGTGCCGTCAGCACTCCCACTCCCCCTGCTAATGGGAGACAGTAGAGCATTAAAGTCCAGCTTGCCTGTTTGCTCCCAGTACACAGGTAGCTCTTGATAATGTCAGGGCTTAGCCCTTGCAGCCCAACACTCTGCTACACTTATTATGAAGAATGTAACTGAAGAAAACCCAGGAAAACAATTGTAATGTATATATAATGTGTATATGCACACTGCTGTAAATGCACAGTGAGCTGCGCAAAATGTGACCCAAACTAAATATGCACACATCACCATATCAGTTATATGGGCCAATTATGTACCTATTTAAATGACGAATAGACTGGAAAATAGCATTTAAAGTGGACTTTCAGTCATTTTTTCAACTTTCCACCTATTAAATCTTCTGTCCTTGTTGTTTTAACTTTTATTAAAACATTTTGGCCATTAAATACCTTATACACCCCACTTCCTGTTAATTGTCTGGTCATTGGCCTGGGCTTATGACATCATGCACAGCTCTCTCTCACTCTGCTGAGAGTTTGCCAGTAAGGGAGGGGGGATGAGTCATAAGAGGGCCAATAAGAGCTGCAGAGCTGGGGGTGTGCCTGTGCGTGTTTAAATTCAGGAAGAGAACAGGCAGCAGCTTCAGCTGCCACATTTTAAAATGGCTGCAGCCAGACTTAGTGGAGGGTGATTTCTGCAGCATATTTGGCAAGTACAGAAAGAGCAAAGTGGTTGGAGGGAAGCTTCAGAATGGCAAAGATGTTTTTTATGACAAATTATTATTATTCTTCTTTAACGACAATACCCCTGAACAAAAAAAATGCAGCAACAAAAAATGCAGATCTTACCTATGGTGGTAACCACTGTTCCAGCAAAAAAGAAGGCACTTCCAAAATCCCAGTTAGTGTGGTGGATTGAGGTGCTGTTCTCAAGAGGATTTAACCCCTGTTTGACTGCTTCTGTAACAACCTGATTTAAAAACACATTTTAGTGGTATGCACTGCAAATTAACAGTTCTGATACACTATAGGCTCACTTCACAATGCTACTACACCAGGATAAAGGGTAATTAAAAAAAAAAAAGGAAGTTATTTTCAACTGAATTCAATGAAATTTGAAAATCACAGTCACTCAGCTAAAATAAACAAGGTCTGTATCCAGTTAAATAGAAGAAGAAGTATTTTATCCTTGTGCTAAGGGCCTGTTCACACAAACATGCATGCACTTCAGCACCGGAAGGTTTTACCCCCTGCATGCCCAGGCAATTTTTTGCAATATGGCACTGCGTTGCTTTAACTGACAAGTGTGTGATCATGCAACTCTGCACCCAAAATAAATAAAAAATTGAGGTCCTTTTCCCCAACAAATAGAGATTTCTTTTGGTGGTATCTGATCACCTCTGTGTTTTTTTATTTTATGTGCTATAAAGGAGAAAAAAAAAATCGAATTTATTCATCAATTTAGGCTAATATGTATTTTGATACATAATTTTACCAACAAAAAATCCAATAATTGTTTATTGATTAGTTAGCACAAAAGTTAGGGTCTACAAACTAGGGGACACATTTCTGGATTTTTTTTGATTTTTTTACTAGTAATGGCGGCAATCGGCAAATTTTTTGTGGGATTGCGACGGGCAAATTTGACAATTAGTGACACTTTTTGGGGACCAGTAACACTAATACAGTAATCAGTGCTAAAAATAAATAAATAAATAATAAAGGCACTGTCACTGTACAAATGACATTGGCAGGGAAGGGGTTAACATCAGGGGCAATCAAAGGGTTGTTCACTTTGTTACCTTGTGGTGGCCTGCATTCTCCCAATGCAGTAAAACACCGGTCACTGCAGTATGTGAATTCAGCCCTATTGGAGATCATGGAGGTCTTCCAAGCAGGGCTATACAGTATATAGACATTTAGACAGGCTTTGGCACACTTGAACAAAGAAGCCTTTTTCAATGGTGTAACTGCCACCACAGCAACCAAGTGAGGGGGGTTTCCCTTTTAGAGAGTTTGGGACTGGAACAGTTGCACTCAATGAAAAATATCCCTTAGCTCTTGCTCTGGTGACAACTCCAATTTTTTTTTTTTTCTATCATTGTAACTCAGTGGCAATGGTCAGCAGGAGAAATGGAGAAGGCGAATCTATTCAATAGGGACAGACTCCAATGTAAACATTAAGGGGTTGTCATGTCTTCAGCTTATAAAGTAAAAATATCTTCTGGACTTGCAGTATCAACATTGTCCACTAGATGCCACTCTTAACAAAAGACTATTGATGGGTAGTGTTCTATGGTTAATAGACATTTCCTGCTACATCCCCAGGAACTAGCCCACTTACTATTACAACTCTTTCATTATTTCCATGAGGATAGACTGCAATGGAGTCAGCTAAGCCTGCACTGCGTGTTCAGAGGAATTCCCAATCCTTCTATGCAGCATCGCTGTTATGCTAAAGACTGTTTGCTTATATACCTAGTAGAAATTTGTTATGTTCATGTATTCTTATATATGTTCATTTGTCTGTTTAGTCCTAGTTTCACTGCGTGCATATCATCCTATTCTTATATGACCACCACCTAGGGTTGCCACCTATCCAGGATTCACCCGGACAGTTCGTTTGGGTTTGGAATCATGTGTCCAGGTTTTGGACTGTCTGAAACCCGGACACATTATTTAGATTGGACTATGGCTAGGGTTACTGACTGCAATTGTCTCAGCTGAGAGTGTCTGTTACATTCTTTCACACTGCCCAAAGCCAACACTAACAAACCCCCCCCCCCCCAACACATACAGACGGCAAAGGAGAGAGGGCTTCGAACTGCACCTCTTCCCGCCACCTCTCTTTGTCTGCCCACACTCCAATCCCTGGCACTGTGCCTCAGAAAAGGAAAGTGGCCGGAAATTTGAAGTCCAGCAGCCTCAGATCCATCAGGATGAGAGGTGTTGACTGCCAATGGGGTGAGTGAGCTCATCATCCATTCATCCGTCTGTGACTGAAGTCTTCCCCTTCTCTCTCTTGCCTCTCAGTAAGTACACTAAGGCAAATCAGGGTTCTCAGAGCACCCCTTACATCAGAGTTCCCCTTTATACCAGAGGCCACAGTGTTTCCCCTTACATCAGAATCTTCTCTGTACATCAGCATTCTCAGTGTACACCCTCAGTATTCCCAGAGAATCCCTTATGTTAGAGTCCCCAGAGTTCTCCCTTACATCAGAGTCTGCATAGTCCCCCCTCACAGTAAAAGGGAACTCTGCAAGTTCAGATGTAAAAGGAAACTCTGTGGACTCTGATGTAAAGGGGGAGTCTTGTTATTAACTTAATATGATTAGAAATGTTATTTAGTAGCAAAATATATTAGAGGTCGACCGATATGGGTTTTTCTCTGGCCGATGCCGATGCCGATATTTAGAAATCATGGCGGCCGATAGCCGATATATGATGCCGATTTTTTTTGGGCCGATATGTTAGGCCGATTTTATTTTATTTATTTATTTTTAATCCCCCTTGATCTAACACACCTTTCCCACTGGGGCGTTTTTTAAGGCGCTTTTGGGCTAAAAATAGCGCCTGTAAAGTGCCTGCAAAATGGCTCCCCTGCAGTCTGTGGGAAAGACAGGGTGCTTTCACACTGAGGCGATGCGCTGGCAGGATCTTAAAAAAAAAAAAAGTGCTGCAAGCAGCACGTTTGGAGTGGTGTATACTGCTCCTCCACCACTCCTGCCCATTGATATGAATGGGCACCACTGCCGAAGCGCATGCAATGCGATTTGGCAGCGGTGCTTCATGGGCGCATTTAACCTCTTCCTTGGCCGCTAGCTGGGTTATATGTGCCCCACTAGCAGCCAAATAGCACCGCTAAAATGATGGTAAAGAGCCGCTAAAACTTGCGTTTTACCATCAACGCCTGCCCGCTCCAGTGTGAAAGCAGCCTTCATAAGTGATACAGAAAATTTCTTACACTTAAAGCGGAGGCCCACCCTAAAATGGACCTTCCGCTCATCGGATTCCTCCCCCCCTCCGGCGCCACAATTGGCACCTTTCAGGGGGGAGGGGGGTGCAGTTACCTGGATAATCCAGGTAACTGCACCCACTTCCGGGCTAGCTCTCTGTGGAAAGGGGCGTAGATTACGCCCCTTTCCGCAAGTGCCCGCCCCCTTCCGCAAGTGCCCCGCTGCCTGCTGGGAAACACACAGATCCCAGAGGCAGCGGGGACTGTCCTCATTGCGCAGCGCGGCTCGCGCATGCGCAGTAGGGAACCGGGAAATTAAGCCGAAAGGCTCCATTTCCTGATTCCCATACCCAAGATGGCGGTGGCGGCAGCACTCGAGTGCCGATCTAGAGATCGGCTTCGGGTGCCGACATCGCGGGCGCGCTGGACAGGTAAGTGTCACTATTTTAAAAGTCAGCAGCTGCAGTATTTGTAGCTGCTGGCTTTTAAAAAAAAAAAAAAAAAAACGCGGAGTCCCGGCGGACTCCCGCTTTAAACATTTATTAAACAAAACAAACCTCCAATCAGTTTACTTGTATGTATGATCTAGATAAAAAAAAAAAAAAAAACCTATATATTAAATAAAAACGGGTAGTCAAAACTTTTGGACAAAAAAAAATGGGCTAACTTTACTGTTTTTATTTTATTTTTATTTTTTAAATGGTGTATTTTTTTCCCAAAAAAAATGCATTTGAAAGACCTCTGTGCAAATGCCGTGTGACATAAAATATTGCAACAACCGCTATTTTATTCCCTAGGATCTCTGCTAAAAAAATATATATAATTTTTGGGGGGTCTAAGTGATTTTCTGGCAGAAAATACAGGATTTTTACTTGTAAGCAACAAGTGTCAGAAAAGATTTAGTCTTTAAATGGTTAAACTGAGAACTTCTACACACAGAGATGAGTCCATTCATTCAGAAGTGTAAACATTGTATCATTTAGTTCTTTTCTTGGCAGTCTGCCCAGAGAGGAGGAAAGTGTTGCTATGACGACTCAGCAACTTACACTGACTTCTTACTTACAGAAGTCATTTCAAAGTCCCGCTGTAGAATCGGCTTTTTATCAACACAATCGGCCGATGCCGATTATTTAAAAAACGGCAAATATCGGCCGATATATCGGCCGGCCGATATATCGGTCGACCTCTAAAATATATGTATGGTTTATACTATAAAACAAAATTGCTGTGCAATGCAAAAGTGTTCGGGTTTGACTTGAAGAAAAGGTGGCAACCCTACCACCACCTGTTCATCATAATAAAGATCTAAAGTTACAGACAGTCTGGTTATTGTAGGATTCAAGGTTTAAACTGTATGTTGAGCTACATACACGCCAGGGGCAAGCGTGTAGTGAGAACAGAACAGGGTCCTAATCCATTAAAGAGCTTTGTTTAAGTAAACCTGTGCTTTCCTATGTGGGGTTAAAGCAATAGGTTCACTTTAATGCTGAAGGACAAAGAACAGCGCCCTCTAAGTGCAGCAGGTAAAACTTTTTAATTGTAAACAATAGATATAAATACACTCCCAAAGAATAGTATGTTCAGGCATGGAATATAGCTCATCTGCTCTGACTTCCAGGTGAATGCTTGCTTAGATATTGGTCTGCGATCTGGCCATCCTCCAGCCGCACTGTTGGTTCACAGCGCTTCCTGGATGGCTGGAATGAAGATCAGCGGTGCACACAAGCAGCGTCACTTCCGGGTCAGGTCAGCGGTGCTTCCCATTCGGAGCATGCATGCTCCTTCCTCAGACTTCACTGGTGGCCATCTTTGAATGGGGTTATTATATACATACTATATACTAAACTGGCTCACTTAACGGGTTACCATGGCGACATAAAAATAATATTAATAAATTGCAATACTATGATATCATGGCTAAGACACTGCATTAACTAATAAACGGCTAGGGACACTGCATTAACTAATAAATGGCTACTATTGGACTATGATACTTACTCCTGATGACCAGTAGGATCATGATTTATCTGGCAATGGTATATCTATGAAAACATAGTGTTAATACTTTAGAAATTTTTAGAAATGATAAACAAATCAGTTATTAAAAGGAGTTGTATGTTTTTTTTTTTTTTTTTAAATAACAGACTTGTTACCTTCACTGTGCAGTTCGTTTGGCACAGAGTGGCCCCAATCCTCCTGTTCTGGGGTCCCTTGGCGGCTGTCTCGGTTCCTCCCCGCAATAGCTAACTTCCCTCTGGGAAACTCTATCCGGGGGGGTTAGCTTGCAGGCGCTTTCCCTGTCATACACGCTGCGTTCATAGACACAGCGTGTATGACTCGGTCCCGCCCCCGGTGGGCCGTGGCATTGCATGTGATTGACAGCAGCGCAAGCCAATGGCTGCGCTGCTATTAATCTCTCCTATCTATCCAATCAATGGCCAGACTTTGTGGAGAAGAGGACGCGGGAGGACGTGCACAGCAGGTAAACGGGGGGGCTGTAATTGCCAGGTGTTTTTTTTCACCTTAATGGGATATATAAATAGGATTTGGATTAAAATTAAGGATGGAACTAAGATTTTATAAGTCTGGCAAGCAACCATATTAATATAAATAATGAAAATATATAATATATGATACAAAACAAAAATATCTCTATTTGTACATTAAATCAATAAAAATTACAATTACGGTAACTAAAAATGTAAAATTATATTATATATATATATATATATATATATATATATATATATATATATACACATATATATATATACACACACACACACACACACACACACACACACACACACACTCTCCAGAGTGAAACCTAAGGGCAGCACAGGGGTCATATGGGGACATTCAAAAAAACTTCTTAAAACTTCCCGAATAATTCCTTAAAAAAAAGTCCTTAAAAAATTACTCCAAAAATTATTAATAAACTGTTTAATAGAGAAGATGTTATTATAATAAATATTAAAGTGTTACTCTGTTACTATAATAGAGTATTAATTTCAATGCCTTCATTGAGGCCTCTTGGCGATAAGGAATCCAAGGAATAAATCAAATAATTTTCTCTCTCGCATAGTCTTTTATAATGTTCAGCAGTAGGAAATGTTTTGGGAATGGCCTCTATAACCCAAACACGTAATCCTAAGTGCCGGTTCACACTACCGCGACTTGTCAGGCGACTTAGCCGCCTGACAAGTCGCGCTCCGTTCTGTACTACGGAACCGTTCTAATAGGAGCGACTCAAGTCGCTCCGACTTAGAAAAAGGTTCCTGTAGTATTTTCGGGGCGACTTCAGGCGACTTGCATTGACTTCTATACAGAAGTCATTTTGCAAGTCGCCGCTGAAATCGTGTGCAGGTCGCGTCTGTGAGACGCGCTGCAAGTCACGTCGCCCCTGTGTGAACGGGCACTAAGGATGACTGTTTGTGAATTTCTTTGAAATGTCTAGGAACACTGTTTATCAATGCCCTTTTCTACAAGATTCCCCCCAAACCGCTTTTGAAGTGTACGAATGGTACGGCCCACGTACAGCAGGCCACTTGAGCAGGTCAAACAGTGTACTACATATTCAGAAGAACATGCTGGAAAAAAAAAAAAAAAGCAAAAACTGGTACTGTATACTGTTTACCTTTGCAGAAAAAAAATCTTATTTCCCATGTGTCACATGAGTCGCATGTGAGACATAGGTTTTTTTCTACACTGGTACATGCCTTTAATATTGAAAAAGGTTAAGGGGGCACCAGTGATGGGGCGTCGTGTTTTCATTTTGCTGGGGGTGTAGACACAAAAGGAGAGCAAAAGTACCCAGACTATAAAGATCTTCAACCTATCCGATCATGTCCTGTCTATACCTTAACAGTCATTGCTGGCATATGGCCTTACTTTTGCTCCTACGTCATCTCCTAATCCATTCACCCTTTTTCTTGATTTTAATAGATTTATCAGAAATATCACCATCAAACGTTATTACAATATCCAAGTTAACAAGAAATACAATACTGATTCCGACAGTGATAACCATCTCCTCCAGGTCTAGTATTGTTATGGTGGGTTCATCCAACCCCAAGCCATCAAAATTGAGGGCTCTGGATGATCTAGAGCAGTGGTCTCCAAACTATGGCAAGGGGGCCAGATGCAGCCCTTTGATTGCTTTTATCTGGCCCTTGGGGCACTATTTCATGCACTGACACGAACTATGCACAATTCCTCCCAATGACATCAATGATGGGTCCCAATGACACCAACATTGGGGCACAGTTCTTTCCAATGACACCAAGAATGAGGCCCAATTACACCAATTTCATCCACTGATAACAAAGAAGGGGCACAATTCCTCCCAATGACACCAACGATGGGGCACAATGTCATCAACGATGGGGCAAGTTCCTCCCAATGACACCAACAATGAGGCCTAATGACACCAATGATGGGGCACAATTTCTCCCAATGACACCAAGAACGGGGCATTGTTTACACCCATTGATGCCGGGACCTTTTCTACTCCTGATAGCCACAATCTGCCCCCAGCCTAAAGTCTGAAGGAAAGTAAACTGGCCCTTTGTTTAGAAAGTTTGGAGACCCCTGATCTAGAGGATCCAGAATGCTATGCTGAATTACTTAACATCTATCCACTTCCCCATCGATTCAGCATACTAAATTCAGACCCAAATCTATATTTAACCCTACATTTGCCAAAGGTCCCGATGTCCAAAATTTTTACCAGTTTGATTATGCTGATATTCTTTGACTATGTCAACAGTCCACTATATATACACACATACTCCTAATTTGACAGCTACCAAATCTAAGGCCTTAAAACAGCTCACTGATAACTGAACACACTGATCAGCAGTTGATTATTAGGTTAGCAGACAAAGGGGGAGGAATTGTGGTTCAAATCGCACAGACAATTAGTCAGAATTAGTCAGAATCAGTCAGGCTTTTATGAAATAGGTCCACATACAAAAAACTGCCCACTGATCCATTGCCCAAGTTTTTGCTTGAAGCCCACAAATTGGTTAAAAGAGCAGCGGAGGAGGGTATTGTTAGAAAATCTGAAGTTGCATTTCTTAAACATGATTTTTATAAAAGGCCATATTTTTATCACCTCCCCAAGATACTAAAGACTCAGTAAACCCTCCTGGCAGGCCAATTGTCACAGCCATGGTTACTAGTTACTTTTAATATACATGGATAATTTCTTGCAACCTATAGTACAAAATCTCCCTTCGTATATTAAGGACAGTATCCATCTATTGGATATGTTACCACATTATTCTTGGGAGCCGACACATCGCTGACTCTTATTAGACATGGTTTCCCTGTATACCTCAATTCCACACACTGTTGGGCCACATGCCGTACAGTACTATCTTAATGAGGATCTACTACTCAATCCACTACTCAATCCACGACACAAACACTTTTTTGTTGGAAATCCTAGAATACTGTCTAACACACAATTATTTTGAGTCGAATGGTGACTTCTATATCCAGACCTAGGGCACAGCTATGGGGGCAAATTTTGCTCCCAGCTATGCAAACCTCACTATGGGTTATTGGGAACACCACCACATTCGGCAAAATAATCCATATGCATCTCACTTAGTTTACTACGGACGTTACATTGATGATGTGGTCAACATCTGGGATGGTCCCGAATCATCCATTCCCACTTTTGTACAACACTGCAATACCAATATACCATTTACCTCCGTATCTGATAGTAATAAGCTTACCTTTTTCGATTTAGAATTATTCCATCAAAACAACATCATCTGTGCACAGAATTGCATAAAGCCCACCTCTGGCAACTCCTATTTACATTTTAAGAGTTGTCGTCATCCCTGTTGGGTAAAAAATATCCCTAGAAGTCAGTTCTGTAGACATAACACAACTGTACTTGTATACAAGTTTATAACACCCATGGTCATTTACTTAAGACAACATTTAAAGAAAATGGTTACCCGGATGAAATTGTTGAAGATGCTTTTCAAAATCATCTCCACAAAGACATTAGGAGTGGTAGAGATGCTAAACCCATTGACAGTTCTCAATCTGTCCAATTTGTCACGCAATTCCATAACAAGTTTAGGAAGATGGAAAAGATCTTTGCAAGACACTGGCCTATATTCAGGGATGATCCACACCTTAAATCTTATATCTATAGTCAGTGACCGACCTCTCATCATTTACAGACGAGCAAAAAACATCAAAGCCCGAATAGCCCCAAGCAAAATGTAAACACTACGCCCCACCACTGGTGCCCCCTTAACCTCTTTCAATATTAAAGGGATATACCAGTGTAAAAAAAAAAACCTATGTCTCACATGCGCTCATGTGACACATATGCAGAAATAATTTTTCTGCAAAGGTAAACAGTATACAATACCAGATTTTTTTTACATGTTCTTTTTTGTTCCACAAAAATTTTATTGAAACATTTTCATACACCGTACATAGTAGAATTAGTACCGTAAAACAAACAAACAGGAGAAATACAAGTGCATGGTTTCAACATAGGGGAGGCATAGGGTTTAATGTGTCCGTAGATTGAAATCAAAATGTACAGCCTCTAAGCGTCACTGGCGGAAGGGCCGCACATGAACACCTTAATTAGTAAGCAGTAAACTGTTCAAGAAGATGTAGTGCGGTGTGCCTCCAACCTGCTTGATGCTTGTTGGAATGGAGTATTTCCACTCAAAGTACTCATTGTAGCTTCTAGGGGCACTATAGGGGATACTAGATGTTCTTCTGAATATGTAGTACACTGTTTGACCTGCCCATGTGGCCTGCTTTACGTGGGTCATACCATTTGTACACTTCGAAAATGGTTTGGGGAACATTGGAATCTTGTGGAAAAGGGCATTGATAAACATTCTGTGTTCTGAGACATTTCAAAGAATTTCACAAACAGTCATCCTTAGGACTACGTGTTTGGGTTATAGAGGCCATTCCCAAAAATTTCCTACTGTTGAACGTTATAAAAGACAATGCGAGAGAGAAAATGATTTCATTTATTTCTTGGATTCCTTATCGCCAGAAGGCCCCAATGAAGGCATTAAAATTAATACTCTATTATAGTAACGGAGTAACACTTTAATATTATTATAATATATTCTCTATTAACCAGTTTATTCATAATTTTTGGAGTAATTTAAGGATTTTTTTGGGAAGTTTTAAGAAGTTTTTTTGAATATCCCCATATGACCCCTGTGCTGCCCTTAGGTTAATTCTTAGCCTTTCTAATAGGTTTCACTCTGGGGATTGCATTATATCTATCTATCTATATCATATCAATTTTAGTTAATTGTAATTTGTATTGATTTAATGTACAAATAGGAGGTATTATTGTATTATATTATATATTTCTCATTATTTATATTAATATGGTTGCTTGCTAGACTTATGAAATCTTATGCCGCCTACACACAATCAGACTATCCGGCGGACTTGGTCTGGCGGACCAGAGTCCGCCGGACAATCCGCCCGTGAGTGGGCTCCGGCGGACTTTTTTTTTCCAAAAGTCTGGCGGACTTAGAAAGTAGTTTTGACTCAAAAATTTTGCGTGCTCGGATAAGGTTCTTATATGGACCTGGGGGGGGGGGGGGGCCCACACCGTTTTTTCGGCGTAGGGCTTCCCCTTTAAGTCCATGCCAGGTGACGGGGCCTCCGTGTGTGGGAAAGTCCCTTCATTTCAAAAGTCCGGCGGACTAGCACACAGACGGCCGGATTGTCCGCCGGACTGCGAGTCTGTGTGCTAGTCCGCCGGACTTTGGAAATGAAGGAACTTTCCCGCACATGGAGAAAAGTCCATTCATTTTGAACGCCGTTTCAGGTAGCCAGGACTAGCAAAGGAAGTCAATGTCGCCACCTTCGGTGGCGAGATTGACACGTCGCTGGCCCCGTCACCTAGTATGGACTTAAAGGGGAAGCCCTACGCCGGAAAAACGGCAGGGGGGTCCATAAGACCCTTATCCGAGCACGCAACCCGGCCGGTCAGGAAAGGGGGTGGGGATGAGCGACCCTCCTGACCCGTACCAGGCCGCGTGCTCTCAACATGGGGGGGGTGCACCTTTTCCCCATGTTGATGAGGACAAGGGCCTGCGGGTGGGGGGCTTATCAGAATCCGGGAGCCCCCTTTAATAAGGGGGCCCCAGATTCCGGCCCCCCACGCTATGTGAGTGAGTCCCTATTGTCCCTATATAAGTCTCCGCACAACACATCCCTATCATTACGGCCAGAGACAGCGTCGAGTCAACATCTCAAGGAAGAAGAGGAAGAAAAAGAAGAAGAAAAGAGAAGGCGGTGGCGACGACGACAGAAGACCGGGCCACCGCTAGTAAAGGAGCTGGAAGAAGGAGCGGAGGCTCGGCAAGAAGAACCGAAGAGGGGGACAAGACCCCCGAAGTCGGAGAAAGAGGCGGCGGCAACAGAAGACCGGGCCACCGCTAGTAAAAGAGCTATAGGAAGAAAGCAGAAGCCCAGCAAGAAGAAACAAAGAGGGAGATAAGACCCCGAAGAGGGGGAAGGCCCCCAGATGGCGACGAAGAAGAAAGCCGGGCTCCTCTGCTAGTAAAAGAGCTGGCAAAAGAGCAGAAGTTAGTGGAGGAGTTTGGCGAGAAGACCCCCAAGATGGAAGAAGACCCCTGGAGCTGTGCAATAAATTATTTTAAAACCTTGTGTTGTGTTTTATTTAAATTTTTGTTCACCCAGTGAATGGGTAGGGGTACATTGTACCCTATACTCATTCACATAGGGTGGGGGGCCGGTATCTGGGGGCCCCCTTACAGACCCCGACAACCAACGGCCAGGGTTGTCGGGAAGAGGCCCTTGTCCTCATCAACATGGGGACAAGGTGCTTTGGGGTGGGGGGGCCACAGGGCCTCCCTTCCCCCAAAGCACCCCCCATGTTGAGGGCACGTGGCCTGGTACGGCTCGGGGGGGCGCTCGCTCGTCCCCACCCCCTTTCCTGACCGGCCGGGTTGCGTGCTCGGATAAGGGTCTTATATGGACCCCCAAGCCATTTTTTCGACGTAGAGCTTCCCCTTTAAGTCCATACCAGGTGGCGGGGCCAGCAACGTGTCAATCTCGCCGCCGAAGGAGGCAACATTGACTTCCTTCGCTAGTCCCGGCTACCTGGAGCCGCGTTCAAAATGAACGGACTTTCCTCTGTGTGTGGGCAAGTCCGTTCATTTCAAAAGTAAAAAGTCTGGTTGTGTGTGGGCAGGTCCGCTCGTTCAGAAAGTCCGGCGGACTTTCCGGGGGTTTGTCCCCCAGACTAAGTCCGCCGGATAGTCTGATCGTGTGTACCCATGCCCATTAGGCATTTGGCATATCATAATATATCGTATCGTATACATAATTTCTCTATATACAACAAGTTTTGTACATGTGTACTTACTGCTGTATATGCATATCTATACGCGGTAAAATATAACCCAAATAATTAGGTCATATAGTTGGTATTTAACGCCAAATTAATATCTAGTGATTAAATTATTATTGTTTTTTTATATCCATTTATATGTAACAACACTGTCATATCCAGAGTGCGCCGTATTGCCCCACTGTCTGTATGTCACTTTAATGCTGGCCCCTGCAGTAGCACATACCTACCCTATCCTTTTGATTCATTGCCACCAGGAGAAGAAGGAGAAGGAGAATAAGACGCCTTTAGCATATATATAACATGTGCATCGCAATCATAGTTTTCACGCGTAGATGCCCCGACGTGTATATATGTGGGGGCCTCAATTATTTATTTATTTTTTGGGGGAGGGGATTTTATGTGCTTGGGTATAACTATTTTTTTTTTACAAATGATTGATGGATTTTATTGAGACATGCAGGATCCAAAAAGACCCTACATGTCTCCGCTGGGCACCACTGAATGTTTTGCAGTGTAGATTGCATTGCAAAACATTGCTTCCTGGCTATGCCAGCCGGAGACACTGAGATGCTGAACCGGAAGATAGACGTTGCTTTCCGGGTCACAGCATGAAGGGGAGGAGAGCAGACTTGTGTCTACTCTTTTCCCTTCCCTCCTCCTGCTGGCGTCCACCATGTCGGTCTCGGGCCCGCATATGGGCAAGCGGAGCCCGAAATACGTAGCCGGTACTGGGCAGCCACACACAATCCCGGTGGCTGCAGCTTCCAGATTGTGTGTGAAATCCCCCGATGTCAGGTTCGTATGACATATGAAAATGGCATTGAAAGGGTTAAGGGCTTTTTCACACAGGCTTCAACTTGTATCAGGCCCATTTTTCTCAGTAGGGGATCTGTCTGACAATTCCCTGCTAAGCTGAGCCAAGCAGGCGGATGATAGGTCCATGTCCACTCCACTTATACAGAGTGGACACGGACACAGCTCACTCTGCTTTATGGGCATTCGGATGTAAACAGGTCAGTTGTCTGGCCTCTGATCCGATCCAGAAAAGGAATCCCCTTGTGTTCTTTTTTCCCAGAATGGATGTAGATGTATGTAAATGGACACAGGTCTGTTTACATCTGCCCCTTCATAGAGGAGAATGAAAGGTTTGATTAGGTCCACCTGACAAATAAGCAGGCGGAACCTGATCGGACGACTCGTGTGAATGGGGCCTAAGAGCAGTGTAAAACAGCAAGCTTTGGCAAAGTATTTGCAGAGCTTTCAGCAAGATTTGTTGTTAGGAAGAAGCAAATGAGTATATGTGTATACTTATATGATGGGAAGTATTTTACTTCTGTAGGTGAGAAGAAGATGGAAAAATACCCCATCAGCTATTATTTTTAAGCCTATCCCTATGATACAGAAGTTTCCAGTAAATAATCAATATCTATAGGAAGTTCTAAGCTAATTTTAATGGCCAATTACCGTGGTATGATGTCATATATCCATGCCACTCATTGGTTTTAGTAAAAAAAAAAGGGTTGCCTATCTTCATTGTACCTACTAGGCAATTTGACTGGCCAATTGCCATGGGATGGTGCATTACATACAGGCCACTGGGTTTCAAGTCAAAAAGAGGTCTCATGACTAGATAAAAAAAACTGTTTGTTCACCATCCCAATAGATCATATGACACCCCAAAGTATGATAAAAAAAAATAGGCTCAAGAAATACCTTATCTCTACATGTTTCGCTCACTGAATGAGCTACGTCAGGAATACCAGATAATACACCAAAATCAAAATAATGGGACAAACATAAGGTCCATAGTGATGAAAGGAAAAGGGCAACCAATTGTTTGGTCACCCTGTATTTATACTATATTATATATATATATAATATATTATATTATATTATTAGCAAAATGGCCACCATGGGTCCACGTGTAGTGATGTCATGACGTGTAACGTCACTGCACAGTTACATCATCACACAATTGTGCATTGGTATTCGTACATGTGTGAATGAGAATTCACTATTTTTTTTTCTTAGCCACAGTGCCATCTATCAGACTGAGAAGTGTTTAAGGAAGATTTGTCCTAAATATCAAGTGAAGCTTGATTGTCTTTCATCCATAAGATGGAGAAGTTACTCTAACCGGCCACAGAAATTTATCACTGAGGACCCTCATGTTCTGAGAGGTATTCCCCTATGTATGAATATAAAGGGGTGGGTCCTGCGCAAATCGTGCCACTCAAATAAAATACACAAATTCAAAATAATATAAATTTGTGCATACATACAATGCCGTGAAAAAAATATAGTCCAAAAAACAGCACGCATAAAAATATATAAAAAATATATAAAAAATGGAAAAAAGGTTTAATGATAGAACAATAATAAAATGTCCGCTACTCAAGGCTCCCAGAACTCTCACCTTTAAACGAAGTGAATAAGCAAATCAAACAAACTCCAGGATTCTCTTATTTCATTCATAGATAATGAATAATAGCCATCAGGAAATCCAAAGGAGGGATGTAATGATACAATTCCGCCACTAGAGGGCCAGTCCCAGCTTACAAAATAGGTGATATGGATCTTCACTTCTATTCCACAGTGTATGGCTCAAAATAAGAGAGAGGAGGGGGAGAGAGAGAAACAGGAGACTTCCATAGTGTAGTAGTTTAAAAAACGGCAGGTAAATCTATTAAAAAGCAGTAAAGACTCTCACATTTTAATTGAAAAAACAAGCACAATCAGGAAGAGGGTATAATGACAACTTCCTCCCGTCTTACTCTACTTCCGGTTCGTCCTCTTGGGATTGGCCAGAGGACGAACCGGAAGTAGAGTAAGACGGGAGGAAGTTGTCATTATACCCTCTTCCTGATTGTGCTTGTTTTTTCAATTAAAATGTGAGAGTCTTTACTGCTTTTTAATAAATTTACCTGCCGTTTTTTAAACTACTACACTATGGAAGTCTCCTGTTTCTCTCTCTCCCCCTCCTCTCTCTTATTTTGAGCCATACACTGTGGAATAGAAGTGAAGATCCATATCACCTATTTTGTAAGCTGGGACTGGCCCTCTAGTGGCGGAATTGTATCATTACATCCCTCCTTTGGATTTCCTGATGGCTATTATTCATTATCTATGAATGAAATAAGAGAATCCTGGAGTTTGTTTTATTTGCTTATTCACTTCGTTTAAAGGTGAGAGTTCTGGGAGCCTTGAGTAGCGGACATTTTATTATTGTTCTATCATTAAACCTTTTTTCCATTTTTTATATATTTTTTATATATTTTTATGCGTGCTGTTTTTTGGACTATATTTTTTTCACGGCATTGTATGTATGCACAAATTTATATTATTTTGAATTTGTGTATTTTATTTGAGTGGCACGATTTGCGCAGGACCCACCCCTTTATATTCATTATTTGATAGTTTGTGTTCACTATTTTGTCCTGCTGCATTTTTTAGTTAGCATTTGCACTTTATATCACTCAGGCTCTTTTTCACAGCATCTGTGTTTCATTATATCTGATTTTGGATTTTGTTCCACTCTAGTCACTTATTACCACTTAGCGGCGCGAAGGCTGACCACTTTTATTCCCCTATGTATATATCTCTCTTGCTCATATGTAGAAGTCAGGTGCCCATGACTATTTAACGGTGCATCCTCTCAACATTCATCTTACTCAAAACTCTTCTCTTAAAGGTTGTGCATCTTTGGGATAACTAGTCCGATGCACTCCCAATGAAACTCATTTAGTGAGCAAAACATGTACAGATAAGTTATTTCTTGCACTTATTTTTTCACACTGGCGGGGGGGGGGGGAATGGGGGGGGTCACATGGTCTATTGAGATGGTGAACAAAGTGTTTATGTAGTCCTGACAGCTCTTTTTGATGGCGACCAACAACTGCAATTCTCAATCCCATGGTAATTCGCCAGTAAAATTGCATAGTGGGTACAATGAAGATAGGAGACCCTTTTTTTAACTAAGAGACTAACTAGTGGCTTGGATGCATGACACCATACCACAGTAATTGGGCAGTCAAATAGTCTGAGGAGGCCTTCCTATAGATATTGATTATTTGCTGGATACTTCTATAGCAGTGGGATAGACCTAAAAAAAAGAAAAAAAGGAAATAAACAAGTTGCAGATTAGCATCACATGGGTATTTTTCTATCTTCTGCTCTCTTACAGAATTAATATACTTCCTATCCTATAGTATACACATACATTCATTTGCTTCTTCCCTTTCATGATATACTTCATAACCATCAAAGGTTGATTCTCTCTCATTGGCCACTGGTGCGTGGGCATGCGCACCCCCCCTTTGTCTTTTTTGGTAAAATTACTTGCCAAGGTTAAAGTGATTGTAAAGTCTTTTTATTCAAATAACAAACATGTTATTCTTGCCTCATCTGTGCAGTTGGTTTTGCACAGAGCAGCTTGCTTGACAGCCGTGGGAGCCCATGGCAGGATGGAGCGTCGGACAGCCAAGGGACTCGGTCATCACTGGAGAGAGGGGGGCTCAGGAAAGTATTAGGTGGGGCTGCTACACACACAGAATTCTTTACTGCATTTTTTTTAACATACATACATACATACACAAAACAAAACAAAAAAAAAACAACAACTCACAGACAGAACAGTAACACAAAGTACAGAATGCTTCTATTCAACCTTATAACAAAGGGAAATGGTGCATCATATAGACACTATACTAGGC